>NW_028261385.1:71837974-73037974 GCF_051295495.1 Thamnophis sirtalis | reverse complement strand
TTGATGCTGGTGGAGGAGAGGGAGATACTGTAATATAAAGCAACTCATTTTCCTGCATTTGTGTGCATTTACCAGAAATACAGACAGGTCCCCAAATGTGCAGTTCTGCATTGCTGGAAACCTTTGAAAGTAGAGCTTTAACGTAAATAGAGAAAAGCTTTCCACTCAGATGCACCTATGGCCAAAGGCAATATTTAGATATATTCATTTCAGTGGTGGGATTCAATTTTTTTACTACCGGTTCTGTGGGCATTGCTTTGTGGGCGTGGTGTGGCTTTGTGGGTGTGGCTTTGTGGGCGTGGCAGGGGAAAGATACTGCAAAATCCCCATTCCCTCCTGATCAGCTGGGATTCGGGAAGAAGAGAATAGATGGGGGCGGGGCCTGTCAGAGGTGGTATTTGCCAGTTTTCCGAACTACTCAAAATTTCAGCTACCGGTTCTCCAGAACTGCTCAGAACCTGCTGAATACCACCTCTGATTCATTTGCATTCTGAAATAAAGAAATGTTGCTTGGAATCAGATTTTGCTTGGGAGAGTCATGCATTCTATAGAGAATCATTAGTTGCAAAGTTTGTGACCCTCTAGAGGTGTCCAACCTCAGCAACCTTAAGACCTGTGGACTTCAAGTCCCAAAATTCCCCAGCCAACATATATTGGCTGGGGAATTCTGGAACTTGAAATCCACAAGTTGCCAAAGTTGGACACCTCTAGAGAGAGCCTTCTGAAGGCCATGAGATGCTCTCTAGAGAGGTTTTCATTATATATAGACATGTATAAAATTGTATTTATAGACATATATATTTGTGTGTGTGTGTGTGTGTATGTGTGTGTGTGTGTGTGTTTTCTGAGGTTTTCGCGGGTGTTAGTATGTAGGTCTCTAGTTATTCGGGTTTTCTCCTGAGTAAAATTGGAGATGTCTTGGCAACGTTTCGATGAAGTCTCATTCATCATCTTCAGGCTTGGTGCTTCCAGGAGCAAATGGAAGCACCAAGCCTGAAGATGACGAATGAGACTTCGTCGAAACGTCGCCAAGACATCTCCAATTTTACGCGGGAGAAAACCCGAATAACTAGAGACATACACACACACACACACACACACACACACACACACACACGGAATGCACACAAGAATGTCTGCTTAGGCTATCGGTATTCATGGAACACATATATAAGATTTATGTACATAAGAAAGTGTGTAGGATTCCTAGCTGTGCTTAAGGCTTCTGAATGGGCATGAAATGTCACCACCTCTACATCTTTTTCGCAGGGGAAAGCTATTTCAAAGTTAATGGTTCGTGAGCTCCCACATTCTTTCTGCAGGTTCTGTCAAGAGGTTTTTCTTCTCTCCAACTCCGAGCATCAGGTGATTGTTAGCAGAAAATGGGAAGAATATGCCTTGTCTTTGCATTCAACCAATATTACAATTTTATAGATGTTTCATTCAGCATCTGTGTCGACTAGGGCCAAGGGTAATCTTCAGATTAAAGTAGAGTAAACCATGGGGTTTTTTTGTGTGTGTGTGTGAAGATTTTCATCAGAAATAAGATGCACTAGCTGAACTATTGGGGATAATGGTGAAAAGGTCTAGTTAGCATTATAGGTAGAAGTGGTGAGATTCAAAAATTTTACAACTGGTTCTGTGGGCATGGCTTTGTGGGCATGGCAAGGGAAGGTTACTGCAAAATCCTCATTCCCTCTCTACCCCACTAACCTGCTTTCCAGCTTCATCCTCCTGTTCAGGGCAACAAAAGGTCGACCAGCTGGGAGGCAGCAGAACCGGGGCCAGCCTATTTGCCGGTTCTCTAAACTACTCAAAATTTCTGCTACCAGTTCTCCAGAACCTGTCAGAACTAGCTGAATACCACGTCTGATAGGTAGGTTCTCATAAGCACCTCTGTAACAACTTCAGAAATGAAATTTAAAGCAACTTTAAAGTCATTTATGAGTTTCTTGTTCCTTTTCTTGCATACAGGTAGAAAGTGTGGGCTAGACTGCAATGAATTATTTTCAAATCACTTCTATTGCTCATTATAATTTATGACTGCCTTTACCAACTAGCTTCCTTGTGCTATCAAGATGAAGTTGAACTGAGGACTAGATGGGATGCTATGAGATTCTGATCACCGTATGACCTTGGTTGCCTGAGATGAAGAACAAGATGGTGATTCTCTGTCTCTCCAGCCCATTTCAAATTCAGTATCTGTGATCTTCCATGATAGGCAGTCATCCCACTCTGCCTCATGGTAGGGCTGGAACTGCGTAGAAAAACATCAACTCAAGTGTTCCCAACGAATGCTGAAGGCTGTCATTCAAAGGAACATAAAAAAGCAGAGATGCAGGGATGGTTGCATGTACAACACTTAGATGCACCAATTTTCGTTCTGGAATTTTTTTCTCCCGTTTGAGGCATCACAACAGTGTTTTATTTTCACTTCTGATTCAGGAACACTCATTTGGGAGTTGGAACATTTTGTATTGTCAGATGGTCGACTTGTTCTCCTTTCTGTTCCCAGAGCCAGAGGTTCTGCATGACTTATTCATCTTGATATGGACCAACTGGGTTGACTTTGGTGGTTGAGATCCTGTGCTGAACCAGCCTGAATATTTGGGAATTGTGCACCCCTGGATAGTTATGCTTACCAATCTGTGTTTGCAGGAGAATGTTGTGTATCCTACAAAGATAAAAATAACTACAACAAGGATGTATTGTATAAACCTTGGAAAATCCTGTAAAAACAGTAGAAAGAAATCAATTAGAGTCACCATGGAAACAACTAACAATGTTGCATGCTAGAAGGACTGAAAAATAAAGCAAGGAAACCAGCAAAACAAAACCTGCATATATTTGGTTAATATTAAACAAATGAAGTAGAATCCTTATTCAAGACATTTTAATAATATTACTGTATTTTAAATAAATGTTTCCAGAATAAAGATGTCTTTAGGAGAAAATTGTAGTTTATAGAGCTTTACGTATTATCTCACATTATTCCAATTTATTAAATCTTCTTTTAAAAGAGATTAGAATAATATGATAGATACCAAATCTCTACCATTTTAGATACTTGGTGTCTAGCATGTTTGATACCAAGAGTCTGAAGATAAGTGAAAATCAGTAGTGATGCATAACCTTTTATTTATTTTAAAATAAAGCTCTTAACCAATCAAGTGATATGTATAACATATTTATGAATATATGTGTATGTATATCAAGGGTGGGTTCCTGCCAGTTCTAACATCTTCTATAGAAGAGGTTCCACAAATCTACAGTAACCGGTTCCAGCTCCCTCCCCCGCCCATCCGCACATCATCAAGATGAAGAGCGAGAGGAGGAATTCTGGGAGTTGAAGTCCACAAGTCTTAAAGCTGTCAAGTTTGAACACCCTTGTTTTTTTTCCCTAAAGAGTTAGGGGTGTAAGGGTCTTGTAACTTGACAGTTTTAAGACTTCCGTGCTCCAAATGCCAGAATTTCTGAGCCAACATTTTGGTTGCTAAGCAAGAGCGTTGTTAAATGAGTTTCACCACATTTTACAAGTTGGCCACACCCACCCAGTCACATGACCATCAAGCCACTCCCACCCGGTCACATGGCCAGCAAGCCACTCCCACAAAGCAGGCCACACCTACAGGAGAGATTCTAAAAAAATTTGAAACCTACCACTGATGTGTGTGTGTATGTCCAGGGGTGGGCTGGGCTTCTATACCAGTCAATACTGGTTCGCTGCATGCGTGCTTCACTTTCGTGCACGCAGGCCGTATGCTGCTGGTGCATGAACAGTTGAGTACATATTGTTCTGTGCATGCACAGAAACATGCCAGCAACAGCATAAGAGATCAGGGAACCAGTTCGGGGGTTACCAGTCACTACCGGTTGCTGCCGGTCATTGCTGGTTCTGTGACCCAGGCCACAATTCCACTACCGGTTCAGCTGAACTGGGCCGAACTGAGAGCAACCCACCTCTGTGTATGTCTATATGTATATCTATATGTGAGTTTGTATCTCTATATCTCTGTCTGTCTGTCTGTCATCTATCTATCTATCTATCTATCTATCTATCTATCTATCTATCTATCTATCATCATCATCATCATCATCATCATCATCATCATCATCATCATCATCATCATCATCATCTATTTTTCCCAGACAAGAGAAAAAGTGGGATGGCCATATTCTATTCTTCTAAGAATACTCCCCCTTTTTAAAAAAAACAATATTAGTAGAAGTATGTAAAACTAGCTCCATCAAAAGTTACATGTGCAGCTCTTAAGTAGCCTAAATTACAAGTAAAGGAATAAAATAAAGGACAGCAATCATCAGTTTCTGAAAGTAAAAATAACACAAAATATAGCAACGATACACATAACCTGCTAATGATAAAATGCATAGAAGCTGCCAGTGCACTTTGGGGAGTTCAGTCAGGGGGGACGGTGGGGGGCTGGTGGTTTGTGAGGGCAGTAGAAGAAGATCTGCTGTCTTTGTTAAAAGAGCAGAAAGATTAGAGGCGCCATTTCTTCACTCCCCACAAGGGCAGATCTAGTCCTCATTAGCTTTTTCTGAAAACCTTCTTTTCTCAACGCTGTTGAAAATCATTCATGTGTTCCTCTTGATTTTCAAGAAACCTGAGAATAAAGGTAAGTCACTGCCGTCCAATTGGGGCCAGTATGGATGATTTAAAATAACTCAAGTTTTAAAATAAATATTATTGTCTGACTTACTGGCAGAGGTCCTTTTCGGTTAATTGAAGCAGAGTTTAATGAATCAATCAATCAAAGATTGCAATTTTCCACAGAAATAATAATATTTTTACTGTCATAATTAGTGATCCCGAAGAAAATAGCTAGTGAGTTTTCATATTTTTTTTAATTTCCCAAATGTCAGTACCAGCTAATTCTGCTCCTGATGGAGACAACGGAAGCTTACGATTCGAGGGGGAGGAACAGTTACTCTTGATTTGTGCTCTGATAAAACATTGACACTACTTCTCAACTGGGCTTCGTCACCCACCCTTGGGAACTCTTCATTATCCAAAAAGGAGCTGAGATTAGGGTAAACAAGTCATTGTCAGGATTGAAATCCATTTCTATTTTCTTTCGTGACTTATAAGAAGGTAGAGCGTAGTACTTGAGTACAGAATGTGCAGGGGAGGGCTCTGTGTTCCCAGCGTGCATTGTGCCTCTTTGGCATGTCAGGGACTTGGGGACGTATGAATGACCCTGCGTGGGTGCAAATCAATGGAGCACTCTCTGAACCTTTTACAAGAAAAGAAGAAACAATGCCATCCTCTTAAGAGGGAACTGCTGGAACATCAGGAGGCATATTTGAAAACACACACACAAAACACACACGGGCAGCCAATGTTATTGATGTTCCCTTCCTTCTCTCCACGTTAACAGTCAATGCATCTGTTTGTGTGCTCCAAAGACCCAAACTGTACTCATCCAGATGGCTCTTCCATCTCTGTTCTTTCTGTCTGTTTTACAAACATACACAAAGGCAAGGGAGGATTTAGGAGTCTCCTTGTGCTCTTAGATTATGAAGCTGACAACATATGACTTGGAGGGGAAGGAAACAGTAGCTATGACTCTAAGTTATTTGGCCCATATAGACATTCATAGGCTGCTCATTCAGAAAATGGATGCCAATCTCTTGTCAGTGTTGTGTACATCTTATTTCCTTTGTGTTCTGTACATGACTGTAGTGGTTGCGCTGCCCTCGTTTGCCATGCAGTTTTCCTTACTTGGTACCAGAAGATTTGCTAGGACCAGGGGTGGATGTCTATTGGTTCAGACAAGTTCGGGCAAACTGGTAGCTCCGATGATCAGCTGGGAGAGAACCAGTTCTCCCCGATGATCGGATGGGCCCACCTGCCCACCCGCGCACTTTTTCCCTACTTTTGTCTTCTCAGCCGATTTGCACTGCAAATCGCGAATCAGCTGTGTTACTCCTCCAAAGAAACCCGGAAGTGAAGATTCCTTTAAACTGCGCATGCACTGCAAATTGCGCAATCACCAAACCGGTTGTTAAACCGGGAGGAACCCACCACTGGCTAGGACACATGACTGGGGACTGAGGAAATTGCTGCATGACACATTAGCTAATCCATTTTCTCAACCTCAGTATCTAAGATGCTCAGACTTCAAGAATTTTCCAACATGGAGAATTCTGGGAGTCGAAGTCCACATGTCTTAAAACTGTCAAGGTTGAGAAACACTGCTGTCATGCCACTGAATATTTACTTTCAGATTTACAGAAAAAGGGATCTCCTCTGGGATATATGTAGAATCCAAAGGCATTCCTGAAGTAAAAAAATATTAAAGAATTTGTGGGTAACAAGGAAGGGGCCCATCCACTCACTGATGTCACACTGGGGGCCCGTTTTACAACCTATTTTTGCCACAGGTGTTAAGCAAATCACTGCAGTTGTTACGTGAATCACACTGTCATTCCAGCTTCCCCTGTTAACTTTGCTTGTTGGAAGCCGGCTGGGAAGGTTACAAGTTGGGATCACATGACCCCCAAGATGGTGCAACAGTCACAAGTACATGCCAGTTTCCAAGCACCGAAAATTCTGATCACATGACCATGAGGATGCTGCAATGGTTGTAAGTGTGAAAAACAGTCATAAGTCACTTTCTTTAATGCCGTTGTAACTTGGAACCATCACTAAATGAATGGTTGTAAGTAGAAAATAACCTGTAGCCTCCTGTTTCTGCCACCAGCACAGCCCCATAAAAGGCAGCACAGCAAGGAACCTTCTCACGCAGAGATGTTCTTGAAAGCCACATTGTTCCAGCTGGCTCTTTAATGTTTTCCTCCCTCCTGCTTTTAGGCCAGATGTCATTTTTTTTCTGTTCTTATTTAAATAAAAGTGTTGAATTGGGTTCAATGTGTTCTTTATCTTAGCAATAACAAATACCACTGGATTAACATAAGGCCGTGATGCCAAACCTAGGGCACGCATGACACAGGTAGCGGGCTGAGTCCTCTCTGCGGGCACATGAGCCGTCACCCCAGCTCAGCTCCACCGCACATGCGCACGTGCCTCCTGCTGGCCAGCTGATTTTCAGATCTCTGCTGCGCATGCATGGGGAAGGGACGCGTGTGGGAAATGCAGGCACATGCACAGGAGATACGGGGGTGGGGGAAGACGGGGGTGGGGAATGTGTGTGTGTTTGTGTGGCCCCCAGTGGCCTGTTTTTGGTCCCAGGAGGCTGCAGGAAGGCCTACTGGGCCAATACTGAACGCGGGGGTGTTGCACGACCATTGCATTATGGGTGTGGGCACACATGTACACACTTTCAGCATGTGACAACAAAAAGGTTCGCCATGACTGACATAAGGTGTAGCTTTGTGATCTGTGATTGAGTGGCCTGGAACCGTTGGATTTAGCACCGTTGACTGGGATAATATTGGGAGTTGAAGTCCAGAGGTCGTCAAGTTGCCAAAGTTGGACCCTAACTGGTCGCTCTTTTCTTATAGCAAGTTATCAGAATGAGAGAACCTGAAACACGTCCTTAATCTATTACACTCCAGCCCTCCTTGCAATTCTCTGTTCAATATACTGCCAGCCCATTAAAATAAATGGGACAAGACTCGCATCAAATGGAATGTCCTTGTAATCTAATTTACATGATAAAACTCATTTTCTGGCGCTTTGAATAATGTCAAACTCTCATCTAATGTATGATTTGATCACCTCTGCAAGATCAAAATGCATGCGTCTGGAACATATTTCTTAAACTGTATTTAACCCTTATGTCTTGAACCTGAAATATGCCTAAAAAAAAAAATGTGAGTGGGTCAGTAGACCTTTAACGCAGTGGTGGGTTCCGGCCGGTACGCCCCGGTGGGAGCAGCAGGCACCGTACCAGAACGGTGCTGCGGAGGGCCCACCCACCTGCCCGTGTTCCTTACCCGTATTTGATCCAACCAAGCCATTTGCGTACGAACACGCAGCGTATGTTGCCTGTGCAACACTCCGCCGAGCAGCTGGAGCCTCATAGGGCGGTGGTGCTCATGCGTGCACAGCGTGCATGCATGTGGTGGACGCCCGGCCCCATCGCAGCTATCGGTTGCGCTGTGATCCGGAACCCATCACTGCTTTAACTGTAACTAGAAGCGTCCCAGTAAAACACGGAATAACCATTTCTGAGGGGATCCCTGTTACACCCTAAGTAATTGGCAGCCACTTCTTGTAAATAACTGATCAGTCAATATGGGGAGTTCTTAACTTACAACCATTTGTTTAATTACTGTTTGAAGTTACAATGGAACTGAAAAAAATGACCGCTTATAACTGCTTTTCAGACTTAACAACTGCTGCAACATCCCCATGGTCATGTGATCAAAATTCAGAAGCTTGGCTGATATTTATGATGGTTGCAGTATCATAGGGTCGTGTGATTCTCCTTTTGCGACCATCTGACAAAATCAATGGGGAAGCCAGTTTCACTTTACAACTGTGCTGCTAACATAACAACTGCAGTGATTCACTTAACAACTGCGATAATTAAGGTTGTAAAATGGAGCAAAACTCACTTAACAACTGTCTTGCTTAGTAATGGAAATTTGGGGCTCATCGTGGTTGTAAGTTGAGGACTGCCTGTAATAATAATAATGAAATCCTAGTGGTGATCTGACAGGAGCTGTCATCATGCACAGAGTTAGGAGAGGCTCATTTCTCCCTCCCTTTCTTCCTATGTTTTATATCTTCTCTTGTTCATAAATGCTGAGAAGTAAAAAGGGAAACGTGGGTGAAATTCCTCAGGCATCTCTAGATTTGCAATGATGCTCTAGGACTTAATCTTTGTGATGCCCAGATAAAAAGGATTAAGTGTCAATTAGCCTTTTCATCCCTGTTTGCAGAAGAGGGCTGATTGCAGATAAAATTAGCCATTACGTTTTCAAAATCTAGCATCCCTGCATAGGATTTAAGCTTATTTTCTTCTGGTTTGATGGCCCAAAATATCAAAAGAGGGATGGGTCGTTTCCCATTAAAGAGAATTTCTCTCAGTCTCCAGCACTTGGTGCTTCCCTTTTCTGCACCAGACTCTGAAGGGGCTAAATTCTGACATGATGCTAAAGCAAAAATGGAATTAAAGGAAAGGCCAGAGAGAGAAAAGGCTGATTTTGGGACTCCTTCATTGGCCAGCTGAAGGGATTCTGTGAGGGCCTACAAGGCTCTTACTCGAAAATCAGAGAAGTGGGAATGGTCGTGATCCAGAAATGCTACTTCCTGAGTGACAGTTAGTTGAAAAACAAAGCCTAAATCCCCACAGATCTGTAGGTACCATAGCCTTATCTTTCTTGCACCATTGTTTATTTTTCTTAAATTTCCCAGCTCTTATATAGGAGATTTGCAGCACTCATGGCAAAATCACAGTCCTAATGGAAATAATGTAGGAGCTCAAGGCATTGTTCCTGGGTTGCTCCCAGTTTGGCCCGGATCGGGTGAAGCGGTAGTAGTGGCGGTGGGAGGCTCCACCCACCCACCCAGATGCTTCTGTGCACATGTATAGAAGCGTTGAGCGCATGAGCAAACTTGTAGTAAAACAAAATGGAAACCCACTACTGACAGTTCAGCACCTGCTGGCTAGGAGAAGATGCAGAAATCTTTCCATTTTCTGAGCTGCCAGACATTTAAACCCTCCCCCCATAACAAATTTTGGGGCCACAATGTAGAGCTTTCTGTGAAAAATCATTACAACTAGTTAATATCAATGTTGGCACCAGTCTACCGCAATCTGTTCCGCAGCAGCTACAACAACCCCCAAAAAGCAGAGGTAAGTAATCAGGGTATCATCTTTCCACCAGAAAGACTGCCGAGAGTAGCCTATTTCATACATGTTAATCCTCCACCCCTCCCCCAGTTGATCTGATTCACATTAGACTTCTAGCTGAGGGTTTTTTTTAAACATTCATCAAGAATAAACACTCTATGCATATTTTCGAAGGAATTGCTGTGACACAAGCTTTGCCGTCAAGCTGTTGTTTTGCTGAGTGGAATCTAGAGCCGAACCACTTAGGTGCATTTTGCAATGTGCTCTGAACGAGGCGCGCAAGCCTGTTCCCGGCTGACAGAATTTTTTTTCAGTGTTCCCTGCTGTTTCCTGAAATGGGGGTTGATCGGTCCTTCCAGAAGGCAAGGACAGGCTGTGTAACTTTCTGAACAACATGCTATGCTTGGCTGGGGGGGGGGGGAGCTTGCTATTTCAGAAAGAAACTCTTAAGCCTTCTCCTGGCTGAGGGTCTTCCACAGGCATTGAACCCTGGTTTTATAATTCTCATTAACCATGATTGTGCATGCTAGGCATGGTATCCCCCAAGGCAGGCAAGGCATCAGCTTGAGGCAGGCTGCGTTGCCATGGGCCAGTTCTTCTGCCCACCCACCCATCCCCAATTCCTCTGCAACTCCCCTTCTTGCTCCCTCATCCCCACCGCCCATGATTGCTTGGGGAACCGGTCGCTGCAGAGCCTCCAAAGAGTCACTGAGCAGCCACAAACCCCATTAGTGGCTGAGCGCAGCCGCCTGACAGCAGCAGAGGTCCTCTGACCTCCTGCTTCACAATCGTCAGCGTTAATGAAGTCCTAACAAGGCAGCCTGCCAGGAGCTCAGCGAACAGCGCGGCAGCCTCCGTTTATAAGGAGCAGGAACTCATTGTGATCAGATGCAGGATTGAGGCAGAGCAGCGTAAATTAAGACTCCCAGGCACCAGCCACACACCTCAGATGGGCAGGCCGCTCATTCAGAAAACGGATGCCAATCTCTTGGGGTTTTTTTTTTTAATGCGATCCTTTTATTAACAAATGTTAGATCTTTTTGAAAAGGGGAGCAATTAAGCACAGGGAGGAGAAACTGTTAGGAGGTAGAACACGGAGCTGGGAAAGAAAGGAAAAGGGGAGCGTGTAGGAGGCTAGGCAGAAGTTTTCAACCCAGTGCCATGAGAACATAAGAAGGGTCCTGTTTGATCAGTCCAACAGCCTCTCTCGTTCGGCATTCCCTCTCCTCCTACACCCCCCTCCCCCACACACACTGCCTCTTGGAAGGTGAAAGTAGCATCATAATGTCCAGCAGCCATTGGTATTCAGAGACCTGCTACCTCTAATCTCTGAAACGGTCTTCAGCCACTAAGATTTGGCTGCCAATAGGGTTCCTTGTGGGATACACACCCACACAGCTTGGTGTATATATACCAAGGAATATGTATATGTAATTCATGTACATACAAACAAAAAGTCTGTCTGTCTGTCATTCTATATGGTCAGTTTCTGTGACTACATGTGCAGAACAGCAGTCCAGTTGACTGTAGCATAATGCTGGGCTGGGCTGCTGTCCTGCCTGCAAAAAAGGGCTTGAGGTATAATATTTTCTTGCTCTAGGGATGGAGCTGGAAAACAGCATTCTTTTACAAGATGTTCCAGAGCCCCAAACCTCCTGGCTCTGCGGACAGTAATTGTGGCAGTGGTGTGGGAGGGAGGGGGGAGAGAGGATGGTTGAGAGTGCGTGCCCACCACGCCCCAGGAGTAGGGACCTCTGTTCTAGAGCACCAGTACTTCTCCTGTCCTTGTTTGTGGGCTCAACGACCAGCAACTAGCGCCTTGTGTCCATCAGACAGAGTTTTAAGCATCTAAAATGGCTTACAATGTACACAGTTCTAATGTCTTTATTTTAACAGACTGTGGAGCCTTTGAAAATAAATTATTATTGATTCGGTATAATAGTGTAGCTTTTCTTGATTTAGCTTTCAGCCTTTCTCTAGAAACTCCAGAAACAGAATCCTAAAAAACAAAGTAACCTATCTGCCTATAAATCACATAATCTACAAGTCTGAAAAAGAATCCATTTGTACGTTCCTATTTCATATACCACCATTGAAGAATCTCTAAGTTATAAAAGAATTGTCTGCAAGAAGAATTGGTTAATCATGGGTCACATCACTTTCTGGGTCACAAGTTACAAAATCACTCATATGAACATATATATGTCCCAGTTACATGTAGAGGAAAAGGTCATTGTACTCTACTCTTTGGTTGACGTGTTAAACTGGAAACAATGCAGTGCAATTCTTGAAATCACCTTGAGAACCATCTGGCCTCTCACCCACCATTTTGAATAATGTTTTGAAATATCTTGATTAAACTTTTGCCCACAATAGCATATGCATTTGAATTTCATCAAGTTGATTCAAATTATTATCTTGGGAGGATAAATGTCCCTTCTCTAAAATTGTTTTTATATTCGGAATCGACACAGAGGTCTTTGGTAATAAGGCTTAGACGCTCTTCACCAAAGAGCATTGTTGGAAGTGAGAAGCAAGTAAGTCATTTGCAGGGAAGTAACCTTGAAATTAAAAGGGGGAATTCACCAGTATAGAAAAACTTGCTCCAACAACCAACACATACAAATACAAACACGCCACAAAATACCTTAAGACTCTAGTTCTACAGGAACAAGTAAAGAGTATCATTGTTTAAAGTTTCAGTTTTGAGGGAGACCATAAAGCCCCTGGCTGAAATCTTGGAGAGGCCCTGACAGTCGTAGTACTAACAATACTAGGTTAGATAGACCAATTATTTGATAGCATGCAGTAACAATATAACAGAGTTGGAAGGGATCTTGGAGGTCTTCTAGTCCAACCCCTGCTTCTTGCATCAGCTAAAACTCCTACCATTTACTACAACCAGAAAAGCAAGGGTTGGCAAATGGTATTCCCTGGACATTTTAGACCACAAATCCCATAAACATTTGATATTCCTCATGTTGACTGAAACTTAAGGGAATTGCAATCCATATGATTTGGAAGGTCTGCTGCTTTCAATTCCATAGTATGAGGCTTCATTTGATAGCCAGGGTACTGGCACAAGTATCAGAGAAAGTTTGGTTTCTTCTTTCTTTCTTTCTTTCTTTCTTTCTTTCTTTCTTTCTTTCTTTCTTTCTTTCTTTCTTTCTTTCTTTCTTATTACTATTTTAAGACTTGTGGACTTCAACTCCCAGATTCTGGGAGCTGAAGGCCAAAGGACTTAAAGTTGCCAAGGTTGGACATCCTACTATACGATATTAATAAAGTAGCAGATGGCAACTCAAAGAGTACAGTTGATGATTCCCTACATGTTAAGTCAAGCAAGATTCTCAAATCCAGAGCTGCAAGGGCAGCTGTTCCAGAACTGCAGTCAAGTCATGATGGTGAAACTTTTTTCTGTTCCGTGGCTCAATTTTTTAAAATGGATAGGATGCTCTCATTTCTAAAAAAAGAGGAACTGTGGGGGAAAATATGTAGTGAAGAGATGAATGTAAGGCAATAAGCTTGGATTAAATCGTCACTGGTGCAGAATATAACATTTTGATTTCTATTCAGATTCAGAAATTATCAATGGAAAAGCAGATGGGGAGAGTTAATTGGAGTGCTTTCATTCAGAATTGCTGAAAAGCCAAGTTTAATCAAAATGGTTGTCTTGGTTTGTTGAAAAATCAATTTGAAAATTGCAGTTAAGAAAAAGGGTGCTATCATATCCTCTCCTTTCATTACAATGAAACATAGCTTCTGCCTTAGTTGGCAGAGGTCTGCGGTGAAAAAAAATGCAGCGAACGAATAAAAATTCCAACTCCGTACCGAAAGATCTTTTCCTCCAAGGTTTTTGCCCATCAGGCAGACTGCTTCTCTGCTTGTCCCACCCCCCAAAAAACTCCATCCCAAATACTGTGGAAGACAAAAATGCAACCCACCATTGAAGCTCTTCAACTTATTGCTTGTCCCTCATCAGCCATTTTCAAAACTAAGACACTTTCATTCTCAGGCTGAAATCAATGACACATAATGTCCCAACAGATTTCAATGGCAAGATGAATGGAAGAGGTTACCCTGAAAGTAGTGAGAGGATAAAGCCTAAATAGCTTATCTTGGTCAAATTTAAATTGGAAGAACTGTGGGGCTTCTAATAGATAAAGATGGATAATTGTAGACCTGGGCTTAACCTTCAGTTCAGGAGTGGCCAACATTGGCAACTTTAAGACCTGTGGACTTAAACTCACAGAATTCCCTAGCCAGCATGGCTGGCTGTGGAATTAGAATAGAATAGAATAACAGAGTTGGAAGGGACCTTGGAGGTCTTCTAGTCCAACCCCTGCCTAGGCAGGAAACCCTACACCATTTCAGACAATGGCTATCCAACATCTTCTTAAAGACTTCCAGTGTTGGGGCATTCACAACTTCTGGAGGCAAGCTGTTCCACTGATTAATTATTCTAACTGTCATGAAATTTCTCCTTAATTCTAAGTTGCTTCTCTCCTTGATTAGTTTCCACCCATTGCTTCTTCTCCTGCCTTTAGGTGCTTTGGAGAATAGTTTGACTCCCTCTTCTTTGTGGCAACCCTTGAGATATTGAAAACACTGCTATCATGTCTCCCCTAGTCCTTCTTTTCATTAAACAAGACATACTCAGTTCCTGCAATCATTCTTCATATGTTTTAGTCTCCAGTCCCCTAATCATCTTTGTTGCTCTTCTCTGCGCTCTTTCTAGAGTCTCCACATCTTTTCTACATCGTGGTGACCAAAACTGAATGCAGTATTCCAAGTGTGGCCTTACCAAGGCATTATAAAGTGGTATTAACACTTCACGTGATCTTGATTCTATCCCTCTGTTTATGCAGCCTATAACTGTGTTGGCTTTTTTTGGCAGCTTTTTTAGACCCTTACTTTTTTCATCATTGAATTTCATTTTGTTAGATAGCGCCCAATGTTCAACTACAAGTTGAAGTCCACAGGACTTAAAGGTGCCAAGAATGGATACCCCCGCTTTAGTCATTTAGACCCTCATCTTTAGAAAGCCTATAGGAAACATGCAGTTTATTCCTTTCTTCCCTCCCCCCCACTGTATGCAAAGTGACAAGTGTTACTGTCTCCATATTCTTGTATCTTAGAGCAAAAACACTATCATTTTTTAAAGTCAAGTGTTTTATTTATGTATAAATATTTTGAAGACAATGTATTGTATAGACACTTCATTTTGGAAAAGAAAAAAATAACAGATATACAGATAGTAATAGTGATAAAACATGTAATAATTATAGCAATATTTATAATTATATTAGCACATTTATAATCATATTAACTGTACTAGCATAGTTATAGTTATAAGACACCATTCATATTTTGCTTACATATAACAATAATTTTTCTTCATCTAACTTCTACCTCTTATCTCTAACCATTGATAAAACCTTTTCCACATTGAATAGTACTCTGTGTCCCCTTTATCTTTTATTTTCAATGTCCATCTATCCATCTCTGCACAGTCCAATATTTTCCAGATTCTGCCAAGTGACAAGTGTTGCTTTCTCCACATTTCTTGTATATTAGAGCAAAAACACTATCCTAAACCCCATTGGCCAAAACTGAATTATTTGAAAAACAAAAGGTTTAGAGCATGGCTAGTTGGGGAATTCTGGGAGTTGAAATCCATGAGTCTTAAAATCGTCAAGGTTGGACACCTCTGGCTTAGATCATGTTTAAATCTGCTACTCACATTTACTGGAGGGAGGGGCAAAGAGAGAGAGAGAGAGAGAGAATAATAAAGAGAATGTTAGCAATCATGCTTGCATTCAGCTATGGGAGTGGCGTGAGATATGATCTATTCACAAAATGACTGCCAAGGCAGGTGTGGGTAATTATAAAACAAACCAATTCCCGGAAGTTAAAGTTTGTAACTTCCAATTTTGCCCTTCTAGAGTCTACTGTTGTTCAGCTTCTCTTTGTTTTTCTTTTAGGGCCGTTGACACACACACACCAATTCTTGGAAATTAAGATAATGCTGACATATATATGCAGTTACCCATGTAACTTTCTTCGGGAATCTAAATTTCCAAAAGGCAGAACAGAGGGCCTGGTGAGTGATAAGCAGGATGAGCTATTTAAGATGTCATGGCCTTCATTTCATTGACAAGTAAATGGCTTCCACATGGATAGCACCATTGAAAAAAAAATCTAAACATGGAGAAGAAAGAAGTGAATTTACAAATAATTTCAGAAAGGAAATGATGTGGATGGTATGAAAAAGTGTTACAGATTTGTGGCCAATTACTTTGTGTGAAAAAAATTCTCAACCATTCATGGCTATTGGAGTAATGCACTTCAAGTATTCTGCTTTTAATAGTACTACTATTAGTTGTGCTCGCTTCTAGTGTTGGAAAGTCATTAAGGAAAAACTGGGTGACAGGAAAAAAAAAAGAGTTAAAGGAAGTTAAAATTGAAGTTTGCTGGAATGTCAGTTAAAAGAGAGAGTTGAAAATAAAAGAGGAAGAGAGGATGGGGAAATTGTATGTTGTACATTAACTAGTTACAGGCAGTCCACATGTTCAGAAACCATTCAAACTTGCAATAGCTTTGAATGAGTGGTGCCTATGACCCATCCTCAGCCTTACAGTTGTTGCAATGTCCCCATGGTAATGTGATTATGATTCAGGCACTTGATGCTTGGCTCATGATTATGACATTGCAGTGTCCCACCATCAAATGGTCACCATTTGGGACCTTCTTTGCCCAATTCCAATAAGCAAAAACAATGGGGAAACCAGCAGGAAATCGCAAATAGTGATAATGTAACATCCTCCCTTAATAACAGCATGGGATTTGCTTAATCATGACGACTGGGTGTGCTGGAATTGTTGTTGCTAAGCATTACAGTCATGTGACATTGTGCTTTATAATTGCATCATAACTGCCATCATTAGTGGTGGCAGTTCCTATCTCAATTGCCGTAGTTAACTGCGGACTAGGTGTAGTATTATGCCTTCAATACATTATTTTCTCTAAATGTGAGTTCTTGACATTTACTAATTTAACTACTGTTACAGTATGGGGGTATCGTTAAAGGTCAGTATAATGCATTCATGTTTATTCTGCAAAAATATGTGAAACATCTGAAGAGTAGACTGTTGAATACTAGCGCGGGAAATACGAGCGCGCGAATAAAGGACTCCTTTCCTGATTGGTTCCCGGGCGGAGCCGGTTCAATCTTCGCCCTGATTGGTCGAGCTACTCGACGCCCCATTGGCTCCTTGTTCAAACCCGGGGGTATAAATGTTTGGCGCGAACCACGCCACGTTGAATCGCAGTTTACTATGAGCTGAATAAAGTCACTTCCTCATACTTCTTGTCGCGTCCTTCCCTTCGCTCCAAGATACAAAACTGGCGACGAGGATGGGATTCCGATTCCCGCGACCACGGAGAAGAACAGCCAGCTGCCACCGCGTCTGAACCAGCTCGAACGCTATCTCAGACTGAGAACCCCGGCAGCGAACGCGAAATTTTCTCCGCCTTTCCTCTCTCTCTCTCCGCCTCCACACCACGATGGCATCGTCGCTTCCTCCTTTCGCGCCATTCGGCGTAGCCACCGGAGAATCATGGGACGGGTTCATGGAGCGGTTCGAGTGTTACCTGATCGCCTCGAAGAACCAGGCTCAGACCGACGAGGAGAAATGCAGCTTCTTCCTGTCCTGCTGTGAGCCTTCCATGTTCGCCTCTGCGAGAGCCCTGGCCGCCCCGAGGCCAGCCTACAAACTTGGGTGGGACGAGCTGATGTCCAGGCTGAGGAACCACTACGCTCCCTCACCCTCTCTATTTGCACGCCGTTTCGCTTTCCGCCGCCGAGTGCAAAAGCCCAACGAATCCATCAGCCAGTTCCTGGAGGCTTTGCGCACAGTGGCCGCCCAGTGTGATTTTGCAGACCTGGAGGAGAACCTCGCGGAGCAGTTTGTGTGCGGGGTCCGCGACGTGCAATTGCGCAGCCGCATGCTCCGGAATCACAAAATCACCCTGTTGCAAGCCGTGGAGACAGCGCGAGCAGCCGAACTATCCGAACAATCCACGGCCGACATGGAACGCCTCCAGCTGAACCCCCCCGCGCAAGCCGCCGCGGGGCCGTCCACCCAGACGCACCTCGTCGACGACCTCTCCCCTGCCGAAGACGAGGAGGAGGAGGAGGAGGAAATCGTCGGACAAATGAGGACGCAGCCGAAGCGGAGGCCACCCCAGCAACCACCGACGCCCGCTCAACCAGCCGTAAGCGCACCTTGCCGCGGATGCGGCGGCCGCCACAGCCGCGCAGCCTGCCCGTTCCGTTCTGCCGTCTGCCGCCGCTGCCGAGGAGAAGGGCACCTCGCCAGGGTCTGCCGGGCTCTCCTGCCAGCCCCATCGTTTATGCAGCCCAGCGACCAGCGCCAGGCATCGCAACCGCAACGCCGCCAACAGCCACGTTCCGCGAGGCGAGCTGAGGACTGCCATTCAACCTACCAGCCCTCCAGCGCCGACTGCGTGGTCTACCAGGCATCCCACGTTCCCGCTGGTAGCCGCAAGATAAGCACCGCCGTCCGACTCGAAGGTCAGCTTTGTCAAATGGAGGTGGACTCCGGGTCTTCCCGTTCTCTCCTATCTTGGGCTTTGTTTTCCCGCCTTTGTCCCGGGGTTCCCCAGAGCAGATTGCGCCCCGTCGGGGTCTCCCTCCTAGACTACCAGGGAAATGGGATTCCCACAGCTGGGATATTCCACATCCGGGTAGAATACGGGAATTTTAAGGGGAAGCTCCCAGTCCTAATCGTCAGGAACGACCTGCCCGCTCTCCTGGGGTTGGAATGGTTTCCCGCCTTGGGCCTCACCATAGAAGGGGTGCACAGGGTAGTCCCCCTCTCCGCAGATAGCGTCCTAGATGAGTTCGCGGATGTGTTCGATGGGAAATTGGGTTGTTACAAGGGCACCCCCATTTCCCTCTGCCTTGATCCCCAGGTCGCTCCCATTAGGCTGAAGGCACGCAGGGTCCCCTTCGCATTGAGAGCAAAGGTAGATGCTGAACTGGATAAACTTATCGAGCAGGGGGTACTCGAGCCCGTAGATCACGCCCGTTGGGAAACCCCCATAGTCCTCCCGGTCAAACCCGACGGATCGGTGAGGATATGTGCCGACTACAAGTCGACCATCAATTTGGCCCTGCAGGCAAACCCGTATCCGGTTCCCGTAGTGCAGCACCTACTCCACTCTTTAGGACAGGGCCGCATTTTCGCCAAGCTAGACATGGCACAGGCCTACCAGCAGCTTCCCGTAGACGACGATGCGGCTACAGCCCAGACCATCGTCACCCACCGCGGGGCCTTCCGTTGCCGCCGCCTACAATTCGGCGTCTCGGTCGCCCCTGGGATTTTCCAGAGCCTCATGGAGCGGTTGCTCCATGGGCTCCCAGGCGTCGTTCCCTACTTCGACGACGTCCTGGTCGCAGCCCCCAGTCACTCGGAACTCCTGAAAACACTGCGGGAGGTCCTCACACGTTTTAGGGAGGCAGGACTGAAATTAAAGCGCAGCAAATGCGAAATTGCTGTTCCTAAAGTCGAATTCTTGGGGTTCCTCATTGATGCACAAGGCATCCACCCCACTCCTTCCAAAGTTGCCGCCATCAAAAACGCACCCGCACCCACCTCTAGGGCGGAATTACAGGCCTTCCTGGGGCTTTTAAACTTCTACGCCCCTTTTATCCCCCACAAGGCGTCACTAGCTGAGCCGCTACACCGACTACTTGACCGGTCAGCGGCCTGGAAATGGGGTAGCCGTGAAGCACACGCGTTCGCGGCTATAAAGGATATTTTAACTTCATCGGCAGTCCTAATCCAGTACAGCGATAGGATGCCTCTAATTCTGACTTGCGACGCCTCCCCCTATGGCGTAGGGGCGGTCCTGAGCCACATCCTCCCGAACGGCTCAGAAGCCCCCATAGCTTTCTATTCCCGGACACTCTCCTCCACGGAGCGGAACTACAGCCAAATCGATAAAGAGGCCCTGGCTGCAGTCTCCGGCATTAAGCGGTTCCATGACTACCTCTACGGTAGGAATTTCACCCTGGTCACTGATCACAAGCCCCTCCTGGGGCTACTGGCGGGCGACAAGCCAACTCCCCCCATTTTGTCCCCCCGCATGACTCGGTGGACGGAGTTCCTAACAGCGTATTCGTATACGCTGTTATACCGTCCGGGCAAACAGCTAGGGCACGCAGACGCTCTAAGCCGTTGCCCTCTGCCAGAGACGGACACAGCCCACGTGCCCGCGCTCTCTGTTCTGTCCATCGCCGAATCCGACCTCCCCGTCTCGGCCGCGGACGTTGCAGCCTGCACAAAGGCTGACCCCGTCCTATCTCAGGTTGCTTCATGGGTTTTGAGGGGGTGGCCCACGGAAAAGGTAGCGGAAGAATTCCGTCCATTTAAAGTGCGACAAGCCGAACTCGCCCTTCACGGGGGGTGTCTTGTCTGGGGGGATAGGGTAGTGATCCCCACGGCCTTGCGGGCACGAATCCTGCCCGCACTCCACAAAAACCACCCAGGCATAGCGCGAATGAAAGCCTTAGCCCGTAGCTACGTGTGGTGGCCCTTGTTAGACTCGGAAATTGCAGACTACGTAGGCCGATGCAGGATCTGCCAAAACTCTAGGCCGAATCCACCCACAGCCGCCCCTCGTGAGTGGGAGATCCCTAGAGGCCCATGGTCCCGCTTACACATCGACTTTGCCGGCCCCTTCCACGGCCGGAACTTCATGATAGTAGTCGATGCTTACTCCAAGTGGGTGGAGCTGGTAATCATGACCTCCACCACAGCGGAGAGTACAGTGAGGGCCCTCCGTAAGATGTTCGCTACCCATGGGTTACCGGATGTGATAGTTTCCGATAATGGGCCCCAGTTTACCTCCACCACGTTCCAAGAATTCCTGGCCGAGCAAGGAATCAGACACGCGGCCACAGCCCCCTATCACCCAGCTAGTAATGGCCGGGCGGAGCGCGCAGTTCGCTCAGCGAAAGAAGCCTTGGGCCGCATGGGCCAGGGCGACTGGCAAGAAAGAGTGGCGGCTTACCTCTTGAGCCAGCACTCCATACCCTGCCCAACGACTAATAAAAGTCCCGCGGAGCTCTTGATGGGTAGGAGATTGCGAACCCCCCTAGACAGGCTCCATCCACTTTACGCAGGGGATCTGCCGAGCAACCTGGGGGGCCTCCCTTCCCACGCGTTTAAGTTAGGGGACCCTGTATGGGCCCGCTCTTTTTCTGGGGATCCACGGTGGGTTCCCGCAACCATCACAGCCCTGACTGGCCCCTGTTCCTTCAGGGTCGGTCTGGCCGACGGAATACAATGGAGGCGCCACGTGGACCAATTAAGGCGTCGCCTTCCCGCGGAAACAGACGGCCCGAGTCCCTCAGACACCCGCTCTCAGCCGGAGCCACCCTCGTTGACTCTTTTCCCTACGGACCGTTTCCAACCGGGGAACGGGAGACAAGCCGATGCGAACTTTCCGGACAGGCGCACCTCACCCGGCTATTCCCTTCCTCGAACCCCTTATCGAGACTCTGAACCTACACCCCTACCGGACTGCACGGGGCCGCTACCGGACACTCCGGCTGCCACGGAAACACCGCCCCGGACAGATGGACTTCGGGCACGGGGCCCGGGGCCAGCGCTCTCTCACGGGGCCGCGCCGCAGGTTCACCGCCCCACCACAGACACGCCTCCGCCGGCGGTTTCCCCCCCGTCGACGGCCGCCGGGGAGCCACGAAGATCGGGACGAGAACGCCACCGTCCCGCCTACCTACAAGACTATGTTTGCCCTTCCTAAAGGAATTCTTTGACTGGGGGGGGGAGGGGTGTTGAATACTAGCGCGGGAAATACGAGCGCGCGAATAAAGGACTCCTTTCCTGATTGGTTCCCGGGCGGAGCCGGTTCAATCTTCGCCCTGATTGGTCGAGCTACTCGACGCCCCATTGGCTCCTCGTTCAAACCCGGGGGTATAAATGTTTGGCGCGAACCACGCCATGTTGAATCGCAGTTTACTATGAGCTGAATAAAGTCACTTCCTCATACTTCTTGTCGCGTCCTTCCCTTCGCTCCAAGATACAAAATAGACCCTGATTATTCCTTGCAGCAGTTGGGGGTGGTAGCAATGGGCTTATATATTAACCCTTCAGGTGCTCCTTTAATGCACTGAATTTAATCATCTTAATGTAGACTTTAATACAGAAGGGCAATCAAGACATTCCCAGCAATGCCTACAGAATGCATTAAATGCTAGTGGCTTTTCCCAAATTAATATCATATACCTGGCAAAACGAACAAAATTTAGCAAATTCTATATCATCAAAATGCAAAGCTACATCATACACGAAAAAGCCATATGTGCCTCTTCCTTACAGTCTAGAATAGGGGTCCTCAAACTTTTTAAACGGGCCCAATTCATGATCCCTCAGACTGTTGGGGGGCCAGACTGGCTGGACGCGAGTGGCTAGGTGGTCATGTGACTGGGTGGGAGTGGCTGGGTCATGTGACTAGGTGTGCGTGGCCAATTTAACAATCCATTGAACAATGCATACAAATTTGTTTTGCTCCTGGAGGTGTTTTATTTGCTTTTGTTTGCATGTTGCTCTTTTGGTTGCCTTTTCCTTTTACTAGATCATTTTTTCATTTGTTTAGGAGTACTCCTGGTCACCTTCAGGAAACTCAGTTTTGCAGCAATTATTCTCAGCCGCAGGGAGGTTGAGAAATCTCTCTCTCTCTCTCTCCCTCCCTCCCTCTTTCTATCTATCTATTTATCTATCTATCTATCATCTATCTATCAATCCTCTAACTATCTAACTAACTATCTAACTATCTAACTATCTAACTATCTAACTATCTAACTATCTAACTATCTAACTATCTATCTAACTATCTAACTATCTAACTATCTAACTATCTAACTATCTAACTATCTAACTATCTAACTATCTAACTATCTAACTATCTAACTATCTAACTATCTAACTATCTAACTAACTAACTAACTATCTTTTGGAGGCAGGGTGTGTGAAAAACATGCCATTTTTGCCAGTTTTTTGGCCCAAAATGGGCTGTTTTCACCCATTTTTTGGCCTCCTGGGGTGTCTGTGCACCCTGTTTTTGATCCCCCTCCCAACTCCAGAATGTCTCTGCAGGCTAAAATTGTTGGCCATACCTTTCAGTTCCAGCCCATGGGGCTCACGAAGGTAAGTCCTGCACTCGGTGAAAGGGTGGGCGGGGCGATGTGGGCAGGGCAGCCTTGAGGTCCTGCATGGGCTGGATTAATGGCTTTGGCAGGTCACATGTGGCCCACGGGCCATCGTTTGAGGACCCATAATCTAGAATAATTGTGTAATAAGATGACAATCTCAGCCTCACAGAACTTTGACTAAGATTTCTAGTTTTAGCTAAGAGCAGGCAGGGGATACCATGGGGCTCTCAGTCACTGGGCAATGGAGTGATGGACTTGGCTTTGAAGGAAAAAGAGATGAAAATGTCTTGAGAAAAAAACAGGACATTTCTCAAGACATTTTCATCTCTTTATCCCTTCACAGCAAAGTATATATAAAAAAATGAGGTGCTTGAGAGGGAACTTTGAAGACCAAATTTAATTTGAAGTCAGGACAACTTCAAAAAACAATAATTACACATTAATTAGTTTAAAGTTATAATCCTGGCTTCCACCCAAACTTTCCAATAAGACATTTTACCACCTGTTTTCAAAGTACAAATGTTCACGAAACTCATTATCTTTTTTAGAATTTATACTTAAGAGCTTTTGTGTAATATAAGACAAGGCGAGGAGGAAAAGAAAGAAAAAAATGCAAGAAAAGAAAAAGAGAACTAAAGATAGGAAATATGTAAATGACTTCTGACTTTCTTTTCAAAAGATAATCACTAACTTATTGCGCCTCCTTTCTCTTAAATATTTTGCCAATACCTCCATCCATTTATTAATTCAACATTTTTTTTAAATCTTCAGATTCATAAATCATCTCTTCAATTTTTTTTCTTTCAGCAAAAAGTCCCCGTAAGATTTCCAGTGTATCAAAAAAATATTGTTTGTTCTCTGACCAACAGCTTTCATCATTTCTGAAAATTCATTTTACACTCCATTCCTTCACATTGGGAATATCTTTATTCTTCCATTATTGTGCATTCAATGATCCTCCTGCGAGTATTGTATTTAATATCAACCTACCCTGACTTTTCTAATTCATTATCCATATGTTCCCAATAAAAAAAGTTTTAGTCTTTTAGCAATATTAACCTTTAAGATCCTTTGCATCATTATATAAATGTGTATCCAGAATTTCTTGGCTTTCTCACGAGTCCATCATGCGTAATAAAATGTTTCCTCATGCTTTTCACATTTCCAACACTAATTTGAAATAACTTTATATATTTCTGATATTATATACGAACAATACATCATTTTATTTAAAAAAATCTCTCTTAAATTATGACATAGCATAAATTGGATACTGTTACCCACATTCTCTCTCAACTATCTTTCTCTATGTTATATCCAAAACAACATAGAGATAGACACACAGACAACACATTGGCTATCATGTGGTGTTCATATTATAAGTCTCACTATCAAAGCCCAATCTATGCCCCAGTAGGGCCCGAAGTCTTCTTATTGCCTGCACTCCTGGAAACGTAACATCTTTTCCACTCTATGCAACATAAAAAACTTGCCATAACCTCAAGAACAATATACAATAACTTACCAGCATAGCCCATAATGAATCCTATTCTACAACCTGTGGAAAAATAACAGAATAAAGATATTAAAGGCATATCAAGAGATGTTCTCTAAATAAGAAACAGAACAAAAGATCGTTTCCAAATCAACAAAAGTCTCCTGTGTGAAGGCTGAGATGGCAGTCAAGCACAATACAATACAATAATACAATACAATAGCCGAGTTGGAAGGGACCTTGGAGGTCTTCTAGTCCAATCCCCTGCCTAGGCAGGAAACCCTACACCGTTTCAGACAAATGGCTTTCCAACATCTTCTTAAAGACTTCCAGTGTTGGGGCATTCACAACTTCCAGAGGCAAGCTGTCCCACTGATTAATTGTTCTAACTGTCAGGAAATTTCTCCTCAGTTCTAAGTTGCTTCTCTCCTTGAATAGTGAAAAAGTACTATGAGACATGAGGAAAGTATTAACCTAAGACAGTGATGGCCAACCTTTTTGTTGTCGCGTGCCAAAAGTGCACTGCATCTTCAATTGCTTGCTTCATCTCTGTATGTGGACAACTACTAAGACAATACACTGTTCTATTGCAAGGATTAATCTACATCTTCTATCAGCCTTCGTCCCTGGAAGTTGGAAGCCAAAGATCAAAAGATATAATACTAATAGAAGAGAATATTTGTACCTCATGATTGAACTTGGTGCTCTCTGAGCTTGGTTGATTTCATGGTTTGAATGATAGGCAATGATTCCTGGGCTGCTTCTTTTAATTCCATGATGTAAATGTGGAATGTTTAATAAAAAGAGAATATTAAAGAGAAGCCAAGATAGGAGATGTTTTAGAATGTCTTCTCCAAGATATGATTTGAACAGGAGCTGAACTGATGAGGCACAAACTGAATACTATTAACTCTAATAGTATTTCACCTAAAGTAAAATTAATATTCTATGAATATTACTTTAGGTAACATTAAGCAGTAAGTATAGGTGCTGATTATTTCAGTATTCACCCACACCTCCATTCAGGATTCCCATATCAGGTAGGTATGGGTCACAAAGTTGTGTTCTGAAAAGACACAGCAACCTTGCTAAGTAACTTAATCAGTTTGAAGGTTGCCATACTGCATACATTCAGACTACAGCTTTGTTCAATCAATTAGAATGGAATTAGAGCTCCATGTTTTGGACTTTTCAAATGTTACAAACAAATTTCAGACAAATCAAATGGGTCTGTGAGGAACCTGACCCTATATAATCCTTTACTCCAGTTCTGAATGTATTCCCCATAAGATTCTTACTGAAAAACAGGAGAGACCACTATACAGATGTAAGGAGAATGATATTCCTATTGATCTCTCTCTGACAAAACTTTTAGTAAAAATTACATATTAAAAATTGTTCCCAACTTTAAAATAGAAATCTGCTGCTTAATTCAAACTTGGATAACTCTGTGGCATCCAATAACTGGTTAATTTTGGATAGCGGAATTGGGAAAGGCATGCTAGATTTTTCCATAGGGATTTCTTTCTCTTTTGGTACAATGGATAGATTGGTACTCACCTATCAAGAGTGAAATCCAGCAGGTTCTGGCAGGTTCTGGAGAACCAGTAGTGGAAATTTTCAGTAGTTCAGAGAACCAGAAAATGTCACCTCTGGCTAGCCCCAGAGCAGGGTGGAAATGAAGATTTTGCAGTATCCTTGCCCTGCCACACCCACCAAGCTATGCCCACCAAGCCACATCACACCCACCAAGCCACACCCACAGAACCAGTAGTAAAAAAATTAAATTTCACCACTATCACCGATATCACTATCACTGTTTTGCCGAAAATAAGACCCAACTGGAAAATAAGCCCTAGCATGATTTTTCAGGATGCTCATAATATAAGCCCTACCCCCCAAATAAGACCCAGTTAAGATCGTCAACCAGACTAATACATTTAGTATTGTATTTCCCCTAAAATAAGACTCAACCAGAAAATAAGCCCCAATGCGTCTTTTGGACCAAAAATTAGACCAAGTCTTATTTTCAGAGAAACACAGTATCTTGTTTATCAAAATAATTTTCAAAGGAAGCCTGATGTCAACTCTCAGTGTTGACATTCCATGAAGAGCGGCAGCAGAGCCGGATCTCAGATTACGGTAACTGGGTTGAAATGAATGAAGCTATTGGATAACATGATTTATGACAGGCTGAAGGGAGGACAGAAACACAGGCAAAGTTCAAAAGCAGATAAAGAAAGCAAGAAAAGATGGCTGCGAATAAGAAATGCCTAATGAAGAATGCCTAAGGAAGCTGTTAATAAATCATTGCTTTTTGTATTACAATATTGGGTCACTTATTATGAAGCAGGCATCGTTAGGGTACTTTACACCTGTGTCTGTTTGTTTTTTCTTGAGGAAAGAGAACCAAGAGGCATGCCTACCTTAAGCCTTTGTGGATCACTATTGCAATTTGTCAGAAGAAAGAATCTCTTTCCTACTGTCTCTATTACTCTGCTACTCTGCTTCTCAGATGGAGAAGAAGTAGCATAGCTGTTATTAGATCTATAATGGTTAAATTAAGATTAGAGTCCAATTTAATTCCCTACCCAGAGATGAGGAACTGGAGGATTCTAGAATCATATGTAAACCTCAATCTAATTTAAAATATTTTTGAAAGCGATCTCTTCCTCTTTGTTGCAGGAGCTATATCTTATGCTGGCCCTGATAGGAGGGAAGAAGAGAATGAGCAATCCTACATACTGTCTGCCCTCAACAAAATATCTCTCAGGAAGATGGCAACTGAGAGTAGGTGATGGATAACATGGATATGGAAGTATCTCTCCGGAAATATAGCCTTGTCAAAAAATTTGCTCATCCTACATTAGCTCAATGTGGCCAAGAGAGGAGAGACACACTGTATTGCTGTATTTCCAAGGTACCGTTCCAAATTCGGAATTAAATTGTAACCTCATTTCAGGGGTGGTATTCACTTACCTTCCATACCGCTTCGCAAATGTGAGCGCATGCGCCATGTCCATGCATGCGCTTCGCCTTCCACGCATGCGCTTTGCCTTAAAAAAGTGCCTAAATGGGAAGCTGTAGAACTGGGGCAGATGGGCGGAATCATGTGATTTCCACTACCAGTTCAGACGAACCGGTCAGAAGCAGCAGAATACCATCTCTGTCCCATTTCCTTCCCTACAATATGTTCACTATCAGAATGCCCATTTATCTTTTTATATGTACAACATACTTACATGTATGTACAACATGCTTACATGTATGTACATCATATATAACTAGCTGTATGTACATCAGCTATTTCATCATCATACCTATTGCTGAATCCTACAAACCCATTTGGTTTAGATTTGACTCAATATGATTATTGATACTTCATTTCTCTTAGCTCTCAGAAAATAATAGGTCACTGGCAAAGCTTTCCCTGTCTCTTAAATATTCAAAGGATCAATGTTCACTCAAGCTATATCTGCTTGGGTCTGAAAGCTGGCAATCCAATATTATCTCCTGATTTCTTCCTGCTCTAAAATGTTAATTGGAATCAAATGCTGAAGGTGTTATCTTCCTATCAGAGGCCAGCATCCAAACAATAAGTAGAGATGACAGATTGATATTTCTTACTGCGGGGTTTGCATGCTAAGAAAAGACAGGAAAAAATTAAGGTGTTTTTATCCAGAACAACAAGCTGCAAAGCTGCAAACAGGGATCACAAACATTAAATGGGTACATTGAAGTGAAAAAGAAAATGTTTGAAGAGACTTATAGATCTGATTAAGGCACAAACGGAAGGTCTGCATCATTTATTATAATGAAAAATCCCAAGCTAATTTTCAATTGGAAGATACTTTAACTATTTCTGTGTGTGAAATTGTAGTAGACATTTTCTTTGAAGAAAGTCCTGTGTCAGAGAGATTGGTTTTTTCCAAACTTTCAGATTACAATATGTGATCGCTCAGAAAATGAGATTATTTTCAAATATTATTGTTTCTTCTTCATGTACATAGACAGGCAAATAACAGAGGAGAACTGATAGCATGTCCACACTTCATCCTAACCTGAAGCTGCATCCCCTGCCTGTCCAATGCATTTCAGTTCGATATCACATTAGACCAGTGTTTCTCAACCTTGGCTACTTGAAGATGTCTGGACTTCAGCTCCCAGCATTCGCTGGCTGGGGAATTCTGGGAGTTGAAGCTCAGACATCTTCAAGTTGCCAAGGTTGAGAAACACTGCATTAGACCTTTAAAAGAAGGTCTTGCTGGACAATCCACCTATGTGAGGGTGTGGGGAAGCATTATGGCCTTATTCTGAACTGATCACCTGGATAACAACAAAATCCTTTGGCATTTTAACAAGCATACTTTCATTATTTTAGGCAGCATCTGAATGGCCAGCCACAAAATATTTACAGAAGTGTGCCTGACATTTCAAAATTCCTATTTTTTAACAGACATTTCTCAATGTTTATAAGTTTTGCTTTAATAAAAGTAGTCCTCGGAGAACCAAACAAGAGCTTAAGTAGGTTCTAATTGTTCACTCTGTTCTGCCACAGTAATAAGGCCTGGATTGTGCTGATCTTAAATTTTCAACAGGATCAAGGCAGCAGTGGATTTCACATTTTGTTACTACTGGTTCTCCCTGTGCGTGCCCACTTGCTTCGCCTGTCCACGCATGCGCCCGTCTTTCCACAGATGCACTTTGCTTGCATGTGCATGCCTTCTGCACATGCGCCCAGCCTCAAAAACATGCCTAAATAGGACAGCATAGAGCCGGGGTGAGTGTGGGCAGGGCGGGGGCGGGGCGGGGCGGGGCAGGGCGGGGCAGGCCCACCTCACCTCCACCCCACCTCACCTCCACCCCCATCCATGATTTCCGTTATTGGTTCAGACAAACCGGTCCAAACCGGCTGAATACCGCCTCTAGCTAAGGAAAGCAACTGGTGGCTTCTGTCCAGCTTCTTTTCCCTTCTATCCAAGCATATCTTACCAGCAGGAGAAAACGATTGCTTACCTTCCTGTCATCAGATAGTGCAGGCCGCTAGCAGAGATGGTATGTTTAGCCACTCAGTCAAGTTTCCTGTCTAGTAGGTCACATGCTCAAAAATCCTCTCCATCTGTCAAGAGGACTATTTCCTTTAAAAAAAAAGCGATAGGCCCATATCCAAAATAGCCAGTCTGATGGATCCCAAATAAAGAGGAAGGCCATGGGAGCTAGATGGCCCTGGAAGGAAACGGCAGTGCTGGTAGTAAATATAGTTCTTTTGTTGCTGCTGTTGGGCCTTTACCTAATAAAAGCAGAAAAAAATTATACTTAGTGGAAGAAGCAGAAAACGTGTAACGCATCCAAAGTCAGCAACAGGCAGCCGGCAGATCCTGGCTCCTCCTTCCAGTTTAACTCCACCTCTTGTGCAGCACTGGATTGGTGCTTGGGAGTCTTGCTTTTTTAAAAACAAAATTTTAGTGCTATTTCAAAGGTGCACTAAAACCGTGTTTAAAGACTACATCTAATGCCTTTTCAAATGTTCATTAAACTCATGCTTATAAGAAGCATATATAAGACTGAAAAGTACTTTAGATGCTTCTGCAGAGGCCAGGTGCCCAGCAGCTCAGGCTAAAAGGGCTATGGAGAACAATTACTCTTAGCCAGAAGAGAGGGAACTCCCAGATTGTGATTGTGAATTTCCCTTGGACGATTCCAGATACTTCCTCAGATGTCCATTCAGAGGAGGATGAGCCAGTTCCTGGCACATCAGGAACTGGGTTGATTGATGGTTCTGAACGGCTGTCCAGAAGGTATTTGGCTGAGGCTCCAGCTGGGGAAAGCTTGCAGTGGCAGACAACCAGCAAAGAGGAGGAAGAACCGCCTTCTGCACTAATTCAGGGCAGAGAAAAGGCAGGAACAGAGAAGGTCATCCAGACTACTCGAGAAGAGAAAGCCCCACCCATCTTGATGGCTGTACAGAAAGCTGGCTATTTATCACAGCAGATGGATGGAGGGAGAAAACATGATTGTTTTCTAGCTGTGTGTCTGCTCATCATGATTCCTGCTTCACTCTGGATTGATCCCCGTGTTTGGAATTGAATCGTGCCTTGGAGACCCTGGACTTTTCTTGCCTCGTGAACTCTCTTGTTTACGGATTTAAGTTTTGCCTGGTTGATTTAAGTTTGTCTGGTGAAGTTATTTTGTTCGAGCAACTTTCAAGTGCTTTGTGCACTACTGGGCCATTGCTCTGTGGACTCATCTTGGTCTATTCATGGCCAGGCATAATTGGGACAGTTTTGGGTTTTGATTAAAGGAATTGCTGGAGAATATTAATAAACTCACTACAACACAGTTATATGTGTGTGTGAGAAAGAGTGAGTAAGTGGGGCATCACACAAATGTTCTTAAGTGTCCAATGTGAGATATGTAAATCCCTACCCTGATAGGAATCATATGATCATATGCACAGCTGAAATAGGGACATTCAAGTTCTTTAAAAATATTTATTCCTTTTTTGGATTTTATGAATTCTTGCACATTATTGTCTGAATGCTACTAATTCTAAGCAAGCATTCATATGCAGTCAACAGCATCCTGCCTTTCATTAGTGACATCTTTTTTTATATGCATGTTTCATGAACAATGACATTTCTATGAACAACGAGCCCAGAACTTCATTGCAAAATTTAAGAAGTACATAATTTAAAGGGTAATTGTAACACTTAAAAGTAGTTTCCTGGGAACAATTTAAGACATTGGGTCTAACATTTCAAAGTTGGTTGACCCTTTACATAATGGCTGATCCTTTGGTTATGAATCCATCAAAAGCTCTGCAGAAAAGAGCTCTCTACAAGATGTTTTCCAAAGAGGTGTGTTAAATATGTGGAATGTCTTCTCCTGCACTGCTTTGAGGTGTGAAATTTATTGTCTCGGAAAATGTATTTGGCTGCGTTTCCTCCATATTTAAAAAACCAATTAAGATGGATTTCTTCAATCTAGCCCTTTGATTTTAGGACAACTTCAGCATTTGTGTCTGTATTTTAATTACGTTGATGTAAATGTAATGGTTTTCGTCTCATTTTCGTTAGCCACTTTAGTCATATTGCTTGCAAAAAGGCAGGGTTGAAAACAGAAAAAAATTTCTCCCAAATGTTATTGTTTTTATAATAGCTAATCATCATTATCCTTGGGTTAATACATGATCATCTATATTTGCTATTGTTGGCTTTGATTATTCCAAAGTCTAAACAGTTACCTTAACATTGTGACACTTTGTTATCTGACTAGCCTATATTACTGTATTCATACATTTCTAATTTTTCATTGCCTAGCACGATACAAATGAAATTACTACTGCAAAGTTGCAGTACCAAGGTACCATTTCACTTTCAGTCTATAATCACACTTTAATTATTTGGTATGAGATGAAATTTATTTGGCATACAGTGAAAAGATAATAATAAGCTGGAATTAACTGTTTCGCTAAGTAAACTAATATCATTGTAGTTTTCTTAAGAAATGAAGTCTACAGATTTAATCAAATAGGCCAACATTAGATATTAAAATCTTTTGATTAAACTTTTTGCATTTTATCATAGAATATTACAATATCTGTCAGGAAAGGTTTTCTAATGTTGATTTTTATTATTACTATATTAAAACATGAAAAAGAATGGTGTGTTTGCTTTGGCAAAACAGAGTAAAGCTAAGATAGCTCAAAGATCCAGAGAAATGGACTAAAAAGTCAGAGGAGAGTCTGAAGCAGTTAACCTTTTGCAAATACTGTCTTAAACTCAGTTTTTTTTCCAGAATGGAAATAGGAATTTCTCTTCCATTAGGCATTGTAAAGATATACAATGGCTATCTTCAGAAAAAAATACAATACTGATGACCGTAGGAAAAAACTGTAATCAAGATCAGTCATTGTCTTTCTACATTCTCTCAGTGATTTCTTCCATCATGGAAGTATTCTAGGTTTTAACCATTTTTTTCACTTATTTATGATTGAGCGCAGAAAATTCTTGCCTATCCTGAAAGCAGAGAGATTGTTTTGGTCTTGCTGCCCAGTTATCCTTGAATTCTATCTATTCAGCTTGAAGATCTATTGGTTTCTTTAAAAGAATGTAGCTTTTTTTGAACAACCCAGGACAGAGAGCTGCACACTTGTTCCAGCAAATGTGAGAATGCTTCCCTGCCAGACTTTTCAGCCAAAAACTGGAACATTGAGAAAAGATGAGGAGGGGATAGCATTATTCTGTTCTTCATCTCATTTGGTGAATGCCTCAAACAGGCATCTGAGGAGATGAGTACCTTCTTCTGAATTCTGCAAGTTGACTAATCACATGAGCCTACACATTCTATGTAAATGCCACCCTTATCTAGAAACTCATCCATGTCATTAAGTACTTTTTCCAATGCAGAAAATGGACCCCCCCTTTTGTTTCCTAACAGTGCCTCGGCAGATTCTGCAACTCTATGCAGCAGGAACTGATCAACCAGCATCAGTGATAAAATACAGACAGTAAGACATATGGTCTTACATTAGTTGCAAATAAAAAATGATTTGTAGAAGACCCAAAGCCAAAGTGCTAAAGAGAAGGGTTGTAAAAACTTAAAATCATTGTACAAACATTTATCTGTATACAAAACCTTCCTAAAGGCCCAAGGCTCACTTTTGGTTCAGGTTTTTACTCTAAATTGTCAATATGGGAAATGTATTTATTTATTTAATTTTTATTTTGGCTTTGTTAGTAAATCAAGGTGGCACACATATATACTACTCTTTCCTTCTCCTATTTTTCCCTCAACAGTAACCTTGTAAGGTGAGTTGGATTGAGAGTGAGTGACTGGCCGAAAGCTTATTTTCATACTTAAGCCAGGAGTAGAACTCACAGTCTCGTGGTTTCTAGGCCAGCACCTTTATCTTCTAACTGGATTGGCTCTCATGCATGCCATGGAGTCACAAACCTGGAAATGATCTCAGAGGTAACTGATTTATTACAGTTATTAATTGCATGTAATATCCTACTACAATCCAATAGCTGTTTACATGATATAAAATACCGTACAGTAAAAAAGTAAAATATTTACCGTATGATTGAAAAAATACCATACAATAACAATAATTAAAATCCCAAACCAACAGACCCAATAAAATAAAAACAAAAATATGAAAAAAACGTAATAGAAAGGAATGAAAAGATGATACATTGCATCAGAGGTGGGTTTCTAATGATTCGCCCCGGATTGCGTGAACTGATGGTGGTGGTAACAGGAGGATCCCCCCACCTACCTGGATATTTCTGCGCATGCACAGAAGCATCACACAAGCATGTGAGCGTGTGCACAAGTAGTAAAATAAATTGAAACCCACCACTGCTGTACTTGACCTCAGTTCAATTGCTTCCTGTAATAGTTCCTTTTGTAACATCTTCCTGAAAACCAGTAAAGGAAAGCTTGCTTGATATCCACTAAGAAATTATTTCAGACCACTGGCACTACCATAAGAAAACAACGCCTTCTGGCTTTACCTTCCCTCACCTATGAGAAGAATGGAATTTCTCCTTAAGACAGGGGAGTCTCCAACCCTTGGTCTGTGGACTGGCACTGGGTGGCAGCATGGGCCACACAAACAAGCGAAGCCCCATCTGTGGGATGCTGACAGCATGCGAAACCATAACTCCTCTGGTCCACAGAAAAACCTCTCCATGGAACCGGTCCCTGGTGCCCAAAAGATTGGGAGCTGCAGGCTTAGATCTAATTCAACTCCCCACTTCATTTAATTAATATAGTGGTATTTATGATTAATTTTTTGTAGTAGACTCATTCGTGTGATATATGTCTGGTGATCTCCCCACCTTCAAATGTTGTGCATGATTATTCTAGATGCACTGAGATTGATGGGAATTGTACTTCGTCAAGTGGGACAAAGTTGTTTCAACTCACCTGTTCCAATTTTATTATAATGCTTTATTGATATCATTTTTTGTATTCAGCTTTGATCTTCTGACTGAATCTTAGGCTGCAGATTCACCACATTCCTGGCAGAATATTTCCCCCCCCCCGGCTATGACAGACATGTTTAATAATTAACCTCAGTTAAATCTTTTGTCAGGAATGACTATTTTATATATAATCTTTTTCTCTCACTTAATTCTACTTGTCTTCAAATTGATAATCTTTTAAAGTGTTATTTCTTATGGGTGAAGGATGATATCATGTTTTAATGTTCTGTATAGTCTATAATTGTGGTATCATATAATATACCTACAAATACTGTAGGCATTCCAGCATTGCAAATCAATTATCTTGAGTGGAAACGTGTTATCTCACAGTTTCAATAGCTAGTGTGTTTAATATTAATACTTTTGCATAACATATATTTCTGATATTATTGTTATTGTTATGGTTGTTGCTATTTAGACCAAAGTCCTTTGGTTAGAAAAATTACATTTCAAATTGTGACCTATTCTGCAAAAATAACACATATTGCAATTATCAAATCAAATGGCAGAATTCTTTTGATACTGCTAAAAATGGAATGCGCAAATTTAATTTGATTCATGCATCAGACCTAAATATCTGCCATGGCATAATGTATTCCAAAAGTGTTTCCAGCATGAGATCCCAAAATCTGATTATATCAGCAGCCTGTTCAATTACAACTTTTCATTGTCAATTAACGGAACTGTGAATGTTAGGTTACTAATCTCAGTCTAATCTCAATACTAAATACTATTTCTTTTTACTCATAGAGTATATTCTCACCAATCCCATGGGAAGATTTCCCCTTTAATGTAATTTACCATTATGCGACTCTGATCTGGTTACTTAATTCTTATGCAGCCAAACATATTTGAATAATTCAAACCTGTGGTGGTCTGGAACTGATGTTTTATATAAGAATGAACCAAACATATTTAATCTTTTTCACAACATAGGATGAGATTTTTAAAAGCATTCCAATACTCACATGACTCTATTCTTAAAAATGTTATCATAGCCTAAAAAAAGCTGTCACTTGCATCAGTGACAGATTTTAGCTGATTTACCTTTATATAAACTAATTCTTATAGGCGAGTCAAGCCTGAAATCAACATTAGTATATATAGTAAATAGCATGGAACAAATTTATCTGTTGTGGATCTCTGAAGGCACAATGGTTCCTTTGTGCATTTTTTTCCTAAATAATGCATGTGATTTTTAATTCTATAATGTTTGCAGATGTTTTCAATTTTTGTTGATTTTGTGCTGTCTCTTCCTCTGTGCAGCCACACCCTAGCTCTGTGATAGCAAACTTATGACATGCATGTCAAAGGTGACATGCCATGACATTTTGAGTGACATGCCAGCATTCATCAACACCCAAGAACTATTGCTGAAAGCATGCCCTGTTCTCCCATGAATCGCTAAGGCTGCGTTAGAATGGGGCGTGCTCTCACAAGGCCTCCAAAAATTGTGTGAAAACAGGACATACTGTTTTCAAAGGCTGCCAAAGCCACAGAAGAGCATTCTGCAAAGCTGCTTCAACCATGGAGGCCTTGGGTGACCAGAAGCAGCCTCAGGTGGTCTGAAGAATCTGTCTACAGAAAGCGAACACAGCCTGAAGACAAATGGCACATGTAAGATTCTAGGGAATGCTGAGCAGTGGAGAGCTGTCAGCCCATTGCCCAAGATCTGGACCTCTATTTCAGGCCCACCTTGGCACTGCTGCCAAGTGCTGTTATTCAGGGTAGCTAGATGTGTGTGTGGGGGGGGGGAGGGAGAGATAGAGAATTGTTTCTCTTTTATCCAAGGAGTCTGTGATATGATATGCCAGCAAAGTCATTACAAATTTTCTGAATTTTTCAAACAAGCAGAAAGGTTTGCGCTAGCTCCTCTGATCTTTCACTTTTTATCTTTCTCTTGGTCTTCTGATGAAACCAAAGCCCTCTCATCCAGGGTTTTCATGTACGCATTCAATACAAGAGCACTTTGGCAATCTACAAAGGAGAGGCCTAGGGAGTGACCTCTCACTATCAACAATCCTAGAAAGAGAAGGTTTGAGAGAGGATAATGTCAACCTCAAATTATGAATACATCAAATTCTTAATGAACAGAAAACATTTTCTTCACATATTTTGTATATCTTCTATCACAGTATTAATTCATCATAAGTCACTGCACTGATTTTGCTTTAAGAATTGCAAATAACATTTCACGTCAAGTGCAAAATACAATGTTACTTGCAATTCTTACCAAAGCAAAATTAGTGAAGATTGTCTGGATCCCACTGGCCCATGAATTTGATTTATTTATTGAACAGATTATACACTTTTACATTTGTTTGTTTTTATTTAATGAATAGATTATAGACATCTCCCTTTTGTGTGTTAATGTTACCAGAGCAGCTTAAATACTAGAAATACACAATCATCTTCAGATTAAATATACAGTAAAATTAGATCATTACATAATAATAACCTTAAAATCTTCCAAAATGTGATTGGAATTACAAAGTCTTTAACTGTCTCTAAAGACTCAATAGAACAAAAATAGCGATATGATAGCAGAAAGGTCCTTAGCTTTCATATGCATTAGCCTAATAATTTTGACTATGGGACATACTTGTATCAAAACGAGACACAATTTAAAGCCCCCACATATTTAGTTGTAGTTCCTAGAGACTTGCCACTGTTGTAAATATGACAAATATATGAAAAAAGTTATATTATATGGAGAATTAACAGTATTAAGTAAAATTTGTTTAAAATACAGAGTTTTGCATTTTGTCCTACTTCATGGTTCGGCTTATTTGGTCACTCATGCCCTCGTCACCTCAAGACTGGATTACTGTAACACGCTCTACATGGGGCTGTCCCTGAAGAGTGTTCGAAGACGCGAGCGATAATGGGTGTACCTAGATACACCCATGTTACACCTATCCTCCGTGAGCTGCACTGGCTCCCCATTGGTCTCCGGACGCGCTTCAAGGTGCTAGTTGTTACTTTTAAAGCCCTACATGGTATAGGACCTGGCTACCTGAGAGACCGCCTCCTGCCATTCACCTCCCAACGACCAATAAGATCACACAGGTTGGGCCTCCTCCGGGTGCCGTCGACTGGACAATGCTGGCTGGCGGCCCCCCAAGGGAGGGCCTTCTCTGTAGCTGCACCAGCCCTGTGGAACGATCTACCTGTAGAGATCCAGATCCTTACCACTCTCGCGGTCTTCTGTAAAGTGACCAAGACCTGGCTGTTCCGGCAGGCCTAGGGCTGTTGATTATATCCAGCCCCACTTAGACTGAATGGATGTTGTATTATTTTAATAATTGTATCTTTTCTTAAATTTTTAAAATGCTTTTATCTTGCTTGTGAGCCGCCCAGAGTCCCAATGGGAGTGGGCGGCATACAAATTTTATTAAACTGAAACTCTTAGAGTGAAGTTACTGGAAGCAAAGGGAAAATTTAGATCTCAACCTGAGAAAAAGGCCAGATGTGTGAAGAAAGACCATCAGAACAATTTTTTTAAAAGGTGACAAAGGTGTTAGTTTAAATTACATGGGAAATAAATTCTGTTCAAAGAAATTTGCAAATTATTTCTTCTAAAGTATTCCCCTGAAATATATTGCTGAAGCAATATATCACTGATATGTAGCCATATCTATAAAAGATAAAATGCAATACATGATCAACATAAAACTGATTTGTATTATGCATGGTAGGCTGTAATAGGACTTAAATTCAGTATAGCATTTTTAGAAACAGGATATTTCAGTCTCTGATGATTTATAGGAAATACTATGTTTAAAAGAGCAACAATTTTACTGGATTATGATAAGCAAAGCAGATATGTCTTATTTATTTATGTGTGTGTACATACGGGTTGGACACATCTAATTTCAAAAATCATATAAATTATTCCTTCTGAAGCCATTCAGTTCATATTCTTAGTAAGCTGTGCTCTCCTCTACTCCACACCATCTCTCATGCTTTTAAAGGAAGGTTTCAGTGTAAATGGGATATTATTGGATAAAATCATTAGTTTGGAGTTAATTATAAAGGAAAGTACAATTGGTGGACTGGATGTAGATATTATAAAATCCAATATTTTGTTTCTAAAGCTGATGGCCCTTCACAAGAATTTACATATATTGTCACAATGGCTAAGTTCAAATATAATATTAAGCCAATAAATGTGTTATTAGTGTGATGAGTGTGTGTGTTCTACAATTTAAGATATGATGTATTTCTGATTTTTAATATTCTATCTTGGCTGATATATAGATATGTTGGCACAACTACTTTACAGGATTCCACATTAATTCTAAAAAAGTTGGGACATTTAAATTAAAAGTGATAAATGTTCTTATCTGTAATGGTAATGATATATTTAGATGGGATATTAATTTGAAGAAATATATTTATCAGTATAGTTTCTGTGGCATTCAGAATGGTACATTTTACAGTTTTGATTATATTTGTGTATTTATGAAATAAGACACAAAGGGAAGGAATGAGTTGGTACTTTATAAAAAGCAAAAAATGTTAAAATTGAGGTCTTAACTTCCAATCTCAGTAAAACAGCACATTTGATTGAATATATTTTAATCAATAATAGCAGAATACAAAATAATACTGATAGAAAATGCATCTATAGAAAACAATATATGGCAAACTTGCAGCCACCTGAAGCATCATCAATGACAAGGTGGCAATTGTGGTCTTATAGTGGAAACACTGGGGGCCGCACAGGTTGCAAATCCTCCTTTCATGGATCTTGCTATGTTTGATCAAAATTATAGTCAACTTGTATGCACATCTTGTATGTTTATATACTGTAAGTTAAACATACATACATACATACATACATACATACATACATACATACATACATACTTAAAATAACATTTATTAGCATTTGGAGGTTTTCTATCTATGCTTTACTATTCCAAAGAATGAAAATATTGATAATTCACAACTAAATAGTTCAGGGAATATAAGTGTTAAACTTGGATTTAGGCAGACTACATTATTTGTATGCAAGACAGAAAAAAATCTGTGCTTGTGACATCTGAATGTTAATCAGATTATGCAATTTCCTCCAAATTAAGTAGCTTTTATTTGACAAAATGTAAATTTAAGTTTGTTTTATCTAAGGAAATGTTTGGATTTTAACTATAGCTAGTAAGTAATTATAAAATCATTAACCACATCTTTTATTTCATGTTAATTGAAACTCCGTTAAGTATTCATTACTGATTTCACATTTAAATTTAGAACCTTGTTTTATTTTTGTATGCTCTATTCAAACCAAAAAGTTCTCTATTATTAAAAGTTCTCTAAAATTATTATTTTTAATCCAAGGAAATCACAAAAATTTGCAGTTGTGTTTTTGCTATGACAAACCATGCCATTTGATTGAATGCATAGTAAACATCAAGAAAAAAAGTCATGTTAAAAGTCTGCACATATTTTAGAGGGAGGGCTTTGGGCTGGTGGACATTATTAGGAATTTAGATATTATTTCCATATTAAATAAGTGGTGAAGGAAGGGCTGTGGTTGACATATGTGAATAAAAGGTTCAATCCCTAGTATCTACAAGTAATATTGGTACAGGTTCCCATCTAAAATTGCAAAAACACAATAATTAAGGTAGATATTCTGAGACAGATGAATAAATGAGCTGATGTCATAAGACAGTTTTTTGGCATTGTGAAACATAAGTTATTGGTTTTATACATAGGCATTATTCAAACATGAAATGACTGTTTCAACAAAAATAGGGCATGCATTTAATTTTATACAATTCAATTCTGGCAGCTCAAGGTCATAGTCAAGATGAATTCTGGATCTGATAAATCAAAGAGAGGTTTTATGCTTCAACAATACAATAGAATATACAATGAAGACAATGGTAATTCAGTTGGAAAGGAGCAGATAAATTAATGATAAGAGTTTCAGAATGTTTTAAAGTCTATAGATCCTAATACGAGATAAAATATTGGCAAAAGTGATTACAGTTTCCTGAAGGGAACATCTGTGAGCCATGTAGAGTGCTGTCCCTATGCAGCTGGTGCTGATCTTCCCAGGCAGAAGTTCAGATTAGTTCCATTTAAGCTCTACTTCTGCATATGTAGCTTCATGCAATACGGGTTGACTGATATTAATGCAGTTTTGGCAGGGGAAAAAAGGCCATTTTTTATTTCCTGCTGTAGGATTCTGCCTGTTATAACTAAAGAATCTCACTGTTGCCATCTGACTGTGTTATAGCATAACCTATGTATGCAATATATTGTTAGTGAAAGGTTTTCAGATGGAAAAAAACCCCATAGCTCTCCTCTAATTTCCAATCACTACATTGGTTTGATATCTAATTATGATGAGAAATGCTGCATAATGTAATATTGAGATTGTTCCTACTAAATCCAAGACTGCATCTTTTCAATAAAAGTGGTTCTGTGTGCTCTAGTGGTCTTATCTCTTCCATATGAACAATAAAAAGGTAAAGGTAAAAATGACCCCGGTCCAGTCATGTCCATCTCTAGGGGGTGGTGCTCATCTCCATTTCTTAGCTGAGGGAGGCAGCGTTATATGAGGATACTTCCGTGGTCATGTGGCCAGAATAACTATACACCGAGGTGCATAGAATGCTGTTATTTTCCCACTGAAGTGGTACCTATTTATCTACTTGCTTTTGCATGCTTTTAAATTGCTAGGTGGACAGGGGTTGGGGCAAGTAACGGGAGCTCACCCTGTCATGAGGCACTCGAGTCTTGACAAGCTCAGCGTTTGTAACTGCTAAGCCCCAGCATAGTATTGTGAACAATGCTGGATTTTATTCTAGAATGGAAAACAACAAAACTAAAAGCTACTACTATATTTATATCCCTCCACTTACCTAAATTGAGGCTCTCAGGAGATTATTTTGATTTTTGCTTCATACTCCTACAAACATTGATACACCTGTTCCCCAACTTACATTGCCAACCTTGTGGAGCATTGTACTACTAGTTTTCCCAGTGAAAGGCATAAAATATTCTATAAGCTTGTGCTGATAGGGTAGCAGTAATCAACTTCCCAAAGATTGGAACTACATTCATTCCCCTGGCTATTTCAAAGGCAGCACATGATGGCATCAGAAAGTTGGTGACATTACAGCAAAGGTAGGAACTAATTTAAGACCCTTTTTCTTTTCTTTGCAGTTTTTAGTAGTGGGTACTAAGGAGAAGCTGATTATGAAAAATGCTCTACCAGGGTTTTGTAAGGTTAGGTTTGGTAAAATTGGCAAAGAAGTACACTTAAAACACTCATTCTCTGAAGAATCTGTGGTATTGATTCCCTCCAAAATATGAACAGGGAGGAAGTCATCCTGATTTTTAGGACACAGAATATTTCAGAGTATTGTAGGCTTGGACCAGACCCTATGTTATGAATGAGATTAATTTTACATGGAATAGATGTACTTACATCTAGTCAAACTCATGATAGTCACAAAATAAATAAACAAATATCAAGCTAAAGAAGACCATGCTGGAAGTAAATGTAAAACATAGACAGCTCTTCTGTCCTGAGGACTAACTGTGCCATCAGAAATCAGCTACTTCTAAAATCTGCTCTTTAAAAGTGGTATTAATGCAGCAAATGATCCAGTTTGCATCCAAAGCTCACTATTCTCAACAAAAAAGCAACACTGTTCTACTGAATTTTTATTTGTCTGATCTGAAAACCTCTTATGCCCTAGAAAGAACAGCTTGTTCCCATCCTTAACGCAACACCACAGGTCTTTGAACACTTAGTAAGTTCCCTTCCTTTCTTTACAAAATAATACAAAACCAATTCTTCCTAACATTTCACCACCAGTGTGACAACATGCAGAGTTGTTCTTCGTTGGATTCTTTTTAATGCCTTCTGAAGTCAGATAACAAGAGCCAAATCCAGTCCAAATAACAGCCTCAAGCCAGGAAAAAGAGAGAAGATCCTCCTACAGCTATGCAAAAATGCACTTCATTTTTTGAATATCTCCTATTTATACCACCGTTTATGCTCAACCCTAACTTATTGTTATGCATACATACACAGCTCACACTACTGTAAACATTCCTGGAAAAACAAAAACAGAGTCAATACTATATTGGTTGTATTATTTTATTTATTCTCATCCGATCTACATCTTGCCTTTCACAGCATTCCAGTCTCCAAATCCAGAAATATGGATAAAATAGGGTCATTTGTATTTGTGATTCAAGTTGAGCTATAGGAGGTAATACTTTTTTTATTTCACATTAATGAGCAGATGTCAAAATTGTGATTTCAGGGGAAGCTAAAAAGTGATCCTTTCTTCAAGTTTTTATATTGCCTGGATCACTTTTTTTTGGCCTTCTCTTTGGAACATGGGCAGAGATGGAAACTGCCGAGATGGCAGATGAATGCCAAATGCCAGAAACTAAAAGTAGTCAACTTAACAGTTCATTTAGTGACCGTTTGAAGTTACAACACTGAAAAAGTGACATGATCCATTTTTCAGTCACCACCATTGTAGCATTCCCCATGATCATGTGATCAAAATTCAGATACTTGGCAGTTGGTTCATACTTATGACCGTTGTTGTGTTCTAAGGTCATGTGCAACCTTTTGACAAGCAAAGTCAATTGGAGGGGAAGCCAGATTCACTTAACAACTGAGTTACTAACTTATCAACTGTGGCTAGGAAAGTCGTAAAATGGGGCAAAACTCACTTAACAAATGTCTCAACAGAAAATTTGGGCTTAATTGTGGTCGTAAGTCAAGGTCTACCTGCATTGCTCTCTTTTCTGGGCTGCTTTCCCTGGAGAAAGCAGCACAAAAAAGTATCAAGAAAAAAAAAGACAGCAAAAAGAGCTCCTGCCTCCCATCGTGGGGGCCTAGTAAAATAAAGCTGGCCGAGAAATAGGGATCCCCCGCCTTATCTTGGTGCTTTTGCCTCGTTAGCACCGGCTGTAGCTCGGGCGACCTTGTCGCCTCGCATCTCACGAGGGCATCTTTGCCCTGCAGCCACCCTGAGGAGAGGGAGGGGCGGGCCGAGTGGTAACCCCTCCTCCCCGCCGCGAGCGCGGAGGCCCCGCCTCTTCCCTCAAGCCCCCACCCTCCCCAGCCAGGAAAAGGGCGGTTTGGCTTCTGCCCATCCCCCGCATTTGAGAACCACACAGGAGACCTCCAGCCTCCTGGTTGCCGCACTTTCCCCGCGTAAGATGGCGGCGGCGGCGGCGGCGACACTAGTCAACCCGAGCCATTTTAACGCCCCTAAAAGGGCGGGGAGCAGGAAGGGGGGAGAGAAAGAGAGAGAACAGGGAGAAACCAGGCCCCGAGGCGAGAACGGTCTCCTCACGCGCCTTCTTCCGGGCGGCTCCGAAGTGCCAAAGCGGGCAAAGAAAAGACCTTCTCCTAAAATTAACCGCAAAGCTACACCTTTCAGCTCAGCCGCTCTCCGCGGGCGGGATATTCGATAATCAGCGCGGCTACAGTTCTCTCCCCCCCCCCCGCCTTCCCGCAATAATAAAAGGATCCTTGCCAGGCTTCCCTCCCCCCGCAACACCACCAGCACGCCGGAGCCGGGAATCGTAGTCCCCGCCCCTTGGATGTCCTCCCGTTGAAAGGGAGTTGATTGCAGCGCGCGCTGAAGCGGCTGTGCCGAGCGAGCGTGTTGCTCTGGAAGCCGCGTGCAGTCCAACTGTTCCTCGGGAACACACGCGCTCTTCCTCCTCCTCCTCCTCCACACGCAGATGTACTGAAGAAAACCCACATTAATTCCCCCCTCTCTTTCTCGCCCCCCCTCCGCCGTGTAAGATCCCCCCCCCATTCCCTTCTTCAGCCCGACGGGAGGGAGGGGGGAAGAGGACTTATCATTCATACTGAAAGCCCCGCCTCTTCCGGGCCTGTGAGGCTGGGCCACCGCCTCCTCTCCTCCTCTCGCTCTCTCGTTCGCTCTCTCCCTTTTGTGAGTTATAGCAACCGTTGCCTTGTGAATCAAGCGCCATAGTCACCGTAGTCCTGGCGACTGTTACCCATCAACAACAACGGCTCCTTTCCTCCTTCACCACCATCACCACCTCCTCCTGCTGCTGCTGCTCCTCCTCACCCCCAGCCTCACCCCCATCCTCATCATCACCCACAACAACAACCTCCAGCAGCAAGAGCAACACCATCACCACTACCACAGCCCTCCACAGCCCAGGTGAATATGATTGTAATGTGCAACACCCCCCCTTCCCCCCTTTTTTTCCCATCGAGAAACCGGCCTGGAGTTGCTCCATTGAGCTGAATCACTGAATGTGTGCAAAGCGGGGAAAACTGTAATATGTCTTATGTGTGAGACTGTATGTGTGTGTGATTCCTCCCCCGGCCTGTTTTGTGCTTTCTTTATATATCCCCTCTCATCCCCCTCCTTTCTTCTCTGATAGTGGCTGTAGTGAATTGGTGGAGTTGAAATGGAAAAGTGGGTCTGATTTGCACTGGGAGGGGGGTTAAGAATGGAAAGGAAATTGGATGTGAAGTGGGGGGAGAGCTCCCTAATGATCCCCATAAGGTGCTTGGAGAGGAGTGGGGGATTTTTTTGTTCGTTTTAATGTGCCTCATATTCTTATTTTTAGGGAGTTAATGGACGAAGGGGAAATAAAGTGGCTGTCCATGCTCTGGGTAGTCCCATGCTTTAACTTGGAATTGGGATTTTGATATATAAAATTTAGGGGTTTGTAACTTGTGTGTGGGCCTTGGACTCCCAACTGGGGATTGGATAGACTTACCGTGCTTGTGAACTTTTCTTCTTCTTTTTTGCTTCTGATCATCCTCACCATACTTGCTTTTTAACCTTCCAGTACTTTATTATGAGCAGGTTGTTTCCTACATATTGACATTAGCTTGATCGTTCATAGGCAATTATCTTTGTGATGCAGATCTTTCTCTTGTTCATTAAACACTGCAATACCACACAGTGTTGATTTGGAAGATGTAAGAGAAATATTTGAGAAATTCATGAGGTGTGATTTAATTCAAATTTAATGCATGTGTATAATTTCAATTTGTTATGATTCTTCTTGGATTAAGCTTGGGGTAAAAGCTGGAAGTAATCTTTCTTGTCTGAAAATTATATTTATTTAGGATGTTTTGTATATGAAATGAAAAGATACAAGAAAGTGGTAGGAAATATTTATCCAGATACCTTCTTAATTATAGTAGCTTTTACATATATTAATTACTCTTGTGTCTTTATTTTTCTTAAATGCTGAAATGGAAATTAAGTCGATCATAAAGAATTACAAATCTTGTGAATTGGAATATGTGAATGCTTAATCATCACTGTAGTTGCTAATTATGACTTGTAGGTTTTTACCAGGAGCATATGGTAATTGTTTGCTCTTCCTGGACAAAAGGTAATATTTCTTATACACCTCAGTGGGACAAGCTGTTGACATTCAGTTACTTTGCACCTGACCCCCTCTGCTCCAGTTTTTTTAACATGGTATTGAAACATTTCTCAATTACTAATGCTGGTCATCGGAGTTCATATTTTATTTAGAATGCAACTAAAATGTCTTGCAGCTCACTTTTTTAAATTATTGTGATTTGGAAGAGATTCTATATTTTCTAATTACGTTCTATTAATTTGACTACTACTTATAAAAGAGCCTGCTTTAACTGTATTTTTTTCATAGTTGTGAAATCTGTATTGAATAGAACGTTACTTGTAACAATGCCAACAAAAATATATTGATTTATTTGCTAAAGCAACCCCTGAAGAGTCTATCAGGATATATTATTTCTTAGACTGTCAGTTGCAAAGCAGGTTAGAGGATTATTAAGATTTTGGGCTGTTTTCTGAATAAGACATGTATTGTGTCATTTTAGTTCATGAACTTATTATGGTGTATATATGTACCTATGTGCATTTATACACAAACACACATATATGAAAGGTATATTATAACATTCTGAAAACTACTGTAAAAACAGAAATGGATAGATTATTATTTCATTACGTATTAATATGTACATTGCAAATTATTTTATATACAAAGTACAAATTAATTGTTGCTTCTATTTATATTCTTATTACAGTAGTGGCAAATTTCTGCTTCCTTTTGTTGAATGCATCCACCTGTTGTCTTACTTTAAACTAATATTTGTAATTTATAAACTTAGGAAAAATAGTATTTTTTCTAGCTGTGTAGTTTCTAATAGCTAAGATTACAATGCGCCATAGACTCAAAGCCAGAATATGTCGTTTAGTGTAATAATAAAGTATGACCATTACGATATGGTGCAGACTTACAATGCAAATAGTGAACCTTTTTCTGCTCAACAACAGCGATCAACTAATCAGCTTGTTATGGTTTATTCTTTCATATCTTAAAATAACAGATTCCATAGCATTACTTTTTAAGCTTTACAATGAGCTATTTCCCTGGATAATAAAAGATTAATCTCCAATATTCACCTAAAATATTGGGAAAAGGTTCTTTGGGTAGTTCAGAAGATAAATTAGTAAGTTTATTGAAACAGGAATTCCATATCTTTTCTTATTTGACTTATTAAATAAAATAAGAAAAGTATATTTCCTTTTTTGACATATCTCACTGAACCAGAGGAGCATATCAAATTAAAAATCACAAATGCTAATTTATCTAATATTTTCATGTTACATAACTGGACCCTTTTTCATACTATAGATTTTATATACAGATCTCAGTCTTTATTATATTTCAACATCCAACTGGTAGCTTTATTTAGCATTCTACCAGACAACTTATGTTTGTGGCAGACAGCATCATTTCCACTAGCATCCATCACATCTGGAGAAGATGAAAAAGATTTGAATAGTTTACTCAATTGCTTTTGTTTGCTATGATGACGATCAAGTGGATACAGTGGCTCATTTTATTGCAGGTCAATCAATCAATCAACCCATCCATCAGAATAAAGCTTGGAGTTTTCTAGTCCAGCCCCCTGCTCAAGCAGGAGACCCTGTACTATTTCAGACTATGTCTGGTCTTTCTTAAAACCTCACAATGATGAAGCACCCACAACTTCTGAAGGCAAGCTTCACTGTTAAGAAGTTTCTCCTTAATTCCAGTTTGCTGCCATGTCCTTAGTCCATGCTCTTGAGTTGGTAACTAGGTCTTACTTATTTGGAGATTTCTTACTCTTTCCTTATAAGTGACATATATATTTTAAATGATTATAATTGATAGCTAAGGGCTTAATGGAATAGGATACATATCCTTAATGCAGAGCATCAAAACTTAGGTATGCTATCTATGTGAGCTTCTGGAAAAATATGGAAAAAACTCTATGAGAGTTACCATACATCTCCAAATGGACCTTGACTTTAAGATAAAACTAAAAAAAAATAGACTAAGTTCAATCTCAAAGAAACATTAAACATAACAATATTATAAGAGCTCCCCAAATGTCTAGCTTCCATACCTAATCACCTATCACTTTGATAACTTTTGTTGAGACTAATCCTGGAAATTTTTTTCCCACCCCATCAAATATGTACATGTGACACACTTGTTTGTGTGCACATTCATGTGTATATGTTCATTGATCAGACCTTACATTCCAAAAGGAGTTCTAAAAATTAAAGTTAATTGAAGGTATCCTTGCTAATTAAAAGCGATTAAGTGTGAAATAATTAAAAAAGTAATGTACGTATCATTCAAACGTGTTCCAGCAGAAACAGGAAAAAAGGGAGAAAGAAAAGAGAATGGAAATGAGGTAAATGGAAGCAATGCTGGAAAAAGAAAAAAGGGGAAAAGTACAGAAAGGGGATAAAATGTAACAGAAGTAGGATGGAGAAAAGAAGGATGGAAAAAGAAACTTTGGAAAGTTCAAAAGGTTAATGTATTGGGCTCAGCAAGTATAAAGCTTTGAATGCTTATTCTAAAATAAGTTACACTGAATTTAATGGTGTGGTCTCTTATTCTGGAGCATAATGAAGGATTTGAGCCCCTAAATTTTGCTCTTTTGTTCAATCTTGCAGTGTTCTTTTGCATTTTTTCCAAACTCTGCACTCTCTTTCCCCCTGGATTTGAACTAAAGTAACTGTTATATTTGTCAGCCAGAAGAATAGAAATGTCTTCCAAAAGGTTTAGCAGTAGAATAGCACACTTCCAACATGTGAAAGTACAACTCATAGAAGAGGCCTGCTCTTATTCTAGAAAGGACATGGAATAATAGATTGAGGTTATACTGAAAGTTAGGAAGTGTTTTGTTTTCTAATAATAAGAGCCATTTCATAGTAGAATAAATGATTTGGAGATGTAGTTCCCTCCTCTTCACTTAATGTGCTCTGATGGAAATTGGGACAGCCTCAATTACACTTTCCAACCCAGAGATTGTAATTGCTTTATTGAGATAACACTGGCTGCCCCAACCCACCCCCAGCATTATGATGAGGTGAAGCTTAACCTACGACTTTGGTTTTTTTAAAAAAATATACAGGGCATAGTTGGTTTGGGACTCTGGGTTTTTGGGTGTGTATGTGTTGTTTTTATTGTTTTCTAATATTCTTAATTGCTGTGGCTGTGAGAGTTGTGGCTCATCAGATGAGAAGTGATCTTAAATAAATCTCTTAAATAAATAAGCAAGAAGCTTAGGTTTCCCATTCTTGTCAAATCATGAAATCTTACAATATTCCCATTCAAGAGAGGAGGAGGAGGAGAGAACATTGAACACTCCCTGCTTGTCTCTAGTGTAGAGTGTGAGTTGTTGCAGTTAAATTTAGAGGAAAAGAAACAGCTGCTTTTGTTTTTGCTTCACTAAATGGAGGACTCCAGAAGAATATATACAGTAGACCCTATGTATAAAAGATGCTCTCCACTGATTCTACATATTATTCTACAATGCTTGCTGTCAATGGGCAAAAGCAATGGTGGTGATTTCTCCCATTCTCCTGCCTCCATTACGGTCACTTGTTTATGTTGCAGCTTAATGCTTCCACATCCTGTTACTCCTCTCATTTTGGTTAATATGGGTTCCCATTCGACAAATGTAAGGTAACTTTCCCATTCAAAGCTTAATTAATGTGAGGGGAGGGATTCAGCTTTCTTTTAGCTAACACCCAATATATATGATTTGGATGTAAATTATGAACTGACAGCATGTTTCCAAGGAGGGCATTGCTCATAGAAATGGAAAATACTCCTGGGAAACTCATGCTGCTTTCACTTGCATCTGCTGTAAGAATTCTCTGAATTGCATACCTGCAATTGGCTGTGGAAATTGTGGAAAATAAAGAATGAAAATAGAAGCTGTAAGAAGAATGCAGGATAAGGGAGTGTATGTGTTTGTGTGTGTGTGTGTGTGTGAAAGGACTCCTCATTTACTTTAGACTACTTTGCATGAACTAATGTTATTATTTAAGAACTCTAGCAAGGCATAACTTTTCAGATTGCATTATTGTTGATAAAAGGATATTTTAAATTATGCTTGGATCATTTTCAAAAGACAGTTCACCCATTTCTTAAATATCACAAAGGAACAAAAAAAAATCCAGGGTTGCTAGGTGTCTTCTTTCATTACTGAACTGTTTTCCTGATACAAATCGAAGTCCCACCTTCCCATTGTCATTTTTGTTGAACTTTATGCAGTGATGTTTTAGCCATCTCCCAAACTTGTAGCAAGCTGAAGGTGCGTTTTCAATTTTTAGAATTCTCTTGTTAAGAAAAGGACAATCACCATGACTGTAAACAAAAAAATCTGTATAGTTATAGAACAACAGTCTTTAGCAGCACAGTCTGGGGTATAATGGCAATAGTGTTTATACTGAACTCTATACAGGTAGTATTTAGCATCTGCCTTGTTTAGTGACCATTCAGTGACCATCAATTATAAAATTGATGAAAAAGTAACTTTATGACTAGTCCTTACATTTCCACCTTCTCAAGTCTGTAAAGCAAAAAAAAAGTTGAAGTAAGATCATGAACACAGTTGTGGTTTTACTTAGTGACCACTTTGCTAACTGACTGAGTTGCTGGTCCCTATTGTGGTAGTTAAATGAGGACTATGCGTGGTGGATATTTGAATCTTTTTAAGGGGTGAAGAATGTTTTGAATGGCATGGTATGTTGGTATGTAGTGTTTTGTCTTTATAGAAGGGAATCCGTATCATGTGCTGTATTGTACTACAACACTGTAGTCTGTTTTAATAAATAAAATTTTAATAAATTTTAATAAATTCTGGATTGATTTTAAGTGGGTACATAGCAGAAATTTATTTGTAGTGGACTTTGGTGATAAAGACTATATTAGATTAAATTTGAGTATATTATGAAATTTCTTATGAGATATCTTCTTTTTTCTTAAATTGCTTTGGTATCTTTTTAAACGTTCTTGTTTCTATACTTTGTATATTATCAATTATCAATCAGTCAATCATTTGTCAATACAATTGCCAGGAGTTGGCTGTACTCAATTTCACCTAACTGTTCTTACACAAAATGTGCAACTAGAAAAAAAGTGTGATGAAGATTTTTCTTAAATTCATCTGGTTCACCTTATTAAAACTATGAGTTTTTTGTGTTGGAAGCACTGAAGTGCTTTCAACTGAAGCACTTCCATGGCAAAAGGATTTTCCAGTGATATCACTGTATCCCGTGAGATGCCCAATTGGGGGCTCCTTTCATGTCCCCATGATGTTGCCACTAAAGTGGTACCCATTAATCTACTTGTGATAGCCTACTTTCAAATGGCTGGTCAGCAAGAGCTGGAATATGTGATGGGAGCTCATCCCACCTCACCCTACCCCATGGCAGTGATGAGTCTTGAATGTAAGCCTGCCGATTGGCAGCCCAGTACTCCAAGCTTGTGAGCCTCAGTGCTCCTCAAAACTATGGACTGTAGGTATTGATACTGTTTTGATTAGATTTAAATAGATTTTTTGTACTAAAAAGAATAAATAAAATTTAAATGAATTATTCTTGTAATAAAAATTAGAAAGAAATTCTAATCCTAAAAATCTATTACATTACAATATTTAAATAGGATAGGAAATATATATTGTACCAATGTAGCCTAATGTCAGTGATGTATTACAGGCATTTTTAGAAATGCTGCTAAACTTGCTTTGTTTACATGCTCTATTTTATTTGGCCACTGTTAGAATTTTCTTTTTCTCCAGCATTTATTTAAATGCACACCTCTATTTTGTCTAGAACTATTTTATACAACCTGTCACTTCTAAATATATTGAAGCTAAAAATTCTGAACTATATGATCTCTATTTGATGGGTTAATTTGTTTTTGTCTGTGTGGATTGAAAATTAAATATTTTAAACCTGGGCATATTTTATGTAATGCTTTCTTTTTAATTTTTATGTAGTGCCTAAAATAGAGTAACTTTTATGAGATGGGTGGCTATATAAATTGTTTAAATAAATACATTAAATAAATAAATATTTTGAAACTTGGTCTGCAACACATCTAAAGGTTACTAGGTTAGGGAAGATTGATGGACACAGAAATGTATGCTACATTTCAGTTGAATGTAAATATATTCATACATGAACATGGAAGGAGATTTCTTATTTTTGTATCCTCAAAACACTTCATATGCTTTAAATTTCAAAACATAATTGTCTCAACAGTTTATATTAAACTTCAGATTATAAATCCTATGACTATTTAAGAGTAATTTTTCGGTTCCACCACAAAACCGTGGTAGACTAAAGCGCGCTCGACGAAAGCACGTACGTGACGTCATCACAGCATGACGAAAACAGCACGCTGTGAGCGGTAAACTTAAAATTAACACGTAAATCTAAACCTAACCCCCCAAACCTAACCCTAACCCTAACCCTAACCCTTAACCTAATGCTAAACCTAACGCTAACCCTTAACCTAACCCTAAACCTAACCCTAACGCTTAACGTAACCCTAAACCTAACCCTAACCCTTAACCTAACCCTAAACCTAACCCTTACCTTTATGTGAATCGGCTTGCTTTAATTTTATTTTAATTTTAATTTAATTTATTTTTAATTTTATTTGTCGTGCTGCTGATGACGTCACGTACGCGCTTTAATCGGGCGCGCTTTAGTGGACCGGGGTTTTGTCGTGCCACAAATTTTTCTATGATTACAAATTCCAAAATTTTAGTTCCTTTGTTCAATCACATGGGGAAAATATTATTATAATTTGTCAGAGTTCAACTTTGTGTATCTTCACTTGAATGTAAAATGAAAAAAAACAAACCCTCATCAGAAATGTAAACTCTGAACATTTTAGTCTTGAAAGAAAAGATAACTGACCTCTCACTAAGTTCAGTTCTAATTTTTTCATTGTTAAATTAAAAAACAAAATTATATACCTTTCCAGCCCTGAAGAATCTTGATGACAATGATTTTACCTTTTCCCTAGTTTTGTAGTCAATCTAATTTCTTTAATAATGAGAGAAATAAACATACGTTTTGCAAAACATTTTAAACTGACCAATTTTGAATTCAAAGCATCCCACTTTTAGGGCAAAACACCCAATTTCAATTGTATTTTGAGTTTAAAAAGAACTCTTTCAAGCCCCTTTTACAGTATTTACATCCAGTTTATTAATTGAAACAGCTGAGTTGGATGCTTCAAGTTCAAAATGGGTTATTTCCAGTTCATTTTGCATATATTCAAATTTTGCATATATCCAAAGATGTGCATCAAAAGGAAACATATTTGAGATTTATGATGTTGTTCATCTTTTAAATAATCTGAATTCGTGTCTTTTCATAAATTTTAACTTTGCATCTTGTGCTTAAATTGCAAGCTAAGCCTGCTAAAAGCTATTAAACTTTACAAGTCGATTGCACATATCCAGTGCCAGTTTACAAAATTTTAAATCTGATTGTCACAGCAGTTTAGTGACGTTTAGTGAAAACAAGCCACAATAAATAAATAAAGACCTCCCTGCCCAAAATATATGATGTGCCCTGATTAATTTAATTGTTTTTTCTAGCTACACATTAAGAGGGCCAGTAATTAGAATCTGCAGAAAACTCTACATGTAGTCAATGCAAAAGTACCACCCCTTGGTACTAAAGAATTATAAAAATACACATTGAATTCTCTATGTGTTTGAAAGTCTTTGTAAAAATGTAAAGATGATTATCATTAATAAAAATCACATATTCCAATTTCTATTTTCTATCCCCAGTTAATAAAGCTGTTGCAGCAGTATATTTAAACATAAATTTAGGATTGGAGAGGAACTTTTACAGCAATCTATATTGGTATGAAACAAAACATCAGACTTCCCTCAAAAGGCCTTAAAAATGATAATTTAGAAGAAATTGTTCAGCATTTAAGTTGACAGATTGTGAGTGAATGTTGATACTACAGTGAACTAAAGCAAACTTTCATTTAAATGTCAGTGTGCATTTTTAAAATTCAAGTTCCATGTCAAAGGAATTGAAGCTTATATTAAGAACCGCAAACGCATGTTTCAATTATCAATAGAACAATTAGTCTTGTTTAAACATAATGGGAGAAACTAACTGAAAACTGCATGTTTGCATTTAAGATGCATATTTTTCCAGCATATACAGTCATTGATAGATGGCTTTATTTATAGCATTTAAGCAACAGAGTTGTGAACAGTATTTGTACAAGTGTTCCCAGGTGCAGTTTGAAAATCAGGATTATGTGGAAAGACTCGTTTTCTTCAGCCTGTGAGGACAGATGGCTGCTTTAAACAGGTGTTACTTTTATTTCTTGTGTTGGGATTTCCAGTGGATCACAAAAGGGCCATCCAAAGCATATGGCTTCTTCTATATTTTTCAGCAGCAAAACATAAGTTTATGTTTCTCTTTTCTTTATGTTCTTCTGTCCTCAGAACATTTTACTCCAAATTGAATATTTTATTAATCTAAAACCTCATGGTACATTTTTATATATCTCTTCCTAATCCTTTTAGGGGGAATTTTTTTTAATGAAAAGGATTGCTTTTTTTGGAGTGTGGATAGGGGAGAAGTTATTTAATAGAGTTTCAATTTGTATAAATAAAATAATTCAAATAATCTGCTTATAAAGTAACAGTTGCATCTCCCATTAGCATTTATTTTTTTATAAAATAATTTTTTTGAAGACATGTTGCTCTAGGACTGGATTAATGTTAAAAAATCTATTTTAATGTTCTAGATTTTACAGAATTATTATGGAATAAGAACATTAGTTTTAAACAAGTTTCTAAGATAGTAGTTAACGTTGGTTATTTTGTCTCTATTGCTCTTTCAGTGATTAAAGTCCCATTATCTTAGATATACTTCTGCATAATTGATAGCCAACTTGACACAGTTGTGAATCTGCAAGGACTTATTTTTAGAATCAGCAAGTTCAATTTATTTTTGAAAAAATATTGCAATTTACCCTATAGTAGCTTTAGATGAGCTGAAGAAAAATGACTAAATACATATTAAAGGAGTAAATTGTATTGGCTCCATATACCAGTATAACAAGCAGCTGGAAAATTGTAGCCTGTTTTTAAGTTGTCATTGATACTGCAGACTTTGCCTGGAGAAGACAGGCTAACGTGAATGTGATAATATAATAACTAACTCTAGTTTGTAATATAGTACATGATTTCTTTGTCCTATAGTTTATATAACTCAGCAAACAAATAACTTTTGGGCCTTTTTGTATATATTTCTTATATAAAAATGTATTTCTTCAGGAAGATGTTGAATAGTTTTAAATATTTTTATGGGAGCATTTCAGTTCACTTCTATATGAATTTATGCAATTTGTCTCATTTAAATGGGATATACTTCTAAGTACAGATAGTCCACAACTTATATTCATAATGTAGTGCAGAATTTCAGTCAGAGATCGTTGTGGTCATAAGTTGAGATGCCATGTGAACAGATTTGATTTCATGATCATTTTAAGTCACTGGTTGCTAAGCAAATCACATGGTTGTTAAATGAGCAATATGATCATTAAGTAAATCTAGCACATCCAAAGGTTTGTTTTTTTTTGCCATTTTCTGTTGGAAAATTGTACAATTGCAAATTGTGGTTACTTGACTTTAGGATATTGTAATGAGTTGTAAATGTGAGCCAGGTGCCAAGTACTTGCTAGCATCATATGATCAGCCATGTGTACAGCAGCCATAGCTTCGAGGACTGGCCATAAGTAGCTTTTTTGAGGTCCATAGTAACTTTGAACAGTTGCCAAGCTGATGGTTATTAAGCAAGGTCTACCAGTAAAAATTGTATAAGGTTCTCAATAGTATAACATAGTATAGCCTTTATTGTCATTGTACAAAATAAATACAACAAAATTGGTTTTAGCCTCACTGGTGCAATCCATGACAACAAATACAAATAACATAAATAGTTGTAGCATTTATACTAGTTATAACTGTTTTATTACTTTAATTTATGCTTTAATTTTGATTGGGGGCATTTTGGAATTGGTTCTTACATGAACCTTCTTCTCTACTGCATTGTAATAATAGTGCTTTTGGTGTGGCCTATGAATTTATATGTGACTATGCACTGTATAATTTCCCATGAAAGAGCTGATCTGATGCAAATTTTGCTGTTTTCCTTTTTCAAAATTGATCAAGTAGGTGATTATCTTGATTTTAAATCTGTGCCTAGAAATATGTCTCAGTAATTCTTCAATATTATAAATGTGCTTGAAATTATAGCAAAGTAGTCAGATCGTATACTTCAGTCATGCCAGCTCTTGCATGGTGAATTATTTCACTGTACATCGTCATTCATAGGCAAAATCAAAAGCACGATTATTGTATTGTAATAGGAATGAAGGTTCATGTAAGAACCAATTCTAATATACTACCACTCATTAATCAAAATTAAACTTTCGTTACCTTCCCTTAATCATGATTATAAGCCAAGGCATAAATCAAAATGTAAGATGGAAATGCCATTATGATATAACTGAAATCTATTGTGCACTCATTCCATATACAATCACCAAGTGAGCAGCCAAGAAAATACCATAGCAATAGCAATAGCATTTACATTTATATACAGCTCCACAGTGCTTTACAGCACTCTCTGAGTGGCTTATAAATGTCAGCCTATTGCCCCCAACAATCTGGGTGCTCATTTTACCGACCCCGGAAGAAGAGAAGGCTGAGTCAACCTTGAGCCCATCAGGATCGCACGCCAGGTTGTGGGCAGACTTAGCCTGCAATACTGCATTCTAACCAATGTGCCACCAGGCCTCCCTACTTTTTTCATATAAGTAATTCAGTTTGGATGACAAACAGCACAGAATGGCAGGTTTTTAATTACTCAGCAGCCCAACCAAGTGATAACCTGCCCATTTGACAGGAAAAAAGAAATGCTGGATTTCCATTCTAGTTATAATAGTCATTAGTTTGCTTATAAGACCAGCCTAAAGTACCTATAAATGATAGGTTTAAAAAAAGAGATTCAAAACTTGCTATGGTAATGAAAAATTCCTCCAGAATGTAGAACAGAGCAGCCTGTGGGCTGAATTTAGCTTTGAATCCTGCTTAATTCACGCCACTGAATTTTTATGGTGCGGTTATGAAAAATTAATGGTATAGTTTCTTGCTTTTTTTGAAGCAGAACAAAATAAACTATGATGTGGATCCTACAATAGACTTAGTGCTTAATTTAATCAACTGGAAAGAGGGCAGAAAATCCTGCCCCCAATCACTGTACATATTTATTTTCCACTATTATTACAGGAATTTCTAACCAGTCATTTAGAATAACGATTATACCAATGCATACAGTTTAAAAATACTAAGATTTCCCCCACAAAACAGCTAGTGGTGACAGCTCAGAAATGGGAAGCAAGATTCCAGCCAAGCAAGTTTCAGGAATGGTTTTGCTAGCTTTCTTATACTTTCTTCTTCAGAATTTTTTTGGGAAAAACAATCTGGCTGAGCAGGCTCCTACGTCACTTCTATCTTCCAGGAATCCTTCTTTCAAGACATAACAATACAGTTATGTGTCTGTGGGGACTTTCCCTGGCCTCACCTACAGATGTCTCCCCCAATGAAATGGGGCTCCGTTAGGAAAAGTTGGTCCAAGTTGTCTACATAGCACATAAAATATTTGTATCCCTGTCCATGTGAAGGGAATAAAGCATATTCCAAGGTATATGATCCAATGTTCAATGTTTCTCTCTGTGGATCAGTTTCTTAATTAAAAAAATAAAATAAAAAGGGGGAGGGGGTTCACAGCAGAACTGAATTCTCCTCTGGTTCTGATGTATGAGGAGAATGGGCTGGAAAAGATAACAAATGCGCACACACATAAAAGCAGAATGTGACGGCAAATCAATACAGTTTTAAGTGATGGAGGATTGAGAGTATTTATTTACAGTGCTTATAATCTGCCCCTGAAGGAGTCAGCAAACAACAACCCAGAACATAAAAATAATCAGAAAACCACTAATCAAAATGCCTAAGAAAAAGGAAATCACTTTAAAAAATGGCTTCAGTCAGATCATCTGGGGCCAAAGTTCCACTGGGAGGAAAAATGTAGATTTTACTTGTCTGCATGTGGGGGTGACAAGGTTTCAAGGGCTTTGCGTGATCCTAGTATGGGAGTTTTGATGGAAAGTGCCTTTAGATAATTAAATAAGTAAAAATGAAGAAGGTTCATTGGACTACAGTAACAATCTAACTTGAGATTCTCCATTCCCAGGGGCTGGAAAGACACTTGAGGAAAGAGGTGCCCACTCTACATATACCAGACCAAATATCCTGAGGAGATGTGCATTTTTGTCCTTCTGCTTGCAGAAGTTGCAGGGCTTCCTCTTTACATTGCTTGATGAAGATACTGACCAAGGGGATTTTGTACCTTAGGGACAAGCAGCATCAAGAAGGTCATTTAAACCCATCATCTGTACGCTAGTATGCCTTATCACTTAATTTTATTAACACACACACACAAACACACACACACACACAAAGCAAGAGCTGTTTATGCATTGCAGCGGCAGCTTGGCCTGCTTTGGGAATCTTACTATTAGCTAGCAACATAGTTTGCCTGGTGCTGTCAATAATCATAAGGACTATTGCGCTATGCCTACAGAAGTGTTCCCAATATTGATTTAGAGCAGAGAATTTAAACATTTTTCATCTCATGCCACAAATTTCATAAGTTGGAGTTCCAGGTTGTAAAACTAGAAATTCTGTGATATCACTGCTTACATGAGAAGGTAGTCCATTCCTGGTGATGTCACAAGAGGTAGTTGTCAGGGTTCCAAATAGCATCCAAAAGTAAATCAGAGTCCAATGCAAAGTATTGCTTAAAGTTCCAATTTATTAAGTGAGCCATGTTGGCACATCTGGGAAGCTTCCTGGTTTTCCCCGCCTAGTTGAAAGTTCAAGATTTTGCCCCCACGCCCACAAGTCCCTCACATGGTCTAGTTTCCCACTGCCATGCTGGCAGTTCCACCCATCCAGTTCCGGTCAGGTGCAGAGGTGCAGAGACAAAGGATGACCTTGGCTTTCTAGAAAGAATTTTGTTGTGGCTATGTAGTATGTGACTCCTTACAATCCCCCCTCCCATTTTTCCACAATAGAAAATGCATAGCAGAAATATAGAAAGTGTGGCAGGCCAAAGACTCAGAAGAAAAGATGGCTGCAATCCTGACAGGGGTTTCTGATTGATGCGGCACATCTATGGCCATTTCACAGCACAGCAATATGCTGCAGCACAGAGGTTGAAAGCCACTGATTTAGAGTTTCTTCCCCTGTTAACCCATGTCTTGCAATGGTTACAGCAGCAAACAAATATCCAAGATAAACCTGGAGGGTATACTTGCTAGGGTGTTCTCACTTCATAAGAGGGGTGTAGCCTGTTGATCTTTTTCAATACCAGCATTACTAGCTATGGAATAATATTTAGGAAGTGGCAGTGTCTTCTAGTTTAAAGGTTGCTAACATAGGCAGTTAGGTTGTCTGGGTTAGCAGTCAGCAATGATGGCAATCAAATTGTTTCCAACCTGCCTGTATTTTGTACAACTCAAAGAATAAAAACCACACCTGCCTCTTATTTTCTCCACAAAATCGCTCATAGTTCATTTCAATTCACCTTAATTATTACACTAGACTGCCTCTCACCATCTTCTTTACTTGTACTGGGGTAGTTGGTCCTGAGCACCTAGTTTTGCTTTATCCACGAGGAAGCTGATAGCACCATTGTTGTTTTAGGAAGAGGAGCAACATAGGAAAAAACACTATCTCATTTTCTTGATTGGGAGATCTTGCCTAGACTCTGATGGAATTCCTCTTCCCACTAAATTAAGAATCTGGTTTTAAAACTAAAACAGGAGTAGGGATAGTTCTTTGATGCAGGCAATCAGATTCATCAGCAAAGCTTGAGGAGCATTAAGCACTCCAGTCACAATTGATCAATCACAGCACTCCTGGTCCTCTCTTCCAGCTTCAGGCTAGACTCCAAAAGGTCTTTCCAGGCCCCGAGCCATATGCTACTTTTCCCCGGGACTGACTTCTTTCCTCTTCTAAATCTGTTATAAACTAATAGCAGCAAGGATGTAACTGTTCTCTGCTCTTTTACTGGCACTGAAGAAAACATAATCATAAGATGCAAAAGAATAGGCCAATTGATTGTAGCACATAGAAGAGAACTTTAGAAACACAGAAAAACTCAAAACCACTGTGAGATATTGTCAGTCCTAAAACAATAATTCTAGATTTTTCCCCAATTTTTCTATTTTTTTCTATATATTTTTTCAAGGTCAGGGGAGCCATTTCGAGTGTACCATGTTTTGTACATCCCTTGAATCAGTCAGCAATAGCCAAGACTATTTATCAAGACACAAGCCCCCTTGTTTTTATATGTGTGTAATAATGTCACACCTAGAATTGACAATGAAGACATTACATTGATACTTAGTTTCTGCCTTTTAAGATTGACTATTTATTTATTTAATTTATATGCCGTCCTTCTCATTATTAAAATGACTCTGCAGCTTACAACACAATAACGGTATGAACAATAAAGTTACCAGGAGGCAAGAATGCACAACAGACCAGCACCTTGATAGAGCAGCCATAAAGGCCTTGGAAAAGATAATCCAATGCTGGAATGTACAGTATCTGTACTATACATATCACAATCATATAGACCACAGTTTTCCCTGTGATCATCTCCAGGTAGTCCTCAACAAATTGTACATTTGCTTAGTGACTGTTCAAAGTTACAGCAGCACTGATATGACCATTTTTCACACTTATGGTCGTTCTAGTTTCCCCGTGGTCACATGATCAAAATTTGGATGCTTGGCAACTGTATTTATGATGGCTGTGTCCTGGGGTCTTATGATCGCCTTTTGTGACTTTTTGACAAAGTCAGTGGGGAAGCCAGATTCACTTTAAAACTGTTACTAACTTAACAACTGCAATTATTAACTTTACAACTGTGGCAAGAAAGGTTGTGAAATGGGGCAAAATTCATTTAACAACTGTCTTGCTGAGCAAAAGAACTTTGGTGCTCAATTATGGCCGTACGTTGAGGACTACATGTATAGGTGCACTATACAAAAAAAGCAGGGAAAAATGTATTGACACGTGAATGAGAAGTCCTTGGTGCTCTCTGATCTTGATTGTTTTCTTGAAGAAGTTTCATTGCAAACTAGGTAACGTCATCAGTGCTACTAGCTTGGTATTTGGTAATGAAATGTCTGCCAGAAAACAGTCGAACTCAGAAATCACCAAGGATCTCTCATTTCAACCCTGGGTTACAAATATTCTCTTCAGTCAACATTTTTGAATATTGCTGTTGTGGTAGACTTTTAAGAATACCTTGGTTAGCCAAGAAAATAAACAGATGGATAATCAAGTAAATCAATCCAGAATTTTTATTTGAGGTACAAATGACCAGGCTCAAATTATCTGACTGTACTTTGTACATTATGCAAAGCTTTCTAGACAAAGCTGTAAGGCTGGAAAAGATGAAAGGAAAAGATAGAAGAAAACAACCAGCAGCAAAGTGGATGGACTCATTTATAACGGCGATGAGTAGACCAAGTTAGGGACCGATCATCATAGAGAAAATCTGTTTAAGTGATCTCTAAGAATCAAGCCTGACTTCATGATAGTCAAGCAAGCAAGCAGCGTGATATCCCATGCACATACCAAAAGACTGGTCCTTGCTGTGTAATCATTTCAATTTCAATGGTAATGAAAGCAACAAATTAGTGTAGAAGGTAGTAACAATTTTGACTTGTCTGGAATAACAGGTAGGCCTTTGCTTACTACTTTGATTTATGACATAGCGACTGAAGTTACAACAGACCACTGAGGATCTACTTAAACCCAATTTTGAAATTTCAATGGTTCTCTCCCCCCACCCCACCCCATGGTCCTTGTGATACCATTTTGGGTCCTCTACCACTGGCACACACTTACAGCTGTCTGCAGTGTCCCAGAGTCATATGACTATGGCTTTCAGCATATTTTTTTTCTGAAAATCAGCATTTACATCTGGTTTCTGACAAAAAAGAAAACCATCCATGGTGACCCACTTAATGACTACCACGACATAGGACTGGACTGTTGGGGTCAATTACAGTCATAAGAAGCAGAGGAAAGGTTTTAAAAGGTTTAAAGGTTTATTGCATTTATATGCCGCCCTATTCCCGGAGGGACTCAGGGCGGCTAACAAACCCAGGGGAGGGGGGTAATACACACAAGGTAACACAAACAGACAAAATACAGAGAAAAATTTAAAAACAATCAACAGTCACACAATTCGAGCGGGAAAGGGAACTCGTCAACCCCAGGCCTGCCGGAACAGCCAGGTTTTAACGGCTATACGGAAAGCCTGAAGGGAGGTGAGGGTCCGAATCTCCATGGGGAGTTCGTTCCAGAGGGCCGGAGCAGCCACAGAGAAGGCCCTCCTCCGGGTGGTAGCCAGTCGACATTGGCCAATAGATGGAATATGGAGGAGGCCTAATCTGTGGGATCTAATGAGTCTTTGGGAGGTAATTGGCAGCAGGCGGTCTCTCAAGTACCCAGGTCCAATACCATGAAGGGCTTTATAAGTGACGACTAGCATCTTGAAGCGTATCCAGAGACCAATAGGCAGCCAGTACAGCTCGTGGAGGATGGGTGTCACGTGGGTGTACCGAGGTGCACCCACAATTGCTCGCGCGGCTGCGTTCTGGACAAGCTGAAGTCTCCGTATGCTCTTCAAGGGCTGCCCCATGACTTTAAGCTTTCATCCACCAACAAAATAAAAAAAAATTTCCCAGCAAGCATGGTAAAGCTGAGGGTGAGACCTATGTCTCTTTTTATAGCATTTAATGAATTCTTGAACACAAATATTTATTCAGAAAATGGAATAAAAATCAATACAAAACTAACCTTGTATTAAATTATTACATATCTAATTATCTATTACACGTTAACTAATTTATTAGAAAGAATTACTTAAAGCGATTGGATATACTGTTACCAGTTGGATTTATTTATTAATTTATGTCACATCTTTATTATTTTTATAAATAACTCAGTTCAAAATTTAATCTTGTTTCCTTTGTGAGAAGGAAAGTTACACTCAAAACTCCTGTAGTTATAGGGCTTAGCACATGCAAAAATACTAAAAGAATAAAAGTATATTCTTATCCTATATCACAGATGTAGACCTGAAGGTGTGCTTGATAGTTGTAAGTTGATTAAGTAAGTTAAAGGCATCTTAAATTAAGTTTCATTATGAAAATTATGGAAATGTAGATCTTGGATATATTTGAATATTTTTTTCCAAAAATACGCTTCTGTAGAATTTTACTATTCTTTTTGATATGCAGTACAATATGCTTTTAGTTCAATATCACAAATTGTAACCTGTTATACCCACTACACACTGCTCAGTTAATTGATTCAGAATTGTCAACTGGTAACTTTTGCCAAGTATTTTAGGAAACACTACTTAAATTACTACTTAAAATATTAGTTTACTGTTTGTTTCACGCAAGTGGTTTTCAAACTGTTTTCTATAGTGCTATTACCTTGCTTTATTTATGTTTTAATTCTCATTAAAAGCATAGCTGTTACTTGAGCCTTTTATTTCAAAATGAAACTATATACTGGCATGCATATGACTTAATTGAAATGTATATTTTATTTGTTTTTGATTCTAGCATTACATGCCAAGAAATTAATTACAGTAATTTTTAAGTTCCTATTGATTAGAATTTTTTTCCTTTTATATTCTTCTAATACAATTAATTTTTTTTAGTAAACCTGACTATTAAACCTTAATTAGTCATCCAACTAACTCAAATCTGGTTTGAGTATACCTCTTCAACAACTGCTTTACTTGTAAATTCTGGGAAATGTAGTCTTACTATTTGGAGGAGTTGGAAAGGCTAGTTTAGCACACAGGTATTCATTAAAATATTCGCGAATCCCATATAGGTGCTACATCAATGGCTTTCTTTATTAGGCACATAAATTGCCTATTTCTTTGTGTAATGTTTTGCTAGTTTCCTTATCTACCATTATTTCTGATGATTATTAATTTCCACATATGGTTTTTAAATTGGGAATCACTCTCTTCAGACCAAGAAACAATATTGTCCTGGATATTTTAGATATTGTGTATGATTTTATGGTAGGAACTTAAATCTGACAGGATATTTCAATAGTATGGCAACATTAATTTTTAATGTATGTTAATCAGCTTGAGAGTTGATATTTAAGCCAGAAGACTTTAAAAGGGAATAGTTTAGGTATCAGTGTCTAATTGACACCATAGATGTCTAGATTAATCTGTCCAATACAGACATTATAGGTGCCAGTTACAAATTAATTTTTTAATTGACTCATCAGCCTTATCATTTCATTATATTTGGTACATCTTCCATTTTCTTTCCATTTTCATTGCAAATCTTACAGAGCTTTTTTATGCAAGTGGGTTTACAGCAATGTTGTTAATATATTAGTATCTATATTACCTAGACTGCATTTTAACTGCTTTCATCTTTTTCATGGAGGGCTTTATTTAACAGTAATATTTTGGACCTCATTTTTTTACTTTTGCTTGAACCAGCTTTAATCTTGACTGATTGCCTATATTAAGTATTCTGCAGATTTCTTATATTGTGCCTTTTTAAAAAGTGGAGTTGGAAAGGACAGGCAGTTGCTGCCAGTGATGTATGCCATTCTCTTAATAGAAACAGTAGTGGGGGCAAAGGAAAGGAAATAGGTAGAATTGGAACTGTGAGGAAAGTTGTATATCTTAAGTTTAGATCCTGCTTTCATTCTAGCGCTCAAAGCATTTTACAATAAAATGTAAAATATAAAATTCAAACATAACAAATAGTTGATTTAAATAAAAATGTCTTTGCCCATTGGCAAAAAGACCAAGGAGCAGGAAGTAGACTGGTTTCATTAGACAGAGAATTTCTGATTCTGGATATAGCCATTGTGATGACCATGTTCCTATTAAAATCAATGGGGGAGGATGCCGTTTTAGTTTCCTGTTGAAACGCAATCCTGGAACTGCTCTATTGGTGTTCCTCTAAAATTACTTGCTGTGATTGTTTAATAGTATAGCTACAATGTGTTTTAATGATATATGCTGTATAGTAATCTGCACTGAATACTATTGAATTCACATTAAAAAAGGACAGTATTATATTATTAAAGCTGGCCTCTTAAAATATAGTATAGAGCAGTGTTGGCTAACATTTTTAGCACTGAGTGCTGAAGCATGTGGGCAAAGTGCGCACACCAGAAACTGGAAAAGCAGATGATCCTATAGTTTCCAGTGCGTGCATGCTCTTCCAGTTTGTGGCGGGCATGTGCACGTGAAGACCAGGGAGAGGAATGTCACCTCCCTCCGCTGGAAAGCTGGAGCCCCTTCCTGGCCTTGGAGGTAAGGGGTGTTGGTGTTCCTGGGGCTCAGGTTTGGAGACCAGCAGGTGAGAGAGCTTCACCGCAACTCTGGCCGGGATGAAGCGCCCCCTCCAATTCACCACTGAGAACAAGCCAGTGTAGCCCCCCCCCTTCCTGGTCGCTTCCTTGCTGGTGTGCCTCTTACCCCTTGGCAGCATCCCCATGCTGTGCTCTCCTCCAGCCCTCCTGGGACAGTGCGGCTCCTCCATTTTCTCCTAGCTGCTCCAGCATCCTGGCCAGAAGCAGCAGTGTGAGACCTGCCATCGTCCCAGTGGGTGGGGTGGGCGTCTGCCCTGCCAGCAAACCCTGCCCTTCTGCCCCATGCACCCAAGCTGGCCAGGCACTCTGGACCGTGGATGTGCATCAGTGCCACGAGCTGGAGGGCTGGGGTCACACAAGAAGCCCGCTTGGGCAGGGAGGGAGGGAAGCCCCGACCTGCCTTTCCTAGCTGGCAGCTCTGCTCCCCTTGCTCTTCCGGGTTCTGGCGCACCGGCTACCTGTTCTTCACATATGCGGGAACACCAGAAACCAAAAAGGCAGTCACCCAGTTCACATGCGGACGCTGGGAAGATGATCTTCTGGTTTCTGGCACATGCATGCTCTCCAGCCACCTGGCCTTCGCACGCACATGCACACCAGAAACTGTAAGATTATCTTCCCAGCATACACATACACACTGGTCGGCTGCTCTTTTGGTTTCTGGTAGTTTCGAACATGTGAAGACCAGCTGGCTGGCACGCCGGAACCTGGAAGAGCAATGGGTGACAGTTCCGTGTGCCCGGAAAAATGGCTCTGCATACCACTTTCGGCACGTACCATAGGTTTGCCATCACAGGTATAGAAATAGTCCTCAACTTATTATCACAATTCAACGAGGAATTTTTATCATAAGTTATTGCAGTTGTAAACTGAGTCACTAAATAACAGAACTGTTTTTATGATCAGCAAGTTACTGCTGTCATTAAGTAAATCTTGTGATCATAAGTCTGAATCTGGCATATCCAATGGGCATTTCTTTTTCTTGTCTTGTTGCAAAATATGAGTGTGTGACTTACGATGCTGCAACCACTTATAAATGTCAGTCAATTTCCAAGAACCCAAAATACACTTAAGTGACTGTGTGGGTGATGCGTCAGTCTTAACTCTAAGAGCTTATAAAAATTATAAGTACTTTTTTATTGAGGCCATCATATAAATCAAGAACTACCAGTATTACTGTCCATCTTTTGTCATGGCAGTTAGTATGTAATTGTCTCAGAATGTAGCAATTCATCTTGTCTGGACTTGATTGTTATGCAGCTTCAGTCTGGCTAATAATAGGATGGAAAGTCAGTTTGTGTAATTATTAAGGTATGGGGCTACAAACGAAGAGTCTGAGTTTTACTTTTTCCTTAGGCACAAAGCCAATTGTTTGACCTTGTGACAGTCGCTCTCTCTCACCTCTGAGAAGTAGGCAATGACAAACCACTTCTGAAAGACCTTGCCAATAAAACTGCAGCAACTAGTTGCAGTGCCCAGGAGTTAAAAATTAACTTGAAGGTACCAAAATGTAGGATGCAAGACTTCTGAAGAATACCTGTATTGTAGATTAAGCTGGGAAATTTTTCAAGAGGATGCATTTTCATATACTTGTCAAGAAAAGTAGGAAGAACTTGGCGACTCACAAGTATTCAACCTTGAATTGAAGTATATTTTATTCTATTACATATCTTGCAGCAAAACTTGGGAAAAAAAACAGTCTATAGAACTGAATAAACTTGAAGGCTGGTCTGGTGTTCCGAATTTAAAAGGAATTAATGTTAGTAACTACTGCTACTGCTTCATTTTTCAGCTTCAAGTGTTATATAATTGGAAAATCAAGTTGCTCTAGCAAAGATAAACCTTAGGAAAAAAAAGAGACTGATGTAAATATTCAAGACCTATTTGCAAAAAGCTTAAGAGAAGATATAAGAAGTTTAAAACAGATAAGGGGACATTTTTTTCTTACAGTTTTTTAAAATCATTTTTACTTTTGATGAAAGTGTAGTGGTAAAAATTTTTTACCAACTCAATTAAAGAGACCAGTTTGACATGGGAATGCTTGTTTATTCTTCAAAAGTATATTTAGTTGGTGGAATATTCATAACAAAAGATAAGGTAAAGAACTTAGAGTGTGAGTTTTAGTTGCCATGGAGATTTGATGCCTGTTTGGCTGAAGTTATTGAGTGCTGTTAAAATGAACTGACACAAATAAGAATTTTTAAAAAGTCCTTTTTCCTCTTCAAGCCCTCATACTGTGCAATAGGAATGGCACGTATATCATTTGGGGAAAGAAAGTTTTGAAGAGAACAAGGCTTGTGCTATTTTCCAAGCTGGATGTCCCTTTCTTGTGAGATCTGGGCAAGACCAGATAATTTCCAGTGGGATATGGCTTGCAGAAGGAATGGGATGACCGTTTGCAGATGATAAGATAAGCCATGTTGCAGAGAGAAAAAGAAAGATCCAAGGTAGTGAAGATCATCTGGGCCATGGGCTGCTAGGGTTGCTGCTGCTGAGTAGTGCTCTGCAAAATGATCTAGATGGGGAAGATAAGTGGGGAGAGTTGCAGCACCCCTGCAGTTATAAGGATGAATAGGTGTACTGTCAAGTGCTTGGATTTTTAATCATATGACCAATGGGGTGCTTCAACAGCTCTAACTTTGGGCAGAAGTAATATCTTCCTGTGTTCAACACTATTGTAATACCACTGTTGAAGATACCAGTTCATAGAACTGAGGAATAAAATGGGTTTTAAGATTGAGAAAAGGGTAAAAAAAACTCTTGGGTATAATTATGACAAATATGAATCATATGTTGTTTTAAAATAACTACAATTATCACTGTTGGATAGAATTTCTGTGATTAAGATGAATACAATATCTAGAATGTTATCTTTGTTTCAGAGAATATCTATTTTGACAATTGTGTGTGTGTGTATGTGTGTATATAAATGTAAAATTTGTATTGTGGGGGAAAACACAAGTAAATTATAAGATATTATAAGTTGTAAAAGAAGAAGGAGGATTGGGTCTGTCAGATTTGAAATTATATTTTGCTGCCTGCTGTATCGAAAGAGAGGATGTTGTTAAGAAATAGATGATCCTTGGATTAGAGGAACATAAGATTTGGGTGGCATGAACATTTCTGGTATGATGAAGCTAAGGTTAATGTAGATGTCCAAAATCATTATGTCAGGCAATGTCATATCCCTGTCGGAGCCTGAATCTGCGGAGGAACTGGAGCTGACAGAGATCAAGGGGGAGACTTTATTGGCTTCAGAGGAAAATGGGGAGGAGCAGGCCCAGTCAGGGCCTTTCAGGATTGGGATGGTTTGTTGGCAGGGAGAAAGGGGGGCAGGATGACCAAGAGAGGCTAAGCAGTGAACATGAGAGACGGAGCTCAGGTAATGAGCAAGGACCACACCCTCCTGATCCTTCATGGAGAGTGAAGAGAAGGCGAGAACAGCGCAGGCTTACCCGATTACTGGAGATGAGAGCACTCCGCCCATCTTCAGAAGGCACATCTGGGGACTGAGACTTTGCTTTGGGTCTTGCCAGAAACATGGGAGCGTTTGGGGAAATTTGGAGCAATAAAGGAGTGGTTTGAACTGCCAGCTGTCTGTGTTACCTCTGTGCCGTGCCTGGGTCATCACAGGCAGGCTATTCCTAGAGTATGGAATAATTATAAATGTAGTTTATGCTTGAAAACATCTTTATGATTTTCAGCACAAAAAGCATTTTTATAGACAAGAAATGTTAAGTACACATAAATGTACTTAACTTAAATATTGTAAGGTGCTAATATTTTCTCAAGGGGACTTGCGAAGATTTGCCAATAGGATGATATACTTGTCAATAGCTTTCTTATGTAGAACTACCACAAGGATTTAAAGTGGATAAAGAATTTATGGTTATAAACAATGTAAGAATGAATTTAAACAGAATTATGTACTAACGATGAACATGTGATTGCTAAAATGTACAGTATGAACTTTTGTTGAAATGTAAGACAAAAGAAGAACAAGTGAGAAGAATTTTTGGTTGCAATATTGAAACGGATCAATGGGAAAATAAGTGTTTGAAAGGTTTGAAATTTATATTAAGTTCTAAAATGAAAGAGAATTTTTATGAAATAATGTATTGTTGGAGAAATTGTCTAGCATGTATAAAGATACTTCTGATCTTTGCTGGAAATGTGAACAGCATAAATTATCATAGTTGGTGAAGGTGTAAAAAAAAACAAAGAAATTTTGATGCAAATACATTAATTCAGAAGATTTTAAAACTAAATTACAATTGAAACCAGAGTCTTTTCTTTTGAGAATAATGGATTGCCACCTAGAAAAAAGTCAACTTTGTTTTTATATATGACAACTGCAACAAAGGTCTTTGAAAAAACAAAACATCTATATTATTGGCTGATTGAAATCCCCTTATAGACTTTGTGCATGGAAAAGAAAAAATGCATTTAAAACTTGTTTTGATAATAAAAAAAATGAATAGAAAAAAATGAGGGTTTTAAAAATAATCATAGTCTAAGATAACTTTGTAATGATACTTGTATTTGCTGTAAAGGAAATTGGAAGCTTCTATTTCTTTTAATCTTTTCTTTCCACACTTTAGGTTTTTTTTCTTTTTCCTTTCTCTGTTCTCTTTACTTTGTATTAGTTTGTGTCCGGGTTTATGTTTATATATGTGCTGTTTCTGAATGTAAAGCTAATGTAAACAATATGGCTTCCCTGCTCAGAATTAGGTCCAATTGAAATGTGATGCTGGGCACGCTAAGATTGCTTACCTATGCAGCATTCCATGTGGCTCGTTTCTGTGGTTCAATCAGGCCCTCAACTGCTTTGCTTTTAGTGGTAAATTGCTAAGGGATGCTTTCATTGCATAAATGCACTAAAAGAAACAATAAGTAGATTAATGAACACTAAGGGCAATAGAGCTGTGTATTGGAAGCGAATTCTACATGCTAGAGATCTTAACAAGTTCAGCTCTAACACTTGAAAAATATTCTTCTCACAGATAAAATTTTATCTGCTGCAATGATGGAATCCTCCAGCATGTATATAATTTTCACAGGAAGAAGCATTTCTGGTTACTTTGTCAAAAAAGAAGGCAAGGCATCATATAAATGGATTTTTAGGTTTCTCCTGTATTTAAGATTTTAAAACTCTGAAGCTAACATAATAATTTTATTCCTGCGACAAACTAAACTTGTAGTTTGGCCTACTTTTAGTCCTATGCGTCATTGGAATTTAAGCAAGAATATCTAGGTCTGTGGTTGAGCATGTGTAACCAAGACATAGTTTTTAATGTTTATCTTCAATGCATTTTGCCCCATTTCCGAGGATATAAATTTTATTGGATTGGGCCAACTATGATATTGATGTTTATGTTATACGTTCAACACCTAAACTTGAATCTATATATTTCACTCATATTCTGTCTTACATAATATTTCCTTATGTTTCCAGTGGGGTTATTTCATTTTGCATGTAAATATGTCTGCAATTGGAGTAATGTTTGCAGAAAAGAAGGACTGAAAAGTAACATGATAGGTCAGGGGTACCCAACTCCCAGTCTGCGGCCCAGTACTGGTCCACAGCCTATTGGGAACCAGGCAGTGCAAGTGGCAGGCAAGTGTGCAAGCCTGTAAAGCTCCATTTATGCAAGCGATAGGCACGCACAGGAAACCATCCCCTCTTCCCTCCCGTTCGCAAAGCCGGAAAGATTGGGAACCACTGTGCAAGGTAACTGTTTGACATACTAAACGTAAAATGAGATTCGCTAAGTTCATTGTTTATCAAATAGTGAAGTGTCATGGTAGGAGTGTAAATGAAATAGAGAACTTAATTTGTTTCAAACTTGGAACCAAGCACTGCAGTTGAATCATTATGTCAGAAACTGCGTTGATTGTACTTCTGGTAGGGTTAGGTGGAACAAAACTGAATGTCCTGTTTTCTGGGAATTTTAAATATTTATAAATTTAAATATTTCTGAATATTGGAAAATACTTAGGAGTGGTTGTGCTTATGGCAGAAAACAAGGGCTGGTGTTGTTTAACAGTCTGAACAGCCTTCATTAAAATATAACAGTAGAACAAAAGAATAAAGCAAAACATTATTTTGTCAGCTGTGTCATCAGTATCAGCAGGTAAGTGCACTAGCCGCTGATAAGGAAAGCAAAATTAAAAACCAAAAAAGTGCTATACATACAAACCACCAGATAAACCTACTAACCCCAAAAGATTTTTTTGCTTTTTTCCATGTACCCTTAGCTCAACAGCAACAGCAACAGAACATGAACACGAACAAAATAAATATACAACAAACCAATAAACCTTATTATATAGCTTTAAAGTTAAATGCAAAACAAAAAACCCCGAAAGCTTGGAATGGGTCTGTGTTGTCTGAAAGATGGGCAGTCAAACCTATGCAGGTAGTCTTGCTTGACTATCTAAATTAGGAACAGCAGTTCTGTTTCTAAGCAGCACAGTTGTTAAATGAAATCTCATGTGTCTCTGACTTGAGATTTTACTGCTGGTTTCTCCATTGACTCTGCTTGTTGGAAGCCGGCTGTGAAGTCATTGTGGATGCTGCGATGGTCATAAATGCCTACCAATTGAAATGTGCCATGTGGATGCTGAGGTGGTCATAAGTGCAAGGACTAGTTGAAAAGTTACTTTTTAAAATGCTCTTGTAACTTCAAACAATTGCTAATGAAGGCAATTGTTAAGTAAGAACTCCCTGTACTCACCAGTACTGTACTGCATCAAGAATCCAGTCTATTCACAGGTCCCTCACAGCACACTTCATCCTATCTCAGCATCTGATCAGCTGCAATCTAAAATCCAGTATGGCTTCTCAATCATTTATATACCCTACTGCAGTTGCCCAGTCCTATCCCAGCAGATAACTCAGCAGTAGCCAATAGTGGAATAGGATTTTTTTATTTTAAAAAAAATCTAGTGTTGAGTTGGAAGACAACGTTCCAATAAAATCACCTGGAAAAGCATCAGAATAGCTCTGCTCAAATTAATGCTGTTTTACTCCATTTTGAAATTGTACATTTGCCCTGTGGGTGTAGTGTTTCAAAAAAGAAAAACTAAAAATGTTTGTTATGAGCTCCTAAGGCTGTGTACTTGAACTCTTTTGCATGCTGCTTCATTTTCTCAATTTTACTGGCTTTTAAAAATCAAAATAAGCTTAAATGTCCTTGTGTCAAAAGAAAGGAGGAGGATTTAATGCTAAGGATTATGTTATAAATGGAATTGTAAATTGCAATACAGCTAATTTTCACAATTCTTTTAAGGAGCAAAATTCTGAGCTGTAAATATGAATAAAATTGCTTTTGGGGAGGACAAAATATGTGAAATGGACCTTGCTTGAGAAAATACGTCAAGCAAACAAAATATTTCAGTAAAATACAAATAAATTGTTTAGTTGCCTTACCAATTTACTTAATTCAGTATATTTTCTGGGATTAAAAAAAAACGTTGCTATTTAGTATTTTTGGAATGAAAAAATATTCTGCATTTATCTGTTAATGAAATTTAGTTAACTTTCGGACACCCAGGACAATTAGTACCTAACTGTTGCTTCTGCCACATATGGCTTCAAATGCTGAATCTGTTTGTCATCTAGAAGAAGGCATGTTTTAGGACATTCAGTTCTTCTGGATAGCTATTACAATAACACCAAGTAAGTAACCATGGGACAAATAAATTGCACCATTTCTACTTTGATGACTGGATAGGCAGAAGGCTATGTCCCTTTCTATCAATTAAGGATAGAAGAGTTGTATATGCCTAGTCTAGTATGGATTTTTCCTCATACTAGGTAAGCAAATGTGTGATGGAGTGTTCCTTTCATCTTTTAGTAGTCCCTCATAAATTGAAGATAGATGACTAAAATATTTACAGACTAAACTAACAAATTGCAGTTTTGTATATGGGTATTGTTCTCACAGGACATACTTCAGCTGCTCTTTACATGTTTTTTTATGTTTAGTTAATAGGTTATAAATGTTATTTTCCTTTCTGATTATCAATTGGTAAACAATATTTAGTTTTTAATCCTTATTACTATAGCTTGAAGTGTCAATTTTTAAGAAAAAAGATTTTTGGTTCATCTCAGTCATATCAAAACTTTAAACAGTCAATTATAGGAATATGTTTTCCAGTCATGCAAAAAGCTTTTTAAATGCTCCAAATGCTTCCTTAAGCTGAATTGAAACATCTTGGGCTCTCCATTCATGCACTGAGAGAGCACACTCTTTCTGGTCTGTTTTTTTATGATATTTCAAGTCCAATTTGTGAAATTATACTTGTTCAGATCTGGTTTCAGGAGTCTTAATTGCAAGTAATCTCCATCCTTTGATTGTATAGTCCAGGTAGCCTGATTCTGTCTTCATGATTGATGTTTTTTCTGAGCACCATAGTGGTAATATCAAAAAATCAATTATACAAACCAGGATTTTGAAACTGTTTTCACAAGCCATACTAAAATTGTTTAGCCCCAGTAAAACTCTGAAATAATGAAAACAATAAAAGGCAATTAGTAAATAGTATTGGAAAGGTACAAAACATAATGTGTTCACTATTTCAGTGCAGAATAGATACATAGAATAAAAGTTTGGTTTACTTGTTAACTCCCTCCCCCCCCCCAAAAAAAAGAACAACCTAGCCAGACTATGACATATCATATAGTATTTATTGTTTTAGACTACTTTCTATATCTTCAGTGTGAGTTAAATGATAATTGTGAATCAAAATTAATGTAACCTATTTTTGATAATTCCTGTTAAAATACTATTCAATGTATATTTCAAAATTTATGTGGTTTGTTAGTAATGTAGTAGTGCAACTGTTTAAAGATCCAGGGGTATAGCTAAGTGAAATTTAAGGAAGATGGTAGAGGATGTTTTTGATTACATACCTTTGTTGCATTTGTTCTATAAATATGACTAAATTTAAGATGCTATTCTGATATATAATTATTAAGATTTAATTGCACTTAGTAGTGATACCTCTGCATGAATTTCCAATACCTGAAACATCTTCATAAGCAAAGAAATTTATTAATTATTCAAACACAAGAATATAAGAATCAAGTTTTTACAAATGTAAAATTCACTTGTTTTTATATTTGTGTTTTTATGTATTACCAAAAACATTTATTTATTTCAAAAGTAATTGATTGGTGCATGGATTAATTTTCTAAATCATGCTCTTGTCAAATTCAAAAAATCAATTGACATGACTACAAAAAGTGCTAGTGCAGGCAATGTATACCAGAGTTAGCAGATAAAGTTTTAAGAGTATATCTGAGTAAGATTGGCTCTGAGAAACCAGGCAGTCATATGAATATTTGAATCTGTCAACAGTTTGAAAGAGTTATTAGGACTAATTGTACTGCTAAGATACTTAGGGACTTTATGTATTCATTTAATCACATGCGTATAGCTGCCTATCTCCCATAATGACTTTTGGCACATGCATAATAAAACAAAGTACATTAAAACAATTAAAGCAACCAATTTTAATTAAAAGAGAAACAAAATGGCAGCAAAACATAGAAAGAGTATATTCCATTGTCATATAGCCAGCTAGTAGGCTTCACTCTGTCACAGGAACCCCCCCAAGCTGGTTGACAGATCCATGTTTTAAAGGCCCTTTGAAAGGCCAATGGGGTTTGGGGCTAGCCTCATTGTGGGGGAATGTCCCACAAGGCAGGGGCCATAGCAGAAAAGGCTTTCCTCTTAGGTCTCACCTGATGAAACACCCTGACCGATAGATCTGCCACATGCCTCTCCTGCCAGACCTGATAGGGTAGAAATAACAAGGGAGAGGAGAGGTGGTCCCTGAAACACCTTGATCCCATGCCACGCAGGGCTTTAAACCAGCACCTTGAATTAGATGCAAAGTAAATGGGCAACTATTGGAGCTGGTGCAGCAGAGGTGTAATATTATGCAGTTCTTGGATCACACATGAACTGCTCACACCATGGCATTTTGCAACAGCTGACTCCTGATACTTTTCAAGGGTAGCTCCGTATAAAGCACATTACAGTAATCCATTTGGAACATAAGTTGGACATCCTGATCCGAGCTTCGGCACAACTGGCACATAAAATGAATTAGGGCTACCAAAGACTAATTTAAGTGGATTTCCCCATTTCCTTTCTAACTTGTTCTGCTTTGCATTTGATAATTTTTTCTTGTTCTGCCTTAATTTTATATCTTTTATTCTGTGTCCTTAACTGTGATCTTACCTAAGCGTTCGTATGTAGTAAAGTATTAATTTAAATCTCTACAGAGTCCGAGAGCTGAACATCCAAATAGTAATAATCTGGGCAGTTGCTCTCTCTTTTTTTTAGGGCTATACATGAGGTTCCAGTATTCAGACACCTGGCTAGCCTAATTAGTGTCAGTGATAAACATAAGCTCTGGTCACAGAAGGCATCACATTCTAGTCTTGGTCTCAGTGATAAGGGCTGCTTTAATGAGTTGCCAGTACGTGCTATATGAGCATCCCTATTCACTGCAAAGCACATTTTTTTTAATAATTTTTTTTTATTTTTTATTTTCAAAACAAACACAACACAAAAAATCTTCCTTCTTTACATACTGTAGAAAGTGTATCAGTTGGTTACAAAAGACTTTCGTGCATCTCTTCCACAGTCATCAAGCATAATTCATATTAACTCCTCAAGTATTTTAACTCAGATATTTATACATGTTACCATCATCATACCTCCATTTTCATTTGACTATAATTGTTTAAACATCCGTCATAAAATATACCAAGATTTAATACATAACCACATACTGGCATTTCATTTACTATTTCTAAAATCCTCCAATAACACTGAATCCTTATGTCCTATTCTAGCTAAACATCCATAATATTTAGTAACAAAATTTTCTAATCCTCCTTTCCAAATCACTGTTTACAATTTACATCCAGTTTCCTTATGTTGTACATATACACACACACACACACACACACACACACACACACACACATATATTTAGTGTCACAACCCCTGGTAAGCCCCAATTATGGGAGGAAGCTAACTGCTTCCATCATCTGTCAATCGGCTCGTCACAAGAGTCCATCACAACAGAAACCCAATATTTTTACTGTTGTCTTTGTTATATTTATATATATATCAGCTATCCATACTCTTACTGGAATTCGAACCTGTGCTGTATTGCATCTTAGGCAAACGTCCTAGGCATAATGGCTGATGAGAGCTAAGTAGCTTGAAATAGATCTATACTAGTCTCCCTTTATTTATTTATCAGCACAAATAAAACACATATACATATACATACATACATACATACATACATACATACGTGTGTGTGTGTGTGTGTGTGTGTGTTATATTTGTGCTGATAAATAAATTCTTCCATATTAGAGCATACCGGCGTTTGTAACTCATATAAATAAATATAAATATAAATAATAATATAAATATAAATATAAATATAAATAATAATATAAATATAAATATAAATATAAATATAAATATAAATATAAATATAAATATAAATATAAATATAAATATAAATATAAATATAAATATAAATATAAATATAAATATAAATATAAATATAAATATAAATATAAATATAAATATAAATATAAATATAAATATAAATATAAATAATATAAATATAAATAATATAAATATAAATATAAATATGTATGTATGTTATATTTGTGCTGATAAATAAATAAAGGGAGACTAGTATAGATCTATTTCAAGCTATTTAGCTCTCATCAGCTAGCCATACCCTTGCTGGGAATCGAACCTGTGCTCTATTGCCTCTTAGGCAGATGTGTTAACCATTGAGCTACAGAGCCCAAAATATGGGAGGAAGATCACACTTCCATTCTCTGTCCTTCGGCTCGTCACAAGAGACCATCCAGACAGAAACCCTTTTTGTTACATTTGTTATATTTGTGCTGATAAATAAATAAAGGGAGACTAGTATAGGTCTATTTCAAGCTATTTAGCTCTCATCAGCTAGCCATACCCTTGCTGGGAATCGAACTTTGGATTAATGGTTCCTCATGGCGGCACTTGGGCGGCAAAAGGGAAGCCCAAAGAAAACGACACTGCCTCCTTGAATAACCAGACTTGTTCACAGCTCTCTTTGCAATCCTGCTTCCTTAGTCTCGGGGCAAAACAGGTGCCAGGCTCCAGGAAGACTCCCAACTTGGCACTCCCATTTTCCGAAGTTTTTTTCCATTCCATGCTTCTTCCATTAGCCAAGATCCTAACGATGCCAATAGCTTTTTCTAGAGAGAAAGTGGAGATCTAGCATCCTGAGAAAAGCCTTCATGGAGAGAAGATCGGTCCTCTTCCCTTCCTCAACCCTCCCCAATCTGCCCAGATCTGTTATGCAGTGCTTACTGCTACCCATATCTCTTTGCTGCAGACGGATTGAAGGTGGGTGGAGGAAGGGAAGAGGACCAATCTGCTCTCCGTGAAGCTTTTCTCAGGAGCCAAAGCCTTTGAATCAAGTTTGATTGTACTCCATTCCAGTTTTTTAACTTTCCAATCTAGCATCCTGAGAAATCTTTGAGGTACCTCTTGCTTGCAGGAGGAGGAGGAGGAGGAGGAGTAGGGTGGCGTAAAGCAGCACCACCTTAAACCAAAGCCTCTGAGTAACTGGGAAAGAAAGCTGTGCTTTTCGGGTGGCGGTTTTCAGCAGGTTCCAAGCATGGCTTTCTTTCCCAGTTACTCAGAGGCTTCGGTTTACGTGCCCTCCTCCTCCTCCTACAAGCGAGAGATGCCTCAGAGACTCGGTGGGCAGCTCAGGAGAGACAATGGCCACAATGACTTCACTCCCCATGTGAACAGCCGCTGCTCTCACTACCACAGCCCTCCCGGGAGCCAAGCCAAGCAAGAGCCCTGAAAGCGAAACATCTCTCCTTTCTACCACTGCCGCCTGTTGGCCCGATTCCCTGATGCAATTCGCAGAGCCGTTTGTCCTCATGAAAATGTGGGGGCAGTGGTTTCAGAGCTAAGAGACCAAAAAAGCGATGCTAGTTTTCCGTCACCTGGAATAGGGTTTTTGGGGCAATTAGCCACTTTTTTAGCCTCCGCCGAAATCAGGGAGGAAAGTGTTTTCAGGCGGCAGCACTACGATCCCCTCCCCAAATCCAAAAATGTGGCATACAGCCAACACTGCCACCTGAAAATGTTTTCCTCCCTCATTCCCTATTGCACATCGCACCCTCCTCCTCCTCCTTCTCCATAGACTCACCTCGTTCCTCCTGGTCCAGGAGCAAAAGCCGATTGCCTTCCACCTAGGTCATCAGGAGAAGGGGCAGGCAGAGCTGCTAGCCACTTTGCCTTATACCTCCTGCGCTGTGCCAACTTCACCAACCGAGTCCCGACCTCCATGCTTCCTCGGGCCGTTGCGAGTGGGGGCCGGTGGGTGGACAGGCCTACTTTCAGAGTATAAGATGTAGCCAGATTTATACCCTCTTTGGGAGGAAAAAGGTGTGTCTTATACTCCAAAAAATATGGTATGTTGTGTCTGCCAGCAACTCCAGTCTAGAGGATCCTGGGGGTTGGGTGAGGGCAAGAGGGCGTTAGTTTCTATAACACTAGATACATTTTGCCAATACAAACAAAACTGTCTGCCTTCTTCCAACTTCCTAGTGTAGACAGGTTTGTTCAGATTGGCAAAAGTCCCCAACTCAAAACTTCACTGATAAAATAATATCTGTGTTGTTACCACCATAGCTTCTGCAACAATTATATTATCCTTTTCTACAGTGTCGACTAGACAGTAGAAAATAGTTGCATCAAACCTTTGCAGTTCCTGAATAGTTTTCAAGAGAAAAGTGCAAGGTAACACGATCATGAATCACGGTACAAGTAGTCCACAATTTATGATTATTTGTTCAGTGACGGTTCGAAGTTGTAATGGTGCTGAACAGTTGCAGTTGTTGCAGTGGCCCCATGATCAAAATCTGGCCACTTGGGAGTTCTCCGCCACTTAATACTCCCCAAGATGTCTACCTCCATTTATGGGCCACTGATACTCTGCATTTCACTACCCCACCTGAGTTTTGCCATCTTCTTGCACCTAATAAAAGATGCCTGGCCTGGCCCTTCATGTTAAAAAGCCCCCTCAAACCACACTACAGAACTGGGCTTGGGTTGGGTGTCTAGCCGTGCCACAGATCTGGGGTAGCTGCTTACTTCTTATGGCAACCCTGGCTAGAAACCAGGAGATTGTGGATTTTACTCTCCCCTTAGGCATGAAGGTTGGCTAAGTGATTTTGGGCCAGTCAATCCCTCTCAGCCCAACTCACCTCACCAGGTTCTTGTTGTGGGGAAATAGGAGGAGGAGGAATACTGGGTATGTTCATTACCTTGAGTTATTTATAAAAATATTGGTGGAATAAAACAAACAAAAATGTGGAGGCTAAAAAATGTGACTAATGATCAAGTCAAGTTTGTTACATTACAAATATTACATTATTAAGATAAAGGAAGTTCTCTGGATCAGCAAATTGTGTCTTCCTAGATATGGAGTTCTTCCAAAGATTGTTGAGAGAAACAGTCTTTTTTAAGCTGTGTAGATCCTTTGCAGTTTCTGTCATCTATAGTACATTTGATCTATTTAAGAAACACTTTAAAATAAATCTTCCTTTCCCCATCTAAAACATTTATCAGGCTAGCCTCTTCTCCATTGTCTTCTTCTGGCATCTTGTTTTCTTTCCAATTAGTTAAACATAATAAGACTCCTAGATTGTGAATTATTTTGATAATAAAATTATTCCCATCACTGAGTTGCAATGTACTCGAAAACTCCTGATAATTGACATGATCATAAAAGCCGGCCGGATGATTTCAAGTTTGGAATCTGGCAACTCAATTAAGCTATCTAAACTTAATAGCAACCAATAATGATATGCCAACATGCTATCCTTTTCAAATTTCATTTTAACAAATAATTTCTGCCACAAAAATGTATAATTCATTATGACAAGTAAATGGTACATAAGTTTTATAAGCAATCATTCAATAGATCAAATTCATTCATATGAAAGTCCAATATTTTTTTAAAGGTGTCCTATGTATATGCAAAAAGGCTTACCTCAAATAAGATGCAATAGTCAACTAGCATTTCATCATGCTATTGTTTATCATATTGCTTTTTTAAATTTCAGAGTAAAGACTAATCCAAAGGGATCAGTTTAACAATGCAACCATATCCCTAAGGAAGAGCCATGAATATGTTAGCTATATATTCTGAACAGCTAGCAATTCAGTGCAATTTTTCATGTCCAAATATATACTATATGATTGTTTCACCACATCTACTTTCAAATATTATACTTACCTATTTTCAACTGACTTATTTTTCTGAGGTTCCCCCTGAGATATGGATGGCCTTCATTATGCTGTTATTTACAAAAGCTGTGAAAACCTGGCTTTTCTCTGAGGTCTTCAGCAAGGGAGAAGGAAATCCTTCACTTCATCACACCTGCCATCTTTATTTTTATGCTTTATTGATTTTATGGTGATTTCTGTAATTGTTATAAGCTGTCCAAGACATTGAGTCAGGCAGCATACAAGTTTAATATGTTATTCTTGTTGATCACAGAGTCAGCCAGATATTTAAATTGGTTTTGTCATTCTTATCTACTTATGTCCTTCCCAAGGACCTAGAATTGACAATGTTGTTTGTTTAACATTAAAGATATTGTTGCAGGATGTAAGTTGTTCCAAATAAAGCTCCCTTTTGCAATTGACTGATGGAAATTTTGTCAATGCCAATGCGGTACTCCAAATGTTTTGAATTACTATTTGCTTTGTTTTGCCATAGCCCTTCTATTTCTATTAGCTGGTTTTTATATTTTGTGATTTTCTCCAGTTTTTTCTCTTTTCTTCTGCTATCTTCAAATATTGCAATCTGTATCCAGACTCTTTTGCCATTCTTAACAATTAAGTCTGAGGTGTTGTGTGGCAGGTGCTTATCTATTTGAATTCTAAAGCACAAGGACATTTTAGCTTCTTTTTTATTATGGTTGAATGCACAGTCAGTCAGATGTTTAGGATGGATCTGGCATTTTTATCCACTTATCAAGTCCTTCCCAATGACCTGGACAGGCATTATTATTATGGGTGGACAGGCTGAATCCAAACAATCTCTTTTCAAAAGTAACAATTTTAAAAGATAGCACAAATTCTAGAATTCATCTTCATTTCATGGAAATGAAAAAAACATAATAGCCCCATATCCAAATCAAATAGATTGTTCATTCATCAAGCTCAGAAACAGTACAAGCATGTATCAGAGATCAATAAATTATGCTTAAGAATCAATAGTTCCAACTAGGACTAATTGTCATATTTTTCACAAAAACACAAGCTTAATATTTCCAATCTGTTTTTATACCATTAATTTTTGTTTAACCTTTCTTTAAGCATATGTTCTACTACTTAACTTTCTTGAACATCAGTAACACATTTAAAGGTAATTGACATATACAAGACTCAGCTTGCCCTGTTTGCTGCAAAGTGCCAAGGTCTTTCAACTGAGGTACAACTACAACCGCTTTCAACAATTATTTCCATTTCTCTTTATTATATGTGTCCTTAATTACAAACACCCGTCTGTTATACATTTCTTTCCATTACCCTCCCTAGAAATGCAAACACATAATGAGAACTGTAGATTCTTTTCAGCACTTATAACAAGAGAACATTATGCACTTTTCAATTTTTATCTATTTACTTCCCTGTTGGTATATTATTTTAAGGCACTTCCTTTAAACTATTGATGAACGTCTATTACTAGTCATCAGGTCTTACTAAGCTAGAATACATACTACTACTTTTAGTAGTTTAATTATACTGCTACTATTTTATAGCCTATAATATATCCTATTTCACTAATAAAGAGGAAAGGGAAAAATGAATCTGATAAAGATAAGATTGACATTTCAGACATCATTTCATTTAAACTATTCAACTTGGTTAGTATTGGTATCACACAAATGGCACTATTGCCACGTACTTTACAAGCCACGTGGCATCTTCCATGCTACTCTTGAATTGGGCAAAAGCAGTTTTAATAATTCTCAATAAAAAGAATGATTGTAGAAGAGCAAGCTGAGCCAGAAGGCAGGGTTAAACATGTCATCAGTTTGGAGTCATTATGTTCCCACAAGAGACCCAGGTGCATCCCTCCTTGAACTCTGTTAACCCTTATCTAGCACCAATTTAGCTTTGGCCATTAGTTGACTAGATTCATGTGTAGCAATAATAAATTCTTATATACTTTGAACTCAACATGTTCCTGGTTATTTGTTTCTGGTTATTTGTGTCTGATATAATATAATTAAACAATAAAAGAACATCTGTACTGGGTTTTAAAAAAATTACACTGAGCTAGGCAACTGGTTCATTAGTTTAATATTGCCTATATCAGAACCACAGTTTTCCAAATACCTTTTTAATAGTGCTGTGCAATGTTTTGGATTCAAACTGAAAAACACACCTTGCAGAGGGAGGAGCCAATGTCACGACAATACGGACGTGCGGTCTCGATGCTCCGAGACCGCAGCCGATACTTTTGCCGCTGGGTGGTCCAATCGGACCTAAACCGTCCCGCAGAGACGATGAACAGGAAGAATACGTCTTGCTGATCTCAGGGACATCACGATGTCCCTGATCGATGCAAAAGAAGTTCTTCAAGCTGGCGACAAAAAATCCAGCCAACACTGATGAAGTCGGGGCGGCTCCAAAATGGAAGGATACGAAAAGAGAAAGTGTTTCCAGCTGGTAAGGAAGTTTTACCATTTTAAAAGAGACTGCCTATAAAAAACTTAAAATTAATTTAAATTGGAGAATAGAAGAAATAAATGGGGGAATTAAGTTTGGAATGGTTTTGGACAGTGGCTTATCTTATTTTTTAAATGGATGGAATTTATGCAAGCCTTTTAAAACAAATGGATTAAGTTTTGGGTTTTTTTTGTCTTTTATTATTCTTTGTAACCTATGGACTAAAATTCTCCTTTTTCATTACTGTGGGTGTTTTTCTAACTAATTCAAGAATCAGATCTTTTTTTAACTTGAAATACAAAAAAGATACAAAAAGAAACAAAGAAAATTGCAACAATAATACTGCTACTTGGAGGCTGGAGGTTTGTGTATTGGAAACGAAACACTTTTACTTTTCTTACTGATTATCGTGGCTTGGCACTCCAAGGTCTCACTGCTTGTTTATAGAGAGTGATAAGAAGAAAAGCATACAGATGTCCCTTTGAAGTATATCTTTAACCAGAGAAAAGTGAAAATAAAACTTTATTGTGAATCTATGCTTAATCTTGTAAAAACCTTCCAAGCTAGAGCAGCAGTGTTTGTTAGCTGGAGATAATGGCACAACTTCAACAGCAGAAAGAAACTTTAAGCCTGCAAAAGATATTCTTAGAAATTCAGAAATTCAAACACATTTGAGAGGACAGAGAAGAAGTTGGAAGACTTAGAGCATCTAACAGTAAAATATGATGAAGAAGTTGGAGATGTTTATCAAGTGGAAAAAGTGGAGGTTAGTATTCTAAAAACTGAAGAGGAAAATGACCATAAAGAAATTAAATCTGCTGATATTTATGGTGATTGGTTTGTTTCTGGAAATGGACAGAGTGGAATACTGAAAGAGGAATTAAATCGAGAGGAAGGGATCCCCATCCTTCTCGTCCAATAGGCCATTCCTGATCGAGTGCAGCAGCAACCATTCAGCAGTCCATGCACGTCTTTCCCTCCTCGCTGAAGAGAAGAAGTGAGCCAACTGCCACTCCTTGGGCAAAGTGGCTCCACATCGCCACCAGTCAGAGGGAAGGGGGAAAAAATAAAGTGCAGAGAGAGATGTTTAGTCCTGCCCTGCCATGGGAGGGGTAGAGAAAAGCAGATTTGAGATCAATAAAAGCCTTAACATTTAGGAAGATTGAGCCCACCTGGAGTTTCGGAAAGCCCATAGCCCAGTGTAGCAGCATCTTCCATGCCCCCCTGCCTTCCCCCTGCCTTTGCAATCACAGCACAATCCCCTCCCCCCCTGAGTGGAAATCGTCCTGCATCAGCAATTTAGGGAACCTGCCTTTAACAACCTGCCTTTTCTCGAGGCTGAGCCTTCCGGGTCCAGGTGGTCTAGAACATTCACCATGTGACAGGCAGGAGTTCTCTAGGTCAGGTAGGAATTCCTTGTTAGCCACAGCTCAGGACGGGCCCGTTTTCCACCTCCCAAACCCTCCACATGTCGCATTTTGGTCCTCGCCGCCCCCAGGAACATTTTGCAGACCTGCCAAACTCTCTGCATGTCCTGTTTTTCACAAAAAATGGGGCGTGCAGAGGGCTTGGGAGGCCTGTAGAATGCTCCTGGGGGGCCAGGAGGACAAAAACTTTTTTTAACATTTACCTCTTCAAAATCTTGGTGCATCTTATAGTCCAGTGTGTCTTATACTCCAAAAAATATGGTACTTTTCACCCCACACAAACTGCAGCATCTTAGCAAAAACTGAGTGAATCCTAGAAAATTGCAACCCAGACTTTTCCCAACTTCCCCCTGCCACCCACCAACCCCAGTGGACCACTGCCCATGCAGGGCAAAATCTGTACTGCATATATTTTGTTTCAGTTGCAAATAAAACAGACTTACAAATAGACTCTTGGAACATAATCTGTTTGTAAGTACGGTAAAGTCTGTATTTTTTTGAGGATAATTCAAGGTTCTGGTTATTAGTTATGTAGCTCTTTACAGATTCATTACCTTCAGGACTTTCTGGTTGTATATGAATCTGTCTGTTGAATTTGCACCTACCAATAAAGGAAATTGAGAATCTTTTAGGATTCTCAAGGTGAGGAACCAAGGGAGAAAGAATCAGAAAATAGATCCTCTCAGTGCAGATTCCTTGCTGCAGAATATTTATTGATTTTAAATGCTTAGTATAGCATTAAATGCGAAAGATAGAAGAAAGTAATTGAATCTGGAAACTGGATAGATCAAAGGGGGAACAAAGTATTTCAACCGAAAAATTTACAGATTAGAACTTGGAAGAAAACCTTTAGGTTCAATAGATTTAAAATTAGTAAAAAATGTCAAAGGTTAATTGATGTGGTACACATAATGAGAAAAAAAGGAATTTGTAATAACTCCATATGTCTGAAAGGCATAGGTCAAATGACAGCCATTGAAGGAGGTGATGTAAAAGATTATCAAGACTCAGTATGGTGGAGATGTGTATATTAATTTGTGAATATATTCAAGGCATGTTCTTGAGAGTCTGTGGAAATAGGGTTAGGTTTCAGAGTCCTAGAAAATGAATAAAAATGATAAAAATGCATAAGAGGTACATTGAAATATAGCAGAGAAGTGAGATTGCAGGGAAATTTGGTGACTGGTGGTCACTTTATTACTTAGTGCAGGAGTGAAATGGCACCCTGCTTTAGAACAGCATTTCTGAAACCAAGTATCTGGAAAATGGACTACTGTGGCTAATGAATTCAGTTCTGTGTTTATCAATCATGAATCTATGAATCTAAAATTGTAAGTAATGAAGCCCTTTTGGGTATGTTATAAATACAGGGCTTAGCTTTTGTTTAAGGGGTTCAAAAATTATTATTTTAAATTGAAGATTTATGAAGTGTGAAAATTAGTGAAATCAGTTTTTTTTTAATAGGATCTTGTTAAGCCCCACATTACTGGACAACATTATGGAAAAGAATGACAGATTTTTGTTAGATGTCCTTAATAAGCCCAGTATTAAGGATAAAATCAGAATCTTGGAAGCTATATTAAGGAGTTGTCAATCTTCATCTATTGATGAGCTTATGGAGGTGGAAATCTTGGAATGGTTTGAATAGTTGTTTCCCAGGTTTCTTGTCAGCGAGACCTGCTTCCTGTTTTTGAGATTAGCAACCAATGGGAATGGCTGACTTTTGATTGTTTATGATTAATATTCTATTGCTCTTTCAGCCTCTGCACAGTGTCTCACAAATATTGCAATACTGTGCTGGAGTGGTACAGTGGTTAGAATGCAGTACTGCAGGCTACTACTGCTGACTTCCAGCTGTCTGCAATTTGGCAGTTTGAATCTCACCAGACTCAAGGTTGATTCAGCCTTCCATCCTTCTGAGGTGGGTAAAATGAGGACCCAGATTGTTGGGGGCAATATACTGACTCTGTAAACTGCTTAGAAGAGGTTGTAAAGCACTGTAAAGCAGTATATAAATCGAAGTGCTATTGCTATTCTGCCTACTTTGTGACATCAGGGAGGAAAATTGGGATAGATAACTGCAGCCTGTAGGATTTAGGATGCCAAAAACATATAAAAAGTTACCAAATGATCATGTTTAATGTGATAAACCAGAGTTACCCCTGGCAAGATGGGTGGCCAACAAATTTTACAAATTAATAGATGTGGAAAATTATTCACATTGATCTGTTTTCTCCCTTTCTTGGAGTACAAGGTCACCTAAAGATCAAATGTTACCCTAAGTCCACAGCCCTCAGGGGAACACCTGATTAATGTACTAATGCACCTGTGGTTGTTTTGTTGTGTGCTTGGTCGCTATTTTACATTTTATGCTTATATATCGCTTGTTTATTTTGTCTATGGTTTTGTGTTTTTTTCCCCCATTGTCATTTATTGTATTTTAATGCTGTATGCAGCCCAGAGTCACACCGGTTTGAGTTGAATGGCCTTGTAAATCTCAAAATAATATATATATATATATATATATATATATATATATATATATATGTGTGTGTGTGTGTGTGTGTGTGTGTGTGTGTGTGTGTGTGTGTGTATAGATAGATATATAGATATAGATATAGATATAGATATATATATAAAAATGTTATATAATATCACATTTTACTTGGTAGAGTAATTTTATATAAGCTGGGCTTTTTCAACATTGATTCTTCTTTCATTATCCATTGGCTAAATAAACTAACATTTATTTCAATGTTTCCTCAAACTTTTTCATATTCATTGAACGTTTTCAAATTTCTAGTAAATGGCATGAAAAATAAGTACTACAGGTAGTCCTTAGTTAATGACCACTCATTCAGTGTCCATTCAAAGTTCTGATAGTGCTAAAAGAATGATAACTTATAACTGGTCTTTGAAGTTCTGGCCGTCGCAGCACCCCTGTGATCTTGTGCTTGCAATCAGAAGGCTTGGCAATTGGGTCACACTTTTAGTGGTTGCAGCTAGCCATGGCACATGATCACCACATGCAACCTTCCTTGCTGGCTTCCCACAAGCAAGGTCAATGAGGAAGCTGATAGACAGGGAAGGTTGCAAGTTACTCCAGCAAATTGGTTTCGCTGTGTTTTGTTTGTTTGTTTGTTTGTTTGTTTATTGGATTTATATGCTGCCCTTCTCCCAAAGGACTCAGGGCGGTGTACAAGTTAAAAGAAAATTAGATAGAGTATCCAAAAACAAACCCAATTAATATTAACAATAACATTTAAAAATAGATTAAAATTAACAATAATCAATCATTTATTTTATTTTGTTCAGGCCAGGCCGGCTTGCTGGAAAAGCCAACTTTTTAGGGCGTGTCAGAAGGATCGGAGGTCGGGGATTATACGAAGCTCCGGGGGCAGCTCATTCCAGAGGGAGGGCACTCCCACAGAGAAGGCTCTCCCCCTGGGGATCGCTAGCCAACACTGTCTGGCTGACGGCACCCTGAGGAGGCCAACTCCGTGGGATCGTGCTGGACGGTGGGAGGCTACTGGTGGCAGTAGGTGGTCTCGCAGGTATCCTGAGCCTAAGCCATGGAGCGCTTTAAAGGTCATAATTAGTACCAGAGCCGAGGTGGCACAGTGGTTAAATGCAGCACTGCAGGCTGACTGCTAGATCAGCAGCTCAGCGGTTCAAATCTCACCGGCTCAGGGTTGACTCAGCCTTCCATCCTTCCGAGGTGGGTAAAATGAGGACCCAGATTGTTGTTGGGGGCAATATGCTGACTCTGTAAACCGCTTAGAGAGGGCTGAAAGCCCTATGAAGCGGTATATAAGCCTAACTGCTATTGCTATTGCTATTGCTACCTTGAATCATACCCAGAAGACAACTGGCAACCAGTGCAGGCTGCCTAAAAGGGGCGTAACATGGGAGCACCTAGGTACCCCCATGATAACCCATGCAGCCGCATTCTGGACCAGTTGAAGCCTCCGGGTGCTCTTCAAGGGCAGCCCCATGTAGAGAGCGTTACAGTAGTCCAGGCGAGAAAAGACAAGGGCATGAGTGACTGTGCATAGAGCATCCCGATCCAGGAAGGGGCTCAACTGACGTACCAGGCGAACCTGGTAAAAGGCCCCCCTGCTCACGACCATATATTGCAAATGCCTCTATAGATAATGTAGTAAAGTAACACAAACAGAACCATTTTGTTATTCCCAGTGCAAAGGACATTTCTTATATGATATCTCAGAATATATTTCTTGTAATAATTCTGAAGACAAAGGACTATATACCTAGTCATCTTTTATTAGGTAATATAAGAATGGGGAGATAGTTAGCCATTTCTCCAAAATCCTTTATGACCCAGGTTCTGCTTCCATAGGCCAAGCTACTTCTGTCTGGAACACAATATTATTTAAATTTTCAGAAATGTATGTTCATCATGATCATTCCTCAAGATTCATATGGACATTTAACCAATAGTTTAACATCAGTTTTCATGTTCTAATTCCAATTTTACTCATCCTTATCTCTAATCTGAGAATGCATGTATGCATTTATTCGCTCATTCATTTGCTTTAAATAGCACCTCTGGGTGCAGCAAATATAGACTTCAGAAATGACCTCTACAGAGTTTGTTCCTGCATAGAGATCTACCTGGGTTTCATATAATGCTTGGCAAAGTTTTTAGCATAGAAAATGTCAAGACTGCCAATTCGCTTCCTTTCATTAAAAACAAGTCGCTTGAGGGCTGTTGCAGATCTTCATGTCAACTGGGAGACGTAATGACAATGAGTCCTCCAGGTTCCTTTGGGATGGAAAAACACTCCCAAGTATTTAAAGGTGTGACCTTATTCTCCAGGGTTCTCCTTTATATACCATATTTGCACTTTGGCCCATTTTGCAAAAGCTTGACTTAAGCCATCATTTATACTTCAAACAAATAAGAATTGCATGTGATTCCCCCCCCCCCCCCGTCTCTGATACAAACATTATAGTTCAGGAGGAAATCTGTATCCAGTTGGATGAATAGTTTTTGATCCAGCAAAATAATTGACATTCAAACCTTTTTTTTTTAAATGTAGATTATAGTTTGATTGAATTGATTACTATAAAGTAGTCTTATTTCCTTCATAGTTGTCTAATCATTCAGTGATTAACAACATGTTTGATATGACATAGGACGTTTCTGGTAATTCATCTGAAATGGATTTTTAAAAATCTTTGCACAGCATTTTTTATATATAAGAAGATAATATAATTTTTAAACTAAACAATTTTTATAATAATACGAAACCTTTTAATAAAGATCAGAATGAGCAATTCATAAGTGAGAAGTTACCATGGCTTGTCTGCTATCAAATTAAATCTCTTTTGAGCAATGGAAATATTAGAGATTCAACATGGCTGTAAATCAATTTCAAGAATTTAATACTTCATTATTTAGTATAGCCAAAAGGAACAATTTCCAAAATATTTAAATATTACTTCAATCAGAATAGGGCCAGAAGAGCTAGCTGGAGAATTCTGGGAGTTGAAGTCCACAAGTCTTAAAGTTGCCAAGTTTGGGAACCACTGGAATAGGGGATTCACTCTATGGTTTAAAGCAGGGGTGTCAAACTCAATTTCATTGAGGGCTGCATCAGGGAAGTGTTTGACTTCAGGAGGGTGGGAGGGCAGGGGGGAGGCATGGCCAGCTCGACATCACTTATTTTCAGCCGTGATGGCCCCCTGCAGCCTTCTGCCAGCAAAAATGGAGCTTGGGGAGGCATGTGCCAGATGTAAGCACCCCATGGGCTGAATCTGGCCCACAGGTCTTAAGTTTGACACCCCTGGTTTAAAGGAAACTGATCTTGGTAATTCCATAAAGAAGACCAACTGGCAGAAGTTATGGAATCTGGGCAGATTTATTTCAGCTTCAGGCAAGAAATGCAATAGAAGATTATACATCTTTTGGTATTTGATTCCTTTTAGGTTGGTATGTGTGTGGCAGGATCCAATCTGGGTCAGTCACGGAAAACAGTGGTTTTGTCTTTCAAGCTTTCAGACTTGTGCTGGAGCCCATATTCAGAGAATTTCTCTCTAGCGCTAGAGAGAAGTTCCCTGAGAATGGGCTCCAACATGAGTCCAAAAACTCGGAAGACAAAACTTCTGATCCTGATGACTGACCGAGATTCGATATTGCAATATTATCCTGGTATACATATATACTTCATTTGTGTGGTGTGTGTATAAATTATTCTTTCAAATGTTAGCAAGATTGACCAAAAGGATCTTTTTTTATTTATAGTGGTTATGGATAAAGTTACACTGTTGCATATTTTGGGGAAGATAAGTGCCATCACTAATCAAAGAATTGAATACTCCCCAGATTTAGGCTTACTGCATTTTTTACAGACCAAACCAAAAGCTGAAATGTAACTTGTTATTTATTTATTAATCTTAGCTGTCAAAATATTAATTGTGTAACAATGAAAAACTCAAGATAACATAACAACTGAGTTGTGGATTTATAGGGACTCTTCAATTGTTGCATTAGAAAAATTTCAAAATTAAGTTAATAAGACTTAAGAGTTAGAAAGCACAATTTTATCAAACTTGGATGAATTTTATGATTTATTTCAATAGCAAAACACTATAATTCTTGCATATTTTATATATATGTCAAATTTTCATATGTATAGCAGTTAACTTTTTAGTTATATTACAGTTGATTTCTATACTTTTAATTTTTTTTCTCTATATGTATTTATGAAAATGTAATTTCCCTGATTAAAACGAATACAAAACAATTAAAAAAAACAGTTGTTTTCTTGGATACTCAAATATTGTCATTATTTCTTCATGTCGTATTTATAGTTTCTTTTTAATGTCCAGTATTTAACATGCTTTAGTTTCAGTTTGTCATTCATAGCCCAGGGCTCTAATCTATCAGATCTGTTTATGAATTATCATCCTTGCAGTGTCTGCAATTTTTCCAATTTCTGAGTCTCCTGAAATTTTAATAAGTATTCTCCAAATCTTTATCTGAGTAATTAATGGAGATGTTGAACAGCATTGGACCTAAGACAGATCCCTGTGAACTGAAGCATTACTTTTTACTTCCTCCCAGCTTGACAGTGATCCTTTAATTAGCCCTCTTGGGCACTACAGCTTCTTAGCCAGCTGTGTGCCCATCTTATGATAACATTTTTAATTACTTTTCTCCAATGTACTTGTGGTACAATCATGTGGAACGATCAGAAGCTCTGATGAAATCAAAATGTATTTTAAATCTAGCGTATTTCTGATTTCTTTCAAAGCCACCATTCTGAATTAGGTGAGGAATGGGTCTGAAATTTATTCTCCTTAAATCCATGTGGAAGGCTTCTAATCAATATGTATGCTGTCAGTTTATTTTCTTTGATCTGATGGAATCTTTTCTTCTAGGCATTTTAAAAGACAATTTCTAATAAAGGGATATTATTGGAACTGGAGCCTTCTGCAGTCCAGGGTGGGGTTTTGTTTTGTTTTTGTCATTTGTTGATTTGTTTTCATGAAGGAGTAGTCCGATATTAATATATTTTTATGTGCCTGTTTTACTCTCTTCTTATACTCTTTTTATTATATATTGAACAATACTTTTTTGCTCACTATTCTGAAAAGAAAGGCACAGAATCAGTTAGTTTTAACGTATTTTTATCTGCTGTCAGCATTGGTAAACCTGAATTAATCAGTTATGGGCAACCTGACATCCATCCTTCCATTGTTTTGGATTTCAGCTATTGAAATTCTTTGTTATTGGTCATTCTGGGTGAAGAATATGGATGTTGTAGTTCAGAACCTTTGGAGGCACAACCCATTTGTCTCTGCTTCATACCTGGAGACTCGTGAAATAGTGAAAAATAAAAGACAAGTAGTTATAAACATGAAAAGAATATTACTATGAGATGGGAAAACCTGGTTAAGAAAGCCCCAGAAAAATATTTAAACCTGCTTTTTTCCTCCTTTCCTCCCAATCCCTGTATTGAAAAAAATCCCAAGATATTTCCAATACAGGTGGTTGATTTACAATGGTAATTGGGACTGGCAACTCTGCTGCTAAGTGGTGTGGTTATAGAGCATGAGTCACATGACTGCACTAAGGTACAATGGCAGTTGCAGCAGTTCCAGTGGTGGTTGTTAAGTGAACCCCGAGTGCTTATTAGCCACAATGTCACATGATAATTATAGGTGACCTCCTGCCAGCTTCCCCATTGACTTTGCTTGCCAGAAACTGGACTGAAGGTTACCAATGACCATCACATGACTACAAGATACTGCAGTCAATATAATTGTGAACTAACAGTAGTTGACCATAGGGTTGCTGTGATGGCCAATATAAGGACTGGTCATACATCCTCTCATTTAATACCATTGGAACCTCAAATGGTCACTGAATTAGTGATTATTAAACAAAGACTACCTATCAATTTTTCTCCAATTGAACATTTGGAAGTGCTTACAGTAGTTGAAAATGACTTCAGTTAAATATTTTTTTCCTTGGAAAAAGTAACATGTTTTTGAAGACAATGTTTTACTTATTCTGAAGGAGAATTAAGCAGAACACACACACACACACACACCTTGACTCTAATTAGCATATACTCAATAAATCTAGACACCCTTTCTCTTTAAAATTAAATTATTTGAGGGGAAAAAACTGGTCTTCCATTTTGGTAAATACAACCAAAAGAAGATTTTTATATAGCACAATTTGCAGCATTAAAATCTATATACTGTATACATATGCAGTCTTAAGATATGTGTACTTTATTCTCTAGTAATCAAAGAAATTGCTATTTAATTTAGTGGCTACTTCCATTTTCTGTGCAAATAATATAGAAATTTTGTTTTGTATAAAATTTGAAATTATGATTTATCTATGATTTAGTTTTCTCTCCCCTCCCCCCCCCCTATTTCTTGGGTGGCAAAAGTTACACTGACTTTTTCTGAAACTGTTCACTTTTACCTATAAAGATAATCCCCCCAACTTACGACCACAATTGGGAAAAAGATGAACTGATTTTGTCCTTCTCAGGAGAAACAAGATCATTTAGGCATTTGACCTTAGATTGGGAATGCTCTGGACCTCTCTTGCTTCTTCTAAGTGTACTGTGGGCAGCTGAGAAGCTAATTTTACCAAGTCTTCGATATGTGCCAAGGATCTCAGAAGTAGTTGTTTTCTGGAGCAAGGGACAGGAGGCTCCAATGGATGGTATTAACATGCCCAATTGGCCATGAGACTGGGATGAAGCTGAAGCCACGCCTCTGTGCTCCACCCTTTATGTCCCGTTTCATCTCAGTCGGGCCAAAAAGTGAGACCTATTATTTTTCTCTCCTGCATTTCTACCATCACTGGACCCTCCTGGCAATTGCAGCCTCCCTTTGGAATTGCTCTCTTCTTCTGCCAGTAAGTTGCCTGGCTGGGGCTTTCCTTTACTGGTCTCCAGGGACAGTTCTTTGCCTTCCGAGGGCTGGGAAGGCTCAGGCGCCATTGCAGCAGCTGTTTGGAGCCGCGCCAGCCATGTGGCTGCAACTTTCATCCCTGAGCGATCGGGAGGCTTGCGGGCTCAGGATTTCCAGACCAAGACCTCTCGTCGCTAAACATTGCTTGTGATCACTCTGGCAGCTGGAATAGAGCCGCAGCGGCATTGGGAAGAACGCGAAGGCATTGTGAGGCAGCAAGGTGAGCCGCAGAGTGGAGAAGCCTCGGCGGCAGTCCCTGAAGCCCGCCGAGCTTGGCGCTGGCATTGGAACTGCCTGGGAAGTAAAAAGATGGCGTTCTTTTTACTCTTTCCCCTTTCTTCGCCTTGCTGCAGCCGAAGAATGGAGCAGAGAGAGAGAGAGGGAGAGGGAGAGGGAGAGAGAGAGAGCATTGAGAAAGCTTCGCTTGGAGGGCCGTATTGCCATGTGGCAAATGGCGGAGGAGGTGTGAAGGTCCCCTTCTCCTCCACCCTCCCCTGGGGAGGGCCCCTCTTCCAGGCAGCGTCCCACAGCCTCAGCTACATCTCAAAAGGTGGTTGCTGCCTCTTGTTCCTCATGTGCCACACAGAGGGATGAGCTTAGGAGGCACAAGGCCCTTTCTGAGACCTTTTTCAGGGCAGAAAAATTAAGGGCCCAACAGGGCAGACTAAGTGCCTCTCCTCATTCCAGGTCTCCCTTGGGGGCGCCCCACAGCCCCCGGGTTCTCCAGACTCTCTTGGGAGGTTTTTTGGGGAGGCTTCCCCTTTGCCACCTCTTTCCTTGAAAGACCATGACTTAGATTTGGAGGATTCCTGCATGCAGGTGGATCCCAGTGGAGATCAGGCCTTGCCCAGGCCTACCCTGGCTCCCCAGGCTGGGGCAGCTCAGGATCCAGTGAATCCCAGCTGGGATTCGTTGGATGGGAATGATCTTTCCAGGGGGTTGCAGAATCTGATTGAGAGGGCCATTTCCTCTGGCATTGCTGCTGGCCTACAGCAGCAGGCTGCCCAGTCCTTAGCATCAGACCAGTGCAAGTCCTCCAGGCCTAGCTCCTCTCAGGCACATCCTCCTCCTGCTCCAGTGAGCCGTCCTGTGTTCCCCTCCCTACTTAGCGAAGGATAAGTGTCTCGGGATAAGGCCCAGTGGTTTGTCTGAGGATGAGGATGATTCCAAGCCAAATCCTCCAGCTTTCACTGGCCCTTTTCTGCCAAATTTATTCCAATCCCTCTTGCGCAAGGCGCGTACCACTGCTCAGGTTGAGCAGGCTGAAGGGTCTAAGGAAGGAACTAAAGACGAAGCTAAAGAGGGGTCCAAGGAAGGGGGGGTGCAGCAAAGAAGCCTAGAGGCCCAGTCTTTTCTGGACCCAAGACGGTTAAGAAGGAGATTCCTGCCCCTCATCTATTTCTGGAGGTGGTAAAGAAACAATGGGAGAAGCCTACTGCCTTTCCCAACCCTGGCAGTAATGATAGGCACTTTTATAATATTCAGCCAGATTTCTCCCAGGCATTGCAGCTACTCACCGTGGACCCACCTGTGGTCGCTTTAGCATCACCTACCTTCCTGGTGGCCAAGGATGTGGCTGGCAACCTTAAGGCAGATGACAGGAAAGCGGAGATGACACTAAGGAAGATGTTCCAGTCATTGGCCTGGGCCATCAAGGTAGCGGCCTCTGCCTCGTTCTTCAATCTTGCGGCTATCCTGTGGATGGAGAAGATCCAGGAACGTATCCCTCCAGAAGATGTACGGCTCCACCAGGACTTAAACAAGTTAGTGGCGGTGGCACAGTTCTTGGCTGATGCCACGTTGAATGCCATGAAGTTTGCTTCCAGGACAATGGCGTTGTCCATTACCTCTAGTCGCCTTCTTTGGCTCCAGGGTTGGCAAGCGGACAACAAGTCAAAGTGGCAACTGGCGTCAGCCGACTATACTGGGGGCTGTCCCTTCAGGGGTGCCCTTGACCGCTCCTCATGGAGGACAAGAATAAGAAGAAGGTGCTGCCCACTTTGGCAAAAAAGGCAGAGCAGAAGTCTATTCTACTGCAAGCCCTAGTATCGCCCTCAGGAGCAGGAGGCTCAACAAAGCAGGTACTCTTCTCCCAGGTCAGAGAGGCAACCCGAGAGAAGTTACAACAGGGATAGGGTCTGTTTCCAACAACAGAGTAAGCGCCCCTTTCGAGGGGGAGGTGGTTGCCCTTACTGCTGGGGCAAATAGGTCGTCTCCGACCCTACCCATTGGTGGTCGCCTAGCTCTCTTTTCCGAGGCCTGGGCGGAGATTTCCTCAGATGCTTGGGTGCTCAGCATGCTCACACATGGGCTTTGGCTAGAGTTCCTCTCCATTCCCCCGAACTACTACCGCCCATTTCCCCCAGCTCAAAACATAGACAAGCGCAGGCAGATGCATCAGGCTATTAACCACCTGCTTGATATTGCCGCAGTAGAGCCGGTCCCCTCAGATCAGGTGGGTTGGGGGTTCTATTCTAACTTCTTTCTTGTGCCGAAAGCTTTGGGGGGTTGGAGGGCTATTCTCGACTTGAAGCTCTTGAACCAATATTTCATTTACCGCAAGTTAAAGATGGCCTCATTTAAGTCCATATAGGCAGGCATACAGGAAGGGGACTACATGGCATCTACAGATCTCACGGAGGCTTATCTCCATATCCCCATTCTTCCACTGCATAGGTGTTTCCTCCGGTTCTCCTATTAACCAACCTTTGGGTTGTCATCCGCACCCAGGTCATTCACCAAGGTGCTGGCGGTAGTGGTGGTGTACTTGAGGGACTTCCCCATTAGAATTGCATTGCTACCTGGATGATGTTCTCATCCAGGGGGCATCCCCAAGCCAGGTGAGGGTGGACCTCCTGCAGGTCATAGGTACCCTTCAATGGTTAGGTTTTTCTGTTAACTTTGAAAAGAGTTATCTCACCCCATCCACCAAGATTCTCCATTTGGGGGCTGTTATAGATTCCCATGCAGGGAAGGTTTTCCTCTCTGGGAAGCTGGGCGGAGAGACACCTGTGGTTGATCCGGGCAGAGCGCATCATGGGGATCGACAATTGTCAGGCAAACTGGTTGAGTCGAGAGACGATGGACAACGGAGAGTGGAGCCTCTCCCTGAAGTTATTTCAGAGCATCTGCCAGAATTTTGGACGACCGGTGGTGGACTTCTTTGCCACTCCAGCCAATGCCCAGCTTCCCCGGTTCTTTTCTCAGTTCCCAACTTGGGGAATGAGGGGGTCGACACCGTTTGTACAAGGTGGCCAGATGGGCCACTGTATGGTTTTCCTCCCCTCCCCCTCATTCATTCCTGGGGTAGTTCAGAAACTAGTCAGGGAGCAGGCAGAGCTGATCCTGGTGGCACCTCACTGGCCGAGGAGGGCCTGGTTTGCAGATCTCATGACTCTGTCGGTCCGGCCTCCATGGTGGATCCCGGAGGAGGAATTAGAGTTGCACCAGGGGAAGCTAGTGCACCTGGAGCCACACTGGCTGCAACTAGCCATGTGGAGATTGAGAGGAATGCCTGAGGGAGGTTCACTTGTCGCTGCAGTGATTAGAACCATAGATGCCTTGCACAGACAATCTACTACGAGGATCTATGACTCCAGCTGGGTTTCCTTCTTGGCCTGGTGTCAGGTGATCCAGGTGGTGCCCACCAGGGCCTCAGTTCCACAGGTCTTGGACTTTGTCCAGAACGGGTTGGATAAGGGGCTCTCCCGGGGCACCGTGCATAGGCAGCTGGCTGTCCTTGCTACAGTTCTCCCAGGTGAGGGCCCGGTTGCCTTCACCCAACTACCCATTGTTAAGAGGTTTCTTTGGAGGGTCTCCAACTTGTGGTCCATAGGTTCCCCACGTGGAATCTCCCTACTGTGTTGCGGGCTCTCATGGCTGAACCCTTTGAGCCGTTGAGGATGGTTAGCCTGAAGCTCCTAACCCTTAAAGTGGTGTTTTTCGTGGCTATCACGTCGGCTAGGCAAGTGTCACAGTTGGGAGCACTTTCCTCCAGGGAGGATTTGTGTGTGTTCCACAGCAACAAGGTTGTGTTGAGGTTAGATCCGGTGAATTCCATTTTCCATTGTTCCCAGGAGGTTGTACTTCCAGATTTTCGACCAGATCCGGTTAGGGAACGTGAACAGCAGTGGCACAGGTTAGATGTCTGACGGCCCTCTTTCTGGAGGTTGGAGGCCCTGTTCTTTTCTTTCCAACCTTCGTCGCTGGGTAAGAGGGTGACGTCTTCCACCATCAGCCGGTGGATCTGCTTAGCTATTACCTGGCATACGAGTCCCAGAAGTTGCCTGTGCCGGCCGATATTACAGCACATTCGACAAGGAGTGCTGCCACCTCGGTGACTTGGGCCTCCCAGGCTCCGATAGGCGTCATTTGCAGAGTGGCTACGTGGGCTTCTTCAGTGCCGTTTATTTGGCATTATAGGTTAGACGCGTTTGCATCAGCTGATACAGCGTTCGGGCGCAGGGTGCTACAGCAAAACATTGCAGATCGTTAGTTTCCCGCCCATGGGACTTAGCTTTTGTAGGTCCCATCCACCGGAGCCTCCTGTTCCTCGCTCCGGAAAATGGCAGTTGGTATTACCTGCCCTAGGTTAGTTAGTCTAGCTGGGGTGGAGGGAGTTCTCCTTTGGGCCTTGTTTTCAGGTCTTGGGGGAGCTTGCTTGGATGAAACTGGACATAAAGGGTGGAGCACAGAGGCGTGGCTTCAGCTTCATCCCAGTCTTGTGGTCAATTGGGCGTGTTAATACCATCCACTGGAGCTTCCTGTCCCAGCCCCGAAAATAGCAGTTCAGGTAAGATCAACTGCCAATCTCTCTAATCTAAAATTATAAGCGGTTGCTGGAATATATGAAACAACTTTTAAACTTTTTTTCTCCCATCCTGTCCAAAATAATCTAAACTTAACACATGTGAGGCAAAAATGATATTTAGTCTAGTTTAGTAATAACTGAAGGATTTACAGTTGCTTTATAGAGCATAAAGGTAAAAGTAAAAGTTCCTCTTGCACATATGTGCTAGCCGTTTCTGACTCTGGGGGATGGTGCTCATCTTCATTTCAAAGCTGAAGAACCAGCACTGTCCAAAGACGTCTCCGTGATCATGTGGCCGGCATGACTAAATGCTGATGGCGCATTGAACGCTATTACCTTCCCACCAAAGGTGGTCCCTATTTTTCTACTTGCATTTTTATGTGCTTTTGAACTGCTAGGTTGGCAGTAGCTGGGACAAATAATGGGAGCTCACTCCGTTATGTGGCGCTAGGGATTTGAACTGCCAACCTTTCTGATCAGCAAGCTCAATGTCTTAGCCACTGAGCCACCGTGTCCCTTTATAGAGCATAGCCATTTCTAATGTGCATGTATGTTATGTGCTTACATGTATACACATGTGAAAGTAGTTTCAAAGCATACTGGAATTTATATTTCAATATTAAAGGTTTGGAACCCAGATATATTAGCAAATCACAAGAATTTAAAGAAATAGAATTGTATAGTTTAGAGTATACCAAAATTCCATATTCCTCTTTCAATCCTCATTTTGTTAGATCCCAGTATACAGTTTGAAGTATACTGACTATGCACCGAGCACTTTAAGGTTTGGGCCATGCTGTTTAGAACTGTAGACAGAGGCCTACAGGTTTATTAATGCTTCTTAGTCTGAACGCACAACATACCCTTTTAGGTTGCACAGCAACTGATGCCTAGCAACGATAATAGATTGAATTTCCAAGAGTGACCATGCCAGATGCAATAATAAAGCAAGAGTACAAATTGTTGTCATGGTTTTCACAGTGAACTTGTCTGAATTCAGATTTTTTTCCCCTCATTTCCCCGAAACTAAATGCTTAGATAAGGCATTATATAATCCTTGCACCAGAATCCTGAAAAAGTCCCTAGGTAGTTTTTTTTTTTTTTTTTTTGCTTTATGTACAAGGCAACAAAACAAATGAAAGTTAAACTCTCAAGTATGCAAACCATGCAACTTCACAATGGATTCAAAAGCATGACATGTCAGGAATAATACAAAGTTGGATGTAAAAAGCTGTAGAGAGAGAAAGGTTAAAAGAATTATGGAAGTGCTATATATCAGTAGAACATAAGCCAGCAATTAACAGATTTGGAGAAAAGCTTCCTTAAATCAATCTGACATTTTAATCTATCCACAATTAGATCAGTTCTTTTTTGGATTCAGTGTTTTCTGCACATTTCATTTCATTTCACTTTTTTTTTTAGAAGATATCAACATTTGTACTTCACTAAGTATTTTTTTTTGAAGAGTTGTACTTTGAAACACAAAAAACTCCTCCAAGAATAATTGAAATTTCCAGGATTACATAATGAGGAGAGCTTGGTAGCTATTAATTGCACATTCTTCTGGAGACACTGGCTATGAATAAGTTGCCAGTGGCAGCTAGACAAATTTAGTTCAGTGTCAGAAGTCTGTCATACTGTTCTATCAACTATGCTGTGTGAAGAGTGTGTGTGTGTGGGTAGACTGCTGCTGAGGAGAAAGGATGGGAATGGTAAAAATGTTAGAAATTTGGATGTACCTGTCCATAATTTCAGTTTCTGACATAGAGTGGTTCTCCAGCTTAACTAGTTAAGTTTTTGACAGCCAGGGGATATAAACATTTGGACAACATTTGTTCAGCTTCTGTTCTTTAATTTTGGAAAAGAAAAAAAATAAAATGGTAGGTCTAAAGACTGGCAATTATAGTAAAGAGCAGGTGTTGTTTGTATTATTTGTGTATAGGGCTCTCATATTAAAATGGCACAACTGTTATGATTAGTTGACAGTTGCCCTAGTGATATAAACATAAAAACTTCATTTTATAATAATTTAAAGCACATTCTTTTACTGCAAATAAGTTAAGGAATTAAGCTAAGGAATCCAAACTGCCTGAGAACTTTTAATGAGAGGTGAATCAAGGTTTTTAGCTCCTGCACTCAAGCCATACTTCTCTTTCCCTCTTTCTTTTCTTTTTTGGTGGGGTGGGGGAGCAGCTTATACTGTAGTATAAAGAGAAATTTGGAATCAGTCTTGACACTTTGCATACTGATAATTTCCAACTATTGTCATGATATATTTCACCTATTATAGGTCAAAATGACCACCAGGTTTTGTTTTTAGTTTAAAGTCCCCATTCATAACTTCTTGGTAGGAAGATCCAAATAATAAAAGTAAATGAATGGAATGCAGCAATGTTTTGCATTAAATAGCCTATCAGTCAGATCTCTATTTTTTGTCTGTGATCCTGGTCTTCGTAACGTAAAACTAAGTATGATTAGGATAGTTACATATGGTATGCAAGAAGAGAAAGGAAGCCAAGTAGGTAACCTCAGAATGGTGTGAAAGGGAGAGAGGGTAACCTTACTTTGCCAGGAACAGGCAAAGTCCCGGTCTCCCCCCCCCCGGACAGAATTGCCCCAAAACTGGTAGGCTAGAGGAAGAGGAGGTGTCCTTACTTTGCCAAGGAAGGCAATGTCCTCCCTGGGATGGGGCTGCCCAAAAACTGGTAGGCTAGAAGCAGCAGGTGCTGCAGCAGGTAGAGCCTGGCTAGGTCAAAATGAACCCCACATCTGAAGGGGAGATGGGAAACTGTAGCTCGAGGGACAGACCTGGATCCCCACTAGGTGATTTTGCTCTCAGCATAGGATGAGAGGCAAGTGCCTGTCCTAGATGGTGTGAAAAGGGATTGAGCAAAGGTAACATGCAAGGAATGGGTTCAGATTAAGGACAGGACAGGAGGGCATATTTGGCCAGAAGATGGTACTTTTGATTTTAAAACACTGAAAGAAATCAGATCTCATATATATATATATCTATATCTATCTATATCTATATCTATATCTATATCTATATCTATATCTATATCTATATCTATATCTATATCTATATCTATATCTATATCTATATCTATATCTATATCTATATCTATATCTCTATCTCTATCTCTATCTCTATCTCTATCTCTATCTCTATATCTATATCTATATCTATATCTATATCTATATCTATATCTATATCTATATCTATATCTATATCTATCTATCTATCTATATCTATCTATCTATCTATCTATCTATACACACATAACATACATACATACATACATACATACATACATACATACATGAATGTTGGGGATTTTATTTGTTTGTTTGTTTCCCTCTTTCTCTCTGTCTTGCATACAACCACGTGATATGTTTTAAGATTTGTTAATTTAACTGAGATTTATGGTGGGAATGACCAGGGTATGTAAACTTCTGTTCAGATTTTCCTCTCATTGTGTGTGTGTGTGTGAAAATCTTTGTGTTCCCTCAAGGTAAATGTAACTTAAATGTCTCTGATCCCTAGGAGAATTTTTTTTTTGTTAGAAATAATGTTGAATTAAGCAATGGAAATGCTTTCACACTGTGCACACTCTGACATAATACTGCAAAAAAATTAGTTTAGGATAGGCTTTTTCCCCCCATTTATCTTCTCTGATTCTCTGAGACTGCCTCAACTAGTTTTCTTGGCAACGTTTTCCAGAAGTGGTTTGCGCTCTTCTGGCAGAAGAGTCTCAGGTTCAAGAAACCATATTATGTTTTAATATATGTTTCCTCATAGCATTGCATTGTTATAGGAAGTGTATGTTGGTTGATTGACTGCAGGAGCCTAATCTCATTAATTCCACTTTTCAGTGTTGGCTTTATTTGTAAGTAGATAACAGAAGTTTCCTATTAAAATATTTCTGAATCAAAGGCTACATCTGCCAAAAGAGGAGAAAAGAAAAGTACAGCCAAAGAAGTGGCTTTTTCAGGTATAAATAGAATAGGTACATGGGACTTTTTTGATAAGAAATGAATGCTTATAGTAACTCCTTCCATAATTATTAGTATGATGTTAAATTAATAATAATGTCCTTTCTCCCTTTCCCTTCCCACCACTTAAAAAGTAATCAGAATTTAAGTTCCACATTTTATATACAGTAGCCCAAGTAGTTGACATACTGTAATAACTTAGTTACTATAAGTAGTAGATTTACTCTGTCTCCAGAAATGCTTATTAGAAATCAGCCCAACAGTTTAAAGAACTGCTTCATACTTTATTTTGTGGAGTGTAGATGCAGAGAAGAAGAAATAGGGATTATATATAATTATGTAAAACCTGGTTTCATTAATTTTAGTTAAAACAGCGGGATGATTCAAATGCAGTTGTTGAGTGGTTATTTGATGGAAGTTTTCTTAGGCTTACATATTTTTGGTTGGCCTGCTTCTTACATGGCCAACATATCAGTTCAATTCTGTTAATCTATCTACCTGGAGTATTATTTCCTTTTTAATTGCTTATCATTCGGCTACCTTAATATCATATTCTGGGCTATATTTTAGATTATTTATTAAATAGAATGGTTAGAAAGTGTCTTTCCTGTTAAATCTCCAAATAAAATTTGACATCATTACTTCCATAATTTTATTCACAGTAAATATTTTTACTAAAAAAATAACCATATTATTCCAATTCATTATTTGGAAATTAGAAGACTGGCATTTTGTTTCTATGGGAGAAAAAAGTTCATATGATGAAAAAGCATAAATTTGAAGTTTATTCAAGCTGGAGTCTCTGAGATCTTACATGATCAGAATAGTGTAACGCAGTACTCCAATGTCAGGGCGTGACCCGTCAAAAGCGCGGACGGCAAAAGCGCGGACGGCAAAAGCGCGATCGACAAAATCGCGCCTTTGACGTCATAACAGCGCGACGAAAAAGATCGAAAAATTCAAATAAAAATTAATAAAAATTAAATTAAAGCAAGCCGATTCACATAAAGGTAAGGGTTAGGGTTAGGGTTAGGGTTAGGGTTAGGTTAAGGGTTAGGGTTAGCTTTAGAGCGTTAGCGTTAGCGTTAGGGTTAGGATAAGGGTTAGCGTTAGGTTTTTCGTTACTTTAACGGTTAGGTTTTGGGTTAGGTTTAGGGTTAGGTTAAGAGTTAGGTTTAGGGTTAGGTTTAGGGTTAGGTTTGGGGGGCTTAGGGTAAGGTTTTCGCTTTATTTTTACAATTTTTCGATCTTTTTCGTCGTGCTGTGATGACGTCACAGCGCGCTTTTGTCGAGCGCGATTTTGTCCTACGCGCTTTTGTGGTGGAACCATGTCAGGGTCCCTGGAGAATCCAGAGCCTTGCAGGTTGGCAGAAGGGAAGTCAGGGCAGAGACATATTTGCATTCTTTCACCCTTACTGTAAGCTCTGGAATATAAATTTGTTTAAACCAGTTTCGGGATGTGGTAGAAGGCCAAGGAAAGTTGTGATCAAAAGCATCTGTAGCTTTCTCTGGCATACATCTCTGTCCTCTTTTTGCAATAAAATTTTATTTGCCTCTTCACTTTTGTAGTTTGGAAAGGATTTGCATGCTGCATATAGGTTATGGCTTATTATTTTTATACATCAGACTCCACAAGGTATGCCCTAGTGATCCAGAGGACAGTATTGACTGCTATAAAGCCTACCTGCTAGCTGTACTTTGAAACATTCTCTAATAAAGAAATTCATCTGGTGCCAGAAAGAGCTCTCTTAATGGTGGCTGGCATTGGCAGCAAGGGGTTTCTATCATTGGATATCACTTTCTGAATCTGGGTCTGCCTTGCTGACTATAAAGGCAAAAGTGCCAGTTATCCTCTACCACTTAGATGTCTAGTTCCAGTAGCTGAGGCATCTAGCTCCAGGGGCAACCAGAATTCTCAAGAGAGGCTGTTGTGACTTGTGTGATACTTCAACATTACCTTTCAGGAAGAATCTTATCACAGGGATTCTTTCCGAGGAGGTGCAATTCTTCCAGCCACACTCTCATTTATTTGGCATGACTAAGGTATTGGTGAAATATGAAATCAGAAGACTTACATTTTTCTCCAGAAGTGCAATAATTTTTAGATTCAAAGTTTTTATGGAGACAAAAAACAAAACAAAAAATTTGATGCTGGTACATTCTTATACGTAAGCTGACTGGTAGAAAAATAGTACAAATGTTTCAGCAGCTCCAAGAGCAAGATTGTTTATAGCAATGGGTCTCAAGTAGCCTATCCATGAGCCATCTGAGAGAGAAGTGGAAAGGCAGAAAACTATAGCATCCCTAAGCTTTAATTACTGGAAGCATTTATTGACGACATTAAGCCTTAACATAGCTTTTTGTTGTTCAGCATGCTGTATGAATTTAGCTAATACCTTTTACAAATCATGCCAAATAACATAAAAAGCAATGGTTAAACTACAGTTTGGTATAATATGTGAACATACTCAGAAAAGCCAATTAGTAAATGTGGACATTAGTTTAACAACAAGAATTAGCTTAACAAACACAGAATTTAATTATTTATTGGTAATTATTTTTGTGCCATATTTAATTATATACCTAGTACTACTTAAAAGTTTTAAAAATAACAAATAGAAAAATTATGTGCTACAAGGAGCTAAAACCTAAAGCAAATAATATAAGCAGCTCCTAAAATGAAACAATTAAAATCTTCCTTATTATAGTCATTCTTTAGTGTGTTGCAAAGTTTCTTCCTGAGATGTTTGGGATTCTGAGAAGCTATTTAGGAATTTCAGTTTGAGAATTAGCTTCCAGTTTTTAGGTTACAATACAGAAAAAGAGAACAAAAATAGTGTAAACTTGGCTGTTGGTAGTTTAAATTGAAATATTTTAAAGTGAATACTAGAGAAAATATATGGATGAAGTTCCAATTTGCAGTTGTTATATAGCTTCCAGTCTCTACTAATTTACGGTAGTACAAATCTACACTTCCTTAGCCTCAGTGAAGATGATAGATGATAGATAGATAGATAGATAGATAGATAGATAGATAGATGATAGATAGATAGATAGATAGATAGATAGATAGATAGATAGATAGATAGATATAAAAATAACATAATGACAATGACATAATATGTATAAAGAGTATTATGAAGTATTTCTTCAGAAGTTAAAATTGGTGGCATAACACTGATCTCAAATCTCTTGGGCTTGTTCAGCTTCATTCTTTCAAGTTCTCATACAGCTGCTGGGATATAACTTACGTAGTAGAACCTTCTATAATTTCTCATTTTCAGCTTTCCAACTGGCTCCAATTTGTCATGCAATTCCTTTATCTGCAACCTTATGATGTCACTCTTGACTGTTTTGTTACTTCCAGCAGGTTTCCTCACTCATCTTCCTTTTGTATTTTGAAAGACTTGAATTGCATTTCATTTGTACTAATCAGTGAACATAGATTGATGGTAGCAATTATCACAAACATCTGTAATTACAGCAATTGGGATATGTCAGATAACAATAAGAAGCACAGATCTTTTTTTAAAAAAAATACTTCAATTATTTTTGTGTTTTAAAAAAGCTAGTATTTGTAGCCATTTGAAAAAAATGAAAAGGGAGAATAAAGGAAATAAGGTTAAGAATATAGAAAGAACTAAGGACCTCTGTCAGTATTAGAAAAATAAGAGAGCATATTCAGGGTGGTAACATGCTCCGAAGTTGAGGATACAAAGTTGAGGATTAACTTCAAGCTTAAGGATCACAGAAGATGAGTTCTGGTGGGTATTGAAGTCCCAAATTATAGGGCTTCAGATAAGATGCAAATCAGAGAGGCCCAAAGTAATATGATCTGGGTAGTTTGACAAAGATAGCTTGAACAATGGGCATTTTCTGTATAATTTTGTAATCCTTTGATTATGAATTATTATTATCTGATCAGATCCATTTTCTCCAGGAAAGGCCAGGGCTTCTATAGTAGATGAAGACGCATCCATATGTTCCTGCTATTGGAGAATCTAGAAATATTGCCAAATCAAGGAACACATTCAAGTTGTAAGATGTAAAATTTAAATGGAAGAAGTAACTCCCATCTGTTACCTCTATAGGTTCTATATTCAATTTGTTCCATTTGATTCCATCTGAACAAAAAGTAAAACTGTCAAGGTGAAGTAATGAATTCTCATGTGGAACATTATGAACCAGGGAAATTAAATGAGCAAGGAAGACTAGTTCTCAGATTATATATAGCAGATCACTTTGTTAATTATAACCCTATCTCAGGCCTGTTATGTTTACACTATTATCACTGAATAGAAAGACAAAGAGCTAGATAAAGAATCATCTGGTTCAGCTGTAAAAAAAAGTAGAGAATTTAACTTCATATATTGTTCTACAGTCAGTTTCTAAAACTTCTGATTAAAACTGGACATTTTTATTTTAGAGATGCCATCAACAAGAAATACAAAGGCAAAAATAAAAATGAAGTGATGAAGATTAATATTATATATGCTGTTGGAGGTTTTAAGTCATAAACATGGCAAAGATAAGGACTGACTTGGGAAGAAGCAATCTGCTCTGCATTTCTGATAAAACCCTGAGCTTTAGTTAAACAGAGGAAGGAAGGTTTATTGAAAGAAGCAAGTATAAGGTCACTTGACAGATGCGAATGAAAGACAAGCTCATTTCCAAAATTCGGTGGTATTTCTCCAGAAGGATTCTGAAATATTCCTTACAAAGTAAAATGTCAGTATAAAAAAAAGAGAGCAGGGAATGCAGAGAGAGTAGGGGAGGTAAAAATAATAGGGTTGAGGTAAAGAATTATTCATGTATAATTTCCTTTTACTTCTGAAGATATTCTCTGCAAAAATAGGTATTGTGCATGTTCTTGAGCTGGAGGAATTATGTTTGGGTTGAGTTGTTTGCTAGCTAATACTGAAAGCCATTGAATGGGTTGATAGGGGAAGTCACTGCATTTTCCTCCATTGGTTACTGGCTGCTCCATTTGATGTCAGTGCAAAAGCAAAAGAAAATTGAGATCTGCTTTTGCCTCCAAGTTAAAAAGAAGCTTAAAAAAAAGCTTTGAGATGTGGTTTATTGATGCCACTCCCTCCACTTAGCAAATAGAGGTGCTGGGGATAACTCATGCTAAAGAACAACCTGCTAAGGGAGAGTAGATAAGATGCTAGGGAAGCCTACCATCATTTTCTACTTAATGCAAGCCATGAATGAAGTAGATAATCTTCTCTTCATTAATTGCAAAGGAAGATCCAATAGCAAGAGGCTTGACTTATTTTTACTGCTCTTCCTAGTTCTAGTTTTTTCTGGTTTATCATCATGTCCTCCTATTCTTAACCTCCAGCCTCACTTGTCAAACCTAGTTTGGTTCTTCATACCATTAAGTCTTCTATACTGTTTTCAGATATCCATTTAAGATATATGCTTATAACACAGACTGTGTATATGTATGACCAGATGCCAGAATGAAGGATCTTTTCACAAAAATAGGACACAGATTTGTAAAATAATAAGTAATCTGGGGAAATTGTTTCTAATTTGAGTAGGGATTCTTGCAGATTCTTAGTTAAACCCACAAACGGTAGAGTATTATTATTCCAAGTAGATATATTCAGAAGTGGTAGACTGTATGACATCAGATTAGCATTCACATTCAAAATACAGTACTGCCAGTATAAAATATTGCAGCTATAAAAAAAACAATTCATAGATTCATTTTATGCAATATATAAAAGGATAAAGAAATGCTCATTCCCTTAAAGAAATTAATTGCTAGTATGCCAATCCTGTAGCACAAGTTAGCCTAGTAATTCTGTATATCTTAAGACAGAGGCTCCTAACTTTTTGGGCATGAGGGACGGGTTCTGTGCAGAGATATTTTTCCTTGGTCTTGAGGGAGGGTGGTTTCATGTGTTGACTGCATCCTGCGAATGGGGCTCTTCTTGTTAATGTGTCCCAGTTTCTGGCATGCCACGGATTGGTGCTGGTCCATGAACTGTGGGTTGGGGACCCCTGTCCTAAGACAAAGAAGAAAAATAAAATTTATCAATTATGAAATTAAGGAATGCCAAGTAAATGGTAGAAGTGGATTGGTTTATGTTGACCAAGTGAAGCTTTGTTGCTAGTGAAAATAGAGAGTTGTGGTGTTCGAGATACTGAAAGACTTGGTGAGTAGAAATCAATCAAAATGATTTACTTACAGGAGAACCAAAAGCCAATTTAGTCTGGGGATGTTCATAGGGAATTAATAGGATTTACAGAAAATGCTTTACCTATGTGTAATCACCGAGGTTATGTATATGTTGGACAGCTATATAAATTAGTTCAATAAATTGTTTAATAAATAAAATGCTTCAATTTAAGCAGTATTTCCTAACTGATGCACCCTTCATATATACGGACTGCAAGAATTCTTAATGGTGGTATACTCTGGAAAATGGGAGAGTTAAGTGGTCATACAGTTTAGCTAAGAATCTAGGATATGAGGTCAACTTTTTGGAGCAAGTTAATATGCAGAGCAATTTACAACAGGGAAGGGACAATTGCTTCCCCAAAACTGTTATTAGGGATTCAGATATAGCTAAATTCATTTTCTGGGGTACAGTTAGGAAAGTCAAAGCAAACAGTAAGTAACCTGGGTGGCAATTCTTAGGAAGATTTTGATTTGTTTTGATTTGGACTCTTGGAGACCAAAGAGTACAGTTATTCTAATGCTACATTAAATTTAGTGACATAAGGAAAATAATAATATTTCAGAACTGGATTGTTTTTCTAAAAGGATTCCAAAATGATCAAATGGAAGTTTTTCTTAATGGGTTTACCAAATAACAGAACATTTTCAATAAGAGTGGAGTATTTGGAGTATTCCCTTTGGTTTCATAAAAAAGCATCACCTCTTTCTTAATCTCAATTGTTGACAGAGGTGTATCTTATATATTATTAAAAATCTTCCATCTGTAGCCTTTAACTGAGTGAAATGGTACATTATGGAGCAAAACCTTTTCAACCAAGATACTTCATGTAGAAAAATCTGGGACCCATGACTCCCAAGATTTGAAATTTGACAAATGTTATAAAATATTTTATGCCATAAATTTATCATGAAGCATTTTATGACACAATACAAAACATCATAAAATATTTACGATGGTGAGCTCCTGATCAGGAGTGGTATTCTGCTGGTTCTAACTGTTTTGCCCGAACCGGTACTGGAAATTGCGGGTGGCCCTGCCCACCCGCCCCAGCTCTATGGCATCCCATTTAGGACATTTTTTTTAGACAAAGCGCATGCGCAGACTCATGCATGCACACACACTCACATTTGTGAACCAGTAGTGAAGGTAAGTGAATACTACTCCTGAGGTTTGACTATGCTATACAGTTCAACATGGGCTACTTTCAAGGCTGATACACCTCTGAATATGTCCCAGAATTTTTTTAAAAAAATTCAGATACATTACAAGTTCTGCCATTGTTGAAGGCATTGAGGAATCTGGTAAGGCAATATCTCTAAAATGATGACTCAAAGGGTCATGGGTTATCTAATACGCAATAACACTGATGGCCTTTATTCTCAAGCAGTTGTAGGCTGACTTTTGTGAAACAAAAATCAAACATACCTGCAACTAATCCTGGTTGATTGATTAAATTATTAATTGACATTGCTATAATCACATAGTCTCTAAGCACTTAACCATATAAAACATAAAAACATAATAAAAGTGTCAGTAAGTAACATAAATTCAAATTATAATGTTTAAAGCACAACATTCACATGAAGGAGAACCAGGACACCTTTTTGTGGCACAACCAGACTTGATCCTTTGCCCTTCACATCCTGATCGTTCATTCTTCTTCAGTGACTAACTGAAAATTCACTTTTAACCTTGCCAGGCCCAGATCATGACTTCCAGATGAGGAGAGTGTGAAATACTCTAACCTCAAAGGTTCCGGACCTTGAAATCGGGGCTATTGAGTTCACAATAGGGCTTCTTCCTCTTTTGATCTGTACAAAATTGCCTATTTTAGATATCATTGTTTAGAATGATGAAGTTGAAGTGTTTTCTAGCTTGAGACAGAGTTATTTTCTGTATTGATTCAATATATTGGCTGCAAAAAATGACTTAAATGCTATATACTACCCATTGTCTACACCAGTGGTTCTCAACCTTCCCAATGCTGCGACCCTTTAATACAGTTCCTCATGTTGTGGTGCCCCTCCCCCAAACCATAAAATTGGTGTCTCGGTTCCTAAGACCATTGAAAATATGTGTTTTCCGATGGTCTTAGGTGACCCCTGTGAAAGGGTCGTTTGACCCCCAAAGGGGTTCCGACCCACAGGTTGAGAACCACTGGTCTACACATTTGAGACTCCCTGGTTAACAAAATCTACTTAATTGAAGGGTTGAAGAGCCATAATAGATTTTGCTCCAAGCTAAAGGGAGGATCAGGATTGCTTCAAGTGGCTGACCAACTAGCCACTAATACTGCTGGAGATTAAAGATGTAGAAGATTGATGTTATTTTTTATGGGATAATTTGTTGAATTTGGCACACAGGTGCGTTCTTTGGGTGTACTTTGCATGTCTATTTAATTGCAGTGTTTTACAGAGGTTGAAGCAGTATGTAGCCTTTTTTCCTGCTGTAATATTAATAATGTTATTCAGGCAAGAGTTTTAAAAGTACATTACAAAGGAAGCAATGCAAGCACATTTTAAAGTTATTATTATTACCTTGGCTATTTTATCTGTAGGGTGAGTGGTAGTTAACAGTCATCACGAATTATAATTCCACCTATTTTTCATGGCCCTGGGGTGAGAAGTAAGAGATTAGGGCCACAAGAAAGCCATTTCAAATTCTGTTAAATCAGAATCCAGCAAATTCCATACACACTGATTGTTTTTCATTTCATGAATGCCAGTCATTTTTTTTTATTCTTCCATTCCCTCTAAATACTTCTCTGCACAGATTCTCAGAGAGTTTTTCATTTGTATTTATTTATTTGATTTTTATCCCACATTTATTACTTTTATAGGTACCTTAACTCAAGGCAGCGAACATAGTTAATACTCCCTCTGCTTCCTCCCAACATTTCCCCCACAGCAATAACCCTTCAGCTATGTTGGGCTGAGAGAGGGAGGGAGGGAGGGAGGGAGGGAGGGAGGGAGGGAGGGAGAGAGAGAGAGAGAGAGAGAGAGAGAGAGAGAGAGAGAGAGAGAGAGAGAGAGAAACATTTTTATAGAAAGCAAGCAAGATGACAAGAGTATTTTGAATTATATGGTTTCTACAAATATTGTGATATGCTGACAGCTATATTTAATTATGGTGACATAAGGGAAATTTTATGAACGTCATAGAAGCAGAGGGACACAGAATATCTGCCTTTTATAACAGTGACAGGCTATAGTATGTCACTGCAAGTGTTGCAGCAAACATGCACCATCTGCTTTGCCGCCTCAGTAAAATCAGTTTACTAGGCAACAGGTACAAAAGGGCATATTATCATGGAGCAGGAGACATTGCAGCTGATCAGCGCTAGCTGCGATAGTAGGGTAGACTATGAAGTCCAGTCAAAATCCTTGGATTAGAAATAAAATCAAATAAAGCAGATTTACCTATCAGCTGGGATGTGTGTCAGACTCAGCATGGTCATCTCTGACCCATATCCATAGTATGAATGGCATCAACTCTGTTTTTTGAAACTAGTGAGGTTTATTTAAACTAGTGAGATTTAACTTATTTGATTATTGCTAGTCACAAATGTTAATAATAATAATAATAATAATAATAATAATAATAATAATAATATAATAGTGTCAGAAATAGAAATCCAGTCATTGACAGAAATAGAAATCCAATCATTGACAAACACAGTCCGAGTATTCAGCACCGATATTTCAATGCAGTTTGGCATGGAAAAATGTGCCACTGTATCCATAAAAAGGGGCAAAATCACTGCATGTGAGGGAATTGAAATGCCCAATGGCCAACTAATTAAATGCAACAAAAATGAAGCCTACAAATACTTAGGCATTCTGCAGTTGGATAGCATCAAGCATGGAGAAGTAAAAACTATTGTCAGGCGAGAGTACACCAACAGAATTAGGAAAATTTTGAAATCTAAAATGAATGGTGGAAATACAATCAAGGCCATAAATACCTGGGCAATACCAGTTATAAGATACACAGCTGGTATAGTTAACTGGACACAAGCTGATTTAGACATTTTGGATCGAAAAACCAGGAAACTAATGACAATGCACTACAGTTTACATCCACGTGGTAATACTGATAGACTATATCTGCCCCGAAAATCAGGTGGCAGAGGATTATTACAAGTGAAGCAAACAGTTGAAGAAGAAAAACATGCACTGGCTGATTATTTAAAAGAAAGTCAAGAACATCTATTAATCGAAGTAAAGAACAAAAATCTACTGAAGGCCCAACAGACGAAACAAGAATACAGAAAACATGTGATAAAATCAAGAATGGAGAGTTGGCAGAACAAAGCAATGCATGGCCAATTTCTGGAAAAAATAAAAAATAAAGTGGATAGTGAACAAACTTGGTTATGGTTAACATCAGGTACATTAAAGAAAGAAACAGAGTCACTAATCCTGGCTGCGCGAGAACAAGCTATCCGCACAAATGCCATTAAGGCCAAAATCGAAAAATCCTCTGATGATGCCAAATGCAGACTTTGCAAAGAAGCTGATGAAACTGTTGATCACATACTCAGCTGCTGTAAAAAAATCACGCAGACTGATTATAAATTGCGGCACAATTCAGTAGCACAAATGATCCATTGGAATTTGTGCAAAAATTATAATATTAAAACAGCAACAAACTGGTAGGAACATCAGCCTGAAAAAGTCACCGAAAATCAGATGGTCAAGATCTTGTGGGATTTCCGTATACAAACGGACAAAATACTGGCGCATAATACACCAGACATCACACTGGTTGAGAAAAATAAGGTCACAATCATAGACATTGCAATACCAGGTGATAGCAGGGTCGCCGAGAAGGAACATGAAAAAATCGCAAAATACCAGGACTTAAAAATCGAAATTCAACGACTATGGCACAAACCAGCAGTGGTAATTCCAGTGATAATTGGCACACTGGGTGCTATTCCAAAAGCACTGGAATTACGTTTAAAAGAGTTAAAAATTGACAAAATCACCATCAGTCAAATGCAAAAAGCCGCACTACTTGGATCTGCACGCATATTACGAAAATACGTTACGACGTCTTGGGCTCCTGGGTGGGGCCCGACTAGTAACCAATGCCAAATCCAGCGAAACAACTGGCCGCTGTGATACAATTGTATAATAATAATAGTGTAAATAATACTAGGAAAAATTACAGGCTTTAATCCTATGCATATGTGGGTCCTTATTTCTCAGTAAATATGCTTAACTGAATTGTAAGGTAGTAGTCTGCATGCATATACATATACATATACATATACATATACATATACATATACATATACATATACATATACATATACATATACATATACATATACATATACATATACATATACATATACATATACATACATACATACATACATACATACATACATACATAAAAATGTAAGTACCCAACAGATATCTTTTTATTTTCATTCTCTTCTAAATCTGTTTTTAAAATATAAAGCCTAATAACTTCTGCTCCTGCATCATCTCCCAACCCCCACTCTGGTAGGCACTTTGGGACTTAGAAAAATAGTATATCTGCTATCTGTAAATGATTGTAGATGACGCTATAGTAAGTGTCCCTGGTTGCACACTTCCGGTTTTTAAGTGATTTTTACTATGACACAGCTTATTCCAAATACTTAATTCTTTACAAATGGTGAAGAAAGAAGCATCATATTAAGGGTCAGTCTTAGCCCCAAAGAGTTTTGTTTATTTATTTGTGGCATTTGTTACCAGAACATTTTGTGAGGTTTCATAAAAATGCAGTTTGTTAAATATGTAACAGATAAATTGCTCAAGAGAGCAGGGATATAAAGCATATAAACTTCCACAATTTAAGCCTACTATTTTGGTTTTTGTAATGGCCTCTTATTCAGGTTTGTTTTCCCAAATTGCTTTCTCCTCATGTTTTTGTACATACTTGCTAATTTCTCTTTCAGAATCATTTGTCATTTGACTTAGTACATATAAAACCTTCATACAAGCAGTTATAACTTGAAGACAATTGATACTTGGAGTGCTATCACCTAAGCAATGTGGTTTTCTAATGTCACATGGCCATGTCTCAGTTGTTGCAATCTAAGACATACAGATCTTTAAGTGGGAAACATTAGGAGTCCATGGGATGCCACGGGGTTGTGTAGGTCAGCACATATTGCACATAACGATGTGTACGAACGCAGGATGGCTGGGCAAGGAGTCTGCAGGATGTGTGTAAAAATAGGAACACTTGGGAAGGGGTGTGTGCAAGCACAAGAAAGCCCAGAAAGGAGGTTGCAAGGTGTGTGCAAGTCCAGGAAGTCCTAGGACAGCGGGTGTGTGGTGTTTGTGAGCATAGGAAGACCCTGGAAGGAGAGTACATGGTATGTGCAAATGCAGGAAGATCCAGGAAAGAGTGTCAGGAAATGTGCTATTTGAAGAATGGCTCAAATGGCCTCAAGGAGGAAGGATTGGCATAGCCAGCAGCTGTCTTTCATAGGACCAAGCCGGACTCCCTCATCAGCAGTAAGAAGAAGTTGGTGAAGGTCAGCTGGATGTGGCAGGTCCTCACCCAGAAGTACAGGTAGTGGTGGCTGGAGCTTTGTGCTGTGGTGCTAGGGCAGCTGACAGCACTGTGGGGTTTGAGATGGCGCTAGGCAATGGCAACACTAGGTCTGAAGTAAAGTTCTGGGGAAAGGGCATAGTGACCAGCTGAAGGCCTGGTCTTCTATTTCAGATCCAGCACTGCCACCACTGCCAAGAAATGCCACTGTGCAGGGCATCCAAAAGGTCAGAGATGGGAAAAAGATAGATGGATGGAGAGAGTTGAAGCACCTCTTCAGTCATAAATGTAGATGGATGGCCATGCACCAGTATTTTGATGATGTGACTGCAGGGATGCTGCTGCAATGTCTTTAACTTTGACAAGCAGGTATAAGTACCATTTATTAAACTCAACAGTAACTTTGAACAGTCACTGAATGAAAGATCATAAATCAAGGACTACCTGTATTTTCTCATCATCTGCCTCAAATCACCTTGCCCTCTCCTACTGCCTAATATATTTACATTAAGAGTTAAGTTGTGTTCTTTGTGGCCAGACATTTTTTAAAAAGTAAGTAAACGGGGAGCCAAATCTTCATTATCTTCCATATATCTCATTCCTGTAATCTTTAACTGGGGAAAATGGTGCATTACCAGGAAACAACTTTTGAACAAATTGATTAATTTACAGAACATGTCCAAAATCTTGGATTTATGACTTCCACAGAATTAAAATTTGGCAAGTTTTATAAAACATTTTATGATATAAAAATGATCATAAAACATAACATAACACAAAATGTCATAAAACATTTCCTGTGTTGATTTGACAGTGCCATACTGTTAAATGTGGGCTACTTTCAATGTAGAGTCATCTCTGAATGCATCCCAGTTTTTCCAGTGCAGTGTGTTAAACATTGTGTCATTGTTGAAGGCACTAAGGTATCTGGTAAAGAAATATTACTTGGTGACCCAACAAGTCATGTCTTGAGTAATCACCATATAAAAAACAAAACAAAATAGCATGTTAGTTGGATACTCAAATAAGAGGGAAGCATCAATATGGACAATGCAACTGGTATGTACTGTTACATACGTTCTGTATTTACACACCATGTTGACTCATGTTTGTTTTACTGGATTAATCTAGATATGTAATCTGCATTAGCTAATCATATTGTCTGTGTTCACATAACATTCTGAGCCATACAAGTATAGTCTATTACATGTGAACTGAGCTACAGTTTATAGCAGGGGTCCCCAACCTTTTTAAACAGAGGGCCAAGCCATGATCCCTCAGACTGTTGGGGGGCTGGACCAGCTGAGTGGGCATGGCTAGGTGGTCATACGACTGGTGGGCATGGCCAATTTAGCAGTCCATTTTGCCTTTATCCTTGCTGTACTTGCCCCTTCCCTACTCACCCACCGGCTCTGGATCATATGGCTGTGAAAAAAATCCTGAAAGGCTGTTTTTAAAGCGTTTTTAAAGACTTTTAAAGCACTACTTTACAAGCTGGCAGCAGAGCTGCTTTTCAAGCCAGCAGCAGCCCCTCCCCTGCTCACCCACCAACCCTGGATCACGTGGTTGCACTGGTGAGATCATCCCATAGTCCTTACCTTTGGCAGCAATGGTATGATCAGAAATGCCACTCACCCGGTGAAATAACTAACCAGAAGTGCAGCTGGAGTGGAGGCTCGCTGGAAGATAAGGCCGATGGTGAGGGGCGGGGCAAGGGGCAGGACTGAATCCCACCACTCCGCGGGATGGATACTTTGCATTGGTGGGCCATATTTGGCCCGCGGGCTGTAGTTTGAGGATTGGTGGTTTATAGAAACTGTTACAGTGAAAAAGTATTCAATGTTGCCTAATTTTTTTATGGCTTCAAGTTAACAACTTGGCATGTGTTATAATTTTGACCTAATATTCTTAACACATATATTATATTAACTCATCATAAGTAATTCTATATAGTCCCAGTGACTATATTCCTTTGCTCTGAAGTTAGTTCATGTTATCACCAAGGTTTGGGTGGCACTTCACACATGGTATAAATAACTAAGAAATGTATGATATGGATAGAAAGGTTTGTAGTTTTCATTATTAGTTTATTACCGTATTTTTCAGAGTATAAGACACACCAAGGTTTTGAAGAGGCAAATTAAAAAAAAAGTAGGTAGATAGATAGAGGGATAGAGAGAAAGAAATACAGTAGGTAGGTAGGTAGGTAGGTAGGTAGGTAGGTAGGTAGAGAGAGAGAGAGAGAGAGAGAGAGAGAGAGAGAGAGAGAGAGAGAGAGAGAGAGAAAGAAATACAATAGGTAGGAAGAGAGAGGGTAGGAAGGTTGGTAGGTAGAGGGATAGAAAGAGAAAAAGAGAGAGAGTAGATAGGTAGTGAGACAGAGAGTAGGTAGGTAGGTATGTAGGTAGATTGAGGGGAAGAGAGAGAGAAATACAGTAGGTAGGGAGAAAGGGGGGGAGAGAATAGGTAGGTAGGGAGAGAGTAGGTAGATAGATAGATGTTTCCAGGTGTATTTATCCATGTGCTGGAGAAGGAAATCGCTCTACAATCTGCAGCACCTAAGACTTTGTTTCTGCTGGCACAGCACTTGATCAGTCTAATGCTCATCAATCACTCTAATGAAAGAGCTTTCCGAAAGGAAAAAAAAAGTTTTTGCACTCTGCAAATCTTGCGAAAACGGGCCCTTTTTTCACCAAAAAGGCATGAATAGCTTTTGGGGGGCTTGCAGAGTGCTCCTGGGGGGTACCCCCCAAACCATATGGAGGCTTATAGGGTGCTGCTGGGGGGGGGCAAAATTGAGCAAAAAACAGCCCATTTTTTGCTCATTTCTACCCTCCCCAGCCCCCAGGAGCTCTCTGAAAGCCTCCTACAAGCTATGCATGGCCATTTTGGTGAAGAGGTGGGGCTTCGGGAGGCAAAAAAATGCTGTATTTCATGTGTAAGATGTACCCAGATATTCAGCCTCTTTTTTGAGGAAAAAAGGTGCATCTTATACTCTGAAAAATATGGTATTAAAACCACAAGATTAGCCAGCTGGGAAACATTAACAAAATCATGGCTGTGTAGTCTGACAGACAGAACATATTATATCTGATGAGTGTATTAATCTGCATATATAAGTAGACTATGGGACCTAACACAAATGCTTAAGTTGTTCAACAAAACTGTACCCAGGTTTGCTTAAATACTATTAGTTTGTTTATCTTATTTATATTTCATCTTCATTTTTATAAATAACATAAAGTAGTGAACATATCCAATACCTCTTCCTCTTCCTATTTCCTCTAGTTGGGTGGGTTAGTCTGGGAGAAAGTGACTGGCCCAAAGTCATCCAATTAGCTTTCATACCTAAGGCGGGACTAGAACTCACAATCTTCCAGTTTCTAGCCTTGTGCCATTTTTTATTACATTAAATTTCATAAATCACATGCATTGAATTAAGAGAAACATTAAGAGAAAAAATATACAAGGCAGTTATTTATTGGCTGTTCTTGAAAAACAGAAATTCTGAAATTGTTTCAAATTACTCATACTGGAAATTATGAAAAATGCGAATGATATATCTTCTGTTGACTTCTGATATTTTAATGATTTAATGTTTAATGCTTGTGTAGACAAGTTAAAACTGATTTAAAAGGAATGGTACCCCTTTTAAGGGTTTCAACAAACAATATACTCTTTGAAGGATACATTAATTTTGAAAATGTTTCCCAGAATTATGGTCAATAGGACTGTCTGATACCCCATGTAGTTTTGCTAATTTTTCTGCTGCCTCTTTTCTGCCACCCGGTGGAAAGATTTATATTTTATTTTATGGTAGAATTTCACTACTTAAACACTGTAAAGAACTTTTGACCGACCTTCTCTTATTCAGATGATGTGCTATTATAAATGATAGTTCTGTTCTAATCAGTTTGGTTTTTATGAAAACTATAAAGAAGGTAGAATAAAAATCTTCCACAAGTAAGTTTAACATTTGCTATTCCTAAATTTCTCAAAAGGAAGCACTGACTAACAATGATAAAACTCATATAACAATTTCCAGCTAGATTAGAAGAGTAATTTTAAGGACTTAAAATTCTCCTATGAGTCAAGCTGAAATTCTGGGTATAGTAATATTAATGACAAAAAGAATATGGATATGGTTTACTTCTGTTTTTCAACTTCTTAATCTAGCTCATAGCTCTTAGTAATAATTGGTCATCTCCCACTCAAAAATTTACCAGGGATAACCTTGCACAATCCAGATAAGATCAGCCAGATGCTATTCAGTAAATAGCTATTATGTTATTTTAAAATTGAGTCAGTCTGGTGGTTTGATTCAAAATGACTATGCAGGCTATGCTTTGGGCTTGCAAAAATTCTGATCTAATATTTCTGGCAATTCCTTTTATTAGTACATTATTTAATCTGTTATCAATGGAAAGTGTGAAGCAAAGTTCATTTTACTTTTTTGGTTCTATTTAGAAACAATTTTTGCCTACAGTATTTTAAGCCTGTTGATCAATTTTAAATCTAATCTAAAAGAGGTTGATTCATTTAAAATTTGAATAGAATGAATATTATTTTTATATTAAGTGTTCAGTACATATTAAGGGATTGATTAAGATGTATTAAAGGGACTACACTAAACTGACTAACAGCAGTTCGTTTAGTGACCATTTAAAGTTACAATGGCATTGAAAAAGTGACTTATGACTGTTTTTCACACTTACAGTCCTTGCAGCATCCCATGAACACGTGATCAAAATTCAGTTGCTTAGCACCTGACTCATATTTATGACAGTTGCAGTACCTTGGGTCATGTGATCAACTTCTGAGACCTTCTGACAAGCAAAGTCAATGTGGAAACCAGATTTACTTAACAATTGTGTTAATAATTTAACAACTGCAGTGGTCCACTTAACAACTATGACAGGAAGGTCATAAAATGGGACAAAATTCACTTAACAAATTTCTCACTTAGCAACAGAAATTTTGGACTCAAAAACTACCTATATTACAAAATCCTTCGTGATAAATTCTATCCTTTGTTTATTTTTCAAAGTACTGTATACTTCAAAATGATATGTCTGTATGCATTGGGAATTGACTATAGGAACTGATGTAAATTTCTATATTTTTATGGAACTAAGGAATAAAATATAGTGTATCTGAGTTTTTCTAGCACACTATACAATATGATGAACAGTTGACACATTCTTACTTTTAAAAGATTTCTAATTACCTTGAGGGGTTTGTAGCCAATAAAAGGTCAACTTGGAAATCTATTGCTACAGCGAATCTTCTACGTAATTTTAAAATGTTCTACATCTTATCAGCCTAGCAACATGGCACATGGTTGACTTTGAAAAGCTAAGCAGAGCCAAACTTCGTTGGGAGACATTCATGAAATTGCAGGTCATGTAGGCTAAATGGGAAAATAATAATAAATAATTGGATAAAAATGCCACATTCAGTCTGAACTGCTGATAATAATATCATCATCCATGAAGTCAATAGAATTGAGTTCAAATATACTTTGTCAATTAAATTGTCTAATAATGGTGATTGCTGTCTTTAGTAGCTTGGGGAATTGGGGTTTGTGGAAGGCTGGATGAAAAGAGGGATTCATAAAAAGAGTCCGTCTATTAACCCTTTAATTTTGAAGAAAGGAAGAATACTAAAAGGATTTCCACAAAGGAAAGGATATGTGACAATGGCTACCATCAGCTTGGATGTTTTCTGAAGGTGAAATCTTTCCCTCTTAATAATAACTATGGCTCATATTGATTATATAGAAATTCCTTTTATCAAGGAAATATGCATCAGTTTATGTGACACTGAGAACATGCAGAGCTAGTTCCGCTAACTGGCCAGTAATTCTGTGAAAACAGGTTTTGGCCTATCATAAAAATGACATTATAGCAGGGTTCACTTGTTCAAGAGAAGAATGGTTTGCAGAAGAATGGTTACATTCAACCCCTATGCTCAAGGTACTTTATGGTCCATATTTATTTGCATTATAAAAAGTTTAAATTAAAGAACATAACCTTTTTGATCAGTTTGTCCATAGTATCCAAAAACAACAGATTGGTTGTTGTATCAGTATTATAGATTATATTGATTTTCCCATGCAAAACAGAAGAAAGAAGCAGTGCAAACTATTTAGTGTTTTACTTTATCCTTTAGAAATATTGATATGTGTGGTTGAACAACTGGTCTTCTGAATTAGCTGTCTCTTCCAAATGGGAACTAATGGCATGCACATTTAAAAAAATAAATATGTCCTTTTTAGCATGTTCTAACTGCATAATATAGATACATTTTCAGTTCTACACTTCTTTAAAATTATTTAGCTTTAGCTGCTTGCAGATCAGGAAATGGAAATGACAAGGAACACCTACAAAATCTTTTTGTGCTACAGAGGAGAACATGATTGACAGTGAAACTTTCTTCCCACATAGTAGCAATGCTGAGTTTTTAAAAGTGGTCTAGTATATGAGCCTGAAAGATATTTTTGTAATACTTGAATAAAGGCTACTGCTTGAGCCTAAAGGGTGTGAAAAAAATGTCATTTTTTTTTTGCCTGGGAAAAAAAAATATCCAGGTGGCACCACTCATGTGAATACACTTAACAGATGTAATCTCCAGCAGAGAGGCTGGAACATTTAAATAGCCATTACTTTGGAACACTTTACAAAATACCCCTGCAACCTTTGCTTAACATATCATACATGTTGGCATCTGTCTGGAGATAAGCAGAGCAGAAAGCCAAATGGTTTCATAAGTGTTCCCATCAGTTGGAAACATGACATGGCATGACATAAAAGGTTTTGACACTTTTCAATGAATGAGATAAAGAGAGTATCTGTAAGCTGTAATAGTACTATTAAAACAAATGCTGTTTTGTGAGTCATCCTATAAAGCTTTTTGGTACCAGAGGGGTAATACAATAAAAATATATGTCACATGGTGAACAAGTAGTGTCATTAATATTTTGTCTGCATATAGAGGAGGAAGAAGTTAAATTGTAGTCTTCTATTGACTAAAGATGGCTATACACCAATAGAAGATAATATTTGTAGCTCAGGGTTGAACTCTGAGGTCCTTGGTGCTCTCTGAGCTTATTTGTTTTCTTGTGGACATTTCATTACCTAAAACTAGGTAATATCAGTGTTAGAAAGGAATGGTGTTTGTTCTCTGTTTTTGTACTAGTGGCTTGCCCAATCAGTGTTGGTGCAACTGTTTCTTGGTGGTCCCTTCATTAGCCTAATTGGGTAATGAAACATCTGCAAGAAAACAAACAAGCCCAGAGAGTAGCAAGGACCCCACAGAAGGCTATGAGTCTTAAACTTCAGTTGACAAAAATTGTATATCCAAACAGAGATCCAAGTGAGAGAAATAGGCAAAACCTAGGGCCCAGGGCCTTTGATATCCACAGCCAGAATGTTGTGGATTTCTATTATTCTTCATTTTATTTACTTTACTATGATTTAGCCTTCCTTTGGTTTTGTCAGTTTTATGTGACTGGATCAAGATGGATCTGAAGTTGATTCCTTTGATCTCTAAATACTATTACATGGAATAGTCATAATCCTGCCATCAGAGTAATGGAGAAATGCATTTTATATTTGAATGAAGACGATACCTATACAACAAACATTATAAGGAAGCAATTTTAGAATGGGTTGACTCCAGAGAAGTGAGGGTAAGTAGAGCAAACTGATGACCTGTGCCTTGGAACCTTTCTTGATAAGGGGAGGATGTGAGATTGGGCATAGTGTTCACAAAGCTGCTTCTCTTTAGGAGACTGACAGGACAGTAGGTTTGAGTGGTGGAAGACAACTTGAGTTAGCTATCTTTCTCACAACTACAAAGGAGACTTTTAAAGATAGGCAAATCTTACTTTCTAATCACTTTTGGAATTTGCTCATTAACTACTTTTAAGCTGTTAGAGGTCATCAGACCATCAAACCTGAAAACGCTGGGTGAATTTGCCTTTAATTCTAAATCAAAGAAAAACGTAATCAGAAGCTTAAGAATTTATACACTCTGAAATTAAACAAGATTTTGATTTTAGAAAGCTAAAAATGGACTAAAGGTATTAAAATTGGAATGTTGACATTTTTCCAAAAAGATTTTGAAATTAATTATAAAGAACAATCAGCCTCTCTGGAAAATAGCTTCTGTTTTGGTTTTTAAAAACTGGACACTAGAGGGATTAAGGTTTTTAAATCGAGGATTTATAATTTATATGGCTCCACAATATTACTTCATTGTTTTCCTTTTTTTTTTTGTTTCATTCTCCTTTGTTCTTATTTTCATGTAAGCCACTGAGAGTTATTTTGAAGTCAGGTGATCTCTAAGTAAAAAAGTGAACAGTGGAGGATAGAAGTTGTTTTATGGAACTAAATATTGTGTTTCCCCAAAAATGGTCTTATTTTTTTTGTCCTCCAAAAGAGGCATTAGGACTTATTTTTGGGAGATGTCTTCCACTGTCTCATCTTGCGGTGGCAGCACTGACAGCCCCATACAGCAGGAGCCCATGTGGCTTCAGGAAAGGCCTCTGCAGCCAAGAAGCAAGCTCTGGATTGACATGTACGCCCCCCCCCCCCCAACCTCTATTTCTCTAGCAGTCCATCCAGAGCTCGTTTCTTGGCTGAAGAGGCCTTTCCTGATGACCTCTGACGGTCAAACGGAGGCCAGGGGCATATTGGGCGCACATGTAAAAAAATCAAGCTAGGTCTTATTTTTGAGATAGGTCTTATTTTCAGGAAAATGTGGTAGCAGCAGACCAAGAATGCTGCCTTATTTAATGCCTATTTGAATGGGGAGTGATCAGACAAGACCACTCCAAGAATAGCACGCTTAACCTACATATAGGTATTTCAATATAACTCTGTAATTCATCATCAAAACTTCCATCTAGTATGGAACCTATTGGATTTGCCTATTGCATTGAATCAATGTCACCTTCCCATCAATTAATGTAACATTAGAGAGCATCTCAAAGACAAGTAAAATATTCCTCTAACAATTTGTTCAAGACTACACATTGATCAATCTGGATTTAAATCTGACTTTCTCCATCGGAAACACATACATTTGAGTCAGCCAGATTGCAATGTCTGGAGTCCAGATTAAAATCCAAGGCACCACAGTTAAACAGGAAGAGAAATGTTTGGTTGTGCAGTAATTATGTGGGAATTAAAATAGTAAGACTTCCTTGGGCCTATGTGCCTTCTTAGTACACAGGTAGCCATGTTGGGAATGAGATGTAGTCATCAAACGCTAAGGTCTTATATTTCTGTCTTCTATAAAAAATAATACTAAAAGTTAGTAATTCTATGAGGGATGGAGTTCCTTCTTAGAACACCATTCTGTTATATTGTAAATGACATGACATACTATGAGTATCTGACTGTTTTGAGAGCTTAAGGGAGCTTGACTGTGTACCATTTTGCTAATGCTTTTAATATATTCATTCCTGCAGCTGTTGAGTGCTAGGATCTAGCTAGTGTATGAAGCTAATGTACTGTATCTATTCAGTTATAGTGCAGAGATCTGTTAGTTAAATTCTTGGTAGAAGGTTTGAACCTCAAAGGATAACATTTGGTTAACTGTGTCTAACATTAACTGTTTCCTCCCAATAAGGTTGAAAATATTAATTCGATGCCTTCCTGCTAACCATTTAGCAAAAAATAAAAAAGGCTGCACAAGAAGCCAGAAAGATACACATTATATGGTGACAGGAATATTTCATTTGCATTCAGTGATAATATATGTTTAGCTATATTTGAAAACCTATTTAATGCATGTTTCTTGACTATCTTAGATAATCCTTTTGGAGAGAGAATAACAAGCAGCCATTGGGAAAACTGAATTCCATGACATTAGCCATATGAAAAACAGAACAAAAAATATGTTTACACTTTTTGTGATTGTCCCAAGTAGTAGCAATTTTCATACAGTGGTCAGAGAAACGTAGCCAAAAATCAAACCACTGATGTTTTAAAATTATTTAGATGTACTGGTCACCTCTAGATAATGTATCTTGCAATACTATTATAGTTCATAAAATACTAAAGGTTACAAGGAATTGTTTTCAGTGCAAATCTAGTCTCTTCTTTTTACCATTATGAAATTCCCCAGTGCTTGTAAAGCTTTTCATGCTCAGTCTTCAGTATTAACTGGCTCACATTTTCTTCATAGAATAGGAATGTAGCACAAAGTATTAAATAATACGTGTAACATTCAGCATTGCACTGACACTTTGGGATTGCTTTTTGCTATATTCCTTTTCTATCATATCAGATTAGCTTCAGGTCCACCAATTATGGCAACAGGTGACCCAACTATAGTTCTCTATTATGCTTTGATCGTCTATAGATGAAACTAAATGTTATTACAATATTTTGGAAAATGATAGTAATTTGAAATTTCTTGTATACTACATTCACTTTTATAATTAAGCTTCTTTGCTTCTCTGTGACTCATCAAGTTATTTTAATTTTTAGACAGATATGTTTTTACTTTCTGTAGAGAAAAAAACAGTACATTTGAATAAAAATTCCAGGCCTTTGTTTTCTGTACTGAATTAAAATCTGTATCATTATTTGAAGTAGATATTGAGATTTCACAAATTTAGTACTTAGAGCAGCAATCATGATAAAAATACATGCTAAAATTAGTTTATTATTAATATGCTATATTTACAACATGTGGCTGGCTATGCAATGGATGCATCAGATTCATTATGCAGTAAACCATTCTGGTACAGTATATAAAGAATAGAAGACCAAAGGATTTTTACTGTACTTATTCAGTTTATTAAATCATCTTGAAGGTATTTTTCAAATAATGTGTGTTTTTTACCAATACATTTGCTTTAAAAAAGATGAACATTGAAATACTTTTGTTTAATTTAAAGGAATGCTAATCTTGTCATGATCAGCAGTTAAGTTAATACAATATTCTTTTCCTCTTGTGTAAGTTAATTTGGCTTCTTTCAAACTATAGTGTATTTATATTCCTTCATTTATGGCTACTTCTGTAGCCCAGATCCACAACAGGTAGGGGTGTCTAACAGCTTAATTGGACAGAATGCAAAGGTCTTTTGTCAGATAAGTATCTGGTGTGGCTGGTGACAATTGCACTAGGCAAGACTAGTCAGATTGAAATTCAACTTGTCTCTCTTGCAGTCACATACAGTTTGTTAACATACAGACAGGGTGATTATTAAACAGCAGGGAAGATTATTTAGCCTTTCAAAATAGATTAATCTGACTGCCTTCATTGTGAGAACAAATATCTCTTTAAAAGAGCATTGTAAAGATACTAAATTAACAATTACTTCAAAGCATGTCATCCGTAAAATATTGGCTATGTTGTAGTTTAACTTAATGTTTCATATAGCACCAAAAACACCCCTAAGATGTAGGTCTTAAATATAGACTTTGTATAAAAGATAAAAGTTAGGTTGGGTGAAAGATTAAAAATTGTTTCCATCGATAGAGATAGATAGATATGAATTAACAAGTTTAGGTGTCTTTCAGTTTTTGGAAATAGATTAAAATTGTTTATATAAATTCAATCACTAATATTTTCTGAATCCTGGAGTGTCTTAGCTATGATTCCTTTCCTTTCTGGAACTATAAAAATATCTGTATTTATTGCTACTGTTTATATACAAGTCTTGTGTTACTTTCAAAAACTTTTTTTAAATATTTTTCACTGTTTTAGTATTTTAAGCTATGTTTACTTATACTTAGCTAGTGAATGCCAAATGTTTTGCTTCTGAGTGATCACATACACAATTGTTGTATTACTGTATAGTCCTTAAATCCAAGCTATATTTTCATGAATTCCTTTCACTGTGTCTGACTGTAACCATCTTGTCTCCCACTCCACCTCCGATTCCTTTTGAATGGTTTAAAGGTGTCTCAAACAGAAATGCAGGCACTATAGCCCTCAAGATCTGGCTAGCCCGTCAGGCCTGGGGATAAGTTTTTACTTTCGCCCCTCCCGAATGTCGAGTGAATGTTGTGTTTTACTGTTTAATTTATTCTCGTTCACATTTCTTTTTGTATTTGTCCTACACTCCCTTTCCCCTTTTATTGTAAGCCGCCCTGAGTCCCCTCAGGGAAAAGGGCGGCCTATAAATCTATAATAAATACCTTAAAAAAAATACAGGGATTTGTATTATAAAGATTTTTTATTTTGCAAAGGAGTGCAAATATTAATATTAAATGTTACGGCAGGGATAACAAACAAAACACCGACATACACTACCACCTTTCTTAACAAGAGTTCTTGTTTGCAAGCAGAACACAATCTGGACACAACGTATGCTACTGCATGAGGGAAAGAAAATAAGGAGTTACACACACACAGTGAGAGAGAGAGACAGACAGACAGATAGACAGACAGACAAACATGTGATGTGCCTGTGGAAAATCTGGACAATATTATGTTATTTCTAGTGGAATGATAAAGAAGGAAGAAAAGCAATGAAAAATTTGAATGGAAATATATGTGTGTGCATTTTAAAGGAATATAGAAGTAAAACACATACAATACTAAACTATTTACAGAAAAACAATGCAAATATATGATTTAGTTTAGTTAAAGAAAAAGTTGACGAAGGGAACATGTTGCAGGACCCCCAAGCCAAGGTGATGTGGGGATACGGTATCTTTTGAGCCAGTAGGGACTTACTGGACAGAAGTGATATGAAACAAGAGCTGCATTATATGGAAAATATTGGTGGCAAAATTCTGAAGAAAAGATTTAAAATCAGGAGGATATCATCTTATTTAACTCATATTCCCATCTTTCCATCATTGTGGTTTTTTAGCAAGCTGTGTGGATCGAAGTAGCCAGCCAGCTTTTATTACTATTGTCTAGGTTGCTGGGCTTCACAAGTGGATCAAATTGTCCTTAAACAATGCACCAGTGGGATAAAGAGCAAGCAATTGCCAAAAAGTCCATCTAGAGTAAATGTGGGCAAAGCAATATGCAATATCTTAAATAGCAGCACTTTCTGCCACACAGTTTTTCTTGGAGGCAATTCCCTTATGACAGATAAGGTTGTCACAGAAAGGAATTTAATGGATTTACCTTTTTTTCTTTGCTGATAAAGAGAATAGGTAGTCCTCGAATTTTGACCACAATTGAGCCCAAAATTTCTGTGCCTAAGCGAGACCGTTGTTAAGTGAGTTTTGCCCAATTTTGCCACCTTTCTTGCTACAGCTGTTCCGTGAATCTGGCTTCCCCATTAACTTTGCTTGTCAGGAGATCACAAAACGTGATGATCACATGAAATTGCACACTGCAACTGTCAAAAATATGACTCACTTACTAAGCATTTGAATTTTGATCATGTGACCATGGGAATGCTGCGACAGTGTGAAAAATAGTTATAGGTCATTTTTCCCAGTGCCGTTGTAACTTTGAACGGTTACTAAACGAATATTGGGGCTATCTGTATTGATTCTGTTAGTCTTTCCATGTGGAACAAAGGAAAAATCATCTCAGGAACCACGACTCTAAAAACCAATCCATAAATAGAATGGCTAGATGTCCAGAAAGTCGTATCCTGGCTCAGTGTTCTTCCCACAGGCGTCAGAGTTATGACAGTAACAGAAAACAAAGCCTTGATCCACAGTGATTTCTTGATCATTGGAACAGTGGAGACAATTCCATAGGATGAATTATTTTTCAGGAGAAAAGACAAGGCCAAGAGGAATTTCCTTTCTGACCCCTTGGGAGGAAATTCTTTTTTAGTTTTAGTTTTGTCTTCTCAGGAAGGCCAATGGTCTAACAGACTTCAAGGTGCAGACTTGGCCTTTAAATAAAATGTCAAAAGTGAAGAAGAGCATTAGCGGAGGACAGATTCCAGAAGTTACCACTATGAGGAAGGAGGCACCCATGTTTGTGTCCAGCCAGCTAAGTAGTAAATAGAGAGCTCCTGGCGGGAGGGGGGGGGGAGGATAGTCCCAAGGTAACATGCCAACCAGGCTACAGGAACAAGGAAACAAATAACATTGAATTTGAACAGGAAAATAATGAATGCACATTATTGATCTTCTGTTGATAATTTTAATGATCACTGGACACAGTCAAGCAGAAATGACTAAATCATAACTTGTATGAGGAAGAAATTAAATAAAAATGGAACAACAGCAGAATATTGTTTCTGGATTTTTTAAAACATAGAATGCTGTTTGTGCAGGCTTTGAAAATAAATGAAGCACCCTGTGAATGGCAAATTTGTAACCAGCCAAATGCTACTGACACAATTCTCAGCAGCCCAATGAGGGTTGCTGGAAGTTGTAATTCAGCAGTATTCAAATGGCCACAATTTTGTCCATTTTTGTTCTGTGGGGAACAAAAAACAACCTCTCTTCAGTTGAGCTGCTGATTTCATGTGTTGGTGTAGAACTTTGGCAACAGTTTCAAAGTGGTTTGTTGATTTACTTACTTATTGCCTTTATGACTTAGTCCTCAACTTACAACAGTTTGTTTAATGGCTGTTCAAAGTTACAACGGTACTGAAAAAAGTGCCATTGTACTTATGGCCATTATTCATACTTATGACCGTTGCATCAACCCCATAGTCACATGATTTACATTCACATGCTTAATAGTTGGTTCATATTTATGACAATTGCCGTGTCTTGGGATCATGCGATCACCTTTTGCAACCTTTTAACAAGCAAATTCAATAGGGAGGCCAGATTCACTTAAAAGCCGTACTACTAATTTAACAGATGCAGTGATTCACTTAACAAATGTGGCAAGAAAAATGGTAAAATGGGACAAAACTGAATAGATTTCTCACTTAGCAACATAAATTTTGGGCTCAATTGTGGTAGTCAGTCAAGGTCTACTTTTGTAACTCTAGGCAGCGAATATAACTAATGCTCCTTGCTCCTCCTAACAACAACCCTGTGAGGTGATTGACAGAGTGACTGCCCTAAACTTACTCTCCATCTTTCATGCTTGAGGCAGGACTGGAACTCACGGTCACCTGGCTTCTGGCCCGGTGCCTTAACCACTAGACCAAACTAGCTCTTTATCTTTATCTTTGTCTTCTTTTCCAGAAAGTGTTTAGTTTGTTTCCCAATCTAGTCTACAAACTGGTGTTTTCTGATTATTTCCCATCAAAACAACAACAATCTTAGGCTGTTCCAATCCTGCTTAGCTTTTTTAGGATCAGTCAAGGTTGGTAGGATAAAGGCAGTTTAAAGTGGTTATGTATTCATAACAAAACAAAATCATAAATTTAATGAGTGTATATTTACCTCTCATACAGCAACAAGAATGCAGACATCAGAGACTGGGTCGGATACAGGTTCGACGGTTACTTTGCAGACTTCCGTAGCTAGCCAAGCAGCTGTACCTACCCAGGTGGTACAGCAATTACCAGTGCAACAACAGGTAGGTGCTGTGTTGTCTTTGAAAAAAAAATGAACTTTTTGGGCAGTGCCAATTCAATCTCCTATATAAGTTTCTTGAAAAGAGTTCTGCTGTTTCAGTATTGTGGAGTTTAAATTACTTTGTTATGTATTGTTAAAGAGAGCAGCTGTCCACCTTGTTCTTGATCAGACTGCTTATCGCTACAAGTCCAAAATGATTATCATATTTCTGCCAACATGTATGAAGCTACTCAGGTCGAAGAATACATTCATGATTTTGTTTAGAGTAATCCAGGTTTTGTAGTCTAATGCTGTCCATATAGGTTCTCATTACGGTTCCCAAAATATTTTGTGCAACTTTTTGACATTAGGGATTGCAAATAGCTATTTTCCTGGGGAAATTGGGGAAGATAATATGCACAATGGTTCTATAAACCAGGAAGTTAGACATGGGATATTGATGATTCGTATATGAAGACAGTTATTTTTAAATGAAGAAATATTCTAATACAGCTTATGTTTTGGTTCTTTACTCCTGAGAGCTATCAGCTTCTCTGAGTGGTTATAGGTGCATTTGGGTTAATGTCAGGGAAATGACATGGGAGAGATGGTTAAATATATTCCTAAGATAAACCCATCTTTGTTTTTCAGAGAAACTGGATGAGGCTATCCAGGAAAAGAAAGTCCTTTTGGAAATTTTGAGCATAGATTGCTTATGCCTGAAAAATAAAATAGACTATGAATTGTTCTTTTCGATAAGAACATTTAGAAATAAATACAAGAATGTACCAAAGAGATTGTTTTGTTCACAATTTAAACTGAAAATCTATCTGATCATATATAATTACATAAGCTAATCTCAGTCATATATGTAATTATAAGTTTATCCTAAGCTAACAGTGTATTCATGATTTCTGTGATTAACATAAGCATTTCAGATGAATTTCTCCTATTACATATGTTTGCAATTTTATATGCCTTATTTCAAAGTGTTGCAATAAAAGTGTATTTCAGATGCTGTCTTTATAAATCTGAATAAATCCGACACTGGTTTGTCTTCTTTTAGAAATATATTTTATTGGAAAAAAAAGTAAAGTGCTTAATTACTCAAGATGGCTTTTGTTTTTGTAGTGGATGTGTTTATCTACTTTTGTTTTTGTTGACAAATATAATATATCAGCATGTATAAATTAATGCTCCATTTGTTATTTTGAAACAACAGATTTTACACTAACACATTCTTTGTTTTGGTATTCTTTTCTTCTGCAGATGACAGTGAAAATAATGACTAATGAAACAGTATCTGAGAGGCTTTGTTTTTATCGCATTAACATATATTTTGCATTTTTCTGTTTGAATGAAAAAGAGTGCTGTGGTTGAACTGTTACTTCACTTTGATATCTTAGAATGGAAAGGGGCATTAGTATGCATAGGAAGAATGAATAACACCTGTTCCAGCTCTAGCGGGAATCATAGTCACTCTGTTTTGCTTAGGTGTAAACATGTACTTCTTGTTAGCTTACTTTTGAAGTAAGTGAGCTTCTCCCAATATTATACATATCTACTTCCACTTTCCTGATAATCTTCTTTGTTGCTTTTTTATTTCCCATTATGATACCATTTGGTCATGTGACTAAAGTACCCCCAGTAAGTGAGAGGAGAACATATTGTGGGTTTGGAGTTTTTTTGCTAGAAATTGACTCTAAAACTTGGCTGAAAGTTGGCTGTTTTGTAGATTTGGATCATAGGAAGAGGAGAGTGCAAGCTAACAAAATACTCCATTAGCAAAATGGTTTGCAAAATGTTCATTTTGAATACAGAATGTGAATTCTGTGTCTATAATATTTTATCTGGATTCTTGTAAACATTCAGGCATTTGACTTTAGAATAAAGTGACCAGATTTTAAGAGGGGTAAAGCGGGACACCATTGACGGGGGGGGGAGCTCGGAGCACCTGAGCTGTAAAAAAAAAAAGAGGGCTGTAAGCGTTACCCCTGCCGCCGCCTCCTCCTCCTCCACCATGCTTTTGAGGAGCATGGGGCCTTTTTTTCCTGCTCCCGCCCTCTCCGCTGCCTTCCTACTGACTCCCGCGGCCTTGTGGCTCTTCAAAAGCACGGTGGAGGAGGCGGCAGCAGCGGCAGGGATAACGCTTCATGGTGCTTTTATTTACAGCCCTCTCTGAACAGTTTACAGGATGGAAAAAACACTTTCAAAAGCCACCCCCATTGCCAGCCTCTCCCAACCGGATCCCCGCCTACCTCCCTTTGGCTCACCCGGACCAGGTTGCTGATGGCGGCTTGCATGGCATGGCTGCAGGGATAGTAGCGCCCGAGAGAAGCGGGCAAAAAAAAAACCCTTCCAACGGCTGAGCCACTTGGCCTGGGACCGAGCCTCCTCTTCGCCGTGCTGCCGCCGCCAGAAAGCCCCCCCTGTCCGAGGCCACCAGACGGCTGTCGCAAAAACGGCATGCGTAGGCGTGCGCACGGGCAGGAGGGGAGGAAGCCTTGCCCCTCGTCAGGTGCTGCGAGCAGAGGGAGGGAAATCACTGCCCTCTGAAGGCCACATCGGGAACGACACTTCAGAGAAATAAAAACTTTTTTAACGGCGTCCTTTTTAAAATTGATGATTCGGCGTCTTTTCTTTCTTTTGGAAAATCGGGACTTTTTGAACACGCTGCAGGACAAGGGACAAATTTTTAAAAATCGTGACTGTCCCGCCAAAATCGGGACGTTTGGTCACCTTACTTTAGAATAAGAGTAAGAGAATAGTATAAACATGATCACTACTGTGTTTCATTATCTCCATCCCCAAACCATACATCAAACGACCCGTTTTTAGTCTCCCTTCTTTTTTGTAAACAATTGGGATATTCATGGTTAGGCTAAACTATCTTCAGATTTCAAACATATGAGGAATGAAGTGATGTGTATGTGTGTGTGTGTGTGTGTGTGTTTCCGTCTGTGTCCACATATATATGTACTCACACACATCTATTCAATAGTACTTCAACAGGTCTCTCAAATCTCTAGTGTGTTTTGTATTAGTTTCTCCATTTATTATTTTAAACACATTTTGTCATAATTTCTTTCTGCTTAATTTTCATTCCCATCATTCCTGTCCCACTTTAATTCCATGTCAGTTTTTCACATTTTGCTTTTAGGTGCTTTTTTTTCCCAGAGTAATATCCTATGCATTAAATCTACGTTCTCTCTTTTTCATTTCAAAATGTTTTCTTAAAAGAAAGAAGCCACTTTGTTCTTTTGTAAAACCTTTTTGAAATCCTACTTTCCCTAAGGATTGTGAGGGCATGATTCATTGATCATTTCATTTGGCAGTTTCTGTTTCTGTGCCACTTTTTTTTTGTATGCTTGCCATTAGTCTTTTTTTCTCCTATTAATCATATACTTGTATATATACTTGTATACTTGGACTTTACTTTTTTTCCTTTTGGATTTTACTCTTACATGGTTTTTAAAATTCTTTTTACATTCTTCTCAATTTGCTCTGCTGTTCTATTTCAGTGTAAAAAATATATTCACATTCTTATTTTGACAACATTTTACTAGACTTTTAAATTTACGGTCTTCCACTCTTTGATATTGAAAATGCTGCAGTGGCATCGTGACTAATGATTTCCTATGAATCTTTCATCTTACACTGTACAAGATAGTGAAAGTAGTTGTACGTTCTGTGATTTGATTGTGACTTTGTGAAGAAGCACTTTTTGTCCATTTTGCTTCTCTTATTATTCAGATTCCTTGAATTACTTCTAATATTATGAGAAAAGGAAAAGAACCTATCCCCTTTCTTTATCTAGGTACAGTTTTATAAATCCTTATAATGTGCTTTCTTACTTACCTTTTTTAAAGCTAAGATAGTTAGGTTACAGGGATTCCTGTAAGCGAGATTACTATAACTTGATGTTTTGGTGATTCTTTTTCTGATTTTAAATATTGTTTTTCGAAGGACAGTGATCAGATTGGTGCACAGCATTCCAGGTTGAAAAATTTCCTTTAGTGTTTTTTTTTTTCTTTGAATAGGACATTCATTTGTACCTTGCATCAATTTTGCCTATCTGCTTACTGATAGTCTCAAAAAACAAATTACTTCAGTAGCAGTCAAATGTTACTTTTTAAAAAAATGCTTGATATTTGGTGTTTCATATGATGTATTTTTTTACCTAGAAATAATGTTAAGCTAATTTGTTATACATTATTGGATTCCCTCTGAATTTTTTTTTAGAACTTGATCAGCTTTAGAGACTGACCTTGGGACATGTTGCATATTCCTCTATTAAATCAGAAATTTCACCCTTGAGTTATTTTAAGAACTGTTGGGTAGATACCATCTGGACTGAGCAATTTGTTAGTTTTCAATTTGTCAATTAGATTTAGAACTTCTCCTCTTGACACTACTGTTTGTCTCACATTTTCCAGAGAAATTTTGTAGGATTAGCCAGGATTGGGTATTGTAATGTCCAATTGGCCTCGAGACAGAGTTTATTTGAAGCCACGTCTCTGTGCTCCTTGTTTCTGGTTCCCAGTTTCAATTCTGTCTGGCCGAAGAAAGACAGGTTGCTTTTGGTTCCTGATTCTTCAAAAAACAATCCAGTGCTATCCTGCAAATTCCTTCTCCTTGCCTTCTTCCCTTTGCCTCCATCTGATACCTAGAAGCCTCCCCTTGGTGTGGCTTGCGCCCGGCCGCCAGTAAGGGATTTAAAAGTTGCTTCTTGGGGTTTTAGAGGCAGGACGCCATTACGTCAGCCTTTGGGGGCCTCAATTCCTGCAGGCCACATGGACTGGGACAGAGGCTACTATGGAGCCTTGTTTTCATCCCTGCCTTCCTGGGTGGCCATCCGTTCTACAGTGGTGGCAGAGGCAAGGCCCTGCAAGCCCAGATTGACGCCAGTAGGCCCAGAGCTGTGCGGCTTGCAAAAGGGGCAGGAAAGGTCTACCAGAGGCTGATTTCGTTGTGTGGAGGCCATGAGTGATTGGAGGAAGCTGGTTTTTGGGCGCTGCTGTTTCTGGTGGCCTGAGCCTGTTGGAGCCCTGACCTGGTGCCATGGCAGATGCAGAGGAGAGGCCGGATTCCCCCTCATTGTCCCCTGGGGAGGGGACCTCCAGTGGCGCCCAAGTGAGGCCCACAGCCTCTGTGAGACTGCGAAAAACTGCAGCAGCTGAAAAATCCTCCAAGGCCTTGCAGAAGGACGAGGAAAGGAGGCACAGAGGCCTGGAAATGCAGGTGTCCAGGGCTGAACAGAGGGGTAGGCCTAGTTCTCCCTTGAGGTCTAGATCGCCCATTAGATCCAGTCTAGGTCTCCTCACAGGGGGGATTCCCCAGTGTATCTCAAGGACATTTCACCTTCCCCCCACTCTCCATTGTGGAACAGGGTCCCTATCTAAGGGATCCTTTTCAGTGCAGGGGGGCCAGGGGGATAATCCCATCAGGCCATCATTGGCTCCACAGTCTGAAAGTTGTGCACAAGAGGAGGAGGAGGATTCCTTCGTTAGAGACATGGAGCAGCTTCCAGCATGCATTCAGAGGTTTATCTCCTCTGCAATTTCACATGGAATTTCTGCTGGGTTACAGAAGGGGTCTGTGTGACCCGCAATGGTGGCAAAGGTCCCTGGAATCTAGTTTCTCTGAGGCGTTGCAGGTGCCCACAGTGGACCCTCCAGTGGTGGCATTGACGTCCACGTTAACAGTGGTGTCCGGTGATGTGGCTGATTACTTGAAGGCCGAGGATAAGAAGGCGAAGCTGACCCTTTGTAAATACATTCCAGTTTTCCACATGGGCCATCAAGGCAGCTGCCTCTGCATTGTTCTTCAGCCGCACGGCTATCCTTTGGCTACAACAGATGCAGGAAAGGATTCCGCCTGAGGAGGTGCGTACTCATTAAGATCTCAACAAGCTGGTTGCTGTTGCTCAATTCTCTGTGGATGCCACTCTTTATGCCATGAAGTATGCCTCACGGGCAATGGCGGCCTCGGTAACCTTCTGACGTCTCCTGTGGCTGAGGGAGTGGCAAGCGGAGAACAAGGCAAAGTGGCACCTGGCATCATTGCCTTACTCCAAGGGATCCCTTTTCGGTACCCCATTGGACCCAATCCTCGTTGAGGACAAAAATAAAAAGAAGGTCATGCCTATACCCGTAAAGAAGTAGGAGCAAAAATCTGTGCCTTTCTTTTGGAAGCAGTCCTATCGTCAGTCACATCAGGAGACGCAGCACAGCAGGTATTTTCTGAGATCAGATAGGCAGTCAGATAGGCACTACACCAGGGATAGGTCTAGGTTCCAACCCCAGGGGAAGAGGCCCTTTCGGGGGGTAGGTGGCTGTCCCTACTGCCGGGTCAGATAGGTCAATAGCGACCCCACCTATAGGCGGCAGACTGCTTCTGTTTGCTAATGCCTGGGCTGAGATTACCACTGATGCCTGGGTTCTGAATACCATCAGATTTGGCCTGCGCCTAGAGTTTCTCTCCATTCTGCCGAACCACTTTTGGACGTTTTCGGTCGCCAAGAGTAAAGATAAATGCTCTCTCTTGAGGCAGGCAATTCGACACCACCTAAAGATTAGGGCGGTGGAACCAGTTCCACCGGACCAAGTGTGTTCAGGTTTCTATTCCAACCTATTTGTCGTTCCGAAGAGTTTGGGGGGATGGAGGGCAATTCTGGATCTTAAACTGCTAAATTTTCACTTAGTTTATAGAAGATTCAAGATGGCATTGCTTAAATCCATCTTGGTGGGGGTCAGACACAATGACTTCATGGCCTCCATCGACCTGACAGATGCTTACTTCCATCTTCCCATCTTCCCTGGCCATCGTAAGTATCTCAGGTTCTCCTATTTAGGTAGCCACTACCAGTATAGGGCCCTACCGTTTGGCTTGGCATTGGCGCCTCGGACCTTCACTAAAGTCCTAGCCGCAGTGGCGGTTTACCTCCGTGAGTCCAATGCTATCTCGATAACATCTTAGTCCAAGCAGTATCATTTCAGTGGGTGAGGGAGGATCTTTCGTTGGTGGTATCCACACTACAGCAGTTAGGTTTTTTGGTTAACCTAAATAAGAGTTCTCTCATTCCCGCTACCAGGATTCCTCACCTGGGGACCATCATAGACTCTAAGCTGGGGAAGATGTTCCTGTCCCACGACTGTAAAGTTACTTTGTTAGCCTTAGTTAGACAAGTTAGAAGTCAACATTTTGTTTCTGTGGTAGTGCTCTCCAGTTTGCTGGGGAAATTCATTTCTTGCATAGACGTGGTGCCTTGGGCTTGTCTACACACGAGGATGCTCCAGTGGCATCTCCTGCCACATCAGATGTCAAACTCCAGCAATTCCGAGGAAAAGGTTCCAGTGACACCACAGGTGCAGCTGTCATTGAGGTGGTGGCTCTCCCCAGTGCTACACAAGGGCTGTGAGTTCAGGGAGCCGGAGCGCCTCATCCTGACAACAGATGCCAGCTTGTATGGGTGGGGAGCTCTCTTGGAGTCCCGGATGGCGCTGGGGCATTGGACCTGGTTGGACCTTCAACACAATATAAATTGGCTGGAACTGCAAGCGATTCACTTGGCATTACAGCACTTCAAGGACCATGTTCGGGATCGAGATGTCTTGGTGCTGACTGACAATGTGGCGGCAAAGGCCCACGTCAACTGACAAGACAGCACACACTCCAGGGCTCTTCAAACTGAGGCGATGGCACTTGGCACCTGGGTGGAGAGGCATCTTTGATTGCTCAGGTGGGGAGCACATTACAGGAGTGAACAACCATCAAGCCGACTGGCTCAATCAGGCCACAGTCGACCACGGGAAGTGGAGCCTTTCTCCGAAACTGTTTCTGGCCATCTGCTCCAGGTTCAGCCATCCAGAGGTGGACCTATTTGCCACACCGCAGAATGCTCAGGTGGATCGGTTCTTATCTCATTTCCTGCCTCGGGGACGGAGGGAGTCGACGCGCTTCGGATTCCGCGGCCAGAGGGCCTGCTCTACGCCTTCCCTCCCCTTCCCCTTCTCCCTGGGATAGTTCAGAAAGTGATATCAGAAAAGGCGGAGCTCACCTTAGTGGCGCCCTACTGGCCGCGCTGGGCATGGTTTGCAGATCTAATGTGCCTGTCAGTGTCACACCCGTGGAGGATCCTGGGGAGGGATGTGGACCCAGATAGGGGAACCTAGTGCATCCTGAGCCACAGTGGCTGCAGCTAGCCATGTGGAGATTGAGCGGGAGCACTTAAGGGCAGCCCAGTTTCACAGAGGGTGATCTCCACAGTTGAGGCTTCACGCAAGGGTTCCACCACTAGGATTTATGATTCCACCTGGCGGGTCTTTGCAGAGTGGTGCCGGGTCTCAGGAGTGAATCCTCGTGAGGCTTTGGTACTGCACGTCTTGGAGTGCCTCCAAGATGGATTGGATAGGGGGCTCTCACATAGCACCCTCAGGAGACAGGTGGTGGCCCTCTCCACGATTATTCAAGGGAGAGGGGCTCCTTCCATTTTCCCAGGTCCTGCTAATTAAGAGGTTTTTGAAGGGTGTGGGGAATCTCCGTCTCCCGGTAGTCCACAGGTTTCTGACATGGAGCCTCACTACAGTTCTCCAAGCATTGACAGGAGCACCATTCAAACCTCTGAGGAAGGTTGACCTGAAATTCGTAACCTTTAAGGTAGTGTTCCTTGTGGCGGTCACCTCAGCCTGTTGCATCTCTGAACTGGGGGTGTTTTCCTCCAGATTGGATCTTTGTACATTCCACAATAATCAGGTCATCCTGCGACTGGATCTGATTTTTGTTCCCAAGGTTAATTCTCTTTTCCACAGGTTGCAGGGGGTGGTATTACCAGATTTTTGTTCGGACCCATCTCATGATAGGAAGCGCCTTTGGCACCAGCTGAATGTCAGGCGTGCCTTGCGCATTTACCTGATGTGCACGGAGGGCCTCAGGAAGTCTGAGGCGCTCTTTGTTTCCTTTTATCCATCTTCCCTGGGGAAGAGGGTGTCCTCCTCGGCTATAGGGAGGTGGATCAAATTGGCCATCGCATTGGCCTATGAGGTTCAGCACCTTCCTGTGCCCCAGGGCATCATAGCACACTCCACCAGGAGTGCAGCTACCTCGGTGGCCTGGGCCACACAGGCGCCTATCGGGGAGATTTGCAGGGCGGCTACATGGGCGTCCCCGTCTCTCTTTATCAGGCACTACAGGTTATATGCATTTGCATCAGCTGATGCGGCGTTTGGTCGTAGGGTGTTGCAACAGGTAGTAGCGCATGAGGGGGCCCAGGACCAATAGTGCCCCCCCGAGGGATGTTAACTTGGGTATGTCCCAATCCTGGCTAATCCCGCAAAATGACAGTTGGTCCTACTTGAACTATTGTTTTAGGAAGTTTTTCAGGATTAGCCAGGTTCCCTCCCTAGCGTTGGTCCAGGGGTTGGGGGAGTTCAGGGGGTAGGGTGTGTTCCCTTATGACTTGTTTTCAGGTGTTTTGCAGTGGTCTTGACTTGTTGAAACTGGGAACCAGAAGCAAGGAGTACAGAGGCATGTTTTCAAATTAACTCTGTCTCAAGGCCAATTGGACATCACAATACCCAATCCTGGCTAATCCTGCAAAACCTCCTAAAACAACAGTTCAGGTAGGACCAACTGTCATTCTGTGATTTCCTGGTGATGTTAACTCAGTGGTCTTGCATACACTGCAATGAAGGTATGCTCTCATTCAGCTACTTTACAATCTCCACATTCTCCTTTAGTACTCTTTTAATTTCCTTGTTTTACAAAGGCCCAGCTACCTACCTTCCTAACTAATTCCCCTCCCCCCTCCACCTCATCATCATTGTGCATTTGTGCTTGCATTTCTTTCATGTAAGTTTCTGTTCCTTTTCATACTCCTTCTTTGAGCAGGACTTCTATTCATTACAGCCCCTTTTCCACTTTCTTGACCTTGAGTCTTAATCATGGAGGTGACTTTTGAATTTGGTACTTTCTATTATTATGGATTGAGTAACTCCCAAGCATTCTACAGAGATGTAACCCTCTTGAGTTTCCTTTTTATCACTTTCTTCATTTTTAACAAGTTTTCTAATGTGTCTGTGCCACACTTCCTTGGCAGTTTTCCATTTATATACAAATTAGATTTTAAAGCAGTGTGATTTTGTCTGCATTTGATTGACTCACACATCGCATGCTAGGTCATGGTCACCACTTCACGTGAGGTACAAATAATTTTATGACTCTTACAGACTGAATTCTGAAGGTGTGGTTTATACCACTGACAAATAACAGCTAAATTTTTTACCAAAGAGTGGCATTTATGTGTGATGGAAATGTATTACAAGTAGTCCTTGACTTGAGTAATACTTTTATTATTTTTCTAATTTAGCACTGTTCCTTTACAAAATGCAAAAAAGTTTAGAGTGCAAATATTTATTCTATCCCCCCACCAACCTTCCAGGCTACTGTCAATAACCAAGACAAATATACAAAATAAAGAAAATAATCACTGTATCTTTTTCCCTTTTGAAAACAAACTCTTTATGTAATAGTGGGAACAAATTTAGACCTGAGCAGGATTGGAAATTCTGTACTTCAAGTCATACAAGAATAAAGAAAATAATGTGTGATATTGAAGACCCAGATTGTTGGGGGCAATATGCTGACTCTGTAAACCGCTTAGAGAGGGCTGTAAAGCACTGTGAAGTGGTAAATAAGACTAAGTGCTATTGCTATATTCCCATTTCTCTGTTTGGTATATATCAAACTATTATTGCTATTTGTTTATAGTATTTATAGGCAACTGCATGGTGCTACACAGAAATTTTTTAAATGTTATTTATTAAGAAATTTATATTTATATTCACAAAATTTATTGCACATAAATAAAACAATATAAAATAAAACAATAGCATTGTGCCCTCAAAAACGGTGAGTCTGGTTTTTAAAGTCCCCCAAGTGTATTTCTAAGATGGCAGAATGTTTGAATTCAGGCTGCCCAAAACTGAAGCCAAAGTCTGACTAGTCATTTAGATAGCCTGGCTCAGATTTTTTCTGGCACCAAATAAGTATTTGACAATTTTAATTTAATATTATACATAACACTAATCATAGCTGCCCAGTTCCTTAGCTGATGTTGATCTTCCCAAGAACTTAGAATGTTATAATATGTGGATCTAAACAGGCCTTTTGTAACTGACAGATAGAAATTTAGTCAATGTGCAGTGCCAATAACAATACAATATAATATAATAGCGGAGTTGGAAGGGACCTTGGAGGTCTTCTAGTATAACTCCCTGCCTAGGCAGGAAACCCTATACCATTTCAGACAAATGGCTATCCAACATTTTCATAAAGACTTCCAGTGTTGGGGCATTCACAACTTCTGTAGGCAAGCTGATCCACTGATTAATTGTTCTAACTGTCAGGAAATTTCTCCTCAGTTCTAAGTTACTTCTCTCCTTGGTTAGTTTCCACCCATTGCCTCTTGTTCTACCCTCAGGTGCCTTGGAGAATAGTTCGACTCCCTCTTCTTTGTGGCATCCCCTGAGATATTGGAACACTGCTATCATGTCTCCCCTAGTCCTTCTTTCTCTTAAACTAGACATACCCAGTTCCTGCAACTGTTCTTCATATGTTTTAGTCTCCAGTTGCCTAATCATCTTTGTTGCTCTTCTCTGCACTCTTTCTAGAGTCTCCATATCTTTTCTACATCATGGCGACTAAAACTGAATGCAGTATTCAAAATGTGGCCTTACCAAGGCATTATAAAGTGGTATTAACACTTCACGTGATCTTGATTCTATCCCTCTGTTTATGCAGCCAAGAACTGTGTTGGCTTTTTTGACAGATGCTGCACACTGCTGGCTCATATTTAAATGGTTGCCCACTAGGACTCCAAGATCCCTCTCACAGTTACTACTATTGTACCACCTATACTGTACCTGTGCATTTTGCTTTTCTTGCCTAAATGTAGAACCTTACTCTTTTCACCATTAAATTTCATTTTATTAGATAGTGCCAAATGTTCAAGTTTGTCAAGATCCTTCTGTATCTTAAGCCTATCTTCTGGAGTGTTGGCTATTCCTGCCAGTTTGGTGTCATCTGCAAATTTGATGAGTTTCCCTATTTATTCCCTCATCCAAATCATTGATGAAGATGTTGAAGAGTACTGGGCCTAAAACAGAACCTTGGGGTACTCCACTGCATACTTCCCTCCATGTAGATGCAGTTCCATTGAGGACTACATGTGTGGTTGGTCAGCCAGTTATGAATCCATCTGGTGGCTGTCCAACCCACATTCTTCTACTTCATCTAGTATGGTCTACCTTATCAAATGCCTTACTGAAATCCAAGTAAACTATATCAATGCCATTCCTCTGGTCCACTAATTTTGTCACTTTGTCAAAGAATGCAATAAGATTAGTCTGGCATGATTTGTTTTTGACAAACCCATGTTGGCTTTTGGCTATTACTTTGTTTACTTCTTGGTGTTCGCTAATTCATTGCTTGATTATCTTTTCCAGAATCTTTCCTGGTATTGAGGTCAGGCTGATAGGTCTATAGTTTCCTGGATCTATTTTTTCCCCCCTTTTTTGAAGATGGGAACCACATGCTCCAGGATCTCTGAAAGATATAATTCAGTGGTTCTGAGCTCTCATCTGCCAGTTCCTTCAGTACCCTGGGGTATAATCCATCTGGTCCTGGTGATTTGAACTTGTCTAGGGTAGACAGGTGCTCACTTACCATTTTCTTCCCTATTTCAATTTGTGTTCCTAATCTGATTTTTGTGGTGCTGTTTTTGATAGGTTGGACTGTTTTATACCTTTGTGTAAAGACAGATGCAAAAAATGAGTTAAATAGTTCTGCTTTCTCCCTGTTGCTTGTCACCTTCTTCCCACTTTCTCCCAGCAATGGACCAATTGTTTCCTTAACCTTTTTCTTGTTTTAAACATGTTGGAAGAAGCTTTTTTTTTGTTATTTTTCTATTTTTGTGGTAAGCCTTTCTTCATTATGAGCTTTAGCTTTCCTTACTTCATCTTTGCAGGTTCAGGCTATTTGCTGATATTCTGCCTTAGTTATGTCCCCCTCTTTCCACTTTTTATTCTTAACTTTTTTGTCTTTAAATTTGCCAAAGAGTTCTTTATGCAGCCATGCTGGTTTCTTCTGGGAGCTGTTATTTTTTCTTCTTCATTGGTATTGTGCTAGACTGAGCTTTTGTAATCTCATTTTTCAAAAATTTCCAAGCTTCTTGACTTGTTTTCCCCTTGAGGATTCTTATCCATGGAATTCTTCCCAAGCTCTCTCTAAGTTTATTGAAATTAGCTCTTAAAATCTAAGACTCTAGTTTGATTTTGTTCTACTACTTGTGCTTGCATAATGTTGAATTCCAGTATTGCATGGTCACTTGCCCCCAGGGTTGCTGTGGCTTCAACACCTTCTATCATTTCCTCTCTGTTAGTGAGAATTAAGTCTAATATGGCCGATCCCCTTGTTCCCTTCTCTACTTTTTGGGAAACAAAGTTGTCTGCTAGGTTTGTTAGGAACCTGTTGGATCTTTCATTTGGTGCAGAGTTTGTTTCCCAGTTGATGTCAGATTAGTTAAAATCCCCCATTACTATTGTGGTGTGCTTCCTACATACCTTAGTTAGTTGACTAGCAAAAAGTTCATCTACTCCTCTGCTTCGTTGGGTGGCGTGTAGTATAGACCTATGGCAATGTCGTTTCCTCCCCAACCTTTAATATTGACCCAAATGCATTCAAGATAGTTCTCATCATTGTTGTCCTCTATTTCTGTAGAGATGTAGTAACCACTGGAACCATCACATCTAGTTTTTGCCATAATCTTTAGACTTTGATTTTCAGATATTTTCCATTTCTTTGCTTTCCTCTGGTATTCACACTATCTTTTTTTATATAAAGAATATTCAGCTAGTGTGATCTTCTTTCATGAGCTGAATATTTCTTTTTTCCTTCCCCTCACCCCCCACAGATGTTTTCATTGGGTTTGACTTCTTTTTTACCTATCAAGTCTTTTCCAAGAACCTGGGTAGGCAGATGTTATTTGATGGTGTTAAAGAAATCATAACACACAAAGCAGCTATTACTATTGGTATTACCTTTGCTTTCTTTTGCCACAGTTTTATTTCTAGTTGCAGATTTTTTTTTGTAATTTTCTCTTCTATTTTGTAGTCTTTGCAATTCTGCCAAGTACACTATCTACTTTTCTTTCTTATTGATATTATTTTTACTTGAGAGACCGCCTGCTGCCAATTACCTCCCAAAGGCCCATTAGATCCCACAGATTAGGCCTCCTCCGGGTTCCATCTACTGGCCAATGTCATCTGGCTACTACCCGGGGGAGGGCCTTCTCTGTGACTGCTCTGGCCCTTTGGAACAAGCTCCCCTCAGAGATTCGGACCCTCACCTCTCCAGGCTTTCCAAAAAGCCGTTAAAACCTGGCTGTGTCGGCAGGCCTGGGGTTGATGAGTTCCTTTCCCCTCTCGAATCGTGTGACTGTTGGTTGTTTTTTAAATGCCCTGTACCTTTTCTGTTGTAATTTCTTTGTGTTTACCTCCCCCCTCCCCTTGGGTTTGTGAGCCGCCCTGAGTCCCTCAGGGAATAGGGCGGCATATAAATAAAATAAACCTCAAACCTCAAACCTTTAAGTCTGGAGTGTAGCAGATTATGTGGCAGATGTGTGTCTGTTTGAATTCTAAAGTTCCAGAGCAATGTTGCTTCTTCATTTTCTCTTCCTTCAACTATTTTATGATCCCACCAGCTTTTGTTTTGCAGGCAAATAGTATTTTTTAAAGATCTTCCATTGTTCCTACTTGTCATGCTGTTGTTTGTTTTTAGCCTGGACAGTATTCTTGCAACAACTAACTAGGTGGTGCACTGTTTCTTCATTTTTTTTGCAGAAATGGCATATGCTCTCTGTTGTGGATACTATTCTTATTCTTCTTATTACACATATATTATATTCTTGGGACCTTTAGCCGAGTATTTCTTACCTCTAGGCTTAGGTAACACTAAAGTGGTAATTAAACACAGAGTGTGGAACATAAAGTCACAGATGAAAATGGAACTTCTAAGAAGTATGAGTATCAGCCATCAGCCATTTCCAAAGCTCAGGTCTGGTAACTTCGCTCCATTTGCTGATCATCCCAAATATTAATGAGCATTGTCCAGAACTCAATTTAATGCTCTACTATCAGCTGTTTTATAAGGCAAGTTTTGAAGATAAGATTGAAATGAACACATCCATGGGCATTTCACTGTCAATTTTATCCTCATTCTCAGCCAGTTAAATTCACCCTCTATATATTTATTTTTCATATAAATGAATTTTACATTGAATCCCTCTTAGCTGACAAAGTCTAAGGGCATTTTTTAAGTTGCCAAATGTTGTCTCTTAGCAACAAAGATTATAACTCCATAGCACTGATTTGAACTAAGATACTTAAAATAAGAGCCAGGATGTCCACATTTAGACTGACTATTATATTGTGGCTACTGTATATTTTATTTTTAACAACCAATATTTGGACTGCGTTCTGGTCTGGTTCTGATTTGCTTTGATTTGGCAACAATGAAAGACATAATAAAAAATAGTAATTTCAGAATAAATGCAGATTAAAACAGAACTCAAGGAAAAATAAACAATTTCGCTTGGCATCAAAAGAAAATCAGCGTAGTATTCAGACTGAGGAGGCATTGCATAACATGAGTTCCGCTACTGAAAAGAACTTTCATATAGCCCACATGGAAAGACCTTCGGAATACAATAAACTACTATTACATTAGTTTTACTGTTTAATGGATGGTAGTTTATTTTTCTTTTACATTCTGAGAAGTAGTAGTAGTTTTTAACTGTGCAAGAAGAGAAGAAAGAGCTAACAAAAGCTGAGAACAGTTGCAAAGCTTTGTGTTGGAAAAAACAGCCATCGACCAAGGCAGTCTACTTGATTGTATGGTAGGGACTTGCTGGATCCATTCTAAAAAGGAAAACAGGCAAAGCCATATTTTTTCCTAGAATAGGAAGTCATCGGAAGTCACTTTTTTCATATAATTTTTCTATGACTTGACATTCAGGTGCTGTTCCTCATTTTAATTTTAACCGTACATTAATTTGGAGAACAAAAAGAAAAGTTGTCTTTTATGCTATCTCCTGCTTTATTTTCCCTCCAACTCCTGCTTTGCATGATAATCTCTCTTGAATTATGATGTTCTTTCCAAGTACCAGAGGGATTCTCATAAAATTTTAAACTCCAAAGACTTGTGCTCTATTTTAAAATGTGCTTTGTCATTGTTGAGAACAGTGCCTCCTATATCATGTCTTGTGTGACATTTCAAGATGCTTTAGTTAGTGAGAGATAAAAGCTAAACAATATCTTATTATCAGTTCAGTTTTTCAAACTGTACAACCTTGAACCTTTTATATTTCATAATTAGTTACCTAAATAATTAAAAGCTATGAAATTGCTTATATTATTTTTGTCCAATTGGAACAAATAAACGAAAAAAAAATCCTAGATACGTTCCACCAATAAGGGAAGATAAAATAGTGGATTATAGTTTTTGTGGTTTTTTAAAATCAATTTTGTGATTCATATATTGAAGTTTTTATATTGCAGTTTCTGATCAATCCAGAGAATGATTGTTTAGCATTTTATTTTACATATATGATTTGTTGGACACTGACTTAGCAAATAAAATAAACTCTGGCTCCAGGTAAAGTTGGAAAACATAATGATGATTAAATGTTTTTTGACTTCAGTGGTACATAAATGATAAGGGAAATGTGATAAGGGAAATGTGATTGTCAAGAGAGATGAAATATTACCAAGAGCCCTTTGTAGTACTAGTTCAATGTTTTAAAATACATTTGTGTCATTACAGGGTAAGTAACAACATGTGGCATCATTATTCTGTCCATGTGCGTTTGCCATGGATATTCTAGTAAAATTAATAATTTCTGGGAAACAGAGCTACCTCAACAGCTGTGTGGATCCTAAATTTAAAAAAAAAGGGTAGAGGTTCCCTCATTCTTCAAGCTTAGAAATATCTGGTCAAAGAACATATTATGAGATGGTGTTAACAGCACAGACAACTTCGTTGTGCCAGGTTCTGTGTGACTGTCTTTGGGCAATCTTGCCCTGGGAGATTGTTGCTGAAAGGAGCATGCAAGACTTAGTGTTATAAACAACAGCTTGTGCAATTGAACACTTCAAAATAAAACTCAGTTTATAGTCACCGTAAGTTTAAATGTGTTATTATTCCAACTTCTTGTAATAATGGAGCCCTTCCAGCTGAAATTAAAACATGTGATTTATAACTTGGTAAATAATAGAGTCCCTTTATCCATTGAATGAGGAGCTCTGGAGGCAGTCCGAAAAGCAATGTGTACATTCAAAAGTAAATATATGCTGCCTGTGAGAAAAACAGCATCTTTGTTACGTGTGGTAGATATTTTGGTACAAATTTGCTGTGCAGTTTGATGATACCTCACTAGTCTTAAAACTGTACAGATGAAATGTATAAATCTCCCCCTCCCCCAACTCCCAGAGCTTGTCTTACAGTCTATTTTATTTATAGGTTCAACAAGTACAAACTGTGCAACAAGTGCAACATGTATATCCAGCCCAGGTGCAGTATGTGGAGGGAAGTGACACGGTCTACACAAATGGAGCTATGTGAGTAAAACATCTGGATGTCTATGGAAATAAAACATTTTCATCCCCAACACAGAGAATTGAACAGATTTTTTCCCTACAGTATTCAACATTCTTTAGAAACCTTTTCATCTCAGATCAAAGCTTTTTTATTTTCAAAAGTAAAAATGAAGTAATTATTTACCAAAAGAAAAATATTTTTTAAAAAATTATACAATATATAATTTTCTGTATTTCATAAAGATATACAGATAGTCCTCAACTTATGCAACCATCATAAATATGAGCCAGTTGTCGAGCATCCAAATGTAAATCACATGACCTTGGGGATGTTGCAATGATCGTAAGAGTGAAAAATGGTCATAAGTCACGTTTTTCAGTGCCGTTGTCACCTCAAATGGTCACTAGATGAACTGTTGCAAGTTGAGTACTACTGTGGGTACTTTGATTATAATAATTTTGATATCTCCAGTCTTGTTGCAACATTTCCATATTTAAGTAGAATTTCTTTTGGAAAAGGGCATTGATAGCCTGTGATTCAATTGAAAGTTTACATGCAGAAGGTTCAAGTTGCAGTATTCAGCACCATTTCTGGTGACTAAATTTTACATTGTTCTTTTAAACTTTATTTCTAAATAAATCTGCCTAAATTATTATATTGAGAAAAGTTGTTGACTGGAAAACTTGGAAAGATGCTGCCAATCACAGATGTCAGAGCTCGAATGTAAGAAGTCTAATAATGCCCTTGATATAAGGAAGAATGTTTTTGGGAAGATTTTGGTAATTGTCAATTTTATAATACATTCTATAAAATTTACTTTATAATTGAATTATAAGCATATATGGTAGTGGTGGGTTTCAATTTATTTTACCACCACCACTACTGGTTCACCCGATCCGGGGCAAATGAGCAGAAACCCACCTCTGATATATGATATGTTGAGAAAAACATAGTAAATGCTTTTGACATTGGTATCGATAGGCAATCATTTTCACATTATGAAATGGTAATAATCCTATGTGGAAAACTAGTATTTAAATCAGGGGTAGTCAACCTTTTTATACCTACCACCCACTTTTATATTTCTGGTAGTATTAAAATTTTCTAACTGCCCACCAGTTCCACAGTAATGGTGATTTATAAAGTAGGGAAGTAACTTTATAAAATTTATAAAGCAGAGTTACAGCAAACCCTGCCCACCATGAAAGCTGGAACGCCCACTAGTAGGCAGTAGGGACCAGGTTGACTACCACTGATTTAAATAAACAATATTGTTAAGATCTTATGCAACATGTAGCATTGTATAGCAATGTGTCAATCTTCTTTATTGCATTTATATTTTTCTGTGTACACATTTATGTCAGGTTCATCTTATTAACATATCTGCAATATATCATATGAAATTGAGGCAGAGGAGAGGGGTATAGAATAGTGGGTAATTATCTATGCCTTCCGGTGTTAATTGTTCATAAGAAGGAGGGGGAAATTTATACTCTAGCTGTTGCTGAGCTACATCTTCCACCAGTCCCAGTAAGGTTTGCTGAGATTGCATTGCAAATATCTGAAGTTCTTTTCTTCTTCTTCTGAGCTATGAAATCCTATCTGAATTATAAATATTGCTAATTCTGAATGACTTTCTTAGTTGTATTATATCCTTATTCCTCTGAAATTATACAGAATACAAAAAAGTTGATCAGTGTTTCCGCCATAATATGATTTCATTAATCAGCTGTCTTTCATTAATAGCAGTCTTTGACTGCATTCTGTTATATCTTCTGTTGACAGTTTTCCCTGCTGCAGCCTTAACCCTGATACAAAAGAAACACAATTATTTTTAAATGCGTAACTAGAAATTATGAATAGCAAGGCATTCAGAACAGTAGGACTTTCTGTCAAGTATGTGTAGCAATTAAGGTATCGGACCAAAGAAGATCCAAGTTCAGGAACATCCTTAGACATGGAAACTCACAGGGTGATTATGAGACAATAATTCTGTCTCAGCTGAACATACTTCACAGGGCTTCTGTAATGAGGATGAAGAGAGACCCCTTTCTAGGGTGATCCTTATGGCATCTTGGCCATTGAATTTTTTTTAAAAAAACAACAAGCTCAGGCCCTTTTATATATGCTTCAATATAAATGACTTTGTGCAGCTATTTCTGAAAATTTTGCCCTTTTTATAATAAGCTCCCTTCCAAAACAAAAATGTAATTCGAAGATTTCATTTCCAGAACAGTCAGTTGGAAAAACCCATAACATCTATTTACCAGTTAATAGTTCTAATACTTACACTTTTTCTTTAATGTTTGTGTGAATGAGAAAGAGAATGGCAGTTGGTCTTACCTGAACTGCTATTTTCGGAGCTGGGACGGGAGGCTCCAGTAGTGGTATTATCACGTCTAATTGATCACAAGACTAGGATGAAGCTGAAGCCATGCCTCTGTGCTCCACCCTTAACTTTCCAGTTTCATCTAAGCGAGCTCCCCCGAGACTGAAAACAAGGCACAAAGGAGAACTCCCTCCACCCCTGCTAGACTAATTAACCTAGGGCGGGAACTGGAACCTCCTGTCCCATCTCCAAAAATAGCAGTTCAGGTAAGACCAATTTCCATTTTCCAGAGTGAGGGACAGGAGGCTCCAGTAGTAGGACCTACCAAAGCTAAGTCCCATGGGGGGGGGGGAACTAACGATCTGCAACAACCTGCTGTAGTACCCTATGCTCGAATGCCATATCAGCCGATGCGAACTCATCCAACCTGTAATGCCAAATGAACGGCAATGGTGAAGCCCACATTGCTGCTCTGCAAATGTTGTCCATCGGAGCCTGGGAGGCCCAAGCTGGGAGGTGGCAGCGCTCCTCGTCGAATGTGCCGTAATCCCTGCTGGCACAGGCAACCTCTGGGATTCGTTCACCAGGGCAATTGCCAAGCAGATCCACTAATATGGTGGAAGACGTTACCATCGTACCCAGTGATGAAGGTTGGAAAGATAGGAATAGCATCTCTGACCTACAGAAGGAGGCTGTCCGCTTCAAATATATACGCAGGGCCCATCAGACATCCAACCAGTGCCACTGCTGTTCACATTTTCCAGAGTGGGAGGAGGGAATGGTCACACGTGGGTTTTATCACAGCCTGATTGGTCCAAGACTGAGAGGAAATCTATAAATACCGGTGCCTGTCCATTGCTAGCCCAGATTCTCTCTCAGTCTGGTCCAAGTTCTGTAGAGTAGTTTGTTAGGATTCTACTTGTTTTCTCCTTTTGGGTGAGTTCTATGCAATCTGATTCCTATTTGGCTAATTGGGCACTTTAAATCCTTTTAAATTCTAAATTGATCTGCTGTGGCCCCAAGGGACAGATCTCTGCCTCGGGCGGCTGGGGGAGGGCCCAGTGGGGAACTAGTCTCCCCCCCCCGCAGGCCAGGAGCCTTAGCCTGTCCCCGGGTAACGGGGGTGCGGCTCCTTTAAGCTGCTTAGAAGTGGCCGTTTTTGCAGCAGGAAAGTTACAAGTGGCTTCGGAGTGAGCGGCCCGCCTTACAGCTGATTGCTCCATAGGGGGCCTCGCTGCAGGCTCCTTTGTTTGTGTTGCCTGGGGACAAAAGAGCAGGGGTGAGGAGAGCATGTGTGTGTGCCGTGTGACTCTCCCTGCTAATTTTAAAGTAACGCCGGCTAGAAAAGCCTGGCTGGGCTGCTGGTGATTATTTCCAGCCCTTTTCTCCCGCGCACGGAGTTCCGGCGGCCATTTTGGAGGCTGCCACGTGCGTGAGGCCTTGCCTTTATCAACGGGCCTAGTGTGGCCTAGTGAGAGGCCTTGAGCCTAGGTCTCCCCACAGGCTTCAGGCCCTGGTCTCAGGTGAGACTTTGGAGGCCGATTCCTGCTCCTTTTCGTCGGGCACGTGAGTGGGGCATGGACGAGGGAGCGGAGATTCCCCAGGGGCAGGGGGCGGGCCCATCTGGGAGTGAGGAGGCCTTGGATCAGGAGGTGGGGAGGGGGGCTCCCCCTCAGAGATCCCTTTCTTCAAGGCGCCCCTCCAGTTCTGTCTCTAGGGATGAGGCAGCTCGCCATAGGGCGCTGGAAAAGACCTTTGCCAGGGCAGAAAGGCAGGCCCAGTCCTCCAAGCCTTTATCTAGGGACAGATCCAGGTCCCCTCTTAGGCCCATTTCAGAGAGGTCACCCCTTAGGGGTTTTAGCCAGGCTTCTTCAGGCAGCTCCCCTGGTAGGTCGCGGGCCTTCTCCAGGAGGGGGCGTTCTCCATCCCCCATAGATGATCCTCTGGAGGGCACGTCCAGAGGCCCCTGTTCCCCCCAAAGGTTGGCCCCCCAGGGCCCGGCTTCCACTTATGGGGATGTGGAGGATCTGGATAATCTCCCTGAAGGGATTAAAAGGCTTATTTCTGCAGCCATCACTCGGGGCATTGCCCAGCGGGACAAAGGCTCCCTTTACTCTAGGCATGGGGGGGCTGAACAGGGCTCAGTGTCGGGCTTCCTCCCCTTCCATGATCAGTGAGACTTCCTTCCTGGGTGGGGGGGAGTTACCCCAGGAGATGGGATTCTCAGATGGTGAGAATACCACTGTTTCGGAGGAGCCTTCTTCCAAGGTCCTATTTATGCCCGCATTGTTTAAAGTTCTTTTGGATAAGGCGAGACACACCACCAAGGTCGGCACTGGTGATCCCTCTGTGCCCCCCCAAGGGATCCCGACATGGTCATGTTCTCTGCCACGGCCACCAACAAGGAAGAGATCCCTGCCCCTCCCTTGTTCCTTGAGGTTCTGACTGACCAGTGGGCTAAACCTTCCAATTTCTCTTCTCCAGGTAGTACCGACCGTCGGCATTATAACGTGGAGCAAACCTTTGCTCAGGCCATTCAGCTCCCGACGGTTGACACCCCTGTGGCCGCATTGGTGTCCTCCTCCCCGGTGGTGTCGGGCGATGCGGCAGATAAGATGAAGCCGGAGGATAAGCGCGCAGAGCTTACTTTGCGGAAGAACTTCAACGCCACAGCATGGGCCATTAAGGCGGCGGCCTCAGCTTCATACTTTAATTGTGCCACGGTCATGTGGCTCAAGAAGCTGCAGGAATGCATTCCCATACAGGAGGACCGGATCCATCAGGATCTGGTCAAGATTCTGGCAGCGTGTCAGTTCTCAGCTGACATGACCTTGGATACGGTCAAGTTTGCTTCTAGCGCCCTGGCCACCTCGGTCACCTCCCGTAGGCTCCTGTGGTTACGCCATTGGCAAATGGACAACAAAGCGAAATGGGATTTGGCGGCTGCCCCCTTCAAGGGGCCCGATCTCTTTGGGGAGGCCCTTACTCGCATCCTAGTGGAGGATAAGGAGGCGCACTCTACCAGGAGCGCGGCGACCTCGGCAGCGTGAGCCACGAGGGCCCCGTTTGAAGACATCTGCCGGGCGGCTACCTGGGCCACTCCAACCTCGTTCATCCGACATTATCGTCTGGATGCTTTTGTGTCTGCGGACGCGTCTTTCGGTCGTAGGGTACTACAGGGGGTGGCGGCTGAGGCTCCCCTTGGGCCCTAGAGTTTCTGTTCTCCCTCCCTGGGACTTTAGCTTGGGTATGTCCCACGTGTGACCATTCCCTCCTCCCACTCTGGAAAAAGGACGTTGGTCTTACCTGAACGTCTATTTTCTGATGGGAGGAGGGAATGGTCACAACCCGCCCTGAGTTCTGTCTGTTGGGGCCAAGGGGAGGGCCCGGGGGGTGTTTCCCGGGGTTGTTGTGTTGTTGTTTCTTGTTTTTCAGTTGTACCGTTCATGTTCGAGAATCTGGGCTAGCAATGGACAGGCACCGGTATTTATAGATTTCCTCTCAGTGTTGGACCAATCAGGCTGTGATAAAACGCACGTGTGACCATTCCCTCCTCCCATCAGAAAATAGACGTTCAGGTAAGACCAACGTCCTTTCCCTAACCGGATCCAGACAAAACTCCGGGAGAACGATGGAAAATAGAATATACCTTTGGCATAAAAAACCGGATCTAACCTCAACACAACCCTCTTGCTGTGGAACAGGCACAAATCCTCTCTGGAGGACAGAGCCCCCAACTCTGTCACTCGTCTAGCCGATGTGATAGCCACTAAAAACACCACTTTAAGAGTTATGAGTTTCAGGCTAACTGTCTTCAATGGCTCAAAGGGTTCAGCCATGAGGGCCCATAACACAGTAGGGAGATTCCATGTGGGGAAACTATGGACCACTGGAGGGCGCAATTTGGAGACCCCCCAAGGAAACCTCTTAACAAGGGGTAATTGGAAGAGAGGAACCAGGCCCTTGCCTGGGAGAACTGTAGCAAGGGCAGCAAGCTGCCTATGCATGGTGCCCAGGGAAAGCCTGTTATCCAACCTGTCTTGGAAAAAGTCCAAGACCTGGGGCACTAAGGCCCTGGTGGGCACCACCTGGATAGCTTGACACCAGGCCACGAAGGAGGCCCAGGTGGAGTCATAGATCCTCGTAGTAGATTGTCTGCGTGAGGCTTCTATGGTTCTAATCACTTGTAGCAACAAGTGAGCCTCCCTCAGGCGCTCCCCCCAATCTCCACATGGCTAGTTGCAACCAGTGTGGCTCTGGGTGTACTAGCTTCCCCCGGTGCAATTTTATCTCCCTCTCCAGAATCCACCATGGAGGCCAGACATGAGATCCGCAAAACAGGGCCTCTTTGGCCAGTGAGGTGCCACCAGGATCAACTCTGCCTGCTCCCTGACTAGCTTCTGAACTACCCCGGGAATGAAGGGGAGGGGAGGAAAAGCATACAGCAGCCCATCTGGCCACCTCATGCAAATGGCGTCAACCCCCTCTGTTCCCTGAGCTGGGAACCGAGAAAAGAACCGGGGAAGCTAGCCATTGGCCGGAGTGGCGAAGAGATCCACCACTGGTCATCTGAACCTCTGGCAGATTCTCTGGAACAGCTCCAGGGGGAGGCTCCACTCTCCGTTGTCCACCGTTTCTCGTCTCAACCAGTCTGTCTGATGGTTGTCGACCCCCATGATGTGCTCCGCCTGGATCGACTGCAGGTGTCTTCCCCTGCCCAGCTGCCCAGCGACATCACCTTGGCGTGCAGTGCCTTGGAACGAGTGCCACTCTGCCAATTGATGTGGGCTTTGGCTGCCACATTGTTGGTGAGGACCAGGATGTGATGACCCTCGATGGAGGTCTGAAATTGCCTGGAGCTCCAACCAGTTGATATTGTGTAGAGCTCCTGCCAGGACCACTGACTTGCACCAACTGAGACCCCAGGGTCGGCCCCCAGCCGAACAGACTGATGTCCGTGGTTAGGATGAGGAGCTCCTGGTCCCTGAAGTCGCACCCCTGGAGCAAGGCTGGGGACAGCCACCACTTGAGAGAGATCAGTATCTGAGGAGTGGCCTAGACCTTGGCCAGCAAGCTGCTGGTGTTGGCCCTCTGGAACGGCAGAAGTCACCACTGCAGAGTCCTGGCGTGCAACCTCGCCCATGGCACTACCTCGATACAGGATATGAGCTTCCCCAACAAGCTGGAGAGAAGGACTATGGGAACATAACGGTCCCTGCGGACCTGCTTAACCATCTTAACCAAACTGGACCTCTGGTCTGAGGAGAGGAAAATTTTCCCTGAACAGGAATCTATAACTTCCCCCAAGTGGAGGATTATAGTGGATGGGGAGAGAGAACTCTTGTCAAAATTAACAGAAAAACCTAACTGTTGTAGAGTGTCTATAACCTACAGAAGGTCCGCCCTCGTCTGACTCAGGGACGTCCCCTTGATGAGGATGTCATCTAGGTAGCAGTGTAATCTAATGAGAAATGCCCTTAGATGCGCCGCCACTACAGCCAGCACCTTGGTGAAAGACCTGGGTGCAGAGGACAACCCAAATGGCAGGGCTTTATATTGGTAATGATGCCCCAGGTAGGAGAACTGGAGGAAGGCCCTATGATCCAGGAGTATGGAAATATGGAGGTAAGCCTCCGTGAGATCTATAGACACCATGTAATCCCCCTCCCAGACACCTGCAAAAATGGTCGTGAATTTGCAGTAAACCAAATGTTGGTTCAACAGCCTCAAGTCGAGAATAGCTCTCCAGCCCCCTGAAGACTTGGGCACCAGGAACAGGTTCAAATAGAACCCCTCCAGGACCAGTTCCACTGCAGTGATGTCAAGCAGATATTTAATAGCCTGATGCATCAACCTGCCTTTCTCTACGTTTTGGGCCAGGGGAAACATATGGAAGAAATTAGGGGGAATGGAAAGGAACTCTAGGCGAAGCCCATGAGTGACTATGCTGAGCACCCAGGCATCTGAGGAAATTTCCGCCCAGGCCTCGGGGAAGAGAGCCAGGAGACTGCCAATGGGTGGGGTCGGGCCTGACCTATTTGCCCCAGCGGTAGAGGTGACCACCTCCCCTTCTAAAAGGACACTTGCTCTGTTGTGGGAAACGAGACCTGCCCCTGTTGTAACTGCGCTCAGGCTGCCTCTTTGACCTGTGGGAAGAGTACCTGCTCTGCTGAGCTTTCTGTTCCTGAGGTCGGTATGATGGCTTGCAGTAGAACGGAGTAGACTTTTGCTCCGCCTTCTTTGCCGAGATGGGCAGGACTTTTTTCTTATTCTTGTCCTCCACGAGGACCGAGTCAAGGGTGGCCCCGAAGAGGGAGCCCCCCCCCGTGTAGTCGGCTGATTCCAGCTGCCACTTTGACTTGTTGTCCGCTTGCCACCCCCAGAGCCAAAGAAGACGACGAGAGGTAACGGACGACGCCATGGCCCTGGAAGCGAACTTCATGGCATTCAACATAGCATCAATCGAGAACTGCGCTACCACCACTAACTTGTTTAGGTTCTGGTGCAGCTGTACCTCCTCTGGGGAATGTGTTCCTGGATCTTCTCCATCCACAAGATAGCTGTGTGATTGAAGAACGAAGCCAATGCTGCTGCCTTGATGGTCCAGGCCGCAGACTGGAACGACTTCCTCAGGGTCACCTCCACCTTCCTGTCATCCGATTTAAGGTTGTTAGTCACATCCCTGGCCACCAGAGAAGCAGGGGTCCACAGTGGGCAGCTGTAAGGCGTGGCAAAAATCTGGCTCAATTTTGTAAAAAGTCTATCATTACTGCCAGGGTTAGGGAAGGCAGCAGGCTTCTCACATTGCTTCTTCACACCTCCAGGAAGAGGTGAGGAGCCAGGATCTCCTCCTTAACTGCCTTGGCCTCAGAGAAAACCGGGGCCCAAGGTTTCTTCACAGCAGTCCCCTCTGTAGTGCCATCCTCAGCCCCATTCTTCACTCCTTCCTTACCTCTCTCCCCCTCTTCAACCTGTGCAGTAGCACACGCTTACTCTACCATGCTGGGCCCTCAACTTCTCTGCGCTAGAGAAGGTCTTGGAGATGGCTTTGTGCTTCCTAAGCACATCCCTCTGGGTGGCACATGAGGAACGAGAGGTAGCCATAGCCTTTTTAGCCCTGGCAGAGGCAGTGGGGTGCTGCTGGAAGATGGGCCCTCCCCAGGGAAACATGGAGGTGAAAGGGATCTTCTCACCTCCTCTGCCATCCTCGCCACATATAATACTCACAGCCCTCCTTGCGAAGCCTCCTCCATGCTTCTCTCTTTGGCTGCAGCAGAGAAAAGGAGAAAAAAGAGGAAAAAAACCTCTGTTTCCTAAGCTTCCAGGCAGCCTCCACTCAAATACTGAGCACAGTATGGTTTGGAGGCTGCTGCCGAGACCTGCCTCGGCTCCCAGCGCCTATGTGCCTTTCTGCAGCTTTAAAAGACTCTTTGCGCTCTTGCAAGCGCTGCTGGTGCCTCCGCAGCTCGATTCCAGCCGCCGGAGTCCTCAGCCAGCGAATTTTGCCGACGGGAGGCTCTAGGGCTGGAAATCCCAAGCCACAAGCCTCCCGATTGCCCAGGAGTCAGGCAAAGCCGTCCACGTGGTCCGCGTGGTCCAAAATGGCCACCACCAGGGCCGCCCCAGCCTCCAGCAAAGAGATGAATCTCCCTGGTGGCCCATGAAGGGAACCACCGCAGATCACTTACTGGCATGATGGGAGCTGTTTTTCCAGGAGGCTGTAGAGGCAAGGAGGGTCCAGTAGAAGAATTATCAGGAGAAAATTTTTATGTGTCTCGTTTTTGGCCGGACTGGGATGAAACTGGAAAGTCAAGGGTGGAGCACAGAGGCGTGGCTTCATCTTCATCCCAGTCTCGTGGCCAATTGGGTCTGATAATACCACTACTGGAGCTTCCTGTCCCTTGCTCCGGAAAAAGAAGCAGAGTTTAATTTTACAAAAACTCTTGATTCAAAAAGAAAATTTGCCTCAATATATCATTAGCAGTTTTAAATTTATCAAAATGTATTAATATTATAAGACTGTATTATTCGCAAGCAATATATTTAGAAGAGCATTTATATGTAACTGAAATCATATTTTAAATGATATGTTAGTTTGGCAGAGTGAAATTTAAAATAAATATAGAATGAACGGGTATTTAAATCAAGGTTCTTTCAGTTCAAATCTATTAGCAATTAACCTGTGTGGAATTAATGAGCATTTAGGTGGAGAATATTTGTAAAAAAAGAAAGAGGCTTTTCTTGCTTGAATGAAATTTATCTGTAAAATAGTTTTTAAGCTAAATAGCAACTTACAGACAAAGATCAGTATGCTGCAGATAAATGAGTCCTTCTGAATGATCAGATGAAAGAAAATTCAGGGTCGCATTCAACTCAGGTACTTGCTGAGACAAGATGAGATGGCAGGAATACTAATTTATAAAAGACGACAGATCATTGTCATGACATTTACATAGAACTTAAGAGAGTCAGCTGGGAATAAGTCAGTGTGTGGGTGTGTGCCATGTGCATACCACCCTTGAAACTTCAGAAAATATAGCAGATTTACCCTTGCAGTGCCATATTGCTTAGCTGGGATAATTTCACTACCTGGTTGTTCCAAAAGGTTTCTAATCTTGCACAAACAAAATATTAACCATAGCCTTAGACAGCTAAATAGCCTTTGACTATTCATCTAAACCTCAGGAAGAGCCATTGATTGTAAACAAGCCAAGCTCCATGAATTTAGTTGCCACCTGCTCATATGTTGTGCGTCAGAAGGACTTCATAAGACTGCTACTAGCATTGAAGTCATGTTGCTTATACATTGGATGATTATATTGTGTTCATTATTAACAAACAATTTGTAATTTCAGCCTTTGGGGAATAAAAGCTAGCTTTTTCAACTGCCTGGTAATATTTCATCACATTTCTATGTTTGAAGTGCCACTAGAAATGGGGAGACTGACATTCAATTCTATTCTCAGTGTCTATGGAGATTCTCAGTCATCCAGGACATGGTTGTCCCAAAGGTGCCTTTTCAAGGGGCAACTGGACTTTCGTGTTATTCTTTGAAGACACTTTGCTTCTTATTTAAGAAGCTTCTTCAGCTGTCTTCAAAGAATAAAAGTCCAGTTGCCTCTTGATAAAGCACCTTTGGTTCTACTCTAATGAAATTTCAATGGATGACATCAAGTTAGTTCTTTGTGAGTTCTACCTTTTGGTTTAGTTCTTGTAATGGATGAAAGGAAGAATTCTGTAAGCTACCTTAAGTCCTAAGGAAAAAGCAGGGTATGAATCTGAACGAACAATAAATGAGACAAGATTTCAAAGTTCAACTGTACCGTAGTGAAATGCTGTAAGATAATGCGATTTGGTTACAGCTTAAATGAAAATATTGATGCCCTCCAATATAGAGAACACATAAGTAATCTTTTCTTTCATTTCTTTTACTTAAGACGAACAACAACGTATCCTTACACAGAAACTCAGATGTACAGCCAAAACACTGGGGGGAATTACTTTGATACCCAAGGAAGTTCTGCGCAGGTGACCACAGTAGTCTCTTCTCATAGTATGGTGGGCACTGGAGGCCTTCAGATGGGTGTCACAGGAGGACAGCTCATCAGCAGCACTGGAGGTACCTACCTGATTGGCAATTCAATGGAAAACTCTGGCCATTCTGTTACTCACACAACACGAGCATCCCCTGCTACAGTAAGTCATTCAGATCGTTATGTATGTTTATAGTTAGAGTTCTGTCCATTTTGTTTTTAATTGTATTTGTTCTCAGCTGCAGAAGTAGGTTTGCTTAAGGAGATGCCATCCAATTGTACAATTGCAACACAACAGAGTTCAGTGATATTTACATCAAATGATTTGCCAACAATACAAAGAAGAAATAATGTGCACTTTTACTATTATCCAGGTATATTAGACACTCTATTACCCAGAGGTTTGTTTCTTTGTTTTCAAATAAAGCTTGTTTCCACTTAAATTGTACATTTCCCCACTACATAAGTAGATCTGAAAAAAATTGCTGAGTAGAATTTTAGTATCAGAACTGGCTTCTTTTATGTCTGAATAGCAGGTTTTGCAAATGTATGGCAGAAATGACCAACTTTAACTTTTTGTTCTTTATAATAGCATGAAGAATGAAAAAAAACTCCTGTCATCATAATTAAACCAAATAGGCAGTGAAGAAAGAGAGGGTTAAGCTACCACAAAAGGTGTACTACTGTATAGCAGAAGAATAGAATCTGTAGTTGAAAGAGAAAATTATAGAATTCCCAATGTATTTATACATTTAATAAAAACCATATAAATACATTGGTAATTCTATAATTTTCAACATTACAAGGATTTTAGAAGCCAGGCTTGGAAAAGCAGTTTTGAATATGAGGAAGTTCTGAATACATCTTAAATGTTAAACTATTTATATACGACTGTGATTCCCAAATATTTGAAATTGAGTTCATCTTTAAAAACTGGAAAAAAAATGTTCTTTAATAAATAATGACTTCAATTTTTAAAATTGTTTTATTGCTACATAACAGTGGCTTCATATGCATTTCATGCTAAACCATAGTATAGCATAATAACAAAGATGAGTTATAGCTAAACTTGGAGAGTTCTTGAAACTTCTAGTTTAGATTAAGTACATAATGTCATGTTGCCTCCACTATATAAATTACTGTTAATTTAATTATGGTTTGTATAAAATTACAATTTCAAATCCTGAGTTGTGAAAATAATTTATTTAAGCATATATTTATTAATATTAGTTGCATTTCTTCATTTTAGTAGGTATGCAGAAGCAGCATTCTAAATCTTGTGTTATTTAGTATATTTAAGTGAGTCCTGTATATGTACATTTTCTTCTTATTCAACAATAGAAGCTATAAAACCTTTAGCTTATAAAGTACACTTTGGATTTTTTAATTTATCGATCTCTAGAATATAGTTATCAATTGGAGTTGCTTTACATGGCACCCTATCTAATTGTTCCATGTACCATCTGTTTGGGAAATGAAAAAAGATCATTACAAAATTATAAAGCTTGAACAAGATAGAAATGTTCAAGCTGCTTGTGTGTTTTTAATATTATGACTAATAGATGTTAAAATAGCAAATGATTAAACAATAGCTTGTAAATTCAAATTTTAGATTTATTTCTAAATTGTGAATTAGTCATTATTTTGAACTGCATGTTAGCTCTGCTTTTATTCATAATTTTTGCATCAACAAAAACTTTTCTCTCTCATGAAATATGATGAGTCACATTATAGAATGAAATAAAGGGAACTATTTCAAGGCTGTAGTGCATTGCAACCTGATATGGAAGCTTACTCAGTGATGAGTTTTATATGGCATTACAAATAGAAAATAAATCGGCCAAGTTCTTTTTTTAATCCCCATTTCATCAATTACTTGATGACTCCAATGTGAAGTGGATGATAGTATTTCTCTATTTTTCCTTTAAAAAAGAAATCCTAACATCAGATGTTTCCATGTCTACATAACAAACCATAACAAGTGAAATGTGGAAATTAGATTTTGAAATGTTGAACTTCATTGCTATCATGCTATTGAGAATCAAATGGGAATTCTTTTTTTCAGAGGAAAACAAACAAATATTTTCTGAGATTTTTAGCATTGTTATTTTCCATTAGGAAGCATTAAAAATACAAAGAGTAGGGGTAATTCAGAGATGCTGTCCTAATTCAACAAAACTGGTTCAACGCAAGTAGACAATTAAAGATTAGCAAAGTCCTCGATTTCAAAATCTTTATTATCTTACAGAAAAAGCTTCACTTTTTGGAATACCTGGGGTAATCCTCATGATGCAAAATTTGAAATGGGCTACTAGCCGAGATCACAATTATTCAAGGTTTCATTTTAATCATTGATTTCCTGGAGTGTGGATTAAACCCTTGATCACAAACAGAAGGGTTAAATTGAGAATTTGCTGTATCAGAAAGAACTATATTAATATCTGTTGCAATTTCAGCATAAATGTTTACCAGGTGATGTTTTACTAAAAACATTTTTCATGTGTTTATTGTGTTTCTGAAATATAGCCATATGAAAAAGTAAATACAAGTAAGTTTTGAAAAGAAAAATGACTTGCAATTATTTATTTTTTAAAAATTAACAGATATACCATTTTCTTCTGGGGAGCCATTTTAAATTATCCCACGGCATCTCAGTAGGATTAAGATCTGGGCTTTGAGTTGGCCATTCCAGGATCTTTCATGTCCTTCCACCAATCATTCCATAATGAATTTACTGGAATGTTTAAAATCATTGGCATATTGCAAGGTCCATTTTTGATTGAGCTTCTGTCTTCTGACAGATGGTCTCATGTTATCTTCAGTCACGCTCTGATACAATGAGGAATTTGGATTCTATGATGGTGAGCTGCCCAGGCCTGAGGCAGCAAAGTACCCTAAACCACAACATGTCCTCCACTCTTATTTACAATTGGTATCAATGTGATGAAATACTTGTCTTTTGCTACAATGCCAAATAACTACTTCATCTGTGCAGCACATATTGTTCCAGAAATCCTGGTCTTTGTCTAGGTGTCCATAAACAAAATTTCAGCACTGATGATGTTACCTAGTTTGAGTAATGAAATATCTGCCAGAAAACAAGCAAGCTCAGAGAGCTTCACGAACCCCTCATTTCAACCCTCAGCTACAAATATTCACTGAAACTTCATTTTTGTCCTAATGTGCTTTCTAGCACATACCTCCTGTGTAGAACTAATTTGTACAGTTTCGTCCTAATTGTAGATTCATGCACTTTCACATCAATAATGATGAGAGCTACCTTATAGTCACTTGATGAAATAGTGGGATCCATAGAGACTTCTTTCATCATCTTATATTCTGTTCTCAGGTTGAACTTTTTGGGATGGCATGGCTTAGGCAAGTTGACAGTTGTTTAAAAATCTTCTTTTGGATTTTTTGGATAATGAGATGATCAATGTCCATTTGGGCAGCAATCTTTTAAAAATTTCTTCCCAGTGTCTGTAACCTCCTTTCTGAGGGCCTCAGAGAGCTCTTTTAATCTAGGCTATGGTGATATCACACAATTCAACAGGAAAGAGCAAATCTAATTAAACGTCTGAGGGTTAAATAAGACATGTTCCTCCCAGATTCTATCTAACAATATTCAAACATTGGAGCCTGATGAATGTAGGGGTGTTCTTACTTTTTCCATATACAATATAGTGCATTTATATTTATTTAAATTACACAATAGACTAAAATGTAAATGGTACATTACTTTTTTGTATTATAAACCCTTAATCTATCAGTATTGTTGAAATAAAGAACAAATATCTGTGTTGAAGTGTGTTGAAAAAGTAAAAATATCAGTGGGTTGTATTTACTTTTCCATATAACTGCATAATATGTAACATATAATGGAATAAGTCTAATAGCTGTTTAGCTAAATGTCTACAGAGATTATCAGTCATTGAGGTCATGGTTGTCCCAAAGGTGCTTTTTCAAGAGGCAACTGGCCGTTCTTGTTTTACTTTGAAGATGTTTTGCTTCTCAAGCTTCTTGGATGAGAAGTGAAATGCCTTCAAAGAAAAACCAGAAAGTCCAGTTGCCTCTTGAAAAAGCACCTTTGGGACAACTGCTGTTTAGCTTTATTTAATATTGGATGTGAGCTTCTCCTCATTCTCCGTCCCCAAAATAAGTAGTTTTTTTTTAATGCTGAGCTTAATATCTAGCTTCAGGTAATCTGTCCTTTTTGGTGGTTAATTCCTATCATGCTTGGAAACCTGAAAAACAGCAAGAAATCTTGAGGTTTCTCAAGTTTCCATGGGATTTCCTGAAAAATCAGAGAGATCCTGACAGTTCCCTTGTTCTTTTGAAGCCACTGAAGGGTCAGAATAAAACTTCTGACCTCCAAATACAGGGAGTCCTTGACTTATGGCTACAATTGAGCCCAAAATTTCTGTCACTAGGTGAAACATTTATTAAGTGAGTTTTGCCCCATTTTATGACTTTTCTTGTCATAGAACCATTACAATTGTTACGTTAGTAACATGGTTGTTAAGTAAATCTGACTTCCCATTGACTTTGCTTGTTCAGAAGGTTCCAAAGCTCCGACCGTTTGGAACGATCTCCCCGTGGAGATTCGCACCCTCACCACCGTCCAGACCTTCCGCACAGCCCTCAAGACCTGGCTATCCCATCAGGCCTGGGGATAAAGATTCTAATCCGTCCCCACCCGAATGATGAATGAATGTTGTGTTCTACTTTTACTTATGTATTGTCTCATGTCTCGTCTTGTATTCCCCTCCCCATAAATTGTGAGCCGCCCTGAGTCCCCTCAGGGAAAAGGGCAGCTATAAATAATAAACAAATACAAATACAAACAATACAAAAGATGATCACATGATCTCGGGACACTGCAACCACCATAAATATGAGTCAGTTGCTAGGCATCTGAATTTTGATCATGTGACCATGGGAATGTTGCAATGGTCGTAAGTGTGAAAGATGATCATTTTTTCAGTGTCATCGTAACTTTGAATGGTTGCTAAATGAACAGTTGTAAATCAAGGACTATCTGTATGGGGAAGGGACAAAGATTGCCCCAATTTCTCTAATTTTGCAAGATAAATAAATAAATAAATACATACATACATACATACATACATACATACATACATACATACGAACTTGCTTAATCATGTTAGCAAGTATATTTGTAGGCCCTAATCAGCAGCAGATAGGATTGAATTAATGGATGCTGAAATGAAATACATTGAAGAAAACAAACAGCCATTAAAAAAAACCTAAGCATCAGCTGTTTTGGGAAGGGAGTTGGTTCAGAGAAAATTGCAGCATGAACTTCCTATATAGTTTTCACTTACAAAGTTTGTTTATTCTGTTTTAGTTTAATATTAATTTGTTGAGAAAACCTGATCATTCTTCTCTGATATTTTAGTGGTATATATAACAACCACTTTCAGCTAGGACTTTGTGAGTGTGGAATATTCTCTTCACATCAAGCAACTTGATGTGTCACACATTCCAGAATTGAATTTTGCAGTCTATTTTGGCCTATTTATTTCCAACTTGGGAGTAGCTGGGTAGAGAGGTAGGTTTTTTTTTTTAATGTCAAACATACCCCTTGCCACACACATACACACACACTTTCCAATTTCCATTTTGCTGGCCAGACTGGCAGGGCATATGACGCAACATTTCTTTCTTGTTTCCTCCTTCCCCTTTGTCCTCTACCACTGCACTTTTCTGTCAATCCTTTTCTCCCTTAAATTAGATTTATGTCCTTTCGATACACCCTTAGTATATAACATAGCATCCTTTGTGAATATTTTAGCAAAAATAATAATTTCCACTTTCTGAAATTGATAACCATGAAGACATTCTGAAAAAATGTTTAAGAGACTGGTGTTGAGTGATAGGAGTTAAGGCATTAAAAAGTGGGTCATTCACTATTTATTTGCATAAACTTTTAATACATTGTTACCCAGAGTTTTTCCAAAAAGCCTAAGGCTGTAATCTAACTAGTGAATGGCAACTGCAGGAATATCTAATGCTAGTATATCAGTCACATTTTACTTTGTTACATTCAAAGTGACATTTTTAAATTAAAATAATTGTGGCTATACTGTAATGTATTGAAGCATTAATTTTGGCAATCACAAAAATAATGTATGCAACTAGAAAGAAACTTGACACTGAAAACTTAAATGTTAGGTATTCAGATTTGATTGCATATATGTAAGTTAGCAGCCACGAATTTGGATAATTCTTCAACAAATCTCAACTATCTAACCTTGATGAAAGCCTGCCTACTTCTTCTGGCATCTTTTATAGGATTAGAATATGTGGATTTATGTAAGACTTATATTACTTTGTAAGGAAATAGTAGGAAATAATAGAAAAATAAATCACTAAGGCTACATATAATTATAAAATATAAAAACACACCAGAAAGTGTAATATAAATTCATGTAACTTATTTCCTCAAAGAATTTTGATTATGATAGTAAAGTCTAATAGAAGCTATACTTAAAGAAATAAAAATGAGTAGAAAAGTGCAAGAAGGAAGAAAGTAAAAATATGCTAAAGAAAAATAAATAAATATTACAAAGTTATTTCCAATATTTATCACAATTATAAACAAATTTAGTCTCAGTTTACTCTCTCTAAGGTTGCAAACATTTATCTCTTAAACCCTTATCCTATCTGTTACCTATTAACAAACGCATAAAACACCATATTTTCAGTCTTAGCAGAAAGAGTACCCAGAAATATCAATATATCTTGTTTTAATCTTGATCAAATAAACCAACTTTATATGATTACCTGTTTTAATAGTCTGAATCTTTAATTCCTTCAAATATTGTTGTAGGCTATTTTTTTTTGTTCCATCACAGAGTTTTTGTAAATCCAATAGGAAAAAATTTCCCGAGTCAGTCTTTGTTTGTCTTTTGTTTTTCCTCTTTACATTTTAAAACCTCAGCCAGTTTCTTTTGTAAATCCAGTGAAACTTCCTTTTCTAACATATTCCCTTAGCCTATCAATTTTAAATCCACTTTTGATACCATCTCTATCTTGTCAGGTAAAATTTGTATTATAGCTATCATTTCTTTAATAACGTCTTTTGAGCATAGTCTGCCCATAGAAGCAGATACCTTTACTGACATTGTTGATTTTGTGGCTACTATTTTCTGCTTCCATTTTTCTATAGTGTCCTTCAATATTTTCATTGTTAAAATATTTTGTAATATTCTACAGACTTGTAAATCTTCCCTATCTAAAGATATCCATTCCCTCTAATGTTCATTTTTTGAAATCATGAAATGGCTTATCTTTATTTTGTCTTGCAAAAGCTAAAGCAGAATCTATTTCCCACAAAAACTGTTATTTATAACTAATGCCAAAATTTTACTGTACAAGTTACAATATTTCTTTTTTCCCCTGCACGTAATTAACCAGCAATTTCTGAAAGGCATTAGAAAGTGAGATTTGCAAACATAGTGTCATTAAAATCTTCACTGCAGCTGCAAGCAAGATATTAATTCTGCACCCAATCTGCAGAAAACCACTGCTCTGCAGTCTCATCATGGGGAGCACATGTGGGTGATCTTTATCATCTCTTTAACTGGAGAGATTACAAGGAACCGATCTATCACAGGTTTCTTGGTCCTTGTCATAGTTACTGGCTTTGCTTTCAAACAGTTGTCTTCAATTTGCTCTACCTCTCCTGGAGGTTCACCTCCTCAGTGAACTTTGGAAACTGAATGCCCCCAACTTAGCAAGAAATTTTATAGGTATAAAGCAGCGATGGCAAACCTTTTTTGGCTTGCATGCTAAAAGCGGGGGGAGCACAGGGGGCTCATACGAGGGTGTGCCACACACATAATGCTATGCACACAACCCCAGTTCTCATGCACGCACCACCAATGCTATCCCAAATTTGGCATGCTTTTTTCGCTCTCCCCATGCTCCACAGGCTTTATAGGAGCCCGGGGAGAGCGGAAACAGCCTCCCCCTTCAGGGAGCTTCCCTGAAGCCTCCAGAATGCAAAAAGGCCCTATGGACAAACCGGAACTTCGGGAATGGACTTCCGGTTTACTCATAGGGTGGGTTTTAGCACTCCAGAGCTTTCAGGGGCCTTCAAGAGGTTTCCCTAAAGGCTCTAGTGGGCAAAAAATGACCCTATGATCAAACCAGAAGTCACTTCTGGTTTGTCCGTATGGCCATTTTTTGTCCTCCAGAGCCTTCAGTGAACCGGTTTGCCTGTAGAGCCATTTTTCATGCTCCGGAGGCTTTTTGAATATTCCAGAGGGCGAAAAATGGCCTCAAAATAAGGCCGAAGTCAGCTGACCAGCACGCACATGTGCGCTGGCCACTTGACAGGCAACGGCTCTCGTGCCCTGACAAATGACTCCACGTGCCACAGGTTTGCCATCACAGGTATAAAGTATATTGGTATAAATTCTGAAAGGATAATATCTGAAAAGTATTGAAGGTGTCTTTGTATTTGATTAAATTGCATTTATTTCATAGTTTCACAAAGCAGGTTTAATTTACCATATCTTATTCAGCCAATTATACCCAACATTGCATTTTCATTCTTGATATTTTTAGTATGGGACTTATGGACATGCATAGCGTACCCACTCTTTGAAGTGTTTTAGGCAACAGGTCATATGCTTTCTTTTGATAATGGGGGAAGGGGTACCTAGATCTTTAAAAATATAGAAATTAAGGAAATTTGCCCAGTCTATATGAAAGAATAATGGAAATTGGATTCATTGTTTCCCAAATCAAATCTGCAGTTTATTATAGCAATTTCAGAATCTTACTGCCTTTTGGATAACTTATTAGACAACTGCAATACTCTAAATAGGACTGCCACTGAAAGTGTCTAGTTGTGATTCAAAGAGCAGTTGATTTTTACATTTAAAACTCTAAAATGTCAGGAGCCATAATAACAAATATTCTGCTCCATTATGGCCCAGTAAATATGTTGGGATACTTATTAAATGCCCCACACTCCACTGCTAGAAATAGAATGAATAGCTTCATGCATGACCATATTTTCCCCTTCCTCTCAAATGGTTTTAAGAGATTTTGTTTTGGGATTTTGTCCCTCCCCCCCCTCCACAGTTTCCATTTGTTTTTGTTTTAATACGGCCACCATATTTTGAGAAAACATTTTTAAATATTGGTAGAATTTTTAAAATCCTTTTATATTATTAATTACTTTGGAGACACTAAATTTTAGAGCTGATTACTACATATTAAAATATGGGGGGTTTCTTCAAGAATACATTATTAAAGTTTATCAATTCGATATATAAATCAGTAGTTCAATGGAAGGGCATATTTTCCCCATGCATTACTATCCAAGTGTTAACCCTTGACATCTCCATTTTAAAAAATCTATTAAATTCAGAGTTTACTATCTAGAAAGCAATGGTCTGATACCCTAAGCAATCTCTTTGAAAAAAACCATTCAATAAAAGATATTATTTTCTTTATTTTGTGGAATCCCATTCCCCAGTTATTAGTTAATTTCAGAACTGCTTTTTCTTTTACTCTGAATCAGACACTAGTTTCTTCTTTAGACTTCTCTCTTAAAGACTTTTAATTTTAAATTTTATTTTATAATATGTATGATATAACAGAATGTTTATATTATGCTATATAAAAACTTTTTTATTAAATGGACTTTAGATAAAATCATTCTACATAAAGACTAGGATCCACATGTCCTCTATACTTGTAGCCAATATTTATATGTTTTGTTAATATGTTGTTTAATATGCTGTATTTAAAAGAACAAAGTATGTTTTTCTCCAACTGAAAAAAGTGGAGATTGTTAATGGGAACTTTTGCAGCAAAATATTCTAGGTTAAGATTTGAATTCATTTTTTCTGATAAACTTCATTCATTCTAAGAAGGCTGGAATATTTCCCCCCTCCCTCTATAGCTAACGATCTAATATTAATTAAAACTACTTGTTTACTATTTTTTTAAATAATCACATGGCAAGAGGTGCTGAGTGCATATTGTCTGTCCAACAAGTTGACTCTTACAGTTTATTCTTATGCATATTTAGTTAGCATGAGTCCTGCTGAGATCAAGTGTCCTAGAGATGAATGTTTGTAAGGCTGAAGTATTTCACATTCTCTGCATATCTATTTCTAGGATCTATTTATATATTTATATGAGTTGCATACTATGCTCTCAATTCTCAGATGCTTGCATTGTGGATTAACAAAAAATAATATCTTCCTCTTTTTCCTGAATTGGAAGTTGGTAAAGGGGTTCTTTCTTAAGAATTTTGTAGACAAAATTTGCTAGCGTAAACATTTGGCATTATGCCTGTGATCAGTTAAAAATATCTCCTTCAACTAAGGTTTCTTTTTGAACTGTGGCAATCTATCAACATTTCTGTAGTTATCTTTTGTTACTATCTTGTCTTGAGCCCTTTTTTTAATGACATCTATTATCAGATTGAAATGGCGATTGAGACACTGCAAAAGTCTGATGGTCTGTCCACTCACAGAAGCTCTCTTCTCAACAGCCATGTAAGTTGCCTCTTCTTCATGTAAGCTAATCCTTTGATTATTCTGCATGCTTTGCTTGTCTTCTAAATGCTTGTTTTGTTTTGTCTTGTCACCCTCCCCCAGCTTCTGAATTTTCCTTTCCACTTTTGAACTCTCATAGCAGCTTTTTTTTTCCATGCAAGATGTTAGTGCATCAAAATTGTTTGATTTCCCTGCTCTTAGAAGGCTACTTTTAAGTTTCCTGACTCGCTAAAAGCAATTCAGAAGAAAGAGTCACAACACCCCTAAGTTAATACAATCTTCGCATTATTGTCAAGCGTCATGGGCATTGTATCATCATTTGAAAAGGAGAAAAATCTCATAATGCTGATGAAATACAGTTTAAGTTACATGTAAGCAAAACCTTGTCCACTCAACTGCATTGTATTGTAGTAAGAGAAAGAAATAGATAAATTGCTGATCAATTATTGCTTTAGTTTTGGCCCCATCCAATTTGACCCTCTGACTCACTGTGGTTTTTTTTAAACTATATAAATTGCTTTTTAATTTGTGTACAGAGAAATGGAGAAAACAATTTCAGTATGAACAAATGTCTACCTTTTCAATATTTATGTGCAGTATTCTAGGCTTATTTGACAGGTGTTCTAGAGCAAGGTACAAATGCTGCATGAAACAGCCACGTTTTCCTTTGATGGACTGAAGATTCTATCAAGGACTGATTCAGAGGCTGAATATTTCCAACAAATACCATTGGAGAAGGTTCCTTCTAACCTTCTTTAACAGTCCAGGTCAAAGTGCTTAGAGGCTACATAGCTTCAAAACTACGTTCAGGATTCATTGAAATCACTCAGTCTGGCAGACTTTCAATGCACCTAGTAGGTGGCTTTACAGTATATTTCAGGTTGCCTTGTTGACCAAACACCTGATAGAGGTGAGCCAGCAGTGTCACCTAGGTCCCATTTGCCAGAACACTTGGTCATTGTATTCTGGAGGAGGTGGTCTGTCAGAATTGATGGGCAAATCTCCTGGCCTCTGCGGTCAAGAAGACATGGTGGCCAAAAACGTTACCAGTTAATGCTGGTGGGAGGCAAAATATCACTCTATTTGCTTGTGTGCTTTGCAATAGGCTAAATAGATAATTGGCAGCAGGCATAGTAGCACCTCTAGTCAGTTCTGGGTTTGCTGAGTGGAAGTTCTGATCCTGGTTACTGGGTTTTCTTCTACAGCCTCAAAGACTCCTCATTGCCATAGAGAATATCATTTAAGGAGCAGTAGAGTCATCTCTTTCGACAGACTGTCAAGAGCATATTTGGCAAAACGATACCAAAAGCAATTTTGATTGGCTCAAGATTGAGACAGTTTTACCGCAGCTCTAAAAGTTAGGTTCCATCCACTGATTCTATTGAGCCTACACTAAACTGGGCCAAATTTTAATTAATTATATTAATATTTAATATGTCACATATTAATCTGACAATAACATAGCTATGCTTTAACCTTCCTTCACAGAAAAATACAGCAAGAGGTTTGGTTGGTGCCCTGGAGCACTTGAATAATTTAAAATAGATGTTCTCAATTAGTTTGTGGCATTTTAGGCACACTTACTGTTGCTTATTAAATATTAAATTGGAAAGTCAGTTGCCTTATTTTATAGTCATTGCAAGTTAGTGTAATAATTTACATTGTTTACATATGGAATTTATTACACTTCTCTATCTGAAAAATAAATCAATTTATACAATATTTATTTTTAGTTATCTAAATCAGATAATTTGTAAATTATTCAGCCGTCACTGAATATTAATGTACAGGTAGTCCCTGACTTACAACCACAGTTGAATCCAAAATTTCAGTTGCTAAGCAGGATAGTTGTTAAGTGAATTTAGTCCCATTACCATAGTTGTTAAGCAAATCTGGCTTCTCCGATTGACTTTGCCTATTTTAGCCAATTGAGAAGTTTACAGATGGGGATCACATGATCCCAGGACACTGCAACTGTCATAAATGGGAAAATCATGTTTTCACTTTCATTGCAACTTCTAATGGTCACTGAATAGTTATAAGTCAAGGACTACCTGTTTGTATTTTTATTTTTTGTTTTTATTAGTAAAATTTCTAACAGAAAAACTGCATCATAAAACTGTGGTCCTGTGATTTTTTGTTTATTTGTAAATTTAAACATAATTTAAAAATAGAATATGCCCTTACCCAAGTTAGATGACTACAATAAATTGAGGGGTGGGGGAATTTAATAGAATATTAGAATAAATTTCAGACCTCTCTTCAGAGGAAGAGCAAATGCACTTCGGAGGGAGGCATGGTCTGTGATGCAAGGGCCACTACAGAAAAGGTCTGCCATCTCCCAACGTATCTCTTGTGGGGAAGAGAACTATCTTTCCTACATGAACTTGTTGCTGTGATACATATTTCACTTTAGAGCATTAGATTATCATTTAGAGAAGGTGAGCACTAAATAAATAAACAGCAGCTGCACTGACTTGAGTTACATTTCATAAAACATTTTAGATTTAAATTGAATTTTTGTACTGTGCTATTCTGTTGTGTACATTTTCCTAAAAATTAGGGATGAAAAACTAACATTCAGAACTGGTAGAAAGGGAAGTATCTTTATTGATTATAAATATTGCACTTAATGTCAGCCTTTGTATGCAACTGTAGCAGTTGCAGATTTGTTTTGGAACAGAATTTCACAATAATGAATCATGCAATTAATTCACAGTTTTGGAGAGTGTGCCAATAGCAAAACCTTAAATGACATTAAGACCATATTATGTGTTTAGTTCCTAAAAAATATTGTTAATAATTGCTCTTTTTGTGACTTTTTTATTGACGTCCACTCCTTATTTATGGTACCTGAGTTAGAGTAGAGTACAACTGAGCAAGGGAATTCTGATTAGCTACAATGCTAATGGTAACCATAAACTAATTCTGCATCAACCTCTGTCAGTTATTTGTTTCTTGCTTGAGATTATTTGAATCCTATTTGCTTAGATATAACTTATGAAAGTTATATCACAACATGATTTTACTTTCAATGGCTTCCCAGGCAAGGGAAATTTTGAACCAGAGTCCTAGATATTGGTGCTCAGATTGACATGGAGCTATTGGTCAAAAATATTTTCTTAAACTGGTTGTCTAAGAACAAATTTGCAATTTGAAAAATGCATGTCAATGACTGACACAACCTTTAAGAAGGGCTTATTCTAGAGCAAGATTTGCGTTGTTGGATTCCAGGGCCAAATATGGACACTTCCATCACTTGTTATATCATGATAGTACATACATGTGTATTACCTAAGGCTAAGCCATTGAAAATATTGCTCATGTTTTGTTTGACTGCCCCTCCCTGAGGCTTTGGTATTTATCATTCCCATTGGAAATAACAGCCCACTGGGATCTGAATCCTAGTTTGCCTTATTTCCTCCTAGGCTCTCATTATATATTGTAAGCAGAATTGCTAAGTTTATAATTAGGTCCGTTGAACTACTGTAAGAACCCAATACATTGAATAAACGGGGGTACTCTCTAAGGGCAATGCTGACTCTTGATGTTACCACATGTATTTTATCACTGCACTTCATTTCATCTTTTTTATCCCGGAATCAGATCATGTACTTTAATTTCATTTTATTCATATGGCCGTAAGGTTAATCAATTAATAAACTGTTTCTATTACTATTTCCTCAGACCTGTTGTGTACTGCATCCACTTATAATTATGTGACAGAGCAGCTGTTTGTTAATTCTTGATTTGTTGTTGTTTCAAATGTGGAATTATATTAATTAATTATATTAATATCTTGAAAATAGTGTACTGCTTGTGATAGAACTTCTTGCTGTTTAATTTAGTGCAGAAGATCCTTTGTCAGTGAAATATGTAGCAACATTTTTAAGAAGATTCCTTGACTGTGCTGTGTCAGCCATATTTATGGCAAGTGACATGAATTTAGAATGAATTAAAGATGGATCATCTATCTGGGAAAGCAGCTGTCTAGGCTGGGAAGTTAAGCAGAGGTACCTCTAGTTAATCTGTAAGTGGAGACCACCAAGGAATAACAATAGCACTTATACCACTTCAGAACATTTTACATTTTACAGCCCTCTCTAAGCAGTTGATAGAATCAGCATATTGTCCCCAACAATCTGGATCCTCTTTTTATCGACCTTGGAAGTACGGAATGCTGAATCAACCTTGAGCCAGTGAGAATCAAACTGCCAAACTGTTGGCAATCAGAAGTCAGCAGCCTGCAATACTGCATTCTAACCACTGCACAACCATGGCTCTTAACTAGGATTGTAGGCTTGATTGAGAAAAGTCAGAAAAAATTCTAGTGGTAAACTTATTTCCATATCATAGCCAAAAAATCTATACAGACAAGTTTGCCATGAAAGTACCAGAAAGTGGGAAAAGGCTTTATTTTTCATGATCCAAGAGGATGAAAAAAAGTGACATGCATTATTTCTCTTTTGTCATTATTAATTCATTTTGGCACAAATAGGAAGAGCATAGATACTTTAACGCCTTCTGGTTAATTTTAATGAATTATGTGCATTAAATATTCTTAGTTTCTGGGTTGAGTGGTGCATGTTCAGTTCATTAGTATATTTAATAAAAGACAACGATTATGATTTCCCTTGCTCCATATCATCATCCTGATAGCAATTAAAGATCAGATTCTCTGATCAGCTATACAGAGAATGAAAACATGAAATAGTCAGTGAATGTGAGATAAAAAAAGACTGGCATTTAGTTGCAGAGGAAAGATATGGAAAAGAGCTTGCCGAATTGTGGTGTGGAGGTAAATAAATTTTCTTACCAACTGTAAGCTAAGTTAGAAATTGTCAACTGTTGTTAATACTGTGTTTTCCCCAAAATAAGATAGGGTCTTATTTTCTTTTTACACACAAAATATGGCTTGGGCCTTATTATGAGGGGAGGATTTATTGTTTTGGGGTTGCCGGGCGGTTGCTCTCTTGCGAGCGGGCTCCCAAAGAGCCGGGCACAGCCTCATGGGCAAATGGTTGTGTTGCGCTGTCGCAGCAGCGCAACATAACAGCCATGAAGTGACCACGCTCACGAGCAGCCACCTGGCAAACCCCCTTTCCAGCCGGGCACAGCACCATTCACTGACCTAGGGGTATCGCCAAGCTGCGTGAGTGCCTGTCCGCCACTGCCCGGCTCCCGTGGCTTGGTGCCTTTTAAATGCCAGTGAATGGCACTCTGCATGGCTGGAGAGGGGGGTTGCGCGAGCAGCTGTTCCGCTCTCGCGCCTCCCAGCCTCACAATGCCCTGGCCCAGCTCTCCCTGCAGAGTCAGGGCATCTCCGCTGCCACCACCGCCACCACCCCAGTATGGCTTTTTCACGGCTTCCAAACTGAGTCTTCTGGCAGTGGCCGCTCTGGGCGTACACTCTATGGTTGTATGCTCTGCCGATAGCCAGCCCACAACCACAGAGTGTATGCCCAGAGTGGCCACTGCTGGAAGACTCAGTTTGGAAGCTGCCGAAAAAGCCATGCTGGGATGGTGGCGGCGGAGGTGCCCTAGCTCTGCAGGAAGAGCTGGGCCAGGGCATCGTGAGGCTGGGAGGCGCGCAAGCAGGAGCGGAACAGCCGCTCACGCAACCCCCTTTTCCAGCCATGCAGAGCGCCATTCACCAGCATTTCAAAAGCACCAAGCTGTGAGAGCCAGGCAGCGGCGAACAGGTGCTCACGTGGCTTGGCAATACCCCTAGGCCAGTTAATGGCACTGTGCCTGGCTGGAAAGGGGGTTTGTTGTGCCCGGATCTTTGAGAGCCCGCTCGCAAGAGAGCAGCCACTCGGCAACCCCCCTGTTCAGCTGGGCACAGCACTGTTCACCAACCTAGCAGTATCCTGAAGGCACCAAGCAACGTGATCACCTTTGCCCCCCCCCCCCCCGTTCCCGCGGCTTGGCACCTTTGAGATACTGCTAGGTTGGTGAGCGGCGCTCTGCCTAGTCAGAGGTGGGGGGTTGTCCAAGGGCCTTATTTTTGGAGGAGGGCTTATATTTTTGCCCACCAGAAAAATGTGGCATAGCCTTATTATCAGAACATGTCATATTTTCGGGGAAACACAGTAGCTGCCCTTCCAAAATTACAATCAAGGTTTATTTGGTATGTAGTATTGTCAAACTTTTGAGCTTGACAGTGTAGCATTGCTCATATTCTTAAAACTGTTAGTATTTGAAAGATACCGATGAGATTGTTTATAATAATTTTTAAATAAGCAAACAAAATCATGTTTGTATATTTTAATACTATTTTCAATTACAATAAAGCTAACAGAATGTATATTGGCACCTTCAGATTATTCTCTATAAACTTCATTTTCACTGTTGAAAACTATTCTTGTTTTGTGTAGGAAACTCATACTGCTGGTTATTAGAGAGAGCAGTTGAGAAGCTTAGGGGTTGTGTATCTCTGCTAAAGATGATCTGCAATAAGCAGGTAGACTATACAACAGCAAATAGCACCCATTATTCTGTTCCATTGACTTGATTAAAGTGGTGCTTTTATAGCAGCATGGGGAAAAAGTGCACAGCATGCTAAATCAGAAATGGAACTCCTTTCAATCCACCTTTCTATTTTCATTAGCTTTTTTCATCTCTTTGATCTTGAATACACTGATTTCCACATAAGTTTTTATTATAATTGCCAGAAATGCAGCAGAATTTTTACCAGGCTTGCTGTACAGGTCCTCTTTGATTTATGACCACATTTGAAACCAAGATCTTGGTCGTTGACTGAAGTGGTCATTAAGCAAGATGTCATGTTACTGCTTTGCTCAACAAACATAATCCTAGCACTCCTGGTTGAGGTCATTAAGCAACCTCACAGGTCATTAAATGGGCTAAATCCAAGGTAAGGGGTGTAGGGTGTCACATGAGGGATGGGGGAGACCACTGAAAATTCTCTCTGCTGAAATCCATACTGAATTTTTCAGTCCCTGAATGGATACTGTCAGATGGCACCTTGTACTCCTTTCCTTATCACACTCCCTCCCCCTCAGGAACTGGAAATCCTTCCTGCTGAATTCCAATCCTCCCTCAGGATTTGAGCTCTATTTCTGCACCCCACCAAAAGAGTTCAGCTCCATTCTATGTGGATGATGTCATTGTGTGCGTGACATCACAGGATCACAGGTCACTTGGCAACCGGTCATAAATGTGAACAGGTTGCCAAACACCCAGATCACAATCATGTAACCATAGAAATGGTGATACAATATTGTACAACAGCTGGAAGTGTTTAGGGGCTGTCATATGCCAAAGCCCATATGATGGGCTTTTCAAGGTCATTGTAATTCCTGACCATCATTAAATAAAATAAAAGCATTAGCAACTTAGGACTTACAGTATGTACTGCTTCACAGTCCTTTACAGTCTTCTGTAAGCGGTTTACAGAGTCTAGGATTACTTGTACTTAATAGCCTGGATCATTTCACTGTATTTATAATTCTACTGCCAACTGGATTTTTTAAAAAGTTTTTAATATTTGCATTATTATTTTTTTCTCTAACAGTCAGGAACGTATGCATTAGTGACACTTTTAACAAGTGTTAAGATTGATAAGGAGAGATCCTTTAGTTGCTTTGGGGAGTTTTGACATTCAAAGTTGTCTGATGACTAGAGTGAATTAATAGCTCTAGTTCATCACCATTATAGGCAATGCAAATTCTATTGCTTTATATACAGTAATTCACTTTTCCAAGGGACTTAACATTGGTGGGTGCTGCTTATACATGAGATTGCTTGGAATTTTATAATAAATTCATGGCTAATAATCAGTTTCCCCAGCTTTAATGTACAGTAAGTAGGAAATGTTTTTGAAGTCTCATCATCACTATTAAAAACCAAGATTATATATATATATATATATTGTTTTTCCTCTGCTGCTACTGGGAATAGAGAAATGAATGTGTTATTCCATGATGATGGTGGCAAAGGAACTTTTAGAAATAACAAGAGCAGCAGCAGCAATTAATACTACCTCTAAGCTTTCTATTGCATCTGTGCATGATTTACTCAGATGTCACCTTATTCTGGCTAGGTTGCTACAAAATGTGTTATTTTTATTTGTCTCTTTTGATAGTGTGATTAAATGATTCAGTCACATCCCAAACAGAGATGCACTAGAACCACCTGTTGTCAGCTGAATCTTTACAGTAACTCTGCAGAGTCATGTGAAAGAGGGGGTACTATTTGAAGACATGCCATTTTTACTTTCAAAGTTTTGGGAAATTTAGAGTTTTGCTTAATCAAGGAACCCTAACCCTTTCTAAGCGGTTCCATTTCATTAAAGCTATAGCATAGCTTCAATGAAATAGCTAACGAGATTTTTATTAAACAATATATTTTTTGTTGCACTCTCATCATAAAGGTGGCCTATTTTAGATGTTATGGAATTGACTTTTTTGCTTTCTCCATTGATAAATGAACTCTGCTCCATATATATCATAAGTATGTAAAATATACTGCTTAACATGCAATTATTAACATAGACCTGCCTTGTTTCACATGTGAAATAAATAAAATCATTGAGAGAAATAGCTTATAGGGCCAAATGAAATTTTCAGAGAAATTAAATACTTTATCACATGTTAGGACAGATTTTGCTCTTTAGCAAAGCAAAATATAATTATTATTCCAGTAAAATTGTGCAATAACCTTAAATTTGCTAATCCCATACCACATAGAACTATATTCACTTCATAAATACCATTCCTTTTTGGCTTGTATAAACTACCGTCAGTATTGCTCACATTTTCTCAAGGGCTAACACTTTTTCTCTAAGTATATATTATTTCACTTTAAGTGAAATTGCAGTTATTTTGTTGAAGTATTTAGTGTTGTCTGGGGTCATAAGTGGATTCTGCTTTTTTCCCATTATCTGTGACGTTATAATGAAAACACTTAGTTTGAAAGAATTATCTTGGAGTTGGAAGAGGGAGCTAGTTCAGACAATAACTATTATTTAATCTCTAATGAAGCCTCTTAATTGTTCTTTGAACTTGCCTTCTTTTTTCTTTGTCCCAAAATTGAAATAGCTTCAATGGCTTTTAGACAACTATGAAACAGCAGAAGGGGTGAGCCTTCCCAGAAGCACTCTCTACAACCATTACCTGCGACACTGTCAGGAGCATAAATTGGACCCTGTCAATGCTGCTTCTTTTGGAAAACTAATACGGTCAATTTTCATGGGCCTACGGACCAGAAGATTGGGAACCAGGTTGGTGTAAGAAAATCAAGGTTTGGGGTATAAGTATTACTTCATCTAAGAGCAACTGTAATGCATTGAGGCCAACATTAGCATATAAAAGGAATCTCATTAAGTCAAATCAAAGTCTGATCAACAAGTCTCATAGCCTTTTTCCACTATAATTTGAGGAAATAGTATTTATGGCATTGAGTCTACAATTGCAGTAAAATCACTTAGGGAATAATTGTCATTGATAGCTGTATGCTACATGCATTTGTTTTTGGACAGACTTTCAAAAAAATTGGTGCAATTTTTTTTTCTTGTATAAAAATGTATTTCTTTTTAATTGTCCTGAATGTTATTGCATATTTTTTCAGTATGTAACTCAGATGAGTAATATGAGAAAGAGAGAAACATATTGTCTGCATTTTCTATCCTAAACATACTTTCATTTCCCCTTTATGAACTTTTTCTAAGCTACAGATAATATGGTCTTCTGTAGTGTAATATTTTAGACATCTAATTATTTGGGGACACTTTATGTACCTTTACCAGCTTTCCAACTATTTTATTTTGGAGACCTAGTGGCTCAAAATGTGCACAATATCCCCAAAGTGTTTGCATTACACAATGGATTCACTTATTGGAAATGTAATTTTTAGAGTCTTTTGTAGTGATTTGTGACTTAGGATTTATTGCTGCCTGGCAGTTTTTTAAAAGTTGACTTAACTTTTCCCCATAACTCAAAGGGGGGGATAATTACTGCTAGTTCAAAGCACATTAGTATGTTTTTGAGGTTTGGGTTTTATGCTCTAGTGTAGATCATGTTACATTTAATTACATTAAACTGCATCTGCTATTTTAAGTTTATTCAGCTACTTCAGTCTTTAGGAATAATTTGATATAAACAAATTGCAATCTCATTACTTGCCCCTAACTCCAGTGGTCACAAACAAAAATCCTTGGAGAGTCACTTTGTACATGTCTTCCTTATAAAACTGATCTATCCACACCTATTGATTCTTTTAATAATAATGTTCTACCAATACATATAGAATAATTGTCTAATTACAGGTAGTCCTAAACTTGCAACCACAACAGAGCCCAATGCTGCTAAGTGAAACATTTCTTAAGTGAATTTTGCCCCATTTTATGACCTTTCTTGCCACAATTTTAAAGTGAATCACTGCAGTTGCTATGTTAGTAACATGGCTGTTAAGTGAATCTGACTTCCCCATGGATTTTGCTTGTCAGAAGGCTGCAAAAGGCTATTACATGATCCCGGGACACTGCAGTTGTCATAAATACATGCCAGTTGCCAAACATCCCGGTGGAAATGCTGCAACAGTCATAAGTCTGAAAAACAGTCATAAGTCATATTTTTCAGTGCCGTTGTAACTTTGAACAGTTCCTGAACAAATGGTTGTAAATTGAGGACCACCTGTAATAGAAATATTTTCTGCTGGCCTGGATTAACCACCACCCCCTCCTAGACTGGTGCAAGTTTATATAGCCACATAAATAAGTTTTTGATGGCAATTCTATATAACAAATACAAAGTCTTAAACTTTGTAAATTGGCATTCAATCTTTGCCTCCCTCCAAATGTTTCTGTATTGGTTAGGGTTGGGCATTGCCTTATCATGATTGTTTTAGTAGCTATGGAGGTCCAGGCCAGATTCTAAGGCAAGTCAGGACTATAATACGCTGCTTTTCATTATTTCATTTTCTACTTTTGGAGGCTGAGTGCTAATTTTAGGGAGTCATTACTTTTTGTTACATACTACTTATATGTCTTTCACTGTATACTATCCAGAATTAGGGATTAGTTTATTTTTCATTTGTCATTCAGGTCAATTCAGATGCAACTAGAACAACGAATGTGAAGAATTCATTTACATCCCAACTCAATTTTCTTCAACAAATATAAACTGTTTTTTAAAAAATGTTTGTCTTATAATTCTTTTCCATATACCTCATAAAGTATTTTTCCCACTTCTTTGGAATCCTTTTTGTTTTTATTTGGGTAAAATGCATCTTTAAAAGAATTAATTTGTCTAAGAACTTCTCTGGCTATGCTACCAATAGGTAGTCGTACTAATATCTTGGATTGATAATATCATCTTGATCTAACTATTCTTTTCAACTCTGCTTCTGTTATTATAGTTTTAAATAAACTTCAAGCATGATAGAAAGGCTCTATCTGCAGATGTAGTAAACAGAAATTGAATCATTCAAATATACTTAGGGTCAGAAATACTGCAGACATACAAAACCACATTTTCAAGACATGCCCGAGCTAGCGGTGATGGACTATGAGAATTGGAGAAGCTTCTTGGATAAGAAGCAAAATGTTTTCAAAGAAAAAATAAAACAAAGTCCAGTTGCCTTTGGTAAAAAGCATCTTTGGGACAACCATGATCTGGATGATTAAGGCTATCCATAGATGGTGACTGAATAGGAAAGAGGATATGGTGATGGGGCAGATAGATTATAGAAAATATTGACCCATTGTGTACTAGAGAGCATTGTATCAATTTATGGAGGGTACATTTATTTATTTATTTGATTCCATTTATTTTGGTGCTACCTGACTCCAAATTGACTCTGGGCAGCTTGCAGTACAGGTAAAACTGATAAAATATAATAGGATAAAGAAAAATCCAGAATAAATAAACAAGATGACAAATCCAGACAGCCAACATGCAGAATTATGCAGCATATTATACACAACCAACAAGGGATTCCATAAGTTATTAATAACTACAAGTCATTCTGAGTGTCAGTTGTAACAGGACAGTAAGCAAGTTAAAAAGTATTGCCTTCATATAGAACTATAAATGATAAAAATATTATCTTCATATTCATGTTCATATTCTATACCATTCATATACCATTCAGATTATGGCTTCTCTGTAGATAGTTCTTTGGCTGCTATGGAAACAGGATGCTAAACTTATCTAGTATTGCTTTTCTCATGTTCTCTTAATGTTCCCGTGAGAAGTGAATATGCTCAATGGTCTCTGTACCATGGTAGTACAGTTAGAATATGTGAATTACTTATTACCATGGCCAGCTACCTGTAGTTGGAATCCCAAACAGGAGCTTTGTTTGGATGGCTATGAAAGGCAAGCGTGTTAGTAACCTAAATAAATCTCAGATATGTGTATGAGTGTGTGCTGATATGGTATCTTCTGCTTGTTCCCTTTTGTTTTGCTTAGAAGGGAGAATTGGAATATCAGCCATTGCTCTGATAACTGCCTTTTTGGAAGCAGCCTTAATGCTAACATAGCTCAGGATCTGTGCTATTTCAACAACATCCCAGTGGTTGTCTATTGATTGTTGGTTGCTTTTTCCCAAAGGGGGAATTCCAAATATCATTACTATGGGATTCGTGTCAAGCCAGACTCTCCTCTTAATCGACTACAAGAGGACATGCAATATATGGCTATGAGACAACAACCCATGCAGCAGAAACAAAGGTAAAGTATTCTTAAAATAAGTACTTTGCATTTAGTAGATTTCAATGTTTGTAGGGAGAGGACATTGCAGTATCTGAATTGTATGACAGATAAATTGGAGGGACAGGACTACCAATCATGGATTTTGATAAGTGGAATGTTTTTGATATGTACAGACAGTCCTTGCTTAGCTACCTTAAATGGCCTGGAATTTCTATCTTTAAATGAAGCAGTTGTTAAGCAAAATAGCATGTGACTGCACTGCTTAGCAACTGCTGGTCCAGTGATCCCAGTTGCGGTTGTTAGGCAAGGACCTCGTGCTTTTCCCCCACTGCCACAGTTGCCTCTACTTCAGTTGCCCCACCCACCTATCTTCCCTCCTATCTCTGCCCTGTTGGCCGTCTTGCACTGCCTACCTCTGCTGCTCCCAGCTAAATCTCGCCGTCTTCTGCTGCTGTTGACAAGACATGCTGAGGCAGCTGTTGGCCTTTTGCACCTAACTTAATGAATGGTTATTAAGTGATTACTACCTATATTGTAGCAATCAGAACTGGACATGGAATTCCTGGTGCAGTCTGACCAGTGGAGCAGAGTGGTACTATCACTTCCTGTGATTTTGACACTGTGCCTCCATTGATGTAGCCCAAAACTACATTGACTTTATTGGCAGTAGTGCCACATTGTTGGCTCATGCTTAATCAAGGGCATTTGGATTCTTCTCACAAGCATTACTGCTCTGTTCCTTTGCATCTATTTTTTCCTTACATTTCTCACCACTGAACTGAGCCTATCTTCAAGGTGTTAGCAATCCTTTATCCCCAACTTTGTGTATTGTTGCAAAAAAAAACAAAACCAAAAACCAACTCTATATAGTTATAGAGTCACTGAGAGATATGTTTAAATTGAAGGAGATATTACTGCTTAGGAAGTATGTGCCTTGTTTGAAATTGATAATATTAATCTGACTATCCCTGGTTCTTGGGAAGGACTTGATAGGTGGATTAAAAATGCCAAATTTGGTGTAAATATCTGGTTGATTGTGCAACCAACTACAATAATAATATATGATGCTATTCTTTCCATAAAAAGAATTTCTTAACATTCTCAGTATTTTATCTTAATGGAATCCTCTCATCTTGGCAAAATCTTTCATGTGATTAGAAGATTGAAAGAGACGGTTTTTAAATGAATATAGAAATTATGCTACTCCGGGTTTAGGATACCAGTCTAACCAAAGAAAAAGTGACTTAGTCAGAATGTAACACTGAAACAGTTGCATGAAAAATTAAGAATAGCCCTGTTGGTTCACATCAAAGTTCATCCAGTCCAGGATTCTATTTTGTCCTCAGATGCCTCTAGGGCAGGGGTGTCAAACTGGTGGCCCACGGGCCAGATGCATCATGCGCAGGCCATGCCCACCCCAGTTTTGCGAGTAGGAAAAACATCTAGAGTGATTGCAAGTAGGAGATGGAGATACACTTTTTTCTTGCTACTCTTTTCCTGCTAGAAATATTTCAGTGCTCCTTTCTGCAAGAATTCCAGAGGCTATTCAAGCCCTGTGTGAAAAAAGTACTTTTGATTGTTCTAAATCTCCTCAGTTTCACTAGATAAGCTCGTCCCAAGTATTTCAAAAGAAAGACAGAGAAAATTATATCCCTGTGCTCCATGCTATGCATAATTTTATACGCTCCAAGCATATCCTTGTTTATTCCCCACAAGCTAAAAAATTCCATAAAAATACAATTTTCTCATAAGAAAGCACTCAATCCTTTTGATTGTTCTTTTGCATTTGTTTTGTGTCTTTTCCAGACGCAGATTTATTGTAGCTTTATATGAGCATCACGATGTTGTCAGTTCTATTTTCAGGCGCTTTCCAAATGTTTTCTGAGACTGGAATTTTGCCTTTTTCCTGGCTGCGACACTCTGAACTGACATTTGCATTGAGCTATCCAGCATGATGGCAAGATTCCCCCCCCTCCCCCCGTTTAATTAAAATTCAGTTCAAATTGTATTAGTTTATACTTGAAGTCTTTGCTCCAATGTGCATCACTTGAATTAGAATTGCCATTTGGTTAATTACTGATAGAGTTTGAAGAGGTCCTTTGGGGGGCTTTTGCCACTCTGACCTCTGCAGATTTGGGTAGCTCATTGCATACTCCCATATCAAGATAATTTATAGACAAATGAAAAAGCCCTGACCCCAGTACAGATCTTTGACTGGGACTGAACTGTTGGCTGAGAAATTCTGCCCAATTGTTAATCACTTCATCCAGTTAGTTGGCTGCAATTGTAGGTATTCTTTCCATCAAACTGGGCCTCAGAAGGGGAGGATATATTGTGCATATCCTAGTCAACCAGGAAAAACCACACAACCTCTCCCAGTTAGCCAAATAATCCTCTTAAATGTGTTTGTGCAATACAATCGTGACAATTTTACATATAAAAGTCTATTTCTGTTTGCATGTTCTGGTTATGAGCTCCCAATTATCCTCCTTTTTCTAAGGAATGCTGACTCCGGGACTCAGTGTTCCTAAGACTTTATTTTTTAAAACAGCTTATTATTTCAGTTTATTTGTTCTTTTTGGACTGCCACTTTTTTGTTATAATTAAGTGGTGAATACTCAAAAAGCTTCAGTCTATTCTGTGCTCCTTAAGAGGACCATTGATTGCAGTAGTTAGGTTAGTAAATATTTTGTACTAGAACAAATTAGCCAAAATAGCAAACCCAGCTGCTCTGTACTGTTTTCATTTTCCATTTCTTCTGTTTAGCAGCACTGGAAAAAGAATTAACATTGACAAAGCATTAATTCAGTTTGGGAAAAGGGGCAGGTTCTTCTGTTATTTGTTGCAGTGCTGTCTGAAATCCTTTAGAAATAGTAATATGTGATGTGTTTTAAAATTCACGGTTATAAGCAGTATCCTTTCAACCATATCTTTGAAGCCTCCTAACTTACTATTGCTCTGCTCTACTCAGTTAGTTTGTTTTTAAATAGAGGCTGTCCTTGAATTTACTGTAGATATTATTTTCATGTTAATTAATTTTGTGCAAATGTAATTATATTTTTTTCCATAGTTACTAGTTTGGATCAAAGCTACAATGGGATCATCACAATAGAATGATATTGGCCCAAGTACTGTATTTGAGCCTAGTCCCATTTCTGGCTCATCTACTTTATTTAGTTTAACTATAGGCATTAACTATAGTGGATACCTGCCTCTACCAAAGGAGTTGTCTCTTCCAAGGGAGAATCTGCCCCTTCTGCCTTCTCCATGTCTGTTTGGTGTGGGCTTTGGTAAGAGGTCTGGTTTCTGCCGCCAGGGTGTTGGCTATTTCCTACAAAGTCTGAGCTCTGCAAGAACCAAACTCTGTTACTTTTGCAGCTAAGGGTTTATCTTTTCATGGAGAGCTGAATGAACTCTTTGAGTTTAAAGATATCCATTTTTGTGGTTGCTACCATATTTTCGATACCCCACCTTTTTATAGATATCCCGTCTTTTTGTTCGATATCTCACTTCTGCCACCAATTTGTTATAGTGTTCTGACCCAAGCTTCCTTAGAAAGCAAGAAGCAAAGTCTTGGTCTTTGCAAAACCTCTTTTGTTTACATGGCTGTGAATTCCTTTCATTCATAGTTAGCAAGGCTTAGTAAACAGTCTTTCAGAGGAATGTTTATCCACACGCACCTTATCTCGTTTGGAACGCTACCAGATAACTAATTTCCAAATGCAAGCAAGGCAAACTTGGCACAGTTTCTTAAAGTCACAAACAGAACTTTCCACCCTTGAACTGACTGAATGAACGAATTGTTTCCTGCAAAAGCCCACTTTCCGTTTGTTCCTCTTTTGTTTCCTATGGAAGGGGCCAATCATCTCCAAGGTGTGGCTTTACTCCTAAGTCGACCCTGCTTTCTTAGTTGTTCTTGTCTTCTGGCAGCTCTGTGCATGCGCACACTGAGAACAGGCTCCAGCTGTTCTGCCTCACTGTGGTCTAACTCTCTCTCTCTGCCTCCGACGCAGAGCCCTCGTCTGAGCTTTCCTCAACCCCCAGGACTGGCCCATGTTTCTCCCCAACCTCCCACTGCCCGACTCCGCTAGCTACCCGCAGGCCACAACACATAGGTTCTTTTAAGTATATCCAACTCAAACACAAAAGAGTCAGCACAGTACACACTCATTGACACACTACTATAGGCAGTTCTCAATTTACAACCATTCATTTAGTGACCAAAGTTACAATGGCTTTGAAAAAAGTGATCGCCCTGGTCATGTGATCAACATTCAAATACTTGGCAACTGGTATGTATTTATGACAGTTGCAGTGTCCCTGAGTCACGTGATCACCTTTTGCTATGCAAAATCAACAGGGAAGCCGGAGTCACTTAACAATCATGTTAATAATTTAACTTTGGTGATTCACTTAACAACTGTGGCAAGAAAAGTCATAAAATGGGGCAAAATTCATTTAACAATTGTCTTGCTTGGCAACATAAATTTTGGGCTCAATTGTGGTTGTAAATCCAGGACTACCTGTATTCACTACTCATCACTACTCCACTTTTCCTTACTGCTGCTACTTCTTCTCCACCTACTATTTTTTATCAGTCCTCCTACTCCTTGGGAATACTGCTCCTTGGGAATTCTGCTACAGAAAATTACCTTTCTGGCTGCTTTAGTTCCACACACAAACACACCCTTTCCTCTCTCCCCTCCCTTCCCCTCCTCCCCCCCCCCAAACCACTAATTGTCCTCTTTTAAAACTACTCAGCTTTCATAGCCAATTTTGCTGTGCTGGCTGACTTAAAGAGACAGGAGGACGGTAGCACAAATGCAGGGCATTTTCTGAGCAGCCTGCTTTTTCTCTCTCTCTTTCACAACAAATTTGGATTTTGAAATAATTCATTTAACATGTTGATTTAATTGTCATGTAATAAACTTCTCTTCAAAGAATCTTTTAGAAGCAGCTAGGGACAGCTTGTAACATTTGCAGTAAAGCATTTCTAGGAAGGTTGCCATTTTCCATGTTTAACAGTAACCACAGATTTTTGTTAAACATAAAAAGATATCTGATTAATCATCTAAATAGCAATAGCAATAGCACGTTGACTTATATACTGCTTCACAATGCTTTACAACCCTCTCTAAGCGGTTTACAGAGTCAGCATATTGCCCCAACAATCTGGGTCCTCATTTTACCCACCTTGGAAGGATGGAAGGCTGAGTCAACCTTAAGCCTGGTGAGATTTGAACTGCCAAATTGCAGTCAGCTGACAGTCAGCAGAAGTAGCCTGCAGTACTGCATTCTAACCATTGCACCACCATGGCTCTTCAGTGGTTCTTAACCTTTTCTTTACCACGGACCCCCTTTAAATACCTTTTGAGGCCATGGGTAAGGTGACCAGATTTTCAGATTGGTAAAGAGGGACACCATCAACGGGGGGGTGGGGTGTGTGATTAAAATTTTTATATTTTGTCAAAAGGTCACACAAGGCGATTATATGGGGTCATTGCTAAGTGTGAAAAATGGTCATCAGTCACTTTTTTCAACACCATTGTAACTTTGGTCACTAAAAGAACTGTTTGAAAGCTAACGCTAGCTTGCATTATGCCTTATGCTAGCTTACATTTTCAAGAGAGAGAAGCTAAACTTATTAGAATTGAAATAGAAATGAATAGAGTAGAATAGAATAGAATAGAATAGAATAGTTTATTAGCCAAGTGTGATTGGACACACAAGGAATTTGTCTTTAGTGAATATGCTCTCAGTGTACATAAGAAAAATAAAATAGAATACATTCATCAAGAATCAGAAGCTACAACCCTTAGTGACTCTCTCTCTCTCTTTCTCTCTCTCTCTCTCACACACACAGACACACAGACACACATTCCTCCTCTGGATTCACTGGGCCATTTATAAATTCCCCCTCCTGTGCACACCTTCAGCTTCTCTCTCTCTCTCTCTCTCTCTCTCTCTCTCTCTCTCTCACTCTCACTCTCACTCTCACTCTCACACTCACTCACTCACTCACTCACTCACTCACTCACTCTCTCACACACACACCCCTCCTCTGGATTCACTGGGCCGTTTATAAATTACCCCTCCTGTGCACACCTTCAGCCTCTCCCTCTCTCTCTCTCTCTCTCTCACACACACACACGCACACACATACACACCTCCTCTGGATTCACTGGGCCGTTTATAAATTCCCCCTCCTGTGCACACCTTCAGCCTCTCTCTCTCTCTCTCACACACACACACATACGCACACGCACACGCACACACATACACACACATAGACACCTCCTCTGAATTCACTGGGCCGTTTATAAATTCCCCCTCCTGTGCACAGGTTCAGCCTCTCTCTCTCTCTCTCTCTCTCTCTCTCTCTCTCACACACACACACACACACACACACTCCTCCTCGGGATTCACCTGGGCCGTTTATAAATTCCCCTTCTGTGCAAACACTCCTTCAGCCTCTTTCTCCCCTCTTTCTGGATTCGCTCCGAAGTTTTTAAAATTACCTCTTCTGTATAGAGACCAGGTTATCAGCCATGTGAGACATACGCTGTGTTTCTATGGCACAGTAATCCCCTCCCCAAACAACACGCAATGCCAATTTAGAAGCCCCGAGCAGCCGAGGCGAAGCAGCAGTCCGGGGGGATGGGGAGGGGCTTGGACAGCCTCGGAGGCAGCCCGCCAGCTCCGAGAGAGAGAGAGAAAGAGAGGGGGGAGGGAAGGGCTGCTCAAAGCAACAGAAGAAGAAAAAATCCGTGAGGGAAACCTGCAATCTCCACATGGAGTAAAGTCTTTTCCTCCCTCAGCCATTGGCAACAGATCCCAAGGACGCGCGGGCAGGAATGCGCTTGGCTCAAAGAATATACGCTCCCAGTTGCTAGGAGAGCCTCAAGGTGGCTGGAGGCTTTTTCGTAACTTAAAAAAAAAAGGGACTTTTTTTTAAAAACCCGGGACGCGGGACAAATTGTTCAAAAGAGGAACTGTCCCGCTGAAATCGGGACGTCTGGTCACCTTAGCCATGGGCAGTGCACCAAGACCTAACTCAAGATTTAAATGATCACATTTCTTCAAACTTTCGCGGACCCCCTGTGACAACATTGTGGGACCCTCAGGGGTCCACAGACCACAGGTTGAGATCTGTGATCTAAATCATCACCCAGTTATTTCTATTCTCTTTCTAAAATAAGTGAGTAAATACATACTTGTAAAATAAAAAAAATTAAGCTGAATTTCGTATCAATAGTTTGTAAAGAAACCAAGGTAAAACACAATTAGTTCAGATTTTGCAAGTCTGGATTGGACCTAGCGTCCAATCCAGACCTAGAGTGTAGTTTTTAAACCAACTGATTTATTTTGCAATAACTAGTAGAGTATCTCTGTAAGCTATATATATGACATTGTAAGAATGATCAGTCTGCAAATGATTATGCATGCATGGAATGTGAATTTGTGACAAGATAACACTATGCCTTAAGTATGTTTGTAGAAATGTTTTCATTTATTTATTTATTTATTTTGCCTGTAAACTTGAAGGCTTAAATTCAAGCTAAGTTAGTCATGCTTAAACTTTAGTTCAGCAGATTTTATTTCGGTATAAATGTAATGCCATAATGCATGTAAAAAAAGAATTAGGCTTGCATTGCAATACTGCTTCCATTACTGTTGCTTGAGTTCAGACTAAAAGACATCCAAGGCCCCTTCCAACTCTATTAGTCTAGTCTAGTCTAGTCCAGTCCAGTCCAGTCCAGTCCAGTCCAGTCCAGTCAGATTCATGGAAAGAATGTAGATCATTCTTTGGACCATGGACTGGATAGACAAAAAGTCACAGATTGAGACCTGAGTTAAGGATATTTTAGGCCACCATTTTGAATATATGACCAAGATGTATCATGCTTCTAGGAAGAGTAAAAGATGATAAACAAGAAGTAAGAAAAAGTATGTTAGAGAAAATTGGTATGGAGGGAGGGGATCAATTCCATAGCTGTAATTTTTCAAATTTCAAAATGCTCACTAACACAAAAGACATGGGAATAATAGTTCTAATCTACAACTCTATAGTACTAAAGGTTGGTATTACCGTATTTGGTTGCAAAACTACTATAACACACTTTCTTAATATTTCCTATAAATTCTGGAATTATTTTTATTGTAATAAACAAGTATAGTCTTAAAACAGTTGTTACTTTGATTTGATATTGTTAAATTTATGGTTTGAATTACCAAATGAAATATTTAAACCAGAAAAGGCAACCTCTTGAAGAAATGAGTACAATTTATGCTTTTGAAGTCAAGTTGAAGCTGCCATGAAATGACTATCATTTTAACTATCTATAGACAGATATAGAAACTGGGTTATTGTCAACATAGCTACTATAGCTACTGTATTTAAAACAGCACTTATAGCAATATATTGATTTTGTTTCTGTGCTTTCTCACTTTAAAATATACTGGTTTCTTTCTCTGAACTATGAATTCATTTTATACCTATTAGATTTCTGCCTTTGTTAGGATTTATTTCTTCATTTATTTTCCTGCATTTCTTTGCTACTTACTTGGATTTTCCCATTACATATGTCCACAAAACTATATTGTGATGTTCATGAAAAGCGTTCCCTCGCAGGTGATAGAATAGTGAGATCAGGATCTTCCAAATAAGGGGGGGGGGGAATGGAGGACTGGAGAAGTCATTGCCAAAGAAACTGATTTCTCATTGGTCATTTAATCTACATATCTGCTTTCCCACTGAAGTGTTTTGGCTGCCAAAGCTGCCTAACCAATTGGGTAAAGAAGCAAAATTAGGAATTTTATTTATGTGTTTATATTTCATGCTTCTACACTGCTCACCTTCCTCAAGGAATAGTGAAAGGCCATTAACACTGCACAATACCATTATGCCTTTAAACGGGTAAGGGCTAAAGGAATAACTAGGAAATATAAAAGGTGGAACTTTAAATATATTCTTGTTTGCCTAGTAGCTGATTAACTCAAATGATTGGATTCCTTGTATTTATCATGAAGATGTGCATGCTACTCTAGCTGAGAGGGAACTAAGGCTGTAGTTGCTACCTTAAGAAGGAATGGAGAAATATAGGATTTCGCTGAACTTGGTTAGAACTTGATGGTCCCAAATGGAATGTAAAAAAAAGACCAGCAGGCCTCTCAACAAGCTTTCTTCCTGAGCTTCTTTCTGTAGCTATTTCTCTTCTTCAGATCATGTGGAAAATGAATTGACAACTAGGGAGAGAACCAAGTGTTTTTGGGGAAGACACTGGTGTGAAACTGTGGATCTGCTCTACTATATTAATTAAGAGAATCCACATAATGAAGGGTAGCAAGCTGTTCATTTTAAATAAATAGCTGGAAGATGCTGGGAATTGATATGTGCAATTTGAACCCACACTGAAAAATTAAAGCTAATTCAATTCTATAATTATCTAATAACCCACTTGCTTACCGTATAACGTTAAAAGAATTCAAAGTTATCTGTAATCATCCAGCTTACACGCATGCTACATGAGGTACCTATAGAAAAGCAAATGCTGGGGCTTCCTGTGGGAGGAGCCTGTCGACGAGGAGCTCAACGAAGCCCCTCTTAAAGATCTGGTTTGTATATCTAATTAAGATCAATAGATATCATCCCTTTCTGGCAGAAAGGGACAGGCAGAAGCTCAGGTGTTAGGATTTATTCGTAGTTCATAGCCCTCTTCTTTTTTTTTTTTTTTTTTTTTGGGCTGCGAACAGAGAATGGATCCAGCGTAGCTGAGCTTTCCTCCAACCATTTCTTTACAGCTGCCTTTTTGCAGCACTAGACAGCCTCCCCCGCACTCAGGACTATGACAAATTGCTTTTAAGATAATACGAGCGGGTCACACCTCTGTGATGTGTGTGTGTGTTTTTTTTTAACTATCTAAATACCAGCCTTGTTTTTCCTTTGAACTTCTCTGCGCAATTGGGACACAAAATGGCGTTTTTACTGTGTTGGTGATTGATGACGTAATTAACTGGCTTTATTTCCCCGGAGACCGCTACTCATTAATGAGCAAAGTCCACAAATAATTTATTGAGAACTGGCCAGCTGAAGACACTGTTTATCTGTCTATTCTCAGATTTTATCTATAATGCCTCCCAAGTCTAAACAGGCAAAAAAACCCTCCCCCCTTGTGCCTAAATCGCTGCCTTTGTCTCCTACGCCATCTACTGGAGATTTCTTGACACAGGAGCTTCTCTCCCAAATAATTAATGGCTTTAGAAAAGAAATTCAAGAATTTGTGTTGGATTTATGCGATAAAATACATGCCAAAATTGCCCAGATGAATGCGAATGTGTATGAAGTCGCGTCTACTTTAACAGATTATGTTGAAGTAATGGAGACGAAATTGGAATCTTTGGAGAGGGCTAATCTTGATTTGTCTTCTAATATTCAAGCTTTACAACAAGAGATTATTAATAATCAAACACAACTTACAATGATAAATTATAATACAAAGGCGTTTGCAATACGTGTAAGAGGATTGCCTGAAAGGAAAGGAGAGAGTTTGAAACAGACTTTTGTAGAAACTTTCAGCCAACTGGTGGGAGGCCCAGGACTTAATTTGGATTGGAATATTCGAAAAATCTATCGCCAGAATTCGCATGTGGCGGAGCAACGACAGCTTCCAAGAGACATAATTATATATTTTTTCACAAGAGAATCCAGAAATGCGATTTTACAAAAGTTTTATAAAACCAGGCTCCGAATTGAGAACCACGATTTGCTCGTCTTTAAAGATATTCCGCTTCAGATGCTCCACGCAAGGAGAAGTTATACTTTTTTAACCCAAGAACTCAGAAAACGTCAAATAAAGTATAAATGGGAGGCTCCAGTTGGAATTACAGTTACATTTGAAAAGCAAAGATTTCGTATTAATTCTGTTTCGGAAGCTTGGGACTTTTATTATAAAACTCTGAAGGCGGGGCTTCCTGACTCACCCGGAAATGCGGAAGAACAAGGTGAAGGAAAGACAAGCAGCAACTCATTTGACTACAAGAAGGAGGGAGTTACTCTCCCCCTACTGGAGAGGCAGAAGAGCGGAAACTGAGCATTCAGTTATATCTTCAAAGCAGCGGGACATGTGGTTATAAGGCAGAGGGTTGCCTTTTCTTCCCGGAAGGACAGAAGAGTAAAGAATACAGACCCAGTGATGTTTTTAAAATACTTTCTAAGCTTTTGGACTGATTAAAACTTTAGGATTTCTGTTTGGTATGAAATGGTAAAGCTGTGTACTGATACGGGACTTTTACAAGATTTATTTGAGTTTAAATCCGAACTGCGCACGAAGTGTTTTCTGTGAGGATAGCGGGGACTAAGATTTATTTGAATCGCGGTTTGGGGTGAATGGAGTGTGGAACAGAAAGGAAGGTGGATTGGGATATTGATGAAGGAATCTTGGGATTGAACGAACTGGTATGAATTTTGGGCATATGTTTTATGAATCTACAAGTCTGAAGTATAATATAAAAAGCTCAGGATTTTAAAGTGAAGAGCGAGATCCTAATCTTATGCAATCTGGGCTAGGGAGGAATAGAGACGTGAAACGAAGGATAGGAAGATGAGCAGCGAAAATATGAAGACAAATTGATTTTTGTATAAACTAATATTTGAATATAAGCTTAAGAAAGACTATCTGGAGACTCTATAGGAAGATCGGGGTAAATATCAAAGAACTAAGGGACGAGGACAAAATATAAATGGAATGATTTATACTGTTTAAAATTTGAAGAATAATGGGAGGCTGAGCATAATGCAAAAGAGTTTTTAATTTTACTTTATTTACTTTTTTGTTTTTGTTTTCTTTTTCGGAGTGTTCTTTTTATTTTATTTTCATTATTATTGTTAATAAGATACTTTGAAGGTGAATGGTACTGAACTGTGCCGGGCGTGTGACCTGGGAAGTCGGAGGGGGTTAGGGAGGGGGGTTTATTGGGGGTGGGTGGGTGGGTGGAGATATAGCTTCAATATATAGAAGAATACACTTGTATACTGCTGTTCCTTATCTTTTCTTTTCATTTTTCTCTTTTTTTTTTTTTTCTTATTGCTTTTTTCTTTTCCTTTTTTTTTTTCTGGGTGTAAGGAATAGAGAAATGCACCACAGTGAGAAGTAGAGGGAAAGAAGAGGGAGAAGTAGGGAGGGAGGAAGAGGGGAATGTAAGGAGGATGAGAGGGGAAGGAGGGTGAGAAAGGCGAGAAAGGAAGATAGGAGGGGAAAGGGAAGTAGGAGGGGTGATTGCTGGAGGGAGAAAGGAAAGTTGGAGGGGGAGAAGAAGGGATGTGTGAAAGTGATAGGTGGGGTTTTCGGTTGGGGGTGTTTTTTTTTTTTTTGTTTGTTTTTTTGTTTGTTTGTTTGTTTGTTTTTTGTTTTTCTTACGATTATAATACCAATATCCAGTATATAAGTGAATGTACAAAATTGAAAATGAAAATGAATAAAACATTTAAAAGAAGAAAAGCAAATGCTGACATGCTGAACAGCTGAAGTTATCTTTTTACTGCTTATTTCATGGAATGCATCACAAACATTTCTGAAAGCAATATGAAGATATGTCATTTTTCTGGGGAAGAAACCCTATAGTAGTCTTATAAATGCTATGTTACCTATGTTGCCTTTAATATATTTCAGGTACAAACCTATGCAGAAAGTGGATGGAGTCTCAGATGGTTTTACAACAAGTGGTCAGCAAACAGGCACATCTGTTGAACAAACTGTGATAGCTCAAAGTCAGCATCATCAACAATTTTTAGGTATGTGGAAAAAGAAACATGGTCATCTTTAGCTAAAATACAGAATGGGCATGTTTTTTTCAATAATCCATTGTAATTAATAGGACTATTTTAGAGAATGTAATAGTATTGCTTCAACTTGATAACAAAACAGATGTTGAATTTTTCATTAGGTTTGTAGGTTGAATGCATTTTCTGACATCCTTTTGTTGTTATACTGGAGAATAAGACCGTTTTACTCCTCTATTCTATGACTGTACCCTCTGAAATACCGTGTTTTCCCAAAAATAAGACAGGGTCTTATTTTCTCCCCCCAATAAACACTTGGCCTTATTTTTGGGGAGGTCTTATTTTTGAGGTGCAGGAGGCAGCAAGTCTGGTCATCTCATGGCTGCTGCTGTGTTGCAATATTTTCGGGATGGCTTATTTTCGGGAGAGGGCTTATTTTAGCACATGCGCTCAAAAGCCCGATTGGGCTTATTATCTTATTTTCAGGGAAACGGTATGTTAATTTGAAGCAAGGCTGGGAATTTCTAGATGTTGCTGAACTGTACTAGCATTTCTGATTACACTGGCTGGAATGTAAAATCTAAAGCTGTTGGGAGCAAAAGTTCAGGTCCTGATGTCCAATTAATCTGGTTTATTGCTAAAAACCTATGCACAGAAAGTTTCTCAAGTAATGGTTAGCACCTATTTGGAGTTAGATAAGGGGCAACAGAATTCAAGAGAGGTTGGACTTCTTAGTTCAGTTGTGGCTATGTAAGGATTCTAGACTGATCCCCTTTGAACTCTACTCCTAGGTTCTTTTCCTAGAGTAGCTTAGTAGCATCAGATGGTCCCAATATAGTTTAAAAAACACAAAACAAGTGGTAGACAGGATATATTCAGTGCTATTTCTAAAATATTGCCTTTGCACAAATACGTGCAACATGAATTACTTCAGAATTATTTGTTCTCTGAATCAATTAATCTTCACCACTATTTGTGTGTGTACACTCACACATACATGTATACATATATACAATTATTGATCAGTATCAATAATATCAATTTCACATAACACCACCATTCAAGGCTATTGCATTTTTTTTCAGTTGGGCAATTCACAGTTTAAGAGTCAAATCTATCACATTAATAAAATGTAGAAGCAGTGGGAAAGAGATAATGAAATGATGAATATTTTGGCTCAGCCAAAACTGGCATATGGAGATATAAGGTAGTCCTGTCAGAAGATGCTATACTTGAGAAGAGGGCAAACTACAATGCACTGCCTGAGGAAATTAAAGCTCCCTGTCTTTGAGGCTATATTTTCAAGAATTGATAGGGTTTTCTACAGTTGCATTGAATCTGACAAACTGGGCATGCCACAGAAGTAATATTTTAGTGAACCTGTTATTGCAGGCAATAACTCTGAAGAAATTCATCCTGGCTAGAGAGGATTTAGTTAAATATATGGGAATTCTACTAAACCAAGTCTGCTATTGTGTTTGGCTGAGGGCAACTGTTAAGATGCATTCAAATCAAATCCATTTATTTTGCAGTCATTAACTAAGGCAAATATGATAATAGGCATAAAGAAGAGACTAAAAGGATTACAATTGGTGACTTTAAGACACTTTTATTTCTGTATCTCAATTGAGAAGTAATTAAGCAAATGCACTTTTAACTGTGAATTTTAGAATGTGTTTCTCAATTCAAGGGAAATAAAAGCTGTGCTTTGTTCTGTAATGATTAGACCTTATCTGAAGTGATGTAATCACTTTTAGCTTCACTTTCAAATAGATGTAAATACTTTAGAATGGGATAGATGAGGTCATTGAAAATTATCAATTATATATAAAACATAATTGTATGAGGAAAAATGGGGGAAATTATATATGTTTATACTGGAGGAAAAAGGAATAGCACAAGACCAATGTTCATATACCTGGAAAACTGGGACATATATAGCAGGCAGAAATGTTTTTTATAATTCCCAATAGATTTGGACTAGTTCCAATGGACTGAATTTAAAAGAGGTTAGAATGTAATAGAACATTAGGAGAAACATTTCCCTCTTTTGACATATTCTAACTCTGTATTTCCTGTTTCAAATCATACCCTTTCAAAATTTATTTTATTCCACTGAATGCAGCACATGTTCAACAAATTTGGTTATTTTGTTTAAAATATTTAATGTAGAATTATAGACTCTTAATTCAAATTGCAAACAAATTAAATTATGCATCATCTTGCCAAATATTTCTGCTTTTGGTTTTGAATTCAACACATAGTCCTTTGGGGTGTTTATTTCTTAATATTATTCATTGTTCTTTTAATTATATTATGATTGACACAGTCCACAATATAATTCTTCTATTGGGTTGTCATGGATACAGATGCATCTCGAGCACTTCCAGAGTTTGGAGAAGTTGAAATCTCTTCGCTGCCAGATGGTACTACTTTTGAGGATATTAAGTCTTTACAGAGTCTCTATCGAGAACACTGTGAGGTAAGGAAGAGGGACTCTACAAAACAAGTCATTTTACCTTTGAGTCTCTCTTATAAAATACAAAATTCCAATTGTCTCCATTCCTTCCCATTTCTGTTTTCTGAAAATGTTGCTAAGTGAAATAATGCTTCACATAATATGTATTGTATGTCTAAAATGCTGTGGGTGTAGCCAAAGAATAGAAAGCTGGTTTTGCTTTTTAAAGTCTTCTTTGCATTATGTTAAGTTCTGCCATCATAAAGATCAGTCATGGTTAAGCAGTGGCAAAATGGAAGACTCCAGATATGAAACAAAATTAGTGTTGCAAACAAAATTGTCTTGAACACTGCTGAAAGATCTGAAGCATATGATTATTGGATGAAGCAATTATTTTAACGTGAATTATTTAGAGAATAGTTCAGGGACCTGGCTTACATTCTAGAATATGGGGAGAGAGAAGCCCAATGCCATTAGTCTATCACCAGGAGCCATAGTAGTGCAGAGATTAGAATGCAGTACTGCAGGCTACGTCTGCTGACTGCCAGCTGCAATTTGGCAGTTAGAGTCTCACCAGCTCAAGGTTGACTCAGCCTTCCATCCTTCCGAGGTGGGTAAAATGAGGATCCTGATTGTTGGGGGCAATATGCTGACCCTGTAAACCACTTAGAGAGGATGGTAAAGCACTGTGAAGTGGTATATAAGTCTGCGTGCTATTGCTATTATTATTAGGACTTACTTTCACCTTTGCACATCAAGCACAGCTACTACCAGAGGATTGGGGAATGATCCAAAAGACCTGGATAACATCAGGCTATTCATTTCTGTTGCAGAAGATGATGGATTCCAGCATTACTTTGTACTTTATGAGGAGAGCATCTTCTGCTGTCTAAAACACCACTCAACTGTTAACAGGTGGACAGTGTCAACTTAGACATCAACACTGTCTCCTTTCTCAGTTGATAATTATGGAACTCCTTTAAAATTATTACTTACCTGACATCATTCAATTTATGTAGGCCAGCTTTTCCATTGTCATTTACTGTCTATATTTTTACTGAACTTCTGTGTAAGGCAGGATATATTTTTTCTTCATATCAGAAATTATTATAAGGATAATCCTTTTGAATGCCATGTAATAAGTCTGTTTATGAAAATGACCAATCAAATGACCCAATTACTGCATAATTGTGCAGTGCAAAAAATTTTTATTGGGAAATGAGTCCCACTGAGCTTGCTGGGGTTTATTTTCTTATAAACTGCAGCTATGGTATTTATCATTAAATAAAGACAAAATGCAAACCGGTATTTGCTTTGGATTTTCAGGCAATATTGGATGTTGTAGTGAACCTTCAGTTTAGCCTAATAGAAAAATTGTGGCAGACTTTTTGGCGCTATTCTCCCTCAACCACAACTGATGGCACTACTATCACTGAGCCAAGGTTAGTATTTACCTTAGACCTTGGGTATTCGGTTTATAAACAAACAAAATAAAATCTACCTTTTACATCCAAAGGAATGCTGGCCTTTAAATTATTAAAATAAAAAGTTTCATTTTATTATGAGGACTGCAGCATATAGTTGTATGCATATCACTTTATTTTCTGCGAATAGGAGTTATTTTCTCATGGGATAATTCCAAATTCAAAGCCCATTCTTATCACTGCTGCATAAAACTGTGCACCTTGGTTAAAACTATGGAGGCCATGTATCAGCCATTACAGCACAAAACGCTTTAGGGCAACTAAGTGTGTTTCAGACATCTCGAATGTTTTATTTGTAAAAGCTTTGAAATCCATTGTTCTTTTTTAATCTTCATGTAAATGCATTTTCATTTATTCATTTAATACATTTGTTCACACCAGCAATCTGAGTGAAATAGAAAGTCGACTTCCGAAAGCAAAGCTGATAACTCTGTGCAAAAATGAGTCAATTCTGAAATGGATGTGTAACTGTGACCATGTGATGTACCAGGCTTTGGTGGAGATTCTCATTCCTGACGTCCTTAGACCTATTCCTAGTAAGTTGAATATAGATGACGTCTTGTAAGGATTTTTTTTTTTTTCCTACTGGTGATCTTTTCCCTACTGTACCTCCCAAGGAACCCGTTAGGAGTGATTTTCAAAGCTATAGAAATAGTGTGAGTATAATCATTTTTTATCTGGAGTGTAGAAAAACACACCATACTATAATAAATAAATACACCATACCGTAATAAATGTTTGACGGCTCTTTTTAAACCTAGATTTCAACATCTAGCAGATATTATTTGAATTGTGGGGTTGGGGTTTTTTGGGTGCCATGAAGCAAATTCTTTGCTTTATGGAACAAAAGAAATATTCCTTGACTTTTTTCCTGGTCTATGAAATAGATGTGAGGATTCAAATAGTTGTGGTTTTTTATGTCAAATTTGTTTTATATTTTTCCAACTTCAACTAGGAGACCAGCTAGCATATATAGTGGTAAATCTCCAGCTGTGTAATGTGTCTGTAGTACTTTCTCACCAAAAGAAAGCTTTTTGGTATATTATTGGCAAATGATACAACTGTACTTTCACTCCTTGCATGGTTATATCAAAATCTGTGTCAGTATACTTACAGAAAAAGGTGTGACTTATCTAAATTCAGTATTTCAATCCACCCCAACCCTGCCACAGATGTAGCATTAATATTTTCTTTCACCTTTAATTTTGTTAGTTTCTCAATCTTTTAAAAATGCAGCATTGATACAACATCTGCTTCCAATATTACAGGTTGATTAGTCATCCATTGTTGAAAAAAAAAATTTAAGAGGAAAGTTTCTTTTTCAGTGAGGCAATTATTTAGGCCAATGCAGTGTAATTTGTTGTTCCATTCAGAAAGTTGATTTACCCTGGTTTTTAACAAAACATATTTCTATTATAAAACATTATCTAAGCACTATAATAAATATTGAATTTTCATCCATTAATAGTAATAGTCAATAGTTTTGAGAGGGGAAAAATCGATGTAATTGCACACTCATTGTGTTCTATGAATGATTATTTTGTAATTCAGTTAGATGCATTTGTTTCTCCAAGGGATCTGTAACGTATGAAGCATTTTTCTTTTGAAGCCAGTAGAAATGTTACTATGGTAATTGTTAACAAACATTCAGAAAATGTGTATCCATCTTTGAAGGAGAGTACACCATTTTCACTTATGAAAGAGACTGAATAAAACCTTGCTATTCTTATTATTTTTCGTATAATGTGTTTTTATGGATCACAGTCAGTCCATATGTCAATGATGTCTTCTGTATTGTTCTAAAATACGAAGAGTTGCTGTAACCAAACACCTGGAAATTCTGCTTGTTTTAACCCCTGAAAGCAGTAGACAACATTATTTAACATTGGAAATCTAAATACCAACATTTGCTGTGGTCTAAAAATTAATCTGAATGACATCTATGAGGTTAAATGAATATTAACTGTAGTAACAACAACAATTTGCAGATGATAGTTTTTCCTGGTTATTTAAAATTAGTCAAGAATTTGATTTATGTTTTCATTCTGTTCTATTAACAGGTATTTTTCCCCATTATGTTATTTGTTTGTTTTGTAATTTATCAAGAAACTACCAATTGTTGAGAACTATGTTGTCAAAATTCAATTCAGTTTATTGGTGTACTCTGACTGCTGAATTTGAGGACAAAAGAGGAAGCTTTGTTTCATTGACCTCTTTAAGTCACCTTCTCCAGGTGACTTCATCCAGCAGCTTCATAGAGATATTAAAGAGTATGAAAGATATGTTGAGACTTTGTAGACTCTACACCTTAAGCACTGTCTAATCCAGATGCAGTTCCTTTGTGTTATATTTTGAAATTGATCCTGCAGATATCAGTGAAATATTATATGACATGACACCCCTTTCCTCCCCAATATTCATTGTACTTAAATCCTTCATTTTTATAGACAGAGAGAGAAAAAGGGAGGGAGGAAAGGAGCTAAAGATGGGTTATAACAGGGCTGTCAAACTTTTGGCCCGCAGGGCAGATGTGTCATGTGCTGGCCACGCCCATGCCCGGTTTAATGAAGGGGAGGAAAGTCCCAATACGTCATGTGATGCCACCATGACAACATGAGTTTGACACCTCTGGGTTATAGGGAACATGGTGTTTCTCCTAATTTTGTTCCCCCAACATAAACTTATTAGGTTGGCTGTACTGAGAATGAATTCTGTGGTGGAGTTGGGACTTGAAACTAGTTTCCCATAATCCAAAACCAATACCTTCATTCTTGCTACATTGTTGGTGTTATGCAGCCACAATTAGCCTATTATTAAGTCATCCAGATATCATATCATAAAGTGATGCTTAAGAGCATCACTACAGATTAAGAGAATGGATTTCAGACCAATGATTGTAAAAGTGGGGGGAGGAGGAAGAGAAGGGAAAATGTTATTGTCTCGGTCACTTTCCTTTTCATTGGCTTCTCAAACCCGAGTACGATATATCTCTTTGACTGTTCTCTTTTACTTAAATGATTAAGTAATCCCATTCGGTGATCTCTTTGGCCAGCATAATTGGCATCTAAACAAGATGAGAACAGAGAATAGTTGACTGAATATAGCAGACTTTCAAGGGGAGCTAAACTTTTTGGAAGAGTGCTTTTCATAAAATGCACATATACAGAACACAAAACCAAATTAATCATGAAGTTCAAATGATGGTAGCTCTAATAAAATAATTAATTGACCATATTTACTGAAGTGTAAGATGAATTAAGATGGTTCTCCAAAAATCGAAAAAGAAGAATGAGACAACATATTGTAAATCTATATCACAGTCATCTTTCTTACTGCAGGTAGTCTTTGACATCCAACCATCTGTTTAGTGACCTTTTGAAGTTACAAGAGCATTGAAAAAGTGATATAGATCTACTATATGTGATATAGGTTATACTTAGTAACTGGCATGTATTTATAATGATTGCAGTGTCTCCGGGTCATGTGAGGAACTTTTGCAACCTTCTGACAAGCAAAATCAATGGGAAAGCCAGATTCACTTAACAACTGTTTTACTAACTTAACAACTGCAGGAATTCACTTAACAACTGTGGCAAGAAAGGTTGTAAAATGAAGTAAAACTCACTTAACAACTGTCTTGCTTATCAGCAGAAATGTTAGGTTCAATTGTGGTTTTAAGTCAAGGATTGCCTGTATATCTGCTTGATTGCCAGTTCTTGCTGAAACTAATTCTGAAGATTTTCTCCTCAGTAAATCTGTGCATGAGACATATATCTATGTGTACACATATGAGTATATATGTACCCTGGGGAGAAAATACATTTCAAAAATGGTTAATGTCAGGATTAAAAATTCAGATGATTATGACGTGCATGGTGTATATGTTTGTCAAACTAATAAGCGCTAAGCTAATTGAGTAAAATAAGGAAACGCTTATGACTTCTAATCCTACCCAGTTTGCTGCTATTGAAAGAGGAACAGGATAAGAGCAGGGATGAAATGCTACTGGTTTGGACTGGCTCATACGAACCAATAGTTTGCCCAAATCGGTAGTAAAAGAAATGCTACCGGTTCGGGCAAACTGGTATTTCTGACGTATGATTTATATTAGCTAGAATCATTAGATTTCCTGCTTTCTAGCTAATCTAAATCGCGTGGCAAAGCAGATTCTCCCCTCCCTCGCTATTCTATTTACCTTTGCAGACTTGGAAGGCTTCAAAATGTTCCTTTTTAGGGCTGCGTAGGCACGCCTCATGCACGCAAAGCGCACGCTCGGTAGCAGACTCACCGAACTGGTAGCAGACTTTAGAGGATTTTCCCACTGGATAAGAGCATACTACCCCAGCTCCTCTCCTTGCCTCTAAATGTAGAAAGTTACAGTCTGCACTGAAGTAGAAAAGGAGGAAACCGCAACTCTCATTTCTGTCTCCCCAAGAATGCGAGCTTAGAAAAATGCATGGAGTTCCCCAGTTGAAGGGGCTCCATTTGTTCTTCATACTCTGTGGTGCAGAGGAGATAAGGGTGGCTTCTTACATTCTCTACTTCAGTCACTCACTTGCATTGGAGGTAGTCCTCGACTTACAACCCCAATATGACCACACAAAAAATCTGTTGCTAAGTGAGACATTTGTGAAGTGAATTTTGCCCCATTTTACTAATTTTTCTTGCCACAGTTGTTAAGTGAATCACTGCCGCTGTTATTTTAGTAGCCCGTTTGTTAAGTGAACCTGGCTTCCCGATTGACTTTGCCTGTCAGAAGCTCTCAAAAGGTGATCATCATCCCGAAAATATTCCAGATGGAACAGGAAAATATGCAATCACAACAATAGAAAGAGGAAAGGAATAGAGGAAAGGTAGGAAGAGGAGAGGAGAAGAGAGGAAAGGAGAGGGAAAGAAGAAAGAGAAAAGGAGGAGAAGGTAGGGAGGGGTAGTCAGAGTAGAAGAGAGGGTATGAAGGAGAAGAAGAGGAGAGGAGTGGGGGAGAGGAAAGGGAAGAAGAAAAGGGAAAGAAGAAGGTAGAGAAGAAGGGAGGGAGAAAAGGAAAGGAAAGCAGGGTTGTGGTAAAATAAAATAGATGTATGGGATGTTAAGCAAAGCAATTCCCGATTATATATTTTAACTTTTATATGGAAAAATGAATTTTTGAAATTGTTAATACATAATGTTAATGGTAACCATGAGATTGTATATCTGTAAATGTATATGAGATTAAAAATAAAAAAACTTTTGAAAAAAAAGGTGATCCCATGACCCCAGGACTTTGCAACTGTCATAAATATGAACTAGTTGCCAAGCATTCAAATTTTGATCACATAATCATGGGGATGCTGCAATGGTTGTAAGCGTGAAAAAGAGCCATAAGTCACTTTTTTCCATGCCATTGTAATTTCGAAAAGTCACTAAACGAACTCCCCATATGCCTTGCTTTCAGCAATATTTCTTTTGGCTTGCATATGCAAGATTCTCTTCTGCTTCAGAGATTATTATATGGGGACAGTGGAATCCATATTCCTCGCTGGTAAATATAGTAGTGAATAATTCAAGCAGCAGGAGCACACTTTGATCTGATGTTGAAGTCTCATATGAAGGTTCCTTATAACAATAATCAGAATAAGATACTAAAATTCAGACGGGTGATTCCATATTAATGTCTTCCCCTTTGGTAGTTGAAGTCCTGATAGTAAACCATTCTTTTTAATGGTGGTCAGTAATCCGAAGTTGGTCAAAAAACATAGAGTAGGGAAGAGTAGTTTCAACACTCCCCCCTCCCAAAGAAAACATCCCAATTGCCAGATACAATCCTTGAGCAAAATTTAAGTAGTATAAAATTTAACAGACTGACTTTTCCTTGAAGAACAAAAGGAGATGATATTATATGACTGAGGCAAGACATGAGGCGCTGGTTATTACCTTGCAATCCCTATTCGGCAGAAGACCAGCTTCTAGAAAGAAACACTCAAATAGAATTCACCTCCTTTCTGTTTCCTGAGATCATTTTAAGAAGATCATTTGGTGTTGTAAGGGACTTCTCTTATAGCAAATCAGGTCAAGTCTTGCTGTAGCTGTCTCAGCAGATCCCCAGAATGCACTTTCCTGTTAATGAAGGGGAGCCATCTGTGATTTTTTGCTTTTTAAAAGGCTTTAAACAGATCCTATATTTTTCAATGGACTTAATTCTTACTTATTTTAAATTATTTTATTTTATTTTTAAATTGATACTTGTGTCTGTGTGTGTGTGTGTGTGTGTGTGTGTGTGTGTGTGTCTCTGTGTGTGCGCGCACGTTTGTGTCATTGTTGACTCCTTGCAACTGCCTCGACTAGTCCCTGCAATTTCCTTGTCAAGGTTTGAGAAGTGATTTGCGATGGCCGCCTTCCTAGGGCTGAGAGAAATGACTGGCCCCACGTCACCCAGCTGGCTTCGTGCTTTAGGCAGAACTAGAACTCACAATTTCCCAGTTGCATTTAAAAAGAAAAATAGTATGAAAGGTGTTTTATTTAGGGTTATCATAACCTTGAAGCCATTGACTTCATCTAAAAATATTAAATGTAAGGTTCAGTTCCTATCAAAAGGTTTACAGGATCGTAGTCTCTTCAGTCATAATAACGTATCAGCAGGTATTTGTTAAGAGTTCTCATTGGTGAAAGTAATAACTTAGTTATGCAAGATTCTTCTCATATTAAAACATTTCTTTTAACAGTCTTCTGAATGACATCAGAGGTTCAAACATACAGTCAGCTGTTCAAAGTTGCCTTAGATCAAAAGTACAAGCATGATGTATCTATTTGAGTTGGAATATCAGGCTACATAAATATGAGATTTGCATATAGCATACTTATAGTTTGCTGAGATGTCTATAGGCACAGTTTTAAGTAGATCTCTATGCTTTCAAGAGAGTCTGGAAGAATTTTGGGCTACCCATTGCTTAACAATAGGAACAATAAAATGATCCCCTTTTCTGTATTAAACTGCAAAAATTAAAAAAAACTAGGGTAGCCAACAGAATTGCAGGATTATAAGCACTATTTCTTTCAGCATTCAAAAATGTTTCTGAGCACAATGGTACTTCAATTCTAAGCATCTCTGTCTTTTGTACTGGGGCCATTTCGTTGATTTCAAATTTTGGGGTGGGTAGAGGAAGTAGGCCCTGTATTTACTCATCCCTGCTATCAAGAATGGTAGCTGCATTAGTTTGTGATATGTATTCAGATATGGGAAGCCCATGTTTTTATAGCAGAGAAAAGTCATTATCTGTTTCTTTCTTTGTTTCTAAAATAGCAGTAATGATATCAACAAGGGTTGTAGTGGAGAATCTATAGACAATAAGCTACGGTGCAGTTCATTGGAACATGCTGGAGATATTACTGTATTTTTCAGAGTATAAGATGCACCTTTTCCCCCCAAAAGAGAAAGTGGATGCATCTTATACACTGAATACAGCATTTTTGGCCTCCTGAAACCCCACCCCACGCATCCCATTTTTTGCAAAAATGGATGCGCAGAGAGCTTGGGATGCCTGCAAAGTGATTCTGGGGGTTGGGGAGGGCAAAAATAAGTGAAAATGAGCCTGTTTTTCACAAAAAATGCTGTTTTTGCCCTCCCAAGCCCCCAGGAGCACTCTACAGGCCTTCCAAACTCTCTGCATGCCCCATTTTTGCACAAAACACGCCCGTTTTTGGCCTCCCGAACCTCCCTCATGTCACATTTTTGCCCTCCCCGGCACCCAGGAGCACTTTGCAGGCCTTTCAATTTCTCTGCATGCCTCTTTTTCACAAAAATTGGGGCGTGCAGAGGATTTGGGAGGCCTGCAGAGTGCTCCTGGGGGTCAGGGAGGGCAAAAACGTTTTTTAAAATTTACCTCTGTGTCTTATACTCCAGGGCGTCTTATAGTCCGAAAAATATGGTATTTTAAATCTTGTCATCTTTATAATTGAGGGGAAACAGAAGGAAAAAATTGATAAGTTCTTGGGATAACTAAGATCAGTGACATGTGAGTTGCCACGAGAGTTAGGAGGATTGGAAGCCATTTTTTTCAGCAGGGGAGATTTGGGCAGGCAATTGATGGCTGTATGGCATTTAAAATATTAGAATCAAAAGCTACTTAGTTGAATTTATGTTTCTTTAAATGAATACAAGTGTCATTTAGGAATCTGCTAGGGTAGAAAGTGATTTTCATGCTTTTCCCATCTTAAAGTACACTTACCAAGTTGAAATTGCACATTTAAGTCATTTTAACAGCATCAAGCCTTATTATTAAGGCCATTTTTATTTTGGTTTTGTTCTATTTCTCTTGAAAGCTTTCTCAAATAAAACTGAGGAATATTTGAGTGCTAGGATTGTATTGTGCACATCCTTTAAAAGGACTGGGGAAGGCATATAAGACATTCATTTTTGAATCATTCGAACAGTAATGTCTATAGTAATGTCTTTTCAGAAGCACAGCCATCTACCATCCATGCAGAGACAGCCCAGCACACTTCAGTTGCAGTTCCGCACACTCAGAAAAAGATGTGGCAGATATGGAATGTGTTAATCATAAAAAAATCAATGTTTCATAAACACTCCTTATTTTCTGAAGGTTCTTTTGTAAAGGATTTTTGCAGTTGAAAAAACAGTGTTGTGATTTTCCTTTATTTTGTATGGCGTAATAAAAAACAGCATTAACCACTGTTTTTATTTTTGGTACTCTTGCTGCTGCTTCTTGCTGGGAGATACTGCAGCCAGAATGTGTAGATCAGTGATGCCGAACCTTTTTGGCACTGAGTGCCCAAACTGGAATGCGTGTGCGCACCAGAACGCCGAAAATCCGAAGACCAGGTGGCTGGTGTGCATTTGCGTGCTGGCCAGCTGATCTTCAGGTTTCCGGTGCTCTGGCGGGCATGAAGACCAGCTGGCGCACCAGAAACCAGTGATGATGGCATGTGTGCCCACAGAGAGGGCTTTGCGTGCCACCTCTGGCGGGTGTGCCATAGGTTTCACCATCACGGATGTAGACTATTTAGCTGTGACAATGTCACATTGCTCAGGGTGCACCACAAAGAGGCTAGTCTACATTGTACCCCAGTGTTGTGACCTTTTGATATTATGTCAGGAGCACTGCTTAGTATACAGAATAATTGTACTTGGGGTTACCTCAAATTGGCAAATCATACATTTCTGCTGCCTTTAAAATGATTTGCACTACAATTCCTATAACTTCTAAACATTGGTCATATTGTTTGAGGGCTTATGAGTTTGTAGCTTAAAAATATCTCTATTCCTGTTCTAAACAAAATATTTGTCAATGTTAGTAGACTCTTATTTTAGAAATGCCTTGCTAGAAACAAAGTTGTTGGTGATGATGACTTTTAAATACACCAGAAACTTCTATAGGAACTGATAGGGTGCTAGACAATAAAAGATAGGAAAATTATAGAGTATCAAAATGAACATGGAGAAACCACAAATTTTAAACAATATATTCTGTAGGAGGTAGCCAGTGTAATACTAGTTTTGGAAAATCTGAGGTGTGATGGCTGTGCTGGTGAAAACTATTAGAAAAACAAAAGACAGTAGAAAAGCAATATTGTGGGGAAAAGTCATCTTTGTTAATGCAAGAACAGAATTATATTCTCTTATTTATTGCTAATGAAATTATGATTGCAAATGCTATATATAGTTAGCATCAGTCCATCTGTGCTGTATCACTCTTCATTTCACAATGTTTCACTCCAGTGTAACTCGTTATTTTATTTTGACATTAATTTGCTTGTTGCTACCTCTTCTGATCAGGGGCAAAAATATGCAATATTTGACCAGTGACCAGGAAAAATTAAAACTCACATGTGGCTTCAGATTTCATCTTTCATAGCTGCTTCCACTAAACTGTACTCATTGTCCTGAAGGACTGTTATCTGGGGTAGGAGCAGGAAGGGGAGGGAAAGCTGTTCCTCTCTCTTGATTTGTCACAGGAAGAGAATCTCGGCTCAAGTAGAGTGAATATAAAGTTATTACCTGAGTCAAACAGTCTCAGAACTAACAAGGATCCAAATCATAAAGGGCTACACAGGTTATAACCAGGAGGACCTTGAGCTGGATCTGGAAGTATATTGGAAACTGGTATGGGTTGCTTCCAGTTCAGATCAGATCGAGCAAACCAGTAGTGGCGGCGGGAGGCTCTGCCCACCAACCCGGACGCTTCTGCGCATGTGCAGAAGCAGTGAGCATGAGCGAACCAGTAGCGCCAGGATTTGCAACCCACCTCTGGTGTAAGCTATTACAGACATGACATTGTTCCACTGTACTAGCCAGGCAGTGGCATTCTGGACTAATTGAACCTACCAGATTGCCTTTCAAGGACAGTACCATAAAGAGAGGTACACACTCCAAACACAGTGGAACAATGTCATGTCTGTAGTAGCTTACACCAGAGGTGGGTTGCAAATCCTGGCACTACTGGTTCGCTCATGCTCACTGCTTCTGCACATGCACAGAAGCATCCGGGTGGGTGGGCAGAGCCTCCCGCCGCCACTACTGGTTTGCCCGATCCGATCTGAACTGGAAGGTTACAAGGACAGGAGTTATTGTTGCCAGTAACTCCTGATGCAAAAGGGTCAGAGCTGGCCCTCAGATTCAGCTGGGCAAATAACATCTTGGCCACATTTTCCATCTGCAGTACTAGCAGGACCTGCAAGATTAAAATAGCCCTCAGTGCAATCCCACACAGAGCTACAGTCAGAGGGATTATAGAATCTGACGATTTCTGAACAGTTGTTCCATCTTGTTTCTTTTTCTATGGCTTATCTTATTATTCAGTATCTGAACAAGGGAGGAAGGAGAGAATGGGCTACACCCCACCCCCCCAAATCTATTTTGTTGGCTTTGTCCTGCCTACTGAAGTTTGTCTAAAATGAGCTATCCACAGCTAACAAGAACTTCCCTTCCCTATTCTTGAGTGGATTAGTCCTCGATTTACAACAGTTCATTTAGTGACTATCCAAAGTTACAACAGCACTGAAAAAAGTGACCTGTGACCATTTTCCCCACTTATGTTGCAGCATTCCCATGGTCATGTGATCAAAATTCAAACATTTGGCAACTGACTCATATTTATGATAATTTATTATGGTTCGGTATCCCAGAGTCACCTGATCATCTTTGGAGACCTTCTGACAAGCAGTCAATCGGGAAGCCAGATTCACTTAACAACCATCTTACTAACCTAACCATTGTAGTGATTCACTGAACAAATGTTTCCTTAGCAACATAAATTGGGGCTCAATCATGGTTGCCAGTTGAGGACTACCTGTATTATCACTGTCTGTCTATCTTCTTATTTGTCTCATCTACCTTCTTATCTTCGTTTCTACCCCCTCTTATTGGTGGTATTATTGTTGTTGTTGTTGTTGTTGTGTTGCTTTGTATGTACACTGAGTGGTTCTGCACCAGAGACAAATTCCTTGTGTTTTTAATCACACTTCACTAAACAAAGTATTCTATTTTGTTCTGTTCTGCTTTGCTCTATTCCATTCCGTTCCAGTATATTCTATATGTCATATAAATCTAAAAGTATTTTTGGGACTGAAATAAAATTATTTTGATTGATTTGAAATGGGACTCCTCTGAAATGATTAATTATTATAGGGACTTTTTTTGTATTTTTAAAAATAGTATTTTATGGGTCCTGACCTTGTTACCTTTTTATCTTACCTGATTATCTTTCTACCAATTCTGCTGTTTGATTTTAAAGTTGGAACATTTTTAGTAATGTGTTTATATAAAGCATTTTATTATTTTTGGTACCTTTAAAGAATGAGCAGCTGTTTTGTAACTTGTTAATTAATCCTTATAAAAGTATTATGGTACAGCTGCTACTTTATTCTAATGTTATATTCCAGGGTAAGTAGTTTATTCTTATAATCTCGAAATCTCTAGTCTAATCTAACCATCCATTTAGCTAGTTTGGTTTAAAGGAAAATACGTCACATTAATGTTGCAATTTATTACAGTTTAAAATCAAATGTCAGATAAACCTCTGGAAATTAATAAGCTTTCAGCTTATGAAATATTCATACTATTCTAAAGAATGGTTTTTGTGGGCAATAACTATGGTCTTTGTTAGTATAAACAATATTAAACATTTACTCTTCTTAATTTATATTATAACTTTTATTTTTATCTTGTATTACTACAAAAGGCACCAAGACAATGTAACAATGATTTTACAGAGGTAATTTTCTGCATATAGGAAATGTGGCTTTCATGCTTTCTGTAATAGAGTCTTGAAAGTAGCCAGGTTATTTGCTCGTATAAGCCATTTCACATGGCCAGATTTCTCTGGTACTTCTGAAAGCCATCTTGGGAATCCTCCAGCTCTCCGCAGTCAGGAAAGGGAGATTGGCATCTCAGCTAAAATGGAAAAGGATAGCCTTGGCCATTTATGGTAGGAGGAAAAAATCAGGAGGAGTCTGGTAGCAGTTTTTTCAATAACAACAACAATAATAAAGGGTAAACTGCAGCTCACAAAAGCTTATGCCTTTTAGTAAAAGTTGTTACTTGGAAAAAGTACCACTGGCTTCCTCCTGATTTCTGAATTATATCAGAGGGACTTGCAGTATTTCTATTCAGATGTTTAGGCAGTCGTCCATGTTTTCTCCACTGGGCCATCAGAAAGAGTAAGTCCCCTTCTGCCCCAGTCCTGGGATTTTTAAATGCATTTTTATAATTTTGGAAGGCTTGTTTTCTCCAAAACATGGTTATAATTTTGTCTGTGTTTGTATGTCTGATACTCTTTTGACTATGTAAATAACATAATCCATTTGACTACATAAATCATATAATTTGTTTCCGTATACCGGAATACCAAAGCAAGCTGTATCGGTTGCAATTCTCATTAGCTTGCCATATCTTCCCACAGAATACTCTATTCCTGGGTTTTTCTTTCTTTTTTTCCTTCTAACAGCCGGTATGTTGTGGCTATTAAATAGACAAGCCTCAATTGACTCTGAATTGGGGAACGAAGAAGCTAATGCTTTTTTAAAAAAATAAACACTATATATCATACACTAATAGAAATCTCAGGTTATCCATAAATTTGAGATAGATGAGGATAGAGTAAAGATTTGCTGTTTAAAGAAAAATACTGAAAGATCACATTCCTCATAAAACGTTACAATGTACCTAAACAACTTCTTGAATTGGGTTATAGGATGAAAATCTCTATATTATTTTCAAAGAATAGTTAAACATTCAGTGACTGCTTAGCATTACTTTTCATGCTTACATTTTAAAACCAAATAATACATTTTAAGACACTGCATTGTGAAAACTAAAGTTTACCAAACAAATTCTTTTTTCGCAGTTGATCAAATTATGATGCATAATAATGTGCAGTACAGAATAAAATACATTGCTATAGAACACCTCCAAATATTAGCATTTATTTCCTACCACAGCAACGGTTAATAGCAAACAATTTTTTACTTTAACTTAATAGCAGGATCAAATCCCTTCCTGAAGTAATATATAGCCTAGAATAAGATTGTCACATTTGTGTTCCTTTGTGTATTGAAGAATTAACAAGTCACTAATCCTGATTTGGGTTCTACATTTTAGTGCAAAAATGACCCCGCATTTTCAGGATGATATTGGGTCCAATATGACAAAATACTCTTTTATACTAAGAATTTCTGATTATAGTCCAAAGTTACACAGCATAGACACACGATTAGCATCTCAGTAAAAACAGTCACTGCAGCCTTCAATATTTGCTGTTCTATAGCTATGTTGTACTAGAATAGTGTTACTTATAATTATAATTATGTGGTATTTCTTTTCTGTGTTGATTAGTAACATGCATTAGCATTTGCTCTCTCCCTTTACAATTTAGTTGTAATATTCAAGGACATTGATCTGTCAATACATTCATGCCTTGACCTTTTTTTTCATTTATTGTGTTCTTACTTTTAATGCATAGGTGCCTTGACCCAAGCCATTCGCAATTTTGCAAAAAGCCTTGAAGGTTGGCTTTCCAATGCCATGAACAATATTCCCCAGAGAATGATTCAAACCAAGGTAAGCTAAAGAGTTACTCTTGCTTTCAAAATAATTTGCAACAAAAAGGTATTACAAATAATAATAATTCAACATTACCTCCTCTGTTTCGTTTATAAAAAAGACACTACAAAAGAACCATTTTTTAAAATTGCATAGAATCTGCTTTTGATTTTATATTGCCAGTCTATACTGTTCTTCAAATTTTGCTGTAGAAAGTTCATCTACTCATATCTAAATCACCAATTCCCAGTTTGTGGTCCACATGAGGCCTCCCCCAGATGGTTCATGGGAAAGAAATAATGTACTAATATAATTTTTCCACTAAATGTAGTGTGATATATGTAATATATTTGCATAATAAACATTAAAAATACAGTAATACCCCTGGTTAGCAGACTGCTTTCAGAAAGGGGATTTTTAAAACTCTTCATTATACCTGAATCTATCTAATTAACAATTTGCATAATTTGTCATAAATTGTTCAGATGGATTTGCCAAACAAGAGATTTTTCCATTATTTGAGGGAGAAATTCAAACTGAGATTTTGTCTCTTACATGTGAATATGGAGATTCTCAGTCATCCAGGTCATGGTTGTCCCCAAAGTGCTTTTTCAAAAGACAACTAGACTTTGTTTTTTTTCTTGAAGACATTTCGCTTCTCATCTAAGAAGCTTCTTCAGTTCTTCTTAAGAAGTGAAAAAGCTGCTTGGATGAGAAAGCAAATTTGGGACTTGCATGTGAATGCAAGACCATAAAATCAAAGTATTGTAGTTGCTCTTGTAATATACAGTTTTATTCTAATCAACCAAAGAATATGTGAAAAAAGGTACCATATTTTTCCATCTATAAGACACCCCCATGTTTCATGTAGTTTCTTGTAGTAACCACACTATAAGCCATCACTGTGAAGTCGCCATCTTGTTAGAATGAGAACTACAACAAGAACAGGAAATACATCACAGGAACAATAGAGATGAAACCTAGCGTGTCAATGTGATATAGGAAACAACTACAATAGAGAGGAATGATAGAGCTGCATATAAGATAGAGGCTCATCTAGCATATGTGGCCTTCTCCTGGGCTCCAGTGTATAAGACGCACCTCAATTTTCAAGTAAATGTTTTAAAGAAAAGGAGTGTCTTATACATGGAAAAATATGGTATTTTAAACTACTTCTTCAAGTGGTGATCTAACTGGTAAAAGCTTTTGATGTTGCTGTAGTAGTCTTTGAGGAGAGATTTGCCTATCTAACAAATATTTACTGAAGAATTCTAGATGGCATAAATGCCATATTCTTTAGATTCTTTATATTTCATAGCAAACTGGTACAATTGTGTACCACAATATCCTAAGATGTTGTTTCCTTTGTATGCTTGGGTGTGGAGGATAGCCAGGGATTCAGTGCAGGGAAGATATTGTTGTGGATATTGTTTTTATTTAACTTGCTTTATTAACATTATTGTTATCATGTGTGCACACATCTCCAAAAATCATATTCTTATCAGATATCTTTATAAGGCAATATTGGAATGTTTGGGTATAAAGTGTATTTCTCAATAAACATGATTTATTTTTAAAAGTTGCTATAACCAGCACTAGCCTTAAAAGAGAATAGGAGTCTCAGGCCTTTTTCTTCATTTTTCGCAGGTTGCCGCTGTAAGTGCCTTTGCTCAGACTCTGCGAAGATACACATCTCTTAATCATCTGGCTCAGGCAGCCCGAGCTGTCTTGCAAAACACTTCTCAGATTAACCAGATGCTCAATGACCTCAACCGTGTTGATTTTGCCAATGTCCAGGTATGACATGACATGGATGCTTTGTTTGTAATTCTTTGGTCCAGTCATTAAGGCATCAGGCTAGAAAGCAAGAGACTGGGAGTTCTAGTCCCACCTTATGCATGAAAGACAGCCAGGTAATTTTGGGCCAGTCATTATTCTCAGTCCCCACAGGGTTGTTGTTGTTTTTGAGAAAATAGGGGGAGGAAGGAGATATGTTTGCTGTCTAGAGTTATTTATAAACAATAATAAAAGTGGGATTAAAAAAACCTAATATAAATTTTAAAATTTAAAAATCCCTCCTTGCATTTGAATTTTAAAGATGCCAGCAAAATTTCAGTCTAGGGGAAACCTGCCACAGTAATCTTTTGTTTCTGCGAGAAAATATTCATGAGAGATTTCTGTAACTCATTCTCTCCCCCTCCCCCCAACTATTCTGCTTTTCACCTATTGACTTGTAGACAATGAAGGGTATTTCTTAACACCCATGTTAATATATCTGTGACTTATATTTATCTATATCTGCCAAAGCTTTAAGGAAATGTTTAGCAGCCCATTTGAAATGATCCATTTTTTAAAATGCAACCCATCCACTAAAACATTCCAATGTCCAGCAGTTCCATTTCTCCTCTTCTTTGGCTGTTCCACCTTTGAAACCTTTTTCAATCTTTTCCAAATCAACAGAATGTTGGGAAAGCATTATGTGAAGGAGAGCTTGTAATAGGATCTGCAAGTCAAATGATTTAATAAAAAGTAAACAAATTTAGATCAGGTTTAGTGTATGGAAAGAAGTGGCTGGAAAAAAATCAAATCTGAAAAATGAATAAGATTGAGAGCTGGGATCTGTTGAGAAAACAATTCCAGTGGGGGGAAAAATCCATCCTTGCATCCCTATGGGATAGGTAATTGAGCTTGGAATGCTGTTTTGTTCTAAACCAGGGATGGGGAACTATGGCAACTTTAATACCTGTGGACTTCAAATCCATAGCTCAAAAGTTGCCATAGTTGCCCATCTCTGTTCTAAGCCATCTTTGTCTTTTCAAATCACATCACCTCAAGCGGAGGAGATAAAACCTATCCAGAGTTTCCTAGTACACAGATGAACACAAGCATGCACACAGACAATGCACAATGGGAGAGCAATAACATGCAGAGGGTTATTTTATTATCTGGATGAAAATGCAGATGTCCTCTATCCCTTGATTTGTTCACTGAGTACTTATTCTTCCCTCTTTTTTTTACTCATTGTTTTCCCTTCTAGGTGCCTTTAACTTACATTTTAATCAGACACTTGAAGATCCTCTGTTAAACTTTTTTTTGAATTGGTACAGGAGCAGGCTTCCTGGGTGTGCCAGTGTGATGACAACATGGTACAACGGTTAGAAACAGATTTCAAGATGACTCTTCAGCAGCAGAGCACTCTGGAGCAGTGGGCTGCCTGGCTTGACAATGTAATGATGCAAGCACTGAAACCATATGAAGGAAGACCTAGTTTTCCTAAAGCAGCACGCCAATTTCTGTTAAAGTGGTCTTTCTACAGGTGAGTGCCCTGAGTAAAGAGGTTATATTTTGTCTCAGTCCAGTAGGGTAGGGCAGTGCTTTGAGTTCAAAGGCCAAAAGGTGCTCTGAAATGCATAGAAATGGGCATGTAGCACCTGTTTGCCATGTCTTTAAACATTTCTTTTGTCAGAATCACGCAGCAGGTATGCAGTCTCAAGAAAAGACACAGCTGCTTTAAAGTAACAGAGAAATACAATGTGCTTTTGAATGTATACCAACTGGATCATAGCTCTCAGCCATGAGTGATAATAGATGAGGCTGTATATCTTTGTTAATTTATCATATCCCTAGTAAAAGCAGTATTGGGTTGGGAGGGAAAGTCGTGTCAATAAGCAGCAGTGGAGCTTGGATTTATGCATTCTTCCTTCCACTCCTTTCTTTTCTAATTAAACCTTAGTGAGAATATATTTTCATCCTGTTCTTTGCTTAAAGTAACCCATTTCTATTGCCTCCAAAGTAAGAAGAAAGAAAGTAGGTGAAGACCACCCTAGAAGCCTGCTTCAGCCAGTTTCTAATATCCTAACCTCAGGGGCTACTGCCACCGACAGAAAACATTTTAAGCATATTTTGAGTTTACAAATATAATTTGTTATGTTTTCATTTTATTTGTTGTTGCATATAAGCCGAATTTGCGTTCTAAAGGGAAAGGAGAGAAACAGATGCAGTCCACCACCAATAATAAGAATGCTACTTAAGTCCAGCTGTATATGATGAGCCATTTATATAATAATTTTTAAAGTGCTTCTAAATGTAATGCCTAAATAAGAGATGGATAATCAAGAGGTCACATGGGGCTCTTCTCCTTAGGACAAGGGTGGGCAACTATGGCAACCACCTTGGCTCAAGAATTCTGGGAGTTGAAGTCCACAGGTAGCAAAGTTGCCATAGTTTCTTCCCCTAGATCAGTGGTCTCCAACCTTGGCAACATTAAGACTTGTGGACTTCAACTCCCAGTTGAAGTCCTCAGGTCTTAACGTTGCCAAGGTTGGAGACTACTGCCCTAGATTCACATAGATCTTAGTCACGTTTAAAAGCCATTTAGGGAAATTAGTTTATACTTCTGGCAAGAGTTATCTAAATCTTGAGACAGAGAAAAAAGGGAGATGGAAAAGAAAAGGATGACCCTGCCTACAACTTGCTTTAGCTTGGCCAGTCTTCAGCGTGTAGTATAACACCCCTTTCTTTCCTGACAAGAAAATTAACTTTACTTTTTAAAAAACCATTGTCCTCTCCTGGCTTAAATAATGTAATCATTAGAATTATGTTAGATGTGTCAGAAATTTCTGGCATATTTATTGGATGATAATGTGTTTCATTTGTATTTTCATCTTAATATAGCTCAATGGTGATTCGAGATTTAACTCTACGCAGTGCTGCTAGCTTTGGTTCTTTTCATCTGATCCGTCTGTTATATGATGAATATATGTTTTACTTAGTTGAACATCGAGTTGCTCAAGCCACAGGAGAGACACCTATTGCAGTCATGGGAGAGGTCAGTCTACAGTTGGAATCCTTTACCAGATAATTTAACATCAAAAAGTAGTAATTATCTCATTAAGTTATACTTAATTAAGTAAATGTGTTTTCTAGGAGGTAAATGTGGATCAGTTATAATTAAATTCCTTTCATCTGAGATTTAGATATAATGGATGTCATCAAGTTTCAGTTAAGCTGAATCTATACAAAGCTCATGCAGAAATTCATTTTCTTTTGTTTGTACATTCTGATTATATTTATTCACACTAAATCAAGTATTTTGCAGTTACCTTTCAGATTCTGTGTAGATTTCTACAATCTTATGCTCATTTCTGAAATCTATGGTCCTTCTTTTTAAGTTTGTAACCTTCCTGAATTGCCAAATATTCAAACTTTTCTCCTTGGTTTTTTTACCAGCAGTTTGATACTCAAAAGAGAGTAAAAAATAATAATTAAACATATTGTCTTATATCCACATAAATAAACAACAAATAATAATATTTCATCCCTAGTAAAAAAAAATCTGTCACCCAATTGTCATTTTTTAATTGAAGATGATGTTTAGGTTTTTTATTTTTGTTACAACATAAACTTGTTTCAAGAGAATTTGGGAAAAGGTGATGGTTCCTTTTGGGAGCACAAAGTAATAATATATCATATATGAAGCATCAACACATTTGACTATGTTTAATCTTCTACAGACGTTAAGAATGTATAAATATCCTTTCTTCATATACTTCATTAATCTTGCTTTCTGAGTCAAAATGAAGAGTATGCATTATGAAAATAAATTCACCCTAGGAGCTATCCAGGCAGAAAGCCATTTTTTTATGTTGCCTTTGTTACATTTATCAGCACAAATGCAACATATATATATATATGCAGGTCTTGGCATATTCTGGTCTTTTCCCTTGTAAGATTGAATGTATCATGGCGACGTTTCGACAAGGTCCCACTCACCATCTTCAGGCTGGTGCCTTCAGCTTCATGCTTGTGCGAGCAAAGCGTGATCAGAGCTGCCGTCAGGACGCCACCACCAGACTCAAACCCAAATCCATCCCATAGACGAAATGCAATCACCATCCAGAAGCCAAACCACGGCATCACCAACTGCTGCCCCCACCCCTCTGACCCCCACACAAAGCAAACTGACACATGCCATGAACACATGGCCAGACTGCAAACCTGGAGCCAAACCAAAGCCCTGGATGTTACATCACAGCCATCTGTCCAGGACATTACATCACAGAACTCAGGAGGTTACAATACAAAGTCTCAGGATATTACAATGCAGCCAACTTCCCAGGATGTTGCAGCACAGAATTCAAGATATCAGTACACTAGAGCTCAGGATGTCATCACACAGCCAAATACCCAGGTCGTTACAACACAAAAGACTAATGGGCACACAGCTAGTTCCTCAGCCACACAGGATGTTACGAAACAGCCAACTAATCTGCATACATCAACTCCATCAACTAATCAAGATGCAACAACACAGCAACCAATCCACTTACAGCAACAAAGCCAGCACTCCACACATCCCCACCAATATTTATAGAAAGAAGACAGCTCCGATCATGCATTGCTTGCAAAGCACTAAGCCAAAGGCACCAGCCTGAAGATGGCGAGTGGGACCTCGTCGAAACGTCGCCAAGATACTCTCAATCTTACAAGGGAAAAGACCCAAATACGCCAAGACCTGAAAATCTACGAAAATAAATATGAGGAGGGCATCACCCTCCTCCCTTACATCAAAGGCACCACAGATAAAATCAGCAAAATTCTCCACGAAAACAATATCGAGACAGCCTTCAACACTGACTAAAAAATAGCCAACATTTTAAGAAACCCCAAAGACAAAATCCAGCTAGAAAACCAAGGAGTCTATGAATTACCATGCAAAATCTGGCCTGCAACATACATAGGACAGACTAATAGGAGAATAAATGCATGCATTGCAGAACACAAGAACGCAGTAAGAAAAAAAGAAAGCACTTCCTCCCTTTTCCAGCACCTTAAAGCTACAGGACATGAAATTAATTTTGTGGGAACCAAATTAATCTCCAAACCTGAATACATCAACAAGAGAATAATTATGGAAGCTATCGAAATAGATTAACACCCCCACAACATGAATAAACATGATGATACCTCCTGCCAACCAGACATCTGGAAACCAGCCCTAGTCCACAAACGAGCCCCACCCACCATCCAGGCTGTTACAACACGAAACAACAATGGACACACAGCCAGCACCAACCAGCACCAATCTACCAATCATGATACAACCACACAACCAATCAATCCTCTTACTGAAACAAAGCCAACACTCCCCACACCCCCACCAAGATGTATAGAAATGCGGCAACTCTGACCACACTTTACTCACACAAACACGAAGCCGAAAACACTAGCCTGAAGATGGCGAGTGAGACCTCGCTGAAACGTTATCATGACAATATCAATCTTACACGGGAAAAGACCTGAATACAAGAAGACCAGCATACCTACACCCGTAAAAATCTACGAAAACAAAATCTACTGCAGGTCTTGGCATATTCGGGTCTTTTCCCATGTAAGATTGAGAGTATCTTGGTGATGTTTCAACGAGGTCCCACTTGCCATCTTCAGGCTGATGCGAAGATGGCGAGTGGGACCTCGTTTAAGATACTCTCAATCTTACACGGGAAAAGACTTGAATACTCCAAGGCCTGCATACCTGCACCCGTGAAAATCCATATGTGTGTGTGTGTGTGTTCTGAGCTTTTCGCGGGTGTTAGTATGTAGGTCTTTGGTTATTCGGGTTTTCTCCCACATAAAATTGAAGGTGTCTTGGCGACACAGCATGAACAGGTGGGACAATATCTCCCGCCTGCCAGCCATTTGGAAGCCTGCCCTTATTGATAAACGAGTCCCTAACATGATGAATGACACCAGGCCCACACTCACAAGAGCCACACAGGATGTCACCACCAAACATCCACAAAGAAAGCAGACAAAAACCCACACTGGTGATGAGGCACAACCAAGGACCAAAAGCCAGACTGCAACTGCACCATTAGCCACTTTAAACCCCTCCTATCCTTACATGAAACACAAACCCCCAACCAATCAGAACACACCTCCACCCAATCAGAACACAGCCAAGCTCCCACCCAATCAGCTCAAACCCCCACTGGCAGTTAAAAGGAAGAAACAGCCAAGATCTCACATTGCTCCTGGAAGCACGAAGCCTGAAGATGACGAATGAGACTTCGTCGAAACATCGCCAGACACCTCCAATTTTACGCGGGAGAAAACCCGAATAACCAAAGACCTACATATATATATATATATATATATATATATATATATATATATATGTATATGTATATGTATATGTATATGTATATGTATATGTATAGGTATAGGTATAGGTATAGGTATAGGTATAGGTATAGGTATAGGTATAGGTATAGGTATAGGTATAGGTATAGGTATAGGTATAGGTATAGGTATAGGTATAGGTATAGGTATAGGTATAGGTATATGTATATGTATATGTATATGTATATGTATATGTATATGTATATGTATACACACTCACATATATATACACACATTCACACACATATATATATATACAATTAGAATATCGTGCAAAAGTTCATTTATTTCAGTAATGCAACTTAAAAGGTAAAATTAATATATGAGATAGACTCATTACATGCAAAGCAAGATAGTTCTTACAACTCATGAAAACCCCAAATCCACAATCTCAGAAAATTAGAATATTACATGCAATCAATAAAACAAGTATTGTATATAAAAACATCGGACCTCTGAAAAGTATAAGCGTGCATATGTACTCAGTACTTGGTTTGGGCCCCTTTTGCAGCAATTACTGCTTCAATGCGGCGTGGCATGGAAGCTATCAGCCTGTGGCACTGCTGACGTGTTATGGAAGACCAGGATTCTTCAATAGCGGCCTTCAGCTCTTCTGCATTGTTCAGTCTCATTTCTCTCATCTTTCTCTTGGCAATGCCCCGTAGATTCTCTATGGGGTTCAGGTCAGGCGAGTTTGCTGGCCAATCAAGTACAGTAATCCCACGGTCATTGAACCAGGTTTTCGAGCTTTGGGCAGTGTGCAGTATGAAGTCAAATAAAGCTTGTTTGCAGAAGGAAGCATGAAGTGCTCCAAAATTCCTGGTAGACGGCTGCATTGACCCTGGATTTAATGAAACACAGAGGATCAACACAAGCAGATGACATGGCTCCCCAAATCAACACAGACTGTGGAAACTTCACACTGGACTTCAAGCATCTTGCAGTGTGTGCTCCATTCTTCCTCCATACTCTGGGTCCTTAGTTTCCAAATGAGATGCAAAAGTTGCTCTTATCAGAAAAAAGGACTTTGGACCACTGAGCAACAGACCAGGTCTGTTTTTCTTTAGCCTAGGTAAGAAGCTTCTGATGTTGTTTGTTGTTCAGGAGCAGCTTGACAAGAGGAATACGACATTTAAAGCCCATGTCCAGGATCCGTCTATGTGTGATGGCTCTTAATGCACTGACTCCAGCCTCAGTCCACTCCTTGCGAAAGTCCCCAACACTTTTGAATGGCCTTTTCCTGACAATCCTCTCCAGGCTTTGGTCATCCCTGTACCTTGTGCACCTTTTTCGTCCACACTTTTCCCCTCCACATAACTTTCTATTAATGTGCTTTGATACAGCACTTTGGGAACATCCAACTTCTTTTGCAATTACCTTTTGAGGCTTTCCCTCCTTATAGAGAGTGTCAATGATGGTTTTCTGCACAACTGTCAGGTCAGCAGTCTTTCCCATGATTGTGATTCCTACTGAACCAGACTGAGAGACCATTTAAAGGCTCAGGAATCCTTTGCAGGTGTTGTGGCTTAATTAGCTCATTCACAATATTCTAATTTTCTGAGATTGTGGATTTGGGGTTTTCATGAGCTGTAAGCCATAATCATCACAATTATGACAAATCACGGCTTGAACTATCTCACTTTGCATGTAATGAGTCTATCTCATATATTAGTTTTACCTTTTAAGTTGCATTACTGAAATAAATGAACTTTTGCACGATATTCTAATTTTTCAAGTTTCACCTATACATACACACACACACACACACACGCACATATATACATACATACATACATACATACATACATACATATTGCTTTGTTGTTGTCATAGTGCACAGAATAGTTTCATGAGACTGAGCAGTAGCAATAGCAATAGCAGTAGACTTATATACCGCTTCATAGGGCTTTCAGCCCTCTCTAAGCGGTTTACAGAGAGTCAGCATATTGCCCCCAACAATCTGGGTCCTCATTTTACCCACCTCGGAAGGATGGAAGGCTGAGTCAACCCTGAGCCGGTGAGATTTGAACCGCTGAACTGCTGATCTAGCAGTAGCCTGCAGTGCTGCATTTAACCACTGCGCCACCTTGGAAGAAACTCAAATAATTAGGAGAAATGATTTAGAGTTGACCAAAGCTGAGCCCACGTCATTGATTTCCAACTTAAGAATGCTCTGGTTCCATTCCTGTTAGTCTCCTTTTTAAACCAGAAGCTGGATATGCATTTCAGAAGAATCAAGCCTCTTTCAAATCTAGATTGCTTATGTAAAACAGTGGTTTACAACCTACTCTAAGCCAGTGGTTCCCAAACTATGGTCCATGAATCCCTCAGGAGCCATGATGTTGTCACATGGGGTCTGCAAAGGCTTGGAAAAAATGTTAGCATTAAATGCGTTGAGTTATCTTGAGTACCTTGAGTTAAGTCTTGGTGGTCCAGTTCCATAAAAGGTATTTAAAGAGGGGGTGTGTGGTGAAGAAAAAGTTCTAAACTATTTTTAATTTGAAGGATTCACTTCCAGAAATCCCTGAACCATCCTGGAAAGAACTTGCTGCGACCAACTCATCACGGGGCAATTCGCCATGGCCAACTAGTCGCAGGGCAATTTATTTAATTATTTAAAATAAAGAAATAAAAATATTTTATTTTGTGTCATTCATATTTCATTTTGTCCCTATTTTTGCATCCTTTTTTAAATGATTCTATTCTACCATTTCTTTGATATTAGTGTAACTCTTGTGCCACAGCAGCAAGTTGGCTGTGGTGAGGTTACCTTGGCAAGTTAGATGCAGCAAATTGTCATAAACACCTCCCTTTCCCCCCCCCCTCCACGGAATGGCATAATCTGAAAGATTATTCTATTTGTGAATAAAAAGTAGTCATATTTCTTGGGAAACATGGTTCTGATTTGATTTCACAGAGGATTTAACTATGGAAAATGCTAGCATAATGTATTGTATTAAAAGTTGCTATTTTGATTTTCTTCCACAGTTCGGTGATTTAAATGCTGCGTCTCCTGGGACCATGGACAAAGGTTAGTATACACATCCTACATATCTTCAAATTGACTAGGAAATTATAAATGTATTTGTTTACTTGATTTCTATGCTACTCCTTGTTCTCTTAACTTATTCATTCTTTTGCATTTGCATTTCTACTTAATCTGAAAGCTTACTTTGAAGGTTGGGAGACTTTTTAAAAAGATTACAGTGAACTACAGTGATCACTATAGTTGATCTATGTTTTATTAAGTAAACTGCAATTGATGAGGGTCTCATATAACATACTAACCCATAGTCTAGTCACATTATGATTTGCATGATGCGTGAATCCAGTCAATGGGATTCTGAGGAAGAGCATCTTATACAAAGGTTCTTTCACTCAATGAAACATAATATCAATTTAATTTATTGACAGCATGAACAAATTTCAACTGAATTTGGTATGATAGTGGTAGTTGTCACTTAGCAACACTAATTGGGACTGGAAACTCCATTGTTAGCAGTGTAGTTTAAAGTGGAAAAAAAGCCATGTGATCGTACTCTCTATGGAGATTTTCAGTCATCCAGGTCATGGTTGTCCCAAAAGTGCTTTTTCAAAAGGCAAGCACCTTTGAGACATGTGTTCATATTACTTAGTGATGGTGGTCCTGGTTGCTTTTTGTGAGCAAGGACTTCACATGACCATGACTTCTGACTCCCTGCAAACTTTCCCATTAACTTTCCTTGTGAGGAGCCAGCACAGAAAGTTGAAAATCACAATCTTGTGACTGTGAGGATGCTGGGGCGGCTATAAGTATTAAGGTCCAAATGTAATTACCACTTGTTCAGTGCCATTGTATGTTGAGACTGAATGGCCGTTAAATGAGGACCACATGTACAATATTGAACTTGTGCACTGGTTCAAGTCCTAGTGATCCATTATGGAAGTAAGAGAACAGTCTCCACAGAAGTAGTTACAAAACATGGTAAAAAATTGGGCTCATAAGGATTCATTTCCATATACACAACACGCGATTTCTAGTCACAGAAAGGGGATGATTCCTTTACTTGCAGCCTCCATAGTAAATATAAAGATCGGAGCTTAAGATGTTGCCGGGAAATAAGCATTCATCTACAAATACAAAGGCTGACTAATTAATAAGGAGAAAGTTGGAGTGCACATACATAATTTACCTAGGATTGGATTTGGACACAGAATTCCAGTAACTTGACACTTTGCTAGAGTTGTTAAGCCTTTCTATCTGATTGTTACATGGCTCTTTCAGATTGCAGGATTCATGGTGATTTTATTTGTGCAGATGAAGGCAGTGAAGTTGAAAGTGAAATAGATGAAGAGCTGGATGACTCTGGAGAACCTCAAGCCAAGCGAGAGAAGACTGAAATTAGCCAGGCCTTTCAGGTGGGCTGCCTGCAACCGGTACTTGAGACTGGAGTACAGCAGAACCTTTTGAACCCTCTTCACAATGAGCACATTGTCACAGCTACTCAAACGATCAGACAGTGTAGTGCGACTGGAAATACATATACTGCGGTCTAACAAATATTTAAAGTTCTTTTTTCAGATTGTATTAGCCCTCTTGATGTTGGGCATATCATAGGGGATGGAAGGGATGCAAAAAAAAAAAAAGATTTCTGAAAGTCGACTATTGTCAAATTTTATCTGTACTTTTGCTGGAGTTGTGAAATGGAATGGGTCTATGTATTTGGTCAGATTTGGGGTGGGGTGGGGAAGGTAAATACAATCATTTTACACTGGCCGCTTAATATAAAAAAATTTCTTAGTTTCAAAAGTCAAGAAGCATTTTTGCGAAGATTAATGTTAATGTTTTTGTCCTCTTTATAATTAAAAGTAATTTAATTTTTTTCATAGTTTTTACAAAATATTTTAATGTTAATTGTTAGTCATGGTGATTTCGTATAAATAGGGTTTTTAATTAATTGCACTCTGAAATATCAAGAATTTTCCTCTTTGATTTACACTGGAGGTACGCTCGTTTGATAGCAGCTGCGTTAGAATTATTATTAAAAGGCAGCTTTCGTTGGAGAAAACTGGAAAATAACTATTTTGATACATTTCAGAGTGCTCAACAGATATATTGGAAGATTTATTATAATTCTAGAGAACATAGATTGTCTTCTTTCTCAGAGGAAGAGTGATTCTCACTGTTTGCAGGATAAATGAGAGCTCTGATAGCACATGGTAATGTGTACTTAATAAAGGTACAGATGATACCATTATGGACAATTCAAGCTTCCTTAAATCAGTTTCAAATTTTGGGATACTAGCTCCTCTCTCATAAGACTACTGATTTCAGGTACATTCTGCCCAAAAACTGACTCTGTGCAAACCTCCATTCATTTTAATTAGAGTTTTACAAGATTCGTATCTTTGATTTCCAGTGAGAACGTGACCATCTTTGAATGAGTGGAGGTCATGTTACAGAAGCATTTGCTGGGTTCTGCACCTCCTATACATATGGGACCACTACCCAGATGCTTTCTGCTCTTCAGTGGGGACGTTGGCTACTGAAGTTTTTTTTAAAAAAAGCATCTTGATTCCTTCTTTAAAGTGTATGTGCTACTTATGCTGAACTGGACATGCAGGAAACCATTCCTTTCAGATGACTTTTTAATTCTATGTCCTTTTCCTCATGATAGTTCAACCTGCTGCTCTTGTTAAAGATAGTTTATAGGATGCAAGGAATGTAGCAACCTGCATTGTAATTTTGCTCAGAATAATTCCTGGTTCTTAAGTGGATTTCATTTTATATAAAATGTTTTAAAGGCAGTGAAACTGGCACATGTCACTTGTACTTATTTCCCAATTGCGTAGAATTTGAATAGGTGGCTAGATGGACCATTGCCATTTAAGAATGTACATCAGGGATCATTGTACCTCGGCTATTACATGGTGCCTTAAACAGAACTGAAGCTAAGATTTTCTTGTTAATAACTCTTACATTGATTCAACAAAGTGTGCCTGTCTTCTTTCTTTCTTCTTTCTTCCCCTCTTTCCTTCAGATTCCCTAAACAGTAAGGGCAGGTTACATACTTCAGATATCAAGATTTTTTTTAAAAAGAAAATTAGATATACTATCCCTCTTAGAGTGACAGCCTTTTTCTTTCTTATTTATAGCTGAACTTCACTTTATTACTAATCAGATGTTCTGGGGTGGGGTGGGATTGGGGGGAAACGGTGGAAAACAAACTAGCTTTAACAGTGTCAAAGGTCAACAGAATAGATTAGCTAATTCCCAGACAAGAATTTATATACTTATATATAAATATATATGCATATATATATATTTCTAAACCCTTATCTACTTTTAATTTCAAAAAGTAACGTAAGCAACATTTTTAAAAAAGCAGCGTATAGTTTCAATAGTGCATATGGTGATGGGGGGGTCAGTCTGCTATTTTATTTAATGGTTCATTCATAGTATATGTTGTTTCCCTTTTATTCTCATGAAGCTGTTCTAGTTAGAATGCATTACACATTTTATTGGTTTAAAAGACATGTGATTTTCCTTAGTTTGACCAAAACAAACCAAAAATGAAGGAAAGCACAAAGAAGATTTACAGGTTTTATAGCAAGACCTATATAAAATATTAGTGTCTTGTTTATTGTTTGTTTGAAAGACAATTTTCAAGATTATCACCAAATGCTTGAACAGCAGGTGGAATTTTTGATATATTTTTAGTATACAGGTTGCATCCTTGATTTTACGTATATCAAGAATACCTAAATATTTACTTTTTTTTTTATTTGACTATTTCTACTTCAAAACTAAGCTTTAAGAATTGCTTAGAATTGCAAAATTGGGCCGAACTAGGTATTGTGCCTAGTAATTCCTGCCATTTGGTTAAACATGCTGATACATTTCATTATAATTTTGTTCTTTCTGCTATTGGAATATGTTCTTATTTTTCCCCATCAAAATTCATCACATCTACACCCCACACCAATTTTTTAAAAACTAAGCTGTGATAGTTCCTCCCTCTCATTGTGCATTATGAAATGTTTACACTTAAATACAGTAAAATTAAATGTAGAAACAAAGAAACACTTTTCAGCATCTTTTTTGAGAGTCTATTAAAGTTCTATGTTAAATATGATTTATTTACTGATACTATCCTTCCTGGATGACAAACCTGTGTTTCTGTATCACTATCTTCTTTTGTCCTGAATACTGGAATTTGTTCATGCAGAAAAATGAAAATGATGCAAATTTACTTTTCTGAGAGAGACAGGGCTATAAATTTTTATGATAGATTTTCCAGACCACTCCCCTTCTAGTTGATCACTGTATTCAATGTGCCAAAAAGATTGATATTTATTGTTATCTAACATCATATCCTGGAATTCTGGTCTGCTGTGGACCATACAGACAATGAAACTTCACAACCTATCAGTGTCCAGAATATATTCCGAAATGCTCCAATAAGTCAGCAACACAGATAACAAAAAACATTAGAAGAGCTTCTGTTAATCATGAATCAGAATAATCATTGTTCATGTGCATCTTTGTCCCTGAATATTTTTAAAATATTTTTTGTCTAGTAAGAATTATAAATCAAAATGGCCAACTGACTTGAATTATCTTCAGAAGCTCTTCAATATAAACCAGCTCACTTTAGATAGCATTCTGACACTGTACTACTTGTGCCTATGTGTTATATACATTTTTCAAAATGAAATGTATGAGGGCTGGGATTCAGATAATCCCATGCAAATGCCCTAGTGTTCTGTACAAATACCAGGGCTTCCCCAAATTTTTCTTCTCGTTGCAGCTTCTTTGTACTTGATATGCCATGCCAGACAGTTTTCACTGAAGGTTCCGTAAATGGTTTCACATTATGCCATGAATCCAGTATGATCTTAATAATCAAGGAATATGTACTCATCAAAAAAAAATGAGGAATAGCTTAATTGAAGCACTTTGGGGAACATTGCAAGAAAATGAACTAATAATATTTGAGAACAATTTGTCTTAAAAAGTTGTTTTAAATACTATTTTTTAAAATTAATTAAGACTTTTTGGCTCTTGAACAAGTAATGCAGTGATCAATACTGATAATTCTATTGAAAATTTGTATTCAGAAACGGGGCCCAGTTTTCATAATCTCTTCAGGAATGCAAAATCTTTGGTGCTGTCACCTTAATCTTTTTGTCCTGTCCTGCATTTTTTTTCTTTGTACTTATTTTTGTATTATGACATGTAATTATAACACTACTTTAGAAATCATTTATCCATTAAAAAATCTACAGTACTGCTGTGCAATGTGACCACATTTGGTTCACAATGGATGATAGCAATTGAAACAGTACTGAGGATGTATAGGTCTACATATAATTTCTTTAATTTAAAAACGAGGTATTCACAAACATTAGAAACACTTTTTTCAAATGATTTCTCAGCAAAATATTAAATCATTTCATAGATTTGACAGGCCAAATAACACTATGTAACACTTTGAGAACACTTAATGCTGATTTGTGAAAGCAGTACCAGTTTTTGAAAACTGGGCCCTCATTCTTGCATTACAGGTCAGTCTCTGTGTATATGGTTTAAAGGAAAAGGAATTCTAGTATTGTTGCTAGGTTATTTGTTAGTGACTAAAAAAAACTGGAACAGAAGCATAAATTCAATGCTTAGTTCTAGTATTAGAACATTCTTTTGATGGTAATGCCTTGAATTAACCCTTTGAGCATTGTAAGTAAATATAATTGATGTGAATCTCTAAGAGTCTTGAGATCGTTTGAGCGCACAATGCCCGCTCCCCAGAACAGATTCAGTATATAGGTCTGATTTTCAAAGAAACCCAAGGATTTGTGCTTCACCCAGAGACCACTGACTACCTCCCCTTCCATAAAACAACATATTATTTCCCTGTATAATCTGAATGTAAATGTGAACCATCCTAGGCATTATCTATTAAGGATTCCTGTGTTTTGATTTCCTTGCAAACACTCAGCATTAAATACTTTGAGGTAGGCATCTGAGTTTAATTTATTCACTGCCATTTTACCAGGAGTAGGGAACATATGCTTGTTCACAGGTAGCTGAGCCACAATATCTGACATCCCTCACCATTGGCCTGGATGACCAAATGTGTGGGAGCTGTTGTGCAACAACATCTGGAAGCCCAAAGGATTCCTTCCCCTAATATGTACTGCCTATAAAAGCAAGTATTTCTACCATTATAGGTTTTTTGATCCAAGATGTTGGCTTTGAAAACATTTCACAATTAAATGTTTGTTTAAAAATTATTTCCAGGTAGTTGAGAAATCATTAGTTAGTGTCAAAAGATGTAAATATAACCTGTATGTCAAAGACTTGAACTTTGGAGTTAAACCATTGTTATCTACCACCATCCACTGGATGTTGCCAAGGACTGCAGTCTAAAGGACGTGTATGTATCCATAGTCACAAAATTGTCTGGACTTGGAAGTGAATTAGATACTCTATTGCAAAACTCTCTGCAACTGAAAGGCAAGTTGTGTCTTGCCTTTCAAATGGCATGAGAACCTCTAGTAAGGTTCTCATGCTATTTGTGTGTACGCAGACAGGCTTACCACTACACATGCAACTGTTGAATCATACTTTTATTTTAGCATAATCTACCACTTCCAAGTTTATTATTGAACATAGACAAGGATGTTTTTATGGAATTCTAGATTTAAGGCAGTGTTCGGGTTGAGATAAGCCACAAGTGATATAGTGGATTTTTAAAACATATAAGAATTAGGCCTACATCAAACCATTTTCTAGATCAGATTTGGAGCCAACCAAGACAGAAACTGCCTACAAGTTATGTATGCTACCCCAAATTAGGCTGAACAAAACTTCTGGTTTTGCTGCCTGCCCAGGATTATTGCAGTTGTGTAAATTGACAAGTAGCAACTCCTAGATCACAACTGTGCATTTGATTTGGTGGGTCTCAAGTTGTGTAAGTTTAGAATGCAGATGCTATGGTACAGCATTCAAGTGCATTGATCCCAAGCAGTTAACAGTAAATGATCCATGCTCCCGCTATGTTTATTTTAAAGACACTGGACATTAGTTCAATGCAAAGACAAAAAAATAAAAAAGCAAACCTTTCTTTTGTTTCAAGCTCTTGAAATTAATGTACAATGAAACATAAATGCAATACTCAAAGGGTTTATGAATTTATTCCTAATGATTTTCTGTAAATGCTTCTCAGTTTGCATGCATTGATCATTGCTGCTAGTGATTCTGTGTGCCAGTAGAACTAAGTTTACGTTACCAATTTTACTAAATAGTTAGAAGCCACTTTCAAAGTGACTACCTAGGGTCTTTTGGCAGAAATAACATACCTTGTTTTTAAAGAATTTTTGTCTACAATTTTATTTGCCTTTTTAGCTTTCTTTTTCTTTTGTTTACTAAATTATGTTGAGATTAGAAGCCCTGAGTAATAATTGGTAAGGATGGCTCATTTAAATTAATAATTTATCATAAAACACACTAATATACATGGTTGGTTAGAAACCTTGCATACCCCCGTAGCCTCTTTCAACTTGTTTAAGAGCTGCTTCTGAGCAGCTTTGTGTATTAAAAATATATATATCTGGAGAAGATTATTACAAATTACACAACAGAGTACTTTTAGGGTGCTCACTGTAGCATTTTGAAGTCGAAGAAATGAATCTGTTCTAACCGTGATAGGGTCTGGATAAGGTAACTTGATTGTGTGATTTGCCGTTCAATTGACAGACCAGCATGACTTGCAGGAATAAACTCCATGGCAAATGTTAGTTTGCCTGATTAATCCACAGACCCAAATTGGACTGCATCTTTGCATAATTAGTGAATCCCGTTTATGATCAGGTTACCCCCCCAAAAAAAGCATCTATACTATTTAAATAGCAACTCCTCTTTTTTTACCACAAAAACACCCCTGCATAGTCTTTAATAGAGTATTATTATTAATAATAATAAAGCAGCACAGAGAAATTGTTCTAGATCTTTAAATCAGGAAACTGAAGTGCATGTTTAATTTTGACTTTTTAGGAAGGAATATATTTACTGGAAGTGAAAGTTGCCTGTGTACAAAACTCCAGGTAGCTTGAGAATTTTATATTTATATCTAGATTGGAGTACACATCTGAAATTCAAACAACAATATGGAATATTTTCAACGTTGAATATGAAAAACAAATTAATGAAAGCAGGCTTATCCCTTAAACCTTAAAAAGTATAGATTCTCCATTAGAAATCTGATTTTTTTTTTGAAAATTAACTAGTGAGGGTATAAAACTAAAAAAAAAAAAACTTTTGTGTGCCTTTCTAAAAACCTGGGAAGTTTGTGCCTATTTAATTGGTTAATTTTAGTTCTTACCAATCAATAACCTTACTATCACTCAGGGCTCTCTTACTTTAATAGTTCTTTTTTTGTGTTTATTTTATATTTACTTTCCTTCTTTTTTTTTCCTGGGTGGATTAATTGCCATCATTTATTTTGTTAAGTGGAAGATTATCCTTTTCAGTCCCACAAGCACAGAAATGCAGGAAACACTAGTAGAACTTATTGGATCTTTTTATTTTTAAATTGACTGGATATATAATGTAAATGAGGTAAGCAACTTTTTTTGTAGATTGTATGTGTGAGATAATGTAATGTTCTTTTCAAGTTTTTGGATTACAGTTGAATATACTTTTTAATTATTTAAAGAAAACATCTTTACAGAATAACGTGATGGGTTTTGTATAATGTATTGATTCTGTAAATACGTATTTCCTGATGTGATTTTTGTGAAAATGCTAAATCTTTTAGTATATCATGTCCTCTCAAAATTGGCAAGAGCTAAATAATAGTTTGTGGGCAATTTGTATTGTGTACTGTACAATAACTGGGGAACTTTTATAATTATAAAAATATATATTAACTTTTAGTGTGTTGTTTAAACAAATGACTGGAACATACTAAAGATAGTAGGATTTTTCTGAATATTTCAGACTTGAACTCAGGCTAGCTTTCTTGTGTTTTTCAAAACAAAATTGTGTCTTGTCTTTTAAAATCAATAAATTTGTTTTCTTGTTACAAAAATATTTGAAACGTTTCTATTTTTGAACAATAGATTACAGAAGAAAGTGTAAGTCTCTGATACAAATACATGGTGTATTTTCTCACAGTTGTTTTCCAAGAAAAGAGCAGCTATTTTAAAATTAACAGCACGACATGATTTGTTTCAGTCCACATAAAGCATGCACAATATTTAAAGTTTATTATTTCCAAATTGAACATTTGGAAATCCAATTACGTTTATACTCTGAAATATAGGGAGGTATATTGCCCAAATCAATTGTCATACTTATTAATATTCCCTGGTTCAAGGGGCCAAAAGTAGAACAAAAAGTATTGTTTGAAGGAGAATCACTGTTCTTTTCGAAGAATAGTGCTGTCAACCTATGATGTAGGTAAAACCCTTTTCACTGTTCCCAGAAGGAGATATGATCAGGGAGCATGATTCATCTGTCTGGGTTCACTTTATTGACATTTTGTGTGAAACCATAGTAGTATCACTGTAGATAAAGGAAATCAACCACTAAGAATTGGGCAATTAATTCCTAGGAGGATTTGGAATGTCCCTTCTAAGGAGCCGTGGTGACGCAGTGGTTAGAATGCAATACTGCAAGTTACTTCTGCTGACTGCCGGCTGCCAGCAGTTTGGCAGTTTGATTTTCACCAGCTCAAGGTTGACTCAGCCTTTCATCCTTCCGAGATTGGTAAAATGAGAACCCAGAGTGTTAGGAGCAATAGGCTGACTCTGTAAACCGCATAGAAAGGGCTGTAAATCATGGTGAAGCAATATATAAGTCTTAAGTGCTATTGCTCTTACTGCACTCTAAATTATAAATTAAAATCAAAATAGTGTTATGCTTTTACTAAAACAATTTAAAATTAATAAAATTAAAATTAATAAAATAATAGCTTGTATCTTCCAAAGGAGAACTGCTAATTCTCCATAAGGCATTGGGTCCAACTGACTTCTCACTAAACCCATTTAATTTACTGCTTAGCACCACCTTTGAGTAACATATTTGAATGATTTTTTTCCTTCCTTTTTTTCTATTTTCCGTAACAGCCAACCAAAACAAAAATTGGCAAATTTTAAAGCTTAACTTTTTTGTGTGATTTTGGGGGTAGTTTTTATCAGAATTACACTGTTACATTGTTGGAGTTATGTTGCGGCTTCCTGTAATTAATACTGTTAATTGCATGTATTTTCACACCCTAACACTTACAAAGATACATAAGTATCACAAAAGTAATTAAGGAAATAACTTGCTATGTATGGATGGCATGGTGATTATTGAAATGTGACTTGATTCAATTATGTTCACTTTCAATGATATTTTTTAAGGTTAGTTACCTAACACTAAAATCTAAGTTAATAACAGACTCATGGCAATGTAATTCTAGCTAAATCTCTATTGATAGCCATGTTGGGGACTGGTTAAGGCACCATGCTAGAAACCAGGAAATACATAAAATCTAGTTTCCCCTTAGACATAAAGCCAGCCATGTGATCTTGAGCCAATTCTCTTGATTAGATTAGACCCGTTGTTATTTGGAGTGGACATCATGAGGAAGTTTCAGAGCTCTAAATAAGACAATAAATTAGTCTAGTCTAGTCAATATTTTTATTATGGATTAGAAAAATAATGAATGAATATTACCAAAGTTTTGTGAAAATAAGCATGTTGTTGTTACTGTATTTTTTGGAGTACAAGACTCACCTCCCCCTCCTACATAAAAGAGTGTGGAAATGTTGATGCAACTTATACACTGAATACAGCCATTTTTGGCCTCCTGAAGTCCCCCTCCCCCCGCATTCCATTTTTGGGGGAAATGGGCCGTTTCCCACAAAAACGAAGGCTTTTTTTGCCTTCCCTCAGCCACCAGCAGTGCTCTGCAGGCTTCAGCAGGGCTGGGACAAAGCAAAAATGGGGGCGTTTTTGCCTTGCCCCAGCCCTATTGAAGTCTGCAGAGTGCTGCTGGGGCTGAGGGAAGGCAAAAACTTTTTTTTCTTACTTACCTCTTTGAAATCTTGGTGCGTCTTATACACCGGTGCATTTTTTATAGTCCGAAAAATACGGTAGTTGCGAAGTTGTGTCCGATCCATCACGACCCCATGGACAATGTTCCTCTAGGCCTTCCTGTCCTCTACCATCCTCTGGAGTCCATTTAAGCTCATGCCTACCGGTTCGGTGACTCCATCAACATCATTATAATACATTTTGTTTGCCTAATTTAGAAGGCTGCCCAACTCTATAACTTGACATACAACATCAAGAACAGTAAGAACTATAAAATGAAAGAAAGATGTGCTTTCAGAAGAGAAATTTTCTGAATAGCACATCAGATTTTAGAAAGGTTCACCCTCCATCCTAAGTCCAAGGGACAAAGCCAAATTTTCAAAAGATTTTAAACCTAGGATGGGGGCCATAAGGGTCTATGGGGGGTTGCTGTTCTAGAGAACAATTACTACAAAAACAAAAGTGCCAAAATCTAGGAAAATTTCACTATGTTAAGGTGACCACCATGTTAAGCCACCACAATTGGCACTGGCAACTCGGTTGCAAAGTGGTCATTAAGTGAAACCACAACTGCACTTCCTATCTTACTTCAGCTTTCCTCTGCTTTAAATACCTACAAAAGTTGTACACATTGAGGATTAGTTGCAAAATTATTTTTTTTATCATTGTTGTAACTGCAAGTACCGGTAGTCTCTTTTAATAAGGATTGTCCATATGTTCAACAAGGGCATAAAATAAAAGGTTGAATCCAGAATCCTTCATCAATTCTTACATACATTAGGGCTATGATTTAAAAGTACTTTGGACAACCCAAAAGCACAATATTTTTAATTAAAGCAGTTTAGTTTTTGTAAATGAACGTTTGTTAAAAGAAGCACAACGGCTGTATATGTGAGCATGCGTCATCTCTCTTATATGGAAATAAGAATTGGAGACTTCAGGAGAAATACAAAAGTAAATTGAATGGAGTGGGAATCAGATGAGTAAGTATGTGTGATAAAACAAGAAGAGGTTGGATCAAGAATGTATATGGATTGAATATGCAAGTGCGTGACCATGAAAGAAGGACACAAGAGATCATCTGGTCAGAAAGAGTAAATGATCAAACCACAAAACTTAAAGAAAGAATGAATGGCGTGAAGGGGAGAAGAAATTGTGGTTAGATGGAACGGAAGAGATTGTGAATTGAACGAAGGAAGTGCATTAAAAGTGATATATGGACAGAATGGTCCCTGATAGAAACAATAATATTTAGGAAGAATAGAAAGATATAGCGAGGTATAGTGAATAATATTGGTATATTTCCTTTTCTTTTTCTTATCTCATGCCTTAATTTGGCTGAACTACTATTTCTCACTTATTTTCTGTACCTTGCATAACATGGTTTGTCCTTAATATCCTGATGGGCATATATGAATGCTGCATTGTGCAAGGAGACATTTCAGTTATCTCACATATCGTGAGATGTTTTCTGCTTTCTTCCTACACTGTTTCGTGTACCCTCTAAATTTTAAGAATCACAATTTTGAAGTACTTTTGTGATTATGGGAAATTGCATAGGAAGGGAATCCGTTATGCTGGCAAAAAAACAAGTCCTGTATCTAGTATTGACTATTTAATATAGCTGAGTCAGCTATTATGTTCATTTACAAATGTAAGTTACCTCTATTATAAATGCAATTTATATAAATATCTATTCTGAAATGTTTAAAATCTGAGTGCGTTTTTATTACAACAATAATAAAGGTGGGATATAAACAAACAAACAAATGACTAGAATCCAGAATAATTTATATAAAAAAACTATTTAACTACTAAGAAGAATTGTTTCAGCCTTTAATTTTTCCAGTATACTTTAATGCTATTTTAATAATGTTGGTCCTATTGGAAAAAAAATATTATTAAACAATTCCAGAATCAGAAAACTTCTTTCTTACTCTTTATTTTTTTCCACCTACCTATAGAAATGTCATTTTTAACCACACAGTGACACCTCCTGGGAAGGGTGATATTGCTGTTAAAAAAAGCAGAAAGGTTCCCAATGAAAAACAATGCTGGTAATCCATACATCTGAGAATAAAAATGACTAGTTCTATTTGTCTGTCTGTCTGTCTGTCTGTCTGTCTGTCTGTCTGTCTGTCTGTCTGTCTGTCTGTCAATCTATCTATCTATCATCTATCTATCTATCTGAAATGCCAAAAAAATAAAAGTGAAGGAGAGGAGAAAGGAGAGGAAAAGGAGTGAGGGAAAAGCAGAGGAAGAATTGGAGGGAATGCAAGAGTAGGAGAGAGGGGAGGAAAGGGAAGAAGAGGGGAAGGGTAGAGGAGAGGAAGGGGAAGGAGAGGAGGAAGGAAGGAAGAAGAAGTAGGATTGTTGTAAAATAAGATGGGTTTATGGGATGGTAAGAAAGCAACGTCAATTATATTGTCAACTGTAGGGGAGAAAAATTGTTACAAATACATATTATTAATAACAGTTATGAGATTATATAATTGTGAGTGTATATATGAGAAATAAAAATTTATAAAAAAATAAAATAAAAAATAAAAGTGTACCTATGTTTGGAAGGAACCCATAGACAATTCTATTATAGAAATAATCAAAGAAATTAATTAAATAATTCCTGATTTCTTTATGTTATGTTAGGAAATCAACATAGCATGTTCTCTCTTGATTTTTCCTCACAACAATGGATCTGAAATGTTTGTGGTGAATTATTTATTTTTAACAAATCTGTTGTTTCCTCCTAAATTGTATGCCTCCTGTTTGAGCAGACTCCATGAGGCCTAGCAAAGAGGATATCTGTCTGGTACCTAGGAAGTAGGGTACCTCCTTCACTCAAACTTTGACTGGGTAACTCCAAAAATGCTGACATTTGGTCATGAGATAGTATTTTAAAAAAGAATGAAGATTGCCCTTGCCAAGCAGAAAGCATTTGTCCAAACATCCTCTCAGCTTGCCTATGTGTGTTTTGGGGAATTATTGTTAGTCTTCAATTAACAATAATTGTGCTTCTGATTAACTTCATTGACAACCACTGTGCAAAGCTTAGAACTCTTTACTCAGTACAAATATCCAGGAAATTCTGACTTTTTAAAAATACATGGCTGTTATCTGAGCAGGATGATTTCGTTTCCTTGAACATAGCCAAATTGTATTGCCTGTGAAATTAGGCACATTGTGACTGCTCACAGATGAGCCCATCACCAATTGCAACATTCTTGTTTTGGGTTTTTATTCTTATATTATTTTGAATATGTTTTATTTTTCAACTCTGAACTTGCGTATAATAAGATATCTGGGCCTTAATTAAATGGTGAAAGGTTTGATGTAGGATAAATTTCACCTGCATTAGGTGAAACTGGCAAATATATTTGACAATTAAGGATCTGCGTTCCGCTGACAATATCATTATGAGCCCCAAGGAAAAGCCATTCACTCACAGGTATTAAACTATATTCTATAATGTATATTCTAACATATTCTAGAATATGGCCATTTTGCTTAGGCTTTTTATTGTTTTGTCATTGTAATGTTAGTTTTGTATTAAATATATATTCTCCCTCTCTATGTCTGATGGATTTACCTTGTATCCCAGCTGCCCTTAAAACTCTTCCCCCACTTTATAGAAAGAGCTGCCAAATTGTGAAAAAATAAGAATGGAGGCAAAATTAAAACACATCAACCAGAAAAATTGCTGCTGATTCTTCCTAATGGAAAAGCCTGACTTTCTTTATTTCCCATTTCTCCTTGTTGATAACAATGACCTTGAAAGAGAGTAATTACAGGTGAAAGTACTTTTGCTTTCGGGCTATTCTTGGATAGTCCCTTTGTCTCCCAACAAAGGGACTGCCTTTGTTTAGGGCACGAATTTCCAACTTTGGCAACTTTAAGACCTGTGGACTTCAGCTCTCAGAATGACCCAGGCAACAAATTTGGAGTAAAGATAAGAAGAGACTTTTTTGAAGCTTCTTTCTTTGAAGGAAGAAATTCTTTTACAACTTCGCAAAAGCTCCAGAAAAGCCTTTTTATTATTAAAATTCAGGCAACGTGTTTCCAAGATGCTATGGAAGAGATGGTATTCAGCCGTTTCTCTCCAGTTTGGGTGAACCGGTAGGGGCGGCTGCGGGAGGCTCCACCCCACCCACCTCATCATAATGCGCAAGCACTGACATGGCACATGCGCTCACATTTGCGAACCAGTAAGGAAGGTAAGTGAATCCTACCACTGTACTACAGGTAGGTCTTGCAAAGACCCCAGCTGTGGCTGTGAAACATGGCCATTGAGGGGAAGAGCTAGTCAACACCTTAAAAACGGTGGACATGCCTTTTTAAATCTAAGCCACATGAGTTGCATGTCGACCAAAAGCATCAGAGTGTCAATCACTTTTTTGTGCCTGCCGTTTTGATGTTGCTGACCACTCCTATGGACACACCAGTTTTGATCTCTCTCAGATTGAGAGCGCAGAATAAAATACCAAATGTTACTTAAGGCAAGTAGAAGTAATACTGATTTGAATTATGATTAGAGGGCTGGAGGCTAAACCATGTGAAGAATGGTTGCAGAAACTGGGAAGGTCTGTCTAACAAAGAGAACCAGGGGTGACATGATAGCAATCTTCCAATATTTGGGATGTTGTCAGAGAAGAGGAGGTTGACCTGTTCTCCGAAGTACTTGAAGGCAAGATAGGAAGCAACAGATGGAAATTTAACAAAAAGAAATCCAACCTAGAATTAAGAAGAAATTTCCTGACAAAACAATTAATCAGTGGAACTGCGTGCTTCCAGAAGTTGTAGGTGCTCCAACACTGAAGATTTTAAGAAGAAATTGAACAGCCATTTGTCTGGAATGATATAGAATCTCCTGTTTGAGCATAAAGTTGGACTAAAAGACCTCCAAGGTCTTGTCTAACTGCTATTTTGTTATTGTAAATATTCCTATATAAGTCCCAACACTTTTCCCTCTGTTCTCCTTTTATTTTTAGCCAGAGGAGACTAGACTCCTATTCACCAACTCTCTTCTCTCTTTTAATCCCTTTTTCTTTTTCCAGAAGCGGCTAATCCAGTTTACATCACATACTGAAACAGCATACAAAAATAGGTAGCTTATTACAGTATTTCTTTTCTACCTGATGCATTGATTATGATAGGTACAGAAAGAACACCCTGGTGTCCTTAGGTCAAATTTGTATCTAATCTGCTACAGGTTAAGCAGATGCTTCTCTTATTACAAACCACTGAAAACAGGCCATAGTGCAGGCAAACTCGGGCTGCGAGATGGGATTGTACACGTGTGCAAGCAGACACGTGGGCAAAGCCCATGCTGAGGAGGGTGTTGTGTGGAGGAGTAGCTCTGCTCCTCAGTCATATCCTCCCCTGCAGCACCAGCACACACCTGCCTTTTTTCCAGGACACATCTGCCTTTCTGCTGGCTCAGATTGGCTTTATGCAGTCTCTTGGTTCCCAGCCCTGGTGCCTTTAGGTGTCTTGCCCAACTGGTTTTCTTAATAAAGGATACCACTCCAAATTCTAAAACATGCCAGTAGGAATGTTTTTAATCAGGCCCTGGAGGGTAGGTGGAAGGTTGGAAAAAATCCAGCAGCACTAGTAATTTACTCCAGCTTAGTGGAAGCCAGAAATGTAACAGACAGACAGGCAGACAGATGGATAGATGGATGGATGAGTGGGCAGGCAAATAGATGGGTGGGTGAGTAGGTCAATGGATAGACAGATAAATAGAGATAGATGGAGGATACATAGATGGAAGACAGACAGACAGACAGATAGACGGATAGATGGATGGATATATAGATAATGGATGGACGGACAGATAAAGACAGACTGATATGTGCACTATGCACGGTTGTGTCAGCGGTGTGACTGGCTCTCCTAAGAGCCCTCGTCTTCAGTTCCAAAGGCAGCCGGCAGGCGTCGCTCTTGCCAACGCCAAGCGACCGCACCGCAGCTCGCCGGGAACGTCCCCTCGGCGTTTTGTGAGCGCGCAAATCGTTGAAGGGACATTTTTTTTTCCAGAGAGGAAGTGCGGGAAGCGGGAGGAAAACGGGAGAGGGAGCCCGACTCGCTGCAGATGCCGAAGCGGGCGAGGCGGCGGCGGCGTCTCCGATGGGGAGCTCGTTCGGCAGGAAAGCCCGCCGCTCCCCGCCTCCCTTGCCGGCCCTATAGCCTCGGCCGACTCGCTCGAGCCAAGCGGCTCCAGGCGCCCCGACCAGAAGCCGCCTCCGTCGCCCGCCGCCTGCGGCCGCCAGCTTCTCCCGCCAACCGCTCCCCGAGGCGGCACCCATGGCTGCTCCGCCCGGCCAGCTTCTGCAGTGCAGCGTCCGGCTGCTTCGCCTCAACGAGGAGCAGCTCCGGGAAGGGCTGCAGGTCGCTCAGCCCGCCCAGGGAGCCCTCCGCCTGCAGCTCTGCACGCGGGACGACGGAGGCGCCGAGGTGGCCGTGACAGACGGTTAAGTAGAGCCAAGCGGCGCCGGCAGGTGTGGCCGGCCGGGGAAAGGGCGGGAGGGACGGGGACGGAGCGTGCCGGAGGGGGCTTCCTTGGTCCGAGAGGAGAGGGGAGAAGAAGCTCCGCGGAAAGTTTCCCGCTCTCGGCAGCCTTTTGGGGAGCCGCCGCTTGACTCGCTCGCTGGTCCCGAGGAGCCTCTCCTCCTTTCTTAGGCTTGGATCCTAAAATGGCTCGGAGGGGCGGGGGAGCTCGGGAGACTCCTAAGCAGCAGAAGCAGAAGCAACACCAGCCGGGGCTTCTTTATCCCGGCTATGCCCGGCTCCGGTTTGGGATTGCGGCGGCTCCTGCTGTTGCTTTCGCTTGGGCGCGATGGGGAAAAGGGGGTCTGGCCGGTTGGGGGCATGCGGGCGAGAGCGATTTGCGGGAGGTGATGGCGGGGAACTCGCATGTGCGGGGTTTTCGGATTCCCTGCCCCCCCTGCCCCCATAGAGCTCTGTGGGCTGATCGTGGAAACCGGTCCGAGGTCCCTCTGCGGGGAAACCCTCACTCTCATCCGTAAAGAGTCTGTATTTTCCCCAAAGGTGCTTCCCGACCCCAAGAGGCAACTTGGACTTTTCCTGGTTTTTCATTGAAGACATTTCGCTTCTCATCCAAAAAGCTTCTTCGACCCTGGATTGATGGTGGGAAAGTTTCTTCACCATCCAAAGACGCTTCTGGGATGAAGTTTCCTCACCATCCAGCCGGAGCTTGGGATGAGAAGCAAAACCTCTTCAAAGAAAAACAGAGTCCAGTTGCCTCTTGAAAAAAAAAGGACCTTTGGGATAACCATGACTTGGGTGGCTGAGAATCTCCATAGACATCTGTATTTTTGTTTGTTTCAAGTGAGAATGTATAGACAGATAGCTGAAGAGTTGGGCAGACATTCTTGAAAGTTTTTATTTTATTTTTTTATTATTCTAGATTTGTAAAAAGTTGCCGGGAGTTTCCTAAGAACTTTGTTGTGTTGTGTATACTCGGACTTCCCAACTATTCTCCCCCCCCCCCACTTTGTGAAGTAAAATAAATAGTATAGCACAAAACAAAAGAGGATGGGATGATGACTTGCTTTGTCCAATCTGTGATCCTTTTTATCTCTTATCTTGTTTTCCCCTCTGTTAATTGGTTCTGTGGTAATTGCCTTGCTTTGATTATTATGAGGTAGGCAGCATCAATGGGAGTCAGGCAGCATGCTAGTTTGATTTATAAATAAACAGATACAATATGGAGGAGTACTTTGTAGCTCTTCTTAATCCCATGGTTGCTGCCATAGAATTGTTGCAACTTCTCAGCTCTTAGATGTGTATCCTTTTTAAATGAACTGGAAAAAAATAAACTATAGCAGGTTTTATTTTTTCTTTGTATTGCAGATTTTCGAGAGTTGAACCTTTACATGTAAAGTTCTAGGAAGCAAATTGAGCTGCTGACTTAAACTCCGATGAGTTTGAACTTTCATTGAGTTGTGTTCAGATTAGACACCAACTCCTAATCAAGCTTTGAAATGTAAAAATTGTTTATGAAAGGCCTGGCAGTTGTTTAGGTCAGACTTGCATCTAATTGTCATGTCTCATAACTATTTGGTTATATCTAGGGGTGGGTTCCTATTGGTTCGGATCAGTTTGGCTGGACCGATAGTAGCTTGGCGGTCTGGGTCGCTGGAACCAGCAACCTGCCACTCCCCAAACTGGCTCTTCCAGCAGTGCCGTAGGTGTCACCATCTTGTTTTTTGCTTCTGCACATGCGCAGTGCAATTTTAGTAGTACTGCGCATGCACACACATCAAGCATGCATGTGCCTGCAGCGCGTCCCTGAGTGAACCGGCAGTAGTCTCTGCTGGAACCCACCCCTGGATATGCCTATTCCAATAGTAAGCAAATGGAACAACCAGCCAGAGAGGTCATCCACATGTTCCCAAACCATGCCAATTATTCTTTAAGGACATGTCCTCATGATGTTCCTTCTTCTCATCCAAAACCCACAGCTGAGGCTACCTAACTTTGTAGTTATCTGATCCAGGGTTAAAGTGTTTCCCATCTTCTGCTGACACAGACTGCACAATTACACACAATTTGTGGTGCTTCAGCAGCTACCATAGAAGCGTTGACCACAGCTAGAATTGATCCAACTCTCATTTGCTGCTCTTGGCTTTTGCAAGCAGATCCTTTACCTCCAGTTCCTAGGAATTTCCTTCCATGGCCATTTTTGATTGGGAATGATCAGTGCCAGATATTGATGGAATCATAGGTCTGGAAAGGACTTCAGTGGTCTATTAATCCAACCAGACTCTTATCTATACAGATTTAGCAGTCTAACATGAGTCAGCTAGACATATACTTAAAAAATGTTCTGGCTGATATGTAGCCTGCAGTGGTACTGAATAAGCAGGATCATCCTCTATCCATCATTGGCTAATAGTTCCCAGTCACCTGTTTTAGGGCAGAGAGAGATAGAGATAAGCAAGAGAGAGGGAGAAAGCATGAGAGAGCAAATGGAAAAGCTGTGAAAGAAGAAGTGAGAAGGAAGAACCATGGCGAAAGCGGAGCATGTGCGTGGGGAAAAGTGACATAAAGATCAGCAAGAAACAAAAATGGGAGAGGATAAATACAAGTAGTCCTCAACTTACAACAGCTTGTTTAGTTCAGTTACCACGGCACTGAAGCATGTGACTTATGAGCATTTTTCACAGTTATGACCTTTGCAGCATCCCTATGATCATGTGATCAAAATTCAAATGCTTGGCAATTGGCTCATATTTATGACAATTGCAGTGTCATGTCATCACCTTTTGTGATCTTCTGACAGGCAAAGTCAATGGGGAATCCAGATGCACTTGATAACCAGGTTACTAACTTATCAACTGCAGTGACTCACAATAAGTGTAGCAAGAAAGGTCATAAAATGGGGCTTGACGTAATATTTAACAAATGTCTCACTTAACAACATAAATTTTGAACTCTATTGTGGTCATATGTTGAGGACTATACATTGTACATTGATACCAAGGAGTCACTATATCCATTTCTATTGTACTGTATTAAAACTCATTGGACGTGAATAACCCACCTGTTATTTCATGGGGTTTCAACCAGTGGTGGGTTGCAGGAGGTATGCCCCAGTATGGGCATACCGGAGCCTGCCCGGAGCACCAGGTAGTGTTCTGGTGCGGTGCTCCGGAGGGCCCGCCCATGCTCCTTATCTTTAAACACTTTGGCGCTTCTGAGTACGTACATGGCACTTATAGCATCTGCGTGATACTCCGCCGAGCAGCTGGAGCATCGTGGAGGCTTGCGGAGGTGTCGCTGGATGGTAAGACGCATGCACGCACTGCACATGTGTACGTGCGCACCATGCACATTCATGTGGAGGACACCGGGCCCCATTGCAACTGTACCAGTTGCAACAGGATCCGGAACTCATCACTGGTTTCAACCCTCTATTGGGAATCAACCTCACTGTCCTGCATACTTTAAGGTGCATTAACCAATTGGAGTCATAAGTTGAGGACTATCTGTAAGAGAATCCATTGATAATATGTGGGTTGGGTAAGGTCTGCAGTGTTTTGATCTCTAAGTTAGTGACGATTTTCCAGGAAACCACGAGAGGTGAAATGTCTCCATCTACTCTTGTGAATCAGATTCAGCCAGATGAATATACTTAAGAATACAGTTCTGGGCTTAGTTTTCTGTTGGAACTTACCTCCTACCCAGTCCAGTTCATCCCAAGGCATTACAACAAGCACATATAATATTTTTCCTGCTAGTAAGAAACCACCTACTGCTTTCCTTAAGGTTCCCCACATTGAGGACAGGATCACCCTCATTGGCCTTGTGATTAAGGCATAACAGGGAATAGAACAAATTATGCTGCAGACTTTGTGCCACCTGGAGGAAAGTTATAACTGCCTATCTGGAGGTGGCCATGCTTCTCCAGGCTCTGTTGAGGATATCCATTTGTCTCTGAAGCAGAAAGTAATATGAAGAATATACGAATAATACAAACATGTTGCCCACATGTTGCTATATTTTTTATTTAGTATGTGCTACCTGAGGGGACAATAGCTGAATCAATTTCCTAGGCAAGCTGTTCCTGCAATTTCTAAAAAAATCTTCATTTTTTTCCTGTAATGTATGTGGTTTTTCCCCACTGTGGTCTGCAATTGGCTGAAGATTAGTAGAAATGAGATCGGGCTCTCACATTAGCAGATGAGAAGCCTAGATTTGCTTTCTCCATGGTGTTTGCAAGAGGTATCCCATTTACCTCTAGGGTTAGCTCAAGCATTATGAACACCAAATCAATAAAGTGAACTAACATATAACCAAATTATGGTGTCCATAATTTCTTAGGCTGACCCTGAAACCAGAGAGGATACACCTCCTGCAAACACTAGGAGTGCTCTTAAAAGGCTTCAGGCACAGGTAATCCACAACCTATGACCACAATTGATCCCAAAATTTCTGTTGTTTAGTGAGTTATGCCCCATTTCACCACTTTCCTTGCCATGGTTGCTAGATGAATCACTGCAATTGTTAAGTTAGTGACATGGCTGTTAAGTGAACCTGGCTTCCCCATTGAATTTGCTTGCCATAAGGTCACAAAACGTGACCCCGGACACTGCAACCGCCATAAATATGAACCAGGTGCCAAGGATCTGTATTTTGATCATGTGACCACAGAAATCCTGCAACGGTCATAAGTGTGAAAAATAGTCATAAGTCACTTTTTTCAATGATGATGTAATTATGAACAGTCACCAAAGAAACTGTTGTAAGTCGAGGACTTACACAATACACAAATCTATAAGGACTGAATTATAGGTTCAGTTTATGGGTTCCCTGCTTCAGATTGAAATCCAAAGAGGTGCCTTGGAGCATGTAAGTCCAAAGGTAACACCTATTTGCTGTTCTTTAAAGCAGCAGGGCCCTTTCCTGAGATACCACTGTTGTCATCTATAGCTGCCTCACAATTGTGGGGAAAGACAAGTGCTGTATGGACTCCAAAAACACCTGTTTTAATTGAAATCAGAATACTGTATCTTCTTTCTTGTTACCTTTGTCTATTTAGTTCAGTGTTTCTCAACCTTGGCAACTTGAAGATGTCCGGACTTCAACTCTCAGAATTCCCCAGCCAGCGAATGCTGGCTGGGGAATTCTGGGAGTTGAAGTCCGGACATCTTCAAGTTGCCAAGATTGAGAAACACTGACTTAGTTGATCCAGAAGTAAATTAGAGATGCCTCCAGTCAGCCAGATGTCCGTATTGCTGTACAGTATATTTTATTTCAAATCCTCAAGTGATACAATTATATTAATTTTCTAATGTTATTGTAGCCTTTGCTCTTCAGTAAAATAAGTTAGCAGCAAAATATGGGTAACCTGGGTAATGAGGAAGACAGTTACATCTGAATGGTACAGGAAAGCCTGAATGGTTTACTTTAAGGGAGAAGTGAATTTGTGGCCAGTATAGTCTTCCTCTCCAATTTTCTTGCCCTATAAGAATCATGTTAGATAGAATGGGCTGCTGTTATGCAAACATTTCAAAAGCTTTTCTTTAAAAAAAAAACCTATAAATACCACATTGGATCTAAAAAAATATTTATAGAAGTTGAAACTTTTTTTTAAGGAAATGGGGGAATGTTATCCATTTTAATTTGTCTTTATGTATTTTTATTATTATTAATTATGGGGATTTATCAGCATAAACAAACATCTGCTCTCTCTGAATCTCATCCCCAAAGAAGATCCTTCTGACATATTGAAAATATAAAAATGATGCAAAGTTATACTCATGTCATATTTAAAAATGCAGTGAACAGATTATTGTTCTACTGCCTACTGAAATAGCAGTACAGAATGATGTATATTCTATGCCTTTACAGGTAGTTTTCAATTTACAACCAATCATTTAGTGACTTTTCAAAATTACAATGGGACTGAAAAATTTGACTTACGTCTGCTTTTCACACTTATGACCATTGCAGCATCCCTGTGGTCACATGATCAAAATTCAGGTGGTTGGCAACTGAGTCATATTTATGATGGTTGCAGTGTCCAAGGTTCATGTGATAAGCAAAATGGGGAAGCCACATTGACTTTACAAATGTGTTACTAACTTAACAACTGTGGTGATTCATTTAACACCTGTGACAAGAAAGGTTGTAAAATGGGACAAAACTCACTTAACAACTCTCTTCTTAGCAACATAAATTTTGGGTTTAATTGTGGTTGTAAATCAAAGACTACCAGCATTAATTCCAAATGGATATGTGGTCTTTGGAAAGCTGTTTACAAATGATAGCAGCTTGTACTAATTACATGTTGAATAAACGGTATAAATTCCACAATTTATAAATAAATTTATAAATAAATATTTTCAATGGGGTTATAAAATTAAATATTGGAATAATACTTTGAATAGCAATAAATAAAAACACTGATGCAGCATCTGCTGTTTATTGATGTAGTGATGAACTAGTTGAGTTTATTTTATAAATCTTAAGTCACCTGCATATATTTTTTCAGACAAATTTATGTGGCCTACAGGAATTGTTTCTCCTTTAGCTCTTACCTCTGGAACTAATGACTAATGACTTTTTCCAACTGTCAGTCCAGCCGACTTTTTTCAGTCAGTAACAATCTCAATTATGGATTAATCCTGAAGAGCACATAGCAAGTACTGGTCAAAATACAGACTCTGGATGCCATTAAACAAAATTTCAAAAGAATACACAAGAAACATGATCTATATCCAGTTCTCATATGTCATATACCCAAAGGGACCTCCAGTAAAATTTTGGTTTTACGAATAGAAAAATACTTCTGAAAATGGCTGAAAGATATCCTGGCCAGACAATATTATAGAAAATCTCCATACTTACATACATGATGTCCCAATATTTTACTGCAGCTCTTAACCAGTGCTGGAGAGATAGGCATCACACACATAGACAAACATATTCATGTACTTGAGGATAAAGGTAAAGGTAAAGGTTCCCCTCGCACATATGTGCTGGTCATTCCTAATTCTAGGAGGCGGTGCTCATCTCTGTTTCAAAGTTGAAGAGCCAACCTGGACTCCGTGGTCATGTGGCCAGCATGACTAAATGTCAAAGGCACAGGGAAGGCTATTACCTTCCCACCAAAGGTGGTTCCTATTTTTCTACTTGCATTTTTACATGCTTTTGAGCTGCTAGGTTCACAGAAGCTGGGAGAAGTAACGGGAGCTCACTCCATTACATGGTGCTAGGGATTCGAACCACCAAACTGCCGACCCTTCTGATCGACAAGCTCAACGTCTTAGCCACTGAGCCACCACATCCCTTTTATTTGAAGATAAGCCCATCCACAAATAAGCTAACCCTCAACAAAACTCACAAAAATACCACAAAAATACACTGCCCAGAAATAAGCTGACCTCAAAATCCCGTGAAAGCTTAGTATGAAGGTATGAAAATGTAAATTTTCATGTTGCCCTCTCTTCCCCCAAGGTTCCTGTAGTATTATTACTTTTACTTACTGATTTGCCTAAAGCCATCCTTGAGTATTTGCCTGAGTTGAGTACTGAAAAAAATGTCCCGGGCACAGATCCAGTATATTAGCCACTGAACCATGTCGCTAGAAAATAATGAAACTGAATGCAGCTGGGATTTAGGCCATCTTCTGTTTGCTGTGCACTAAGTATGCAGTTCACAGATGCTGACAAGAATGATATAATCTCTGTGTATCTTAGAAAACTAATGCCAAATTTTCTATAGCTTTTGGGAAAAAGATTGCTGCTATTGTGTGTCAGTGAATAGAAAACACGGGGAACCCTTCAGGACAGTGATGTGTTTCACAAAAGTAAAATAGAGCCCTGCCTTCTCTCCTGAATCCATAGAGGTTGTGGGGTTTAAAAAAACAAAAACAAATGAAGACTTACTTTTAAATGTTTGTTAGAAAAAGGAGATGCTGATTGAGAAAGTTCTGCGACCCATAAAAGCCAGAAGAATGAGATTAAAGTATAATTTGGACTCTTTGTACATCTGTATTGCAAAATACGTTTGGGGTCCTTATTGAAGGAGTCCCTTTTTGGGCAAATATGTTGCACCTATTTTTATTTGTTTAGTTCAGAGGTCTTCAAACTTGGCAACTTTAAGTCTTGTGGATTTCAACTCCCAGAATTCTCCAGCCAGCATAGCTTGTCAGGTTTGGGGACCCCTGGACTAGTTAGTGGGTAATTTTTACTTTTCTTTCCCTCTGACATCTTTTCTATGCTGCATCTGAACCCACCCCACTTTTCTATTTCAGCATTCAGATTATGAGATTTGCTGCTCAGATCAAACAGCTATAGTCACAAGGAATGTTTGCTAGCAAGATAATAGCTTTTGTGTTGTTGCTGTTTTTGTGCTGTTGCTGCTGTTATAAATGGATTTTGCCAGCAGAGATGAAGGGACCACAAACTGGGTTTGTAGCCGATCATGGTATTGGCTCAAAAGCCAGTAATCAGAGGCTTGATTGCCTGACATACTGGCTAAATCGGAGTCTTCCAATCCACACCACTGGTTTTTCAACGTTTCTCACGCTGAGAAATCATTCTGTTCCAAAAGTCCAATAAGAACCTCCTCAGGTCTCCTGTTGAGTCCCTGTTTGTTGTAAAAGGTGGTAGGATATTTGTTTCGTGGTCCATTCTTTTCATCTTGGTGTAAATCAAGTCAATTTACCCTGTGTGGAATATACGGTACCTTTTACAGAATGTAAACATCCTTTGAACATCCTTGGAGCTGGGATGATGACTTGCTGGAAAAGACAAGCTGTCTTCTGGGGGTGGGGGAATTGTCTGCTATTTCTGATATTCTAACTGAAGAACTGTACTGTTCCCCAGGAAACAACTCCAAAACACACACATGCAGAAAGAAATCTGTTACAGGGTCTGTAGAATATTATGTTTCTCAGATTGTCACGGAGAGCCGTGCAGTTACAGACGGAGGTCTTTTAGCAGTCAACCACAATGAGCATGGAGAAATAGATGAATAAAACTTCAGCCCATACTTTACAGTAGGCTGATTTAATAGAGCGTTCTCCTGAAGCCCTGAATATCTTTAATGTCTCATGGAGTCATTACTACCTTGTTCTCACTGCTAGCAGCAGACTTCTACATCAAAGTTTATAGTCTGTGAAAATGCTTCACTTTGGGATGTTTAGCAGATGGAATGAATGAATAATTAGTCTCTTTGTTAAATGAAATCCAACTCCTATTGATTTAAGAAAGCTAGAAATGATAGCATTAAATGGGTGCATTTGTTTTTCTTTTCTTTTTTATTACATCTTATTTCCCTATCTTGTACTCAGAGTAGTCAAGCAATAGATTAACCTCTCCAGTTTTAACTTCACGAAAGTCACCTGGGGAGGAGGAGAAGATCACTTTCCCTCAAGTGACATCGCAGTCTGCCTGACATCTACATCAATCAATCAATCAATCAATCAATCAATCAATCAATCAATCAATCAATCAATGTTCATCAGTAATTCTCCAGGATAAATAACCTCTCTCACTGTCTCCCTCTTCTGCAGGCTTCTTTCATTGTTTAAAAAATGAAATGTTTTCAGAAAGATAAAAAATCAGCCCCTACTAGCTGACTTTTCTAGGAGATATTAAAGCAAATGAAGCATCTTATTACCAGGAACACATAATCTTTTGAATTTTTTTAAAGTCTACATCTTCTGGGTTTGGTAGTGTAATAAATACCCACAGAGATATTACTATTGTTTCTCACTTTTTAAAAGCATTATATTTTAATAATCATCTTCAGAGACATTAATTCCTCCATAGACATATGAATTATTTATATAATAAATTATTATATGAATAATATAAGGGGCTGTGTTCATTTTTGTTGGTCTTCCCAAAGATGCATTTTCAGGAGGCAACTGGACTTTCTGGTTTTCTTTGAAGATGTTTCTTCTCTCATCCAAGAAGCTTCTTCAGCTCTGGCTGGATGGCGGGGAATCATCATCATCTCACTGATGATGGTTCTTTAGTCAGAGCTGAAGAAGCTTCTTGGTTGAGAGAAGAAACATATTCAAAGAAAAACCAGAAAGTCCAGTTGCCTCTTGAAAAAGCACCTTTGGGACAGCCATGAGCTAGATGACTGAGAATCTCCATAGACCTTTGTTGGTCTGTTAACAAGAAAGAGCCTTCAAGTTCTATGTTCTGATTATGACTTGACCCACCATGGTTCTGGGGTACATATCAGGACATATTTGCCTTTCAATAATAGGATTTTATAGTTCTTTTATTCATTACCCGTATTCTATGGATTAATATACACACATTGATTGGATGTTCTGGTATTCGCTCATTATTAATTTCATTGTCACCGCATGTTGAGAATTTTCCAGTAGTCTTTTTGTCAGCACCTTCCTTATCATGGGCAGTCATGATAATGGAGGAGCTCATCAGTTTTCATAATATTCTTTGTCTCCCTCTCCCTTTCTGGTTTAAAGCCATTTTAGTAACAATCGCAAAGGTCTTGCCAGATATATTTCTTCTCTAATGAGCAATCATCTGTGCCTAATGTCCCTCTTATATTGGTAATGTGGACCATATTCCAGGAATCCATGTCTTTCCTAAAGGAAATCTTGGGGGGGGGAGTTTGAATTCACAAATAGCAATCTTTCTAAGAAGTTGAAAAGTAAAATAGAGTGGTGATGTCAGAACTTCTTATTGTTATCTTCAGAGAAGTACCATATTTTTTGGAGTATAAGATGCACTCCCCCCCCCTAAAAGAAGGCAAAAATTTGGGTGCATCTTATATACTGAATGTAGCCCCGAAGGCTGGCCCAACCCTTTGGCAATTTTTGGCCTCTGAGCATTGCATTTTAGACCTGTTCCAGGCTGCAGGGATTGCCACAGACCATCACCACCTCTGTGCCTTGCATTTTTGGCGTCTGTGCCTCATGTTTATGGCCTCTGTGCCTCGCGTTTTCAGACTCGGAATGCTGTGTTTCAGACCGGTTCAAGGCTGTGGGGATCGCCAGAGCACATTGCTGCCTCCGCGCATCATATTTTCAGCCTCTGTGCATCATGTTTTTGGGCAGTTCTAGGTGGCAGGGATCGCCGCCACCAATTTTTGTGATTTTGTAACTATTTTAAATCCTTTAAAAATAATATTTATCATATACTGTGTTAGGAAGGTTTAGGAAGCATATATATCTTTAAAATGAAGTAAATAAAATAAGCTTTGTATCATAAAATTTAAAATATTTGTCTCCTATTATCCATCTGGGTAGTCTGATAATAAAGTAATCAGTGAAGGTAAATGCAACACGCTTTCAGTAGGCATTCTTCCAGAGTAAGATCAGTCTTACCTGCAAAAGCGAATAGCTCAGTTACCTTGTGTATTTGCTATCCTGAGACTTGACATAACATCTGAGTTAATTATATTGGATTAATATAGATAATTACAGAATTATTCTAAATTTCCTTAATGAGTGAAATAAGAGAACCTTGTATACATCTGCATTTGAATTAAACTAGTACTTTTGCTTTAGCTTTGCCTGAAATAAACTGGAATTACTCAGCTGCACAGTTTGGATGTATTTGACATCAGTGGCTATATAAATCAAAATAACAGCTAAGGCAATATCTGTTCTATGTGGCCTGTAATATCTCACCCTTTTGACTAAGATTGTGTAGTATCAAAGTAAAATATGAAAATCCACAGGACTTTTGTCGTTCTACTAAAATTGTTCATTTTGAAAATACATATGAACGAACTGGAGAAGTTATAAATAAATATTTTTCAAGTAAAAAAAATCTGACCATTTTGGCAGATTTCCAAAAAAAGTAGAGTTTTAATTTCAAATCCCACCGAACTGTAAAAGGAAAGTTATGCACAACTTGTTCTTCAAGATTCTTGCATTTAGGGCTTGATTGCACGTATATTTTTGTACTTTATACTGGAAAAAAGCAGTTGGAAAATATTTGAGGAAATCCACTTTATATCTTTCTGTATAGCTGTGCATACTTTTATAATGATTGTTATCTGCTTTAGGAAGCCTCCCATATATTTACAAAATATATTAATGCTTGCTTATTCATTAGCAGTCAGCAGCAATTTTAGTATCTACTGTTTGCAGCAATAGTAAAAAAATCTGTTAAAGATGGTAGAAGTCTAAAGACAGTTTTAAGAAGAAGTATGCTTTAAAATCTAGCAGAACATGGAAAAAGGGACAGTTTGCTGTCAAAGAGTATGCTAGTGTCTTTGCCTTGAAGCGCATGTCAGATGGATTATTCATTCATCCATAAGACAAGGATGTATTTTTGTCCCAAAGTTCCTTTGTTTCTTTTGATAATATCATTTTATCTGCTAAGGGCTTAATTTTAAAATAAAAAAGTTTTTATGATGATAAAAACATTATAATTGTGGTGTTTCTCGCAGCAAGAATTAGTCAGTAGAGAGGTTCTCCTTGCCCCCAATTTCTATTCTATCCATTTTTGAGCCACATTTAGTACATAACACTTTTCCCACTTACACCCAACAAAATAACAAATGTTTCCCTGGCAATATCTTTTTTTTTCTTCAGAGTCTCCATGATGTTGCTTTTGTCTCTTTCCCAGGCCGGTGAGTGAAATGCTCTTAAAGGGTACTTAGCTGTACTATTGTTAAAACAGCAGTCTCCCCTCTTAAACCAGAGCATCCAGCAACAGCTGAAAGATACATAAAATCTTTACTCTTTGGCATCTAGAACTTCAAAGTTATTTCCGACAATTTCAGATGATGTGGGTTGGGCTCTTGTACCAGCTTTATCTGTTGTTGTGAGGAACGTAAGTCTTTCCTTAGGAATGGAGAAAGAACCAACCAGCCATTAAGGTAGGACTTCCAGAAAAGATTACTCAGTCCTGGGGAAAGTGAGAAGGAAACTCAAAATAACCTCACCTTGATTTTGTTCAGCATAAGATGGGGTGGAGAGAAATTCTGAATAGCTTTCAAGATTCTGTTATTTTACCTGAACCATCAAGAGGATTCCTGGATTCCTGGCATGCCTTTTTCTTGACCAATCAGCCTTTCTTGCCAACTTGAAAGACTGATTGGTGTCATTCTGCTCTGGTCCTCTCAAGAATTGTGCTCTATCAGTGATCTTTTAGAACTGTATAGTTGCTCTGGAGCAGTATTGTAGATATTTTATTCAACTGTTCTCACTGATTTAATACAAGGTTGAAATAAAAATATTTATCTCCTCTGGAAAGATCATACATACCATTCTGATAACATCTGTATATTCTTTTTGCAATTGCTAAGCACCAGGATCTGGCTATCTCCTAAAGTTAATGCACCTTGAAGTGTGCAAGATAGTGAGTTCAATTCCCAATAGAGGGTTATAATCCCATGGAATAAGATCAGGTTACTCCTGTCTAATGAGTTTTAATACAGTAGGACAGAAATGGATGTAGTGTCTCTTGGTATCGATGTACAATGTATAGTCCTCAACTTATGACCACAATTGAGCCCAAAATTTATGTGAGTAAGGAATTTGTTAAGTGAACTTTGCCCCATTTTACGACTTTCCTTGCCACATTTTTAAAGTCGCATTTGTTAAGAATCACTGAAGTTGTTAAACTAGTAACACGGTTGTTAAGTGAATCTGACTTCACCATTGACTTTACTTATCAGAAGCTCACAAAGGGACACTCCAACTGTAATAACTATGAGTCAGTTGCCAAGTGGTCGCATTTTGATCATGTGACCATGAGGATGCTTGTAAGTGTGAAAAAATGGTCATAAGTGACTTTTTTCAGTGCCACTGTAACTTTGAATGGTCACTAAACAAATTATTGTAAGTCAAGGACTACCTGTACTGAAATAATGAAGTACTGGAATGATGGGGGGAAGCCCCTCTCCCCTCCAACACTGGTCACCTGTATAAAGAGAGGAAATAAAAGGAAGAGAATGTGCTCACTTTGTGATTCCATTTTTACAAAAAAATTATTTGAGTCTCGGTAGTCTGGGCTGCTGGAGAAGGAACCTAAGATAAAGTCTAAAGATGATGGGCAATGCCTTGCAGGTAGCTCTACCCTTTTCTTCGTGCAGCATCTCAGTTGGCAGATTTTACCTGCTGGCTGGAGACATGAAGGGGAGGGAGGGCAGCAAAATTAGAAATCAACAAATCACTTTATCTTCACATGCGAAATCAAAACCGTGCCAATTAGCCACCTGTCATAACAGACTACACAAGGATGAGGACAGCAAATGGAATCCTTAGTAGTTCATTAGTTCAAGGCAAAATTAATAGCACTTGGATAAGACAGTGGAGAAATGCCCCATGTTTTTGTTGTTCTGAAGGAGGCAGTGAATCAAACCTGGACAAACTTCAGTTTTCATTTACAGACTTAAGAGAATTCCATTACACATGGAATGAAAGGTAGAAAAATCAACTATCCCTCCTCTTTTAGAAGGTAGTACATCCAGGAAAAAAAAATCATTATTACTAATACATGAGTGAAATGAAATGTACACAGCCTGCTTTTCATTTCAAGAGTTGCAATGCAATATACTCAGCGTGAGATATTCCCAGATCATCATAATTCAGCAGTGTGAAAATTAGATAATCAGAAAGAAAATACAAAACCTTGGACAAGTCACTAGATGGGAGTGGTCTGCTATGAATAAAGAATGCTGTCCCCAAATTTTAGAGTTGATTATGAGAGAGTTCAAAGTAATCTTGGTCACAAGAGGATTTTAAAGACAAAAATGATGACTTCATGAATATAGACTTAAGTATAAGGGAAGGCTTAGTTAAACACCCTATTTATAGGGAGCAAGATTGTAAACCTTAACACTACACAAAACCTCCTAGAAATAAAAACTCCAATGCAAATTCCGGGGTATCTATTTCATCTATTGCTACTTTCGTCAAGGGTGGCTCAGTGGCTAAGACACTGAGCTTGTCGATCAGAAAGATTGACATTTCGGTGGTTCAAACCCTAGCACCACGTAACCAAGTGAGTTCCCATTACTTGTCCCAGCTTCTGCAAACCTAGCAGTTCGAAAGCATGTAAAAATGCAAGTAGAAAAATAGGAACCACCTTTGTTGGGAAGGTAACAGCATTCTGTGCGGCTTTGGCGTTTAATCATGCTAATCAGATAACCACGGAGACGTCTTTGGACAGTGCTGGCTCTTCGGCTTTGAAACAGAGATGAGCACTACCCCCTAGAGTCAGGAATGACTAGCATGCATGTGTGAGGGGAACCTTTACCGTTACCTTACTTTCGTCAGAGAAGATTCTCAGTCATCCAGGTTGAATTGTCTGGAAGTTTAAGTCACGACAACTGGACTTATTTGTTGGTTTGAGACTTTTTGCTGCCCATCCAAGCAGGTTCTTCAGTCTGAACATATTGATTAGGGGAATCTGAATAAGCCGAGAATAGTTGGAATGTGTCTAAAATCAGGGATTATTTCTTTATCAACTTCAGGGTCCCCACCACCACCAAACTGCTTGGCAATATGTCAGTGAAGATACTCAATCATCCAGGTAGAGTTGTCTGCTAATATCGCAAACCAACAAGAAAATAAGTGCAATTGCCATGACTCAACTTATTGCTACTGAAACAAGTTGGACTACAGCTTCTTCCAAGTGTTCTTCTGAGGCCCTTGCACAGGTGGAAATGCCCTTCCTCAATGCTCCCCCGCTTTTTTTCTTATTCCAGTTTCTATAATTCTTCTGGCAAGAGACCCAAGCCATCCCCCCTGCTACCTTAGTACTAAAGCCATTCAAAAGTATTCAGTGGTATCATCAGAGCAAAGTTTGAACCATAAAGAATGATTTCAAATTTCAAGTTCATCCACATATCCTGTGACCACAGATGCATTTGGAAACAACATTTGCATTCTATTACATTGGTAATAACTAAAAGCTTCAAGCTCTCTTTTCATAGGTGTCATGGGGGAGGGAAAACCCTTCTGTTATAAATGCTTTAAGGTTTTATGTATACTTACTGTTGCCATAGCTTTATCACTGGAGAACTGTAATTGGCTTTAAAAAAAAGATTTATTAGTGTAGTAAACATTGTAAAAGTTGAGACCTGAAAGGATTAGAGACCCTAAATCTGATCTGTCAATCAAAACTCACTTGGCAATATAAGCAGGGAATAAAACCATGGGAAAATCAAACACAATTCAGCCAATCAGGAGTGGATAAAGGTCCTCTTTTAGGTAAGCTTTTAGAAAGAGGAAGGGGCAGCTCCATTTTGTCTTTGTTTCTTTTTTTCTCTCTTGGAAAGAATTGGAGATTGGTCTGGCTGTAAGCCAAGTAAGTCAAATTCCAAATCCCTAAGCATGTAAACCTCCCAAAAGTCAAAATGTTATTTACTTCCCTTTCTTCCATTGCCTTTCAGATTCCATTTATTCTTTTAATCTTGATACGCACAGTAAAGAATTGCATTTCTGAGAAAATGAGCACACTGATACAGAGCTTAATTGTTCCATCACCCTCTCCCCTTCATTCTGTCATTCTAATAGGAGGGAACTCCAACCGCAACAAAATTGTCAAACTACAGCATATAAACACAAGGAAACCCCACACTCACTTGCACTGACGTTACCTAGTTGGGTAATAAAATCTCTACAAGCAAGCAAGCAAGCAAGCATCCATTCTCAGAGATTACCAAGTGCTCCATGGTCATCATTTGGCCTGCTTAGTTAGCTGAAGAGAAAAGCAGGGCAAGAGGTCTGCCAATTTCCTCTTCCCAAGTAAAGCAGTGCAAAAACAGATTTATTCTTTGGAATAGTAAAGTAGATGTAGTGACAGCCGAGGTGGGTGGATATTCCAAGAACTCCTTCAAGGGAGCCAGAGAATCTAGTCCACCAATGTTGTGCATGGACTTCTGTAAGCAAATGCGGTTACAACTGTGGTCAAAGAATGTTTTAGAATCTTTTTTTCTGGAGATTCTGTGGGGGCTTATTTCTGAATAGACATGATAGGATTACACTGCAAATTATCACTGAAGCACCTTGATTGCAAGGCTTAATAAGATGAATTTTTGAAATGCTTTCTATTTCCCCCCATGAGAAGTGATAGAATGTTGACTGAGTAACAATTAATGAAAGGAATTAAAGAACAAGAAATGATAATTCAGTCATTGGAAAATATCAAATCTGAAAGAAAATTACTTATGTGATCATTTTTAAAGTTTATCTTCATAATTTGCTATAAATAATGAAAACTGTTTTAATTACATAACAATTACAAAGGGAAGAAATTATAGTGATTTTGTTTAAAAATAAAGGAGTTCTATACTAAATATTTATTTGTAAATAAATATTCAGCACATATACCTCAGTGCAATGATGTCCTACATAACACAAATTGTACTGCATGAAAATTCTTCTAAATCAGAATATCTGTGCATTCAATAAATACATTTATATGTTGGGGAGAACATGTGTGTGTGAGAGAGAGGGGGGGACCTTTTTGTGTGCTATGCAACATGCAACACTGACCCATGGCTTTCTTATTCTTCCTCCTATGTACATCTCCTGTGTATTCCATTGGGAGATTAATCTATTTTCTAGATTTATAATTACTGGTACATGATTTTTTCTTTTTCTTCCTGTAACTATTATCCTTTCATTTTTGTTTCTTTCACCCATTTCTGTTTTTCTTACTAGGAACATTTTTCTTATATTCATTTTTCCTAAGATTCAATCTTGACTCTAGCAAAAAAAAAAAAATCTCCTATTTGGAACCACTCATCATCCTCTTATTGTCCATCAGTTATATCATTCATCTTAAACAATCAAATCAGTCATTTGATTCCGTTTGTATGCATTAATTCACTTTTTCTGGAATCATGTATTTGAAACAAAAAGACCTTTAATTCTCTTTGGATTGCAGAAATTTGTATTTTGTAATATATATTTTGAGTCTTTCATTTAATATTCAACTGGAACCTTTATTTCCATACAAATATTTCTTCCATACAAAGAATATTATGTACATTATATATTGCTAATAAATAAACACAAATATTCATGTGTTTTCGTTATAAATATTTTTTTTTCTCCCTGCAGTTGATGGGGTGTGTGTATATAAATGCTTGGTTAATAAAGATACTGAATATTGCCGTGTAGGAAAAGAATCCATTTTGATAACACTTGGTTACAACAGCGCCTTACTACAATTCACATCACATTCAGGTAAGTGGCTAGATATTTTATATCTACAGCTACAGTGATAGTCAAAGATTCTCAGGTGTTAGATTTGTTAGACCAACTTGCTACTCACTATTTGATTGAGGACTGATTGAGGTAAAATGGGCAAGGAGTAGAGAATGATCTGGTGCTGTGATCCTTATTTGACATTCTGAAGAACCTGCTGTTTCAAGCTTTTAAAAATCAAGTTGGACTTATCCTACTCCCAAGTTAGTTTAATTTGATAATTCATTGACTGTATATGTTTTATCTTTGCTGATGTTTGTAGAGAATTTATATTTTTCAAGATAATTCAAATAATGGTGATATTAAGGCCTAACTTAAATCACTTACACACACAAACACACACATACACCAAAAGTTTACAGTCCTCTAATTGTTTATAACGGAATATTTGTGGTGATTTATTTGAGAATTGCATCATTCTATATTGAGACTTACTGTGATTTAAGTTTTCCATCTCCTGTTTCTTTTCTCTTTATTTTGACAACTGTTAGTCTGAACTGAATTCATGCAGAGGATTTTTATATTCCAGCATCCGGTTTATACCATTTAGACAGCAGTAAATCATACGTAGTGTTTTCTGCTTCCTGTGTAACATGTGTGCAACATCTGAATAGCATCAAGATGGCTATAAAATGGGTTTTTAGTGTGTCTAATATATTAGTTTTTTGCAAAGTAAAGCTATCCATCTAGAACAATTCAAGTAATAGAAGTGCAGTCTACCATCTACTAACCAGTACACTTTCCCACGATAGTCTAAATGTTCAGCAGGTAAGCCAATTTCTATGTAAATACCTGCTTTAGAAATTTTATGGGAATAAAAATATAAGTGGGCAGATGGAACTATAAATTTATCTTGCCTTGGTAGCCAGTGGTTATTGATGGATGTTACTTATCTCTGTCTTCTGAAGAAAAACATTGAACTAGTCCTGGCACGCACCAACAGAAGGGAAGGTCAGTTTTAGCTTTTGCATGATATTTAGAGACACCAGGAAGCAACAAGTGCAGTTTCTGCTGCTTTCAATTCAGTTCAATGATATTTATTTGGTCCAAATGTTGATCACGTGACCATAGGGAATGCTTCAGTGGTCATCAGCGTGAAAAACAGTCATAAGTCCCTTTTTTTCAATGACATTGTAACCTCAAACAGTCACTAATTGAATGATTGAAAGCCGAGGATTATTGTAGGTTAAAAATTGAGACAGTTGATCTTTGCAAAGAATATTTTAATGGGCAGCATTATTTCTAATTGCAATGATTGTTGCTCCTCCTCCTGCTCTCATTAGGGAGTGCTTGCTGCAGATAATCTATTTCTACCTAGGCCCTCCTAAACTTTTTGAACTGTTCAAAAATGTGGGAAAATACAATTTCATTAAAAGAATCAGCAGTTGAGGTATTTTAAGGGCGGAAATGCGTAGAAAAGAGCAGATGATATAATTTCTATCTACAGCAGTGTTTCTCAACCTTGGCGACTTTAAGCTGTGCTGGCTGGGGGATTCTGGGTGTTGAAGTCCACAGGACTTAAAATTGCCAAGGTTGAAAAACACTGATCTTCAGCTATGGCATATTTTACTGGAATTTTGAATTATCTCTTGTGCAGAATAAAGACCAACTTGATAATAATTCAGTTACCTTTCTTACATTTGTGTTCCCTGCCTGCTTTGGTTTTGTGTTTAATGTTCCTATACTTTAACTTTATTCATTCTTTTCCAGAATATAACATGTTTTCAAATACACTGAACAGCTGTAGGAATATAAATAAGGAACATTCTGTATTCAGTCAGAGAACAGAAGACTCCTCTGCATCTCAGTATTTTCAGGTAAAGAACTGTTGTTTCGTAATATGTTCCATATTTCCCAGGGGGATTAGGGTAACCTGTTGCAGAAAAAAAGAAAATTCTTGTAGCAACATAAATGTCTAACTAATGCATGCAAAAAACTTATGCCATAATCAGTTTTTTTTAAAAAATTCAGTGGCTATGGCTTTTTCATCACCAATATTCTCCAGGTTTATTGCAATTTAGGGCACTATCTTGGGTTTCTGCAGAAAAGACTTTATTCTTATTTTGTATATTGCTATAGGCAAATTGTAGCAGCTACATTTCTCCTCTTTTCTTTCTAGTTTTATGGATGCTTATCTCAACAACAAAATATGATGCAGGATTTTGTAAGGACAGCTACATATCACAGAGCAATACTTCAGAATCATACAGATTTTAAAGATAAGGTAAGCTTTACCTTTCTGCTCAGTTTCAAATATCTATATGTATTTTCTTACAAAGTTGGCCTTTACATTAGATCGGCCAGCCACAGCTGATGGGGCAGATTGGATCCAGAAGGAGCTTTGGTGTGGTTGCAGAAATTCTGCAACACACTGTCGGTTAAAACTGTGATGGCTGCCTGAAATGCAAGAATAGCTGCAGCCTCTGTTCCCATGGATCCCGGAGCTCTCCATGGTTCATGCATGAGCGAAGGCACATGACGAGAGTGAACAGATGCCTAGTGCACTGCTGGTGAATGACAAAAAGTGAGGATGCTCAAGAACAAGCTAGAGCCTCTATTAGAGCCTTCCTCATGGCGATAAGGGCCCCACTCTTATTATGTGTGCAGATAGCTGCCCAGCAGACCTGTTTCGGGTTACCTGGCCCCTCCTTGGAGGGAGTAATTCTGGGATTCACCTGCAGGCTGACTGGGAAATGTAGAGCACATTTGGTGCATCTGCCTCAGGTTGAGTGATATCATCCAAGTAACTGGAGTGTAAGGGGCCTGAATTGGTCACGGTAACCTTTGGCTCAATCCTAGGAAATCGTTTATATTTTTGGATGCTGAGAAGGCCTTTGATCGAGTTAACTGGCAATTTCTGTTGAAGATACTGCAAAAAATGCAGATAGGAGATAATTTTTTACAGTCAATTAAAGCAATATACCAACAGCAAACAGCACAAATCATAGTCAATGGAAGTCTAACAGACTCTTTTCAAATTGGAAAAGGTACAAGACAGGGCTGTCCTTTGTCCCCATTATTGTTTATTATAACTTTGGAAGTATTGTTGAATAAAATACGGGGCTTGGATGGTTTAAAAGGGATCAAGATTAGGCAGCAAGAATATAGAGTCCGCGCTTTTGCGGATGATTTGGTCATAATATTGGAACAACCGCAGGAATCTAGTATGGTTTTAATGAATATGATTAATCAATATGGTCAAGTGTCGGGCTTTAAAATAAACTTAGGAAAAACCAAAATATTAGCTATAAATATGAATATTAAACAAAAGGAAGAATTAGGAGTGATGCTAGGATGTGAGGTAGTTAAAAAAGTCAAATATCTTGGAGTTAACATTTTAACTTCAAATGGGAAATTATATAAGCATAATTATGAACCACTTTGGCATAGTATACAGACAGAGATGAAAAAATGGGAGAAATTGCACCTATCTTTGCTGGGTAGGATAGCGGCAGTGAAAATGAACATTCTACCAAAATTTTTATTTCTCTTCCAAATGTTACCTATACTAAAAAAAGATGCGAACCTTTTAGAATGGCAGAAGGGTATCAACAAATTTGTGTGGGCAGGAAAGAAGCCGAGGGTAAAGATGAAAATAATGCAAGATGTACGTGAGAGAGGAGGATTGAAACTACCTAATTTAAAACTATATTATGATGCAGTGGCATTATCTGTAATTAGTGATTGGATTCACTTAACCAATGATAGAATATTGAACATTGAGGGACACGATCTGCTATTTGGTTGGCATGCTTACCTGTTATTCAACAAAAAATTGGATAAGAACTTTAAAAGTCATATTTTAAGAAATGCTTTATTGCGGGTCTGGAAGAAATACCAATATAAATTAAATGACAAGATACCCATGTGGGCAATTCCTAGACACGCAATTGAAAATATGAATACAGCACAAAAACAGGACAGAATTACCTACAGACAGCTTCTTACCTCGGAAAGGGGGGTATTACAATTAAAATCTTTAGAGGTATTAAAAGAGGAGAAGGTAGTTCAAACATGGTTCCAGTATGGGCAATTACAGGCTAGGTGGAAAATAGATCCAAAAATTGGTTTTATTCAAGTTGAGGATAATCTGTTTAAACAAATAAGAGATCAAAGCTTGATGCATATAAAGAGGATATATAATGTATTAATACAGAGGGATTCGGAAACAGAATTAGTTAAAGATTGTATGATAAAATGGGCTCAAAATATTGAGGAACCAATAATGTTGGATACATGGGAAAGAATTTGGGTAAGAAATGTGAAATTTACACAAGCTCAAAATCTGAGAGAAAATTTTTACAAGATGTTCTATAGATGGCATTTAGATCCTAAAAAGTTGGCTTCTATGTATCCGAATGTACAGCCTAAATGTTGGAGGTGTGGTTCTCTCGATGCTACATATTATCATATATGGTGGACCTGCCAAAAGGTTAAGGCATTTTGGATAAAAATATGGTGGGTCATGCAAAATGTTTTTAAAAGAAGGATAAAGTTTAGTCCTCAGTTATTTTTACTAGGTATATGTACTGACTTTACAGTGGTAGAGACCAATTTGATTCTGCACCTGATAACTGCAGCAAGACTGTTGGTGGCGCAATATTGGAAGAAGGAAGACTTGCCTACAATCCAAGAATGGACATTGAAAGTAACAAACTTAGCTGAAATGGCTAAAATATCGGCATATCTCAAAGATCATTCAAATGAGAGATATAAACGAGACTGGAAAAAATGGATTGACTATATACAAAATAAATACGGGACTAAGAAATTCCAGTTAGCCTATGCTTAAGATCAGAAATGATTTAAACTGTTAAAAGTCAGTTCAGTAAGAAGAAGCTAAGGTCAATCTAGAATGTCATTAATTTCTTTATTTCTTTTTTCTCAATAGATTTTAGACTGTGTTAGTTAAAAATCCATACCGGGTACGGGTTCTGGGAAGTCGGGGGGGGGGGAAGGAGGAAGGGGGGTGGGGGGGTGGAGGGAGGGAGGGGTACACACAACAAAAAAAAAATTGTACTTCAACGTCTTAATGATTGACAAATGAAAAAAAAAATCCTAGGAAATCTGAGTGGTTTGAGGTATTTGGGCCTTTCAGGCTGCAAGTTATTCCCCCTTTGGTTCTGGGTGGAGTGGCATTGTCCCAGTGGATGCCAGTGCACAATCTGGGAGTGCCTCTTGGATCCATAACTTCTGCTGAAAAAGCAGGTAGCAGCTGTGGCTAAGAGGGCTTTTGCACACCTTTGCATTGTGCAACAGTTGTGCCCATTCCTGGATCATAACATTCTGCTGATGGCCACTCATGATCTCTTGACTTGTCCAAGTACCCAGTATGGGTTACTGCAACGTGCTCTACACGGGGTGTGTGGTCCTTAAAAAGCATTCTGAAGCTTCAGCTGATAAATGGTGTCAAGTACTCAACGCATGTAACATCACTGCTTTGTGAGCTGCATTGGTTGCCAGTGAGTTTCCGAGTGCAATTCAAAGTGCTGGCTTGGAACCAGGTTACCTGAGGGACCAGCTTCTCCCAGTTATTTCTTCCCATCTGATCCAGTCTAGCTGGATGGGTCTGTTCTAGAACTTGTCAGCCAAGGAATATTGACTGGTGGACACTAGGAGGCATGTTTTTTCTGTTGTAGTGCCTGTCCTCAAGGACATTGTCCCTTCAGAGATTAGGATGATTCCAGCCGTGTTTCATCAGGCCTTGAAGTGCTGGTTATGTGGCCAGGTCTGGTGTCCCAGGTGTATGAAGGGCCCCATTTACTGATCATTTAAACCTTTGGTGATTCCTGGTCTCATTTAATATTAACAACATAATTTTTCTTGATTGCTGTATATATTTATTTATTTATTTATTGGATTGCATTTTTAATTAGTCTAAACACTGCTTAGCTAGGTTATTTTCAGAGTTTCATTGCTAAGGCTCTGCATGTGTGTGGGAGAAACAAAATGACATTGCCTTATATTTTTCTACACGAAAGAGTTTAGTGGCTTTCTGACTTCGTAGAAAAAGTGCCACAACAATAATAGCTACATTTGTTTCTGTACATTAGATCAGTTAGAGCTGTGAGATCAATGCCAGAGCGCGCTGATGTGAGACATTTTCATTATAGAAATGATTTGTCTCTTCTGCCTTCTACTGTTTGCCTTTTCCATCTTTCTCTGATTTCAAACAGAGGCAACAAATTGTTGTTTTGCTAGAGTGCTCTGAAGCAAACATGCCCCCTATATACCTCCAGTCTGGCATTACTCTGCCCTCTCTTTGAATGTGGTATTGGGAAAGCATAAATGTTGGAAATGTGGAGAAAATTCAGAAGTTTCAACATTGCTGGTCCTAACTCTCATGATATATGCAGCCAGTGTATAACTGGGGAAGTTAATCCAAGAGATGAAAATCAGCCATTAACTGCAAAACTTTGAAATTGTTCAATAAATACTACTACTACTACTACTACTACTACTACTACTACTACTACTACTACTACTACTAGTAGTAGTAGTAGTAGTAGTAGTAGTAGTAGTACAAAATTTTTATTCAAGCACAATCTAGTAAAAGTGTTGGAGATGCTGGGTTTGATAAATCTGTATAACATAATTTGTAGTACCGGTAGTCCTTAAACTAGATGTTTTGATTGAAGGATTTACTCAGTGTCAGCTAATATATTTTCTTACCTGTGTGACTTCGGTTAAACTTCTAACTCCAAACAAAATCAGCTATGGTACAAAAGAAACACTGACTTAATAAGCAACAAACCTTTAACAATATGGTATTTAAATATGCTAAGTTTAATAGCAAATCTGGGATTAAACGTAGAACCTGAGCTATTAGGGATAGCATTATTCAGTTACTTCAGTTCTTTTTAAGGTAATGTATCTTAGCATTTATTTTCCCAAAATGAAACTGACTAGGACTATGGAAGGAAATAAACTAAGGCAAAGGTGCTCAACCCTTAGGCTGTGGCCTATTTCTGATCTGTAGCCCATTCAGAATTGGGCTACATGAGTTCAACCATTGAACTAAGGCATTGAGGCAGGCAGGAAAAATAAGTAAATATACACCCATGAGACATTCTCATTCTAATCTAATGCATCACAGCTGACTCAGGAAACATGAATGTAGGTAGCTCTTCAACTGATAAAAAAAATAATTTAAAGTTCATTAGAGTAAATGAGATTAATTAAGGAATGAACTTATTAGCTATCCACAAGAGTAAGGTGACATATAAATATATCCATCCATATATACATAAATGTGCAGTATAGCCTTTATTTAGTTCCTTTGCTGGAACTGAGAGTGACAAATGCTGTCCACCTTAGCACAAGTCTGTTTTTTAATTATTATTAATCTGTAACAACTGTGTAGAGAGTTCTATTATTTTACCACTTTTGCTAAGTAGATTCTTAAAGTAATTTTTTAAAAAATAAATGCTTCCAACATTGCTTTTGACTTTAGGTAAGGAGTATATTTAATGGAATAAAATACTTTGAAAAGCATTTGCAAGATCTACCTAGTGTTAAGTTAATAATCCTACAGCATATGTTCTTCCTTTTCTTTCACACCTACATTAATACTTCTGCTAAGAAATAAAATAGCAAGAATAACTGTTGAATTCTCCTAAGAAAAAATAAATTACAATTTATGTGTAGGTTCTCCAAATTAATCTTACTAAAACCTTGTGATTTCAAGACTTTTTTGTACTATAGTTAATAAAACTTATGCAAAGAAATATGTTATTAATTTGATGCCATATTTTAATTTCATGAAGAAAACCTTAGCATTGTTTTAGTTAGGGGATCTTGATGATTGGCAATGTTATATATAGTATTTATAAATATTTGAAAGCATTGATTGGCAGGAGGGTTTTAACGTGCTGGTAAGATTTGGCATATAAGTAAATGTTCACCCCCATCCATTTTTCTGTTTCAAGGTGGTCCTAGATGTTGGATGCGGATCAGGTATTCTTTCATTTTTCGCTGTGCAGGCTGGTGCTAGAAAAGTTTATGCTGTTGAAGCTAGCTCAGTGGCCAAGTATGCTGAGGTGAGTATGTTAGATTTGATGAGCAACTGCATTTGTTTGCTTTGTTGTGTGTGTGTAGAAAACAAAGTATTTGTAGCTGAAATAACGGTGTGCAAATAATTTAGGTCCATTTTATTTCAGTGTTCCATCAGGACCGTGTCTTGAAGAGCATAATTCACTCTCAAGGTACATGTTAAATGAAAACATTTTGATTATTTCAGTGAAACCTGTTCCCACTTAAGCAACTACAAACTAGGACATTTAGAGGCCTGTGTGAAAATTGATGGCAGAGGCAGATTTAAGGGGATCACTATCCCTGCTGACAACTACAATGCATCCTCGCAATAGCCGCTTAATATTTGAGAAATGGGCCTATTCAGTATAAAGCAAATGGGGCTGGAATCATTTCATAGATAAATTAATGACAAGGAATAAGAATTGAACGTACTACTGAAATTTAAAGTAAAGTAATGACTTTTGATTAGAACTATCTTTATTGACTACCATTCAATGACTTTTCCCCATATTGAAATACACTAAAATCTTTAGTAATTGAAACTCATCTCCTGTAAAAGGACTTAAATTAATTAGCAGCTTCTCTTATTCTTGAATGGATCCACAGTCAACCAGGAATATTGGACATATTTCAGGGAAAAGGAAGCAGGGTTCATTTCCTGCAATTTCTCTTGTTTCACTTCAAACACTGTACAGTAACAGAATGTGGAATATGCAAGTTACGCTGATATTGTTTGCTGTCTGGCCAAGAATTGGATTAGCATCACAGGTCTAGACTACATGATTCGGAAAGGATTACAAATTCAGTGGATATCGCTTTCTCCTTCTCCCTTTTTCTGATTCCAGAGAAGAAGCTGTGTAATTTATGCAAAATAAATTCTAAAGCTGCTTAGACTCATTCAAATGTAATGTAACCTGTATTATAATTAAGATGTTGTGACTATTTCAGTAGCATGGTAAGCAGTGGTGGGTTTCAAATTTTTTTAGAATCTATTCCGTAGGTGTGGCCTGTTTTGTGGGAATGGCTTGACGGTCATGTGACTGGGTGGGCGTGGCTTGAGGGTCATGTGACTGGGTGGGCATGGCCAAGTTGGAAAATGTGGTGAAATTAACAATGCTCTTGCTTAGCAACCAAAATTTTGGGCTCAATTGTGATCATAAGTTCTCTCCCTCTCTCTCTCCCTCTATCCCTTCCTTCCTTCTTGTGTCTTTCTCCCCCACTTATTTTCTTTCTTTCTTTTCCTTCCTTCCTTCTTGTCTCTCTCTCTCTCTAACTTTCTTTCTTTCTCTTTCTTATTCTTTCTTTCTCTCTCTCTCTCTCTCTCTCATTCACACACACACCATTTCCCTCATGTCTGAGACTGACAGCTCTCAAAGAGAAGGAAGAACTCCTGCCTTGGGAAGGGGTTGGACTAGATTACCTCCATGTTCCCTTGCATTCCTCTATGTTCTCTGTCCTATTTAGTCACAAATAGCCCCATTCACTTTAAAGTTGATCGCAAACTCCACTCACTCTGCACGCACCCTGGTCCCACCCAAGGAGGTGAGCTGTAGGGCGGGGGAAAGGGGGGAGTCTGTGGCTTCACATCTTTCTATCTTCTTCCCCGCCTTGGTTCTGTGGGTGGGAGGTGCTGCTGCTGAGGCGGTGCAAGGGTGGCGGTGGCACTGCCCGCTACCCACAGCGAGCCCAGGAGCAGTAACCGCCGCCCCGCGCCACCATCTCTTGCTCCCACTCAGGCCTTTGGCCAGGCACGCAGAGGGGGAATGCGTGGCAACAGCAAGGGCAGCCGAGCAGGGGCAGCGCTTTGGTGGGCGAAGAAGAGCTGAGCTGAGAGGGGGAAAAAAGCTCTGTTGGGTGGGGGAGTGGGGTGGTTCGCTCCATGGAGGGAGCCTTTTATTATTTTTTCTCTTCCCCTCACGAGAGTCACACTGACAGCAGTGGCGGCAGGAGGAGCAACAGCCTGGTGTCCACTCCCAACCTGGCCTGCCTGAGGAACAGGAGCGGAGTTCAGCTGTTTAAAAAGCCCCATGTGGAACTCCTCTCCTGTCAGGGGTGGGTTTCTCGCCCCGTTCCAACTGGTTCGGTTGGAACGAGGCCGGCGGCGTCCTCGTGCGCGTGTGTGGCGTGTGCGTGCATGTGCGCGGTGCATGCATGCATACTAGCGTCTGTGCTATGCTGGAGGATCGCGCAGGCGCTGTATGTGTCCTGCGCATGCGTGGAAGCGCAGAATTCATCAAAACCGGGTAAGGAGCGGGCACGCGTGGGTGCAGGTGGGCCCTTCGCCGTTCCCGGAAGTTACTTACTTCCGGGTTCGGCGACCAACCGGTTCGCAGGGACCGCCGTGAACCGATTGATACCCACCCCTGTCTCCTGTCCATTCTTTTGCTGCTTGAACAGCCATGGAGGGCGCGCTCCCTTGCTTTGACAGTCCCCTTGTTTCCAATTGGGGGATGCATGGAGAGGGATGGAAAAGATGGATTTCTTCTCCCCCCCAATTGGAAATGAGGCGGCTGTCAAAGCAACGGAGCATGCCCCACGTGGCTTGTTCAAACAGAAGAATTAACAGGAGGGGAGGATTCATTGGACAAGCGAATGGACAAGCCAACGGGTGCATGCTGATCTCTCTTCTGACAGCCACCTTGTTTCCAATGAAGGGGGTGGGGAATCCATGCAATTTCCTACCTCTGCATAGATTCCCTGCCCTCCCTCTGCACGCCCGCCAGCCAAAACCTCCCGGAAGGCTTCTGCTGGTGGGAGAGCAGGGGGGAGGGGCAAGCCAGGGGAGGGACCATTCCGGTTCCGGGCCACCAGAAGCCCCGGTACAGGAAGGCACACCAAATTCTTTCAACCAGTATGGGTGTACCAGTCAGAACCGGCTGAAACCCACCTCTGACGGTAAGCATATTACAAACAAAATATTCATTTGAATGCATATATAATGAATGGCCAAGCCCACTATCCTTTTCATTTGCTCCAGCCAAGTTTGTAAGATTTACAAACAATTTCCAGAATGGAAAGATTTATCAAGCAGGAGAGTTAATACTACACCCACAAATGAGCAATGGCTGGAAACATGTGGAGTCAAAGGAGACAAATCCAGACTCGGCCACATAAGACAAAAAGGAATTTCCTAAGCAACTTTCTTCTCTAAAGAGAGAATAAAATAATTGTTTTGAAATCCAAGTTTTGAAAGAGAAAGAGGGAGAACTTTGTGAAAGAAACACCAAAAATACAGCGGAGAGGCTGACATAAGTGAACCTTACCATCTTCACTGAGTATCAAAAGTAAAATTTGACATTGTCAGCCCTCCCTAGTAAACCAGACAGGAAAAACAATGAATGAAGACAAATACATGTATCCCAGAATAATATTGCAGGATCCAATCTGGGTTGGTCCCTGTGACTGATCCAGATTGGATCCTGTAGGGAAAAGAATGAGCAATTTTACTTTATTGTAAGGTTACATTAATCAAATTCTTGGCAAGTTGAATGTACAAACTTCTCACCACCGCATTCAACCATCTAATCAATTAGGGTGACAGCTTTACCCACAGCACACATGTCAAATGTATACTGGTACTGTAGTCCTCATTGAGCGTCTGCCTTGTTTAGCAACCATTCATAGTTAGGATGGTGATGAAAAAGTAACTTTGCAACCAGTCCTCGCATTTTTAACCTTTGTATATCTGTCAAGCAAAGCTGAAGTAAGATTGTAAGAACAGTTATAGTTTAACTGCTCTCCTTAATGACCAAATTGTTAGTCCCAATTGTGGTTGCTAAATGCTTGTGCTAGACTTATAATAGGAGGTACAATATAATTCCCCCCACCCTTTTTTCAATCTTGTTGTCTTTGATTTGTCAGTACAGACTGTAGGATTCCCTATATGTCCCACATCCTGAGGTTAAAAGGTAAAGTATCACCTAGAACGCTATTCTAAGCAGAAGATTGGTGGCTGCTGTAAAATTACCAAGCATCTGTTCCAAATCAGGAAGGCAGACCAGGAGAGTAGAGAGTCTTTGGGAGGGGAAACTGGAAATCTCCCATCTTTCACCCCATGGCCTCAGCCCTTACCACTACACTAGACCAATGTAAATAAATTAACTTATCTTGTTTACCTATCTGGCTTTCAGATCTTCCTTGCATGACTTTGTTCTTGAATTATAGCTCAAGAAACACTCTTTACTTTATCTCAAATAAATGCTGCCAAATGGTACCTTTTTTAAAAAAAGTATTAATGCAGCTTTCCCCAGTCTCTTACCTTCCTATGGTATGGGACTACAGATCTGTTTCACAGAGCTAAATTATATGGATATATTACAGCATGCCTTGTGATAAAAGGGCAGAGAAAGCTGGATGCTAGGATTAAAGCTGTACTTTTAAATTTGATATCAAAATAAATCCCACCGAACCTGCTTAGGTTCTGTTTACAAATTTAACTCAATTACAGTATAATTGGAATAGACTTTTTCAATATTGTGCCCCCAGGTTTAGCCAGGAGCATGTTCTACAGAAATAAAGAGAAGTTTTCAAATAGCTGTGTCCAGAATTCGGATTTAAATTACATTTGCAAAGTCTGCAAAGAAATAATGTGATGTTAAGATGGATGAACTTTTATGGAGGGCACTTGTACAAACAGATTATGAGAGCAACCAGCATAAGGGAAATGTATTGTACAATATATGGGACAGGTCAACTACTGATGGGATCATTAGAAATAAAGAATTAGTCCTTGAGGAATACAGAGGTATTTGGCACACCAGGCTGGTGAAAGGGAGGCCTTTCTGGGAGATTTGGCAGTTGGGTTCCTTTTGAACAGAGGCCCAAAGAGAAGAAGCTCACACTCTTCCAGATGCTCGTTCCATATACCTTCAGGAAAGGTTTATTATTTAATGAACCAAATCAAGGTTTTTTTTTTCTATTTAAAAAATCATGTTTTGGGAAAGACTGCTAGATCTGTATGGTTCCAAGAAATTTCCTGTTTCTTTAATAAGTTTGTGTTCCTCTTTCTTCAAGATTTGTCCTAATATTATTATTAAAACAATAAATAAAAACATTGATATTAAACATTAAAACTCAGTGTTTTAATTCACTTTTAATTAAAGCATTTTAAAACTATTTGAAAGATTTCTGGCTGATGCTTAAAAGCTGAAGAATAGCCACAGATCATGCCTATCTGGATAAACTTTGAACTCCTGTTAGAATTTTTTGTAACTTTCTTTTCAACAAATAATATGGATGCTTAAAAAAGCCTTTTGAGGATGACCTCAGTAGATGTAAAGAATAGTACAATTTTTTTAAGGCATGTTTCACCTGGGTTGAACAGGTGTGTGTGTGTGTCTCAATTCAAAGCAATCTTGTAATCTTTAATGAATTTTATGGACATGCATGCTTTTAAATCATTCATCCCAATGTTCTTGTCTTCACTTGCAAAACCAGAAATGTGGTTAGAATTTAAGACAAGAAATTTAGTTCTAAATGATGTTGCTGTAGTCTTGGTCTGAGAAGTGAAAAGTAATGCTGAAAGATACCCATAATCGGAACATTTTAGGACTTATTCACACTTTGCCATCTTAGAAATAGAAGGGTTTTCTCTATTTAAATGTCCTCATAATACCCACCACTGTTACTTGAAAAAGCATTAGAAGTTCAGTCCTGTTTGGGAATTGTCCTGATGTCTTTCCGCAGCATGATCTTAAAAACCAGCCAGACTGTTGCTTAATGGACGGTGAGAAATCATCAGGATAGTACAACTTACTAAGGATACACAGCAAGCCAAACAACAGAAGCACCGGATGCCCACAAGTGCTACATGAAGTTCGCAGCTTGCCAAACACAATCTTTTCCCTTTCTCTTCCAGAAATTAAAACAAATATGGGTACAGTAATTTAATATCACTGCAAGAAGATAACTTGAATAACCATTCACTATATTAGTGAGATAACAGATTCATCTGTTCTACTCAATTTTTGGTCTGTTTCATTCCTTTTAATGGAATTTTAATAATCACGCTCTGTAACCCACCTTAATCCAAAATAGTAATTTAGACTTTGCCTCAAATTATAGAAAACATTTTGGAATATACTGATAATGGCTATATTTTGAAAAGATCTGAAAAACTGAAACAGAAAAGAGGAATTGGTAACATCACAAGTCCTTGGTATTTACTGTTGCTAATATCTGTATGACAATATTGCACAGAGTATAATTAAATCATCTTTAGAAATTATATAGTAGTCTTCTTGCAGGGATGATTCATTTCATGCACATTCATAAGCACATTATCACAGCAACTTTGTATTACTTAATTGTTGGATTAATGTACAGCATTTCTGAGAAGCTAAGAGCTATGGTTGTAAAGGTTTGGATAAACTACTACTATTTACTTCAACCCTGTAGAATTACAATTAACAAAATATGCAGATAATTTTATTAGGATCTATTCAATAAACTGTCTTTTCATTTTTAATCCTAACTCTGCCATATTCGTGGACAAATCTTTCATTAACATGTTGCAAGAAATGCTTTCAATATAAAAATTTGGCAGTATAATGGTTTCAATACATAATACAGCTTCTGAGAACTAATTAGGAAAGAGATCAAATATTTCCATAAATTTATACTGTAGCAACAGAAGGCAAGAACTCTTTGGATTAATACAGTAGCTTCGCTTTCCTCCAACTACTGTGATTAGGTAAAGGGAAGAAATTCATGATTTGTAACTGAATCATACTGGCCTTCTGCAGATTTACTAAAAAAATGGAACATGAAGGTTAATTAACATAAGTAAAAATAAAACTTCAGTGATTATATCTTTCATTCAGTGAAAACTTATTTCTAGGGAATTGTTATATTGTACATGAGATTCTGGTGCCATCTTCTGTGTTAGTTATATTTTATATTAATTGTTTTACTGGTTATTAAAGATGTATTTTAATTATTCATTTTATTGTACACTGCCCAGAGTCATGTCAATGATATGGTTAGCTACATAAATTTGATAATAAATCTCTTAATTAATTTAACTTTGATTCCGACTTACTTAACAAACTGAGCATACAGTACGGAATGCAAAAACATGATGTATTAGTTATATCACTTTTTGGAAAAACAAATTCCATAAAAAAGATAAGTGAAGACAGCTGGGTAGAGTTCCACTAATCCATCAAATTGATATTTCATTAACTTATCTCTGAATCAACACAGCTAATACATATATTTATTTCTACTACTTCATTACTTTACAGATTTTAGTCCAGAGTAACAATGTGGCTGATAAGATCAGTGTTCTCTCAGGAAAAATTGAGGAAATCACCCTACCTGAAAGTGTAGATGTTATAGTTTCTGAGCCGATGGGTTACATGCTATTCAATGAAAGGATGCTGGAAAGTTACCTTCACTCCAAAAAATGGCTGAAGTCCAATGGTGAGTCTATACATTTGCAGGTTCTGAGGCCTGAATTTCAGAGGCAGAACAGAAGCCTATATTTATGAAATATAGCCACTAGTAAGAGAGATGGCTTGCTTCCTTTCGGCACATGGTATTACATATATTGCTTTTTCCCCCACAAGTTATCTTGATGCAACCAATAGATGAAATGATTCTTTCTTACCCAGCAACCTTGTCCTCAGTTTTAAGTCCAGATCCCAAGATTCGTTGTTCCCAGACTAGGTTAAAATCTTAACACAAGTCAACAAGGAGATCTACCAATGTCTTTCTGCCTTGGTAACACCAAAATATGGATCAATAGGAAGTAGAGGATTAAAAAAAAAAACCTTGTGTAATATATGCAAGCTTTATCAATGAAGCATCACTTTAGAGAATATGTGGATTTGTTTTATTTTATTAATTACTTATTTAGTGTAATTATGCATGATGAATAGAGGGGTTGAGTACAGTGTAGAAAATCAAGCTATTTAGGATGGTTTTCTGCTTTTTGTCAAGCCTTTTTTAAAGTTTTATTTTTTTTCTCATATACATTCACAAATACACATTCTCATAAGTACTATTGATATTTATGTGTTATCTTTTAACATTTATCACTCATCAAGCCTTTTCTAACCAACAACTTTTAATCTATGTTTTAAGGTGAATTTTTGGATTGGCCCAATTGTTCCATTTAAATGTGTCCTTTCTGTGGTTCTTTAAATTCCTAAAATTTAAATCCTATTTCAATAGCAATGTGCTAATGATATTTTTTCTTCATTTGTAAAATAAAGAGGGACAATAAGGATATATTTCTCTCTATATTATTTAATCTTAAGAGTTGCCTTTATATTGTAATATTACTAAAATGAAACAACTTATTCTGAATTAAACTGAGTTCAGTGATTTTCTTTAGACTAAAGAACTTTAGAATTTTAGTGTATAATCAATACCTTTTTGAAAGTAACATTAACTACTTTTCTCATCAAGCTACAAAAATGAATCAATTATTTTCCTAGCTAATAGTCATTAATTTAAAAGATGTATGTTTTCTTTTAAATGTCCTATCTCTCTTCTATGTGCTAGTTCTCTATATTGTTAAGCTATTAAACAATTTACCAATTAAAATGCTTTCATCTGGTCATTCCCAAATATTGAGTTAAGCTTTTATTTAAGTGAAGGATGACTAATAGGCAGTATAAATCTGTAATGTCATAATTCAGTGGTACATTGCATTGAATTGGCATAAGGTTTGTAAAATGCTTTGTGGGCATTTGATAGTCCTTAATATTCTATTTTTAATACTGACAATCTCTAACATTAACTACAATAAATTCCTGAAAAAGTTGCCGGTAGATTAGTAATATTTATTATTACTTATTATTTATTATAAGTTATATTTTGAATCTTCAGTTTAAGAAATATAATCCCATTTTTCCAATAGTGGTGGATGAATTGGAATACATGCTTGCTTGCTTTTAATTTAAGGATTTTATTTAAGTGTCTAAGTGTTAATATGTTAAAATATGGATTATTTATCAGTTTGTGACAGTAAATTAGCATTATCATATTAAGTATTCTCTTGTCAATAGATTTACTAAAATATGACCAAGAATTAAATTTAATATCTATTGTTAATTTACCCCCAAAAATATGGGATGGATAAATAATGCCTCTTGGATATTTCCACTAAATTTTTAAGGACTACATAGAAGATTTGAACTTTGCTACTGTATATTATCTTTTGTTCACCAGGAATGATGTTTCCAACATTTAGTGACATTCATTTGGCTCCTTTTTCCGATGAACAACTCTACATGGAACACTACTCCAGAGCCAATTTTTGGTAATAATTGTTTCACTTTTTTCACACAAAAAGGTGTTTTGCTTGGCAATTAAATAGGAATTTTCAAATGAAACAGCTGCTTGGAACCGTAAAGCAGTGGCGAATTATAGATGTCTAAAGTAACTGCAAAATACTTATTTTGTTGGTCTGCAATTGTAGCACTTAGAGTTGATTCTTATGGCTATTGTTGTATTTATTTATATATCCTTACACATTTGTTTTAGAGGCCGGGAGAAGTTTTAATCATATTATTTGTACCAAAATTACAATACCATGCAATGACTTAGTAATTTGATGCCTGGGTCACACTGCTATTCTCCATTTGATGCCTTCTTAGTTACAGGCGATAAATTCTTAGGAAAGCAGCGATTGTATGTTATGAGAATATTGCTTGCAAACAAACTGCTAATAATAACATAATTTGGTAGTCAAAGCAAAGAACTAGACGATAATAAGAAAAACATTTAGTGGCAGTGTTAAGTCAAGCATAATACTCTGTTGATTGAGTCACAGTACAAAAATCAAAGGAATAAAAAGTATCAGGAAAAATGAGAACAGGCCATGGTAATAATGCTGCTGAAAAAATAATTTTGTGGTAGCCATAAATCAGGAACAAGTAAGATAATTTATACTCTAATCACATGCTTTGGAAATGAACTCTAATAGTGAAGTTGGATTTGAAGATTGAATCTTCTCATTACAGGGCTTTAGCTAGGTTCATGTTAGAAGCTGAATGAATGTTGTCCATTGCCTTTTCCCAAAATACTACTTTGCTGCTTGATGATGAAGAATTTTCCTTAAAGTAGGAAATGATATATGATATCATTGTGATGATATCAAATGATGATGAACATAGCAAAATCTAAGAATGGAACTAGACAATAGGAGAGAGAGAGCACCTGTGTCCTATAATTATTTCACTTCTGATATCATATCACAGTAATGGCGAACCTCTTCGACCCCGAGTGCCCAAACTGGAATGCGTGTGTGCATGCAGGAGCCCCAGAAACTGGGAAACTGGGAAGACCAGTGCATATGTCGGACACTTGGTTTTCTGATTTCTGGGGTGCGCATGCATGCCGGCCAGCTGGTCTTCACATGCCCCGGAGCACGGGAAGCCCAAAGACCAGGTGGCCGGCACCTGCATGCACAATGGCCAGCTGGTCTTTGGGTTTCCGGGCTCCAGCACGTGCGAAGATCAGCTGGTTGGCACGCATGCACCAGAAGAGCAGCTGGTGACGGTGTGCGTGCCCATGAAGAGAGCTCTGCGGGCCACCTCTGGCATGCGTGCCATGAGTTTGCCATCATGGTCATATCACATTTAAGTTGAATTCAGTGTGTCTTAGGGTTTCATCCCATGGAACAAGTTCTCATCACCTTGTTACAAAATGAGGAATAAAGGTAGTCCTCGACTTACAACTGTTCATTTAGTGACCATTCAAAGTTACAGCGGCACTGAAAAAAGGGACCTATGACCATTTTTCACACTTATGACCATTGCAGCATCCCCATAATATATGATTTACATTTGGATGCTTGACAACTGGTTCATATTTATGACCGTTGCAGTGTCCCAGGGTCACATGATCAGCTTTTGTGAACTTCTGGCAAGAAAAGTCAGTGGGGGGACCAGATTCAGTTAACAACTGTGTGATTGACAACTGCAGTGATTCACTCAACAAATGTGGCAAGAAAAGTGGTAAAATGAGGCAAAACTCACTTTACAAATTTCTCATTAGCAACATAAATTCTGGGCTCAGTTGTGGTCGTAAGTCGAGGACTACCTGTACTTTAGCTGCAGTTCTATGCCTCATCTGGTTCTATGTTTTGGCTAAAATAATTTAGACTGATTCCATTTGGAGACACCACAATAAAGAAATGAATATGTTTGGATTACATTGAGGATCCAGTGCCTTGAGGATGACGCGGCTTCAATTGGTAGCTATCATCCCAAGTTTGGGAAATCACCAATAAGAGCATATGGCATAAAAATGAAAGTGTGAACGAAGGAGGGCACTGCTTGAATGTAACAATGTGCAGAGACTAGGGAAACTGTTCTGTTTTGAACATGAAATAAAGGTGGCATTTATTGCAAGAAAACAAAATGTTCAGAGAACATTAGGGAAATGAAGGGTTCCTTGATTTCAATCCTCAGCTACAAATATTCTCCTTTATTCTCCTTTATTGATTCCAGTCAGGGGTGAAATCCTTCCAGTTTGGCCAAACCAGTAGGGACGATTGTCCCTGGTTCTGTAAACTGGTAGTAAAAAAAAAATTCTGAGGATCGCATGACTCAGCTGTGATTTGAACCGGCAGGAAAAAAAATGCTTTAAAAAGTGTAGGGGGGGGGAGTTTCTGACAATCACATGGCTCACAGCTGATCCGCGCAATCGTTGGAACCTTTTCCCCGGTTCAGGCAAATAGGCAGGAAAAAAATGCTTTTAAAAAAGGGGGGGGGGAAGTTGGCCACACCCATCCAGTCACATGAACCCCACCACCACCACCAAGCCATGCCCACAGAATTGGTGACAAAAAAATTAGATTTCAGCACTGATTCCAGTGATTTCTTAAACCATTTATTTTTGAGGGGGGGAATCAGCCACTGTTTGGCAGAACTGAGACCTGGACTATAACTCTGAGTTTTTCTCTCCTTTAAGCTAGGTCAAAGATATTGTGAGATAAAAAACTATATAAAGTGCTTAAATAAATAAATTAATAAACAAACAAACAAACAAATAGCAAAAAGTTACACAGATTTTTTTAAGACACAAAGGGTTTTAATGCATTAGGATTATTAGAAGGAAGAAGGTGTATTAGATAATTGATGATCTTTTCACATATTATTGGACTAGCATAATCCCCATCTCCCCCTACCTTTGCATCTGCCCCTTCCCTTTATTCTAATTTAAATCCTGTATCAGTTTCACCCACCCTGTGGGCCGTGAGGGGTTTGCAACTGGACAGTGGAAAGGGCTAGCAAGTGCACATGCGCATGGGATCCTCACTTGTGTGAGCGGCATGTGCACAATCCATTTGTGTGAGCGTTAGGCATCCATGCATGCTGCTCGCGCATATGGAGCTATGCACACCCACTTGCCAGCCGCTTGCACGAACCATCCCCTCCCCCTCCCTGGTCTGCAAAGCATCAGGGAACTCCGGTTTAACGCATTGTTTTTCAGCCTTGGCAAATTTGAAAGGTGTAGAGTTGAACTCACCGAATTCGTCCACCAGTATGGACAGAGTTGAAGTCCACACATCTTAAAGTTGCCAAGTTTGAAAGACACTGCATGTGATGAATTGAGGTGTAATTAACAAAAGCTTATGTCTTTTAATAACATTTGTTAGTTGCTACTTGTTACCAGACCCTTTTATATTTCATAGGGTATCTAGGTTGGACTAAATAGAGAATATTGGAAACTCTCAGAGGAATTTTCCACCCTCAATTATAATGAGTTAATTAAGATGGAGTACTTCTGATTTAAAGTGTTTCTCCTCAGATTTCTGTCCATCTGATTAAGTAGCTATTTATTAGGCTGTTCACCCACTTGTCTGCTTGATTGCTTGTGTCTATTTTCTCTCCCATTTGTTTCTGTCAACTCCTTTCCCATTTTAATCATTATATAAGTTGCTTTTGTAAATAACATTCTTTTTTCTGGAGACAATAACTTACATGCTTCTGCGTTTGAGGAAAACATTTGTCAACGGGTATTTGTAGTTCCTATAATCTAGAAAGATTTATTTTGTTCGGAACTCTATTGAGAATAACTCATTCATTTCATACAGTTTTGCATGTTTCAGAATATTGTGATACAGTTTACAGTTTACATCTGCAAGCAAGCAACCAGCTCAGAGAGCACCAAGAATGCCATGTATTATAGATCGCCACAAGAGAATGCAGAGCATGACATCTGGAAAGAATGTGTCATAAGTTATAAAATCCAGAACCCTGTAAGTTTTATAAGTGTACCCGTTTAATATAATGGAGAAGATGCTGATCTAGAAACCAGGAGGCTGTGAGCTCTAAGTCTTCATTAGTCATGAAAGCCACCTGGGTGACTAACTCAAGTCATTGATCAGTGCTGTTCACCTAGAATGGCTTTGCCCAAAATGCCAGTAACTAATTGAGATCTTCTGCCCTCATGCCCTTTTATGAGATATTGTTCAAAGAGGGTTTACCCCCAAAAAATTGTTCGTGGTTGAGATGACCCTCTGTACTTCATAAAAACAGTTCTAGAATGTAAGAACTGCTTAGGCAGTATATGCAGTTACCATGTGGGCCATCTGAACATAGTAAGCTTAGGACCATGTACTTGAAGAACAGTCAGCCAACAGAGTCCACATAGCTGATCATTCTGAACAGAGGTAGGTTTCAAAAATTTTAGCGAGGGGTTCTCTGCCTGGTTGCTGGGTGGGCATGGCCATGGTGGGTGTGGCTTAGTCAGCCTCCTGTACCATAGGGGGGGCATTTTTGGCCTCCCCAATCTCTGGAGGCTTTTCTCGAGCCCCCTGGAGGGTGGAAACAGCCTCCCCAGGCTCCAGAGGACCTCTGGAGACTGGAAACGGACCCGTTTCCGGCTCTCCCGAACTTCCAGTGAGCCCGTTTTTCACCCTCCCTGAGCCTCCTTGCGCGCCCTGCACTTACCTGCAACCAAAACAGGCCACGTGGAGACTCCTGAGAGGGGTGGGGTGGGCGGGGCCAGCCAGGAGTGGGATTTGAGAGTTCTCCAAACTGCACAGAATCTTAGCTAGAGGTTCCCCCGAACCCATGTGAAGTTCCAGCAGCCCACCCCTGATCATGAAATGTTATCATGGATTCCAGCTAAGGGAATGGAGTATGGCATTTTGCACATTCCCCCATGATGTTCTTCTTGCCATTTACAAGGTCAAGATAGGCTGATGTATCAATGCATTTGTGTGAGCCTACTCTGCAATATAGACCTTTCTTTTGTTTTTCTTGCTTTCCTTCATTGAAAAGCAAATATTCCCCTCTCCACTACCACTCCTGTGAATTATCATTAGTTTCCATGTGATTGTGTGTCATTGCTATGTAACTAGTCTTGCGGGGTGGATGTTGCCTGAGTTTTAAGATGACATATCCCTTTTACAATAGAACAAAATGAACACAAGATATGTTTTCTCTGTTCTGCTTTTTCTTACTGTTGTAATGGAAATGAATGGCTGCATACAAAGCCAATCATATGCAATTACGCACAATATTTATAGAAAGAGAAGTACTGAAACACCTGCAAGATAATTTATTCCAAACTGGGAATCTCAACCAGACTTTCTAAATTCTCCTTAATTATTCGGTGTTCTTTTTATTAATACACAGACAGATGTCTGCAGTGCATTTTAAGATGGATTTTGTTAGGCACTTGTTTACTTTAGGAGTCATTTAACAGCTCATTAAAAAGATGTAATTAAGGACCCCATGATAATTCATGATGTGTAGAGAAAATTATTTATAGCATCTTCTCTTTGCACTTCCTTTTAAGTTGTCTCTCTCCTACTGCTTCCACAAATGTACTTATAATAATTATGCACTTCCATTTGCAAACATAAATTTAAATTTATCACAGATGTACACAGATAAGTATATGCAGTTTAATTTATTTGTGTATGCACACACAGACACACGTGCCCGTTCATTACATTGTACTTACAATGTACAAGCCTTCAGATGTAAGCTCTTACAAATATAATTAAATAGTTAAATATAAATGTAAAAAACTAAACTAAAAATTGCAAAATAATAAATAGGTAGTGGTCTCATGGCTACACTCTATGGAGAAAAATAAAAATGGTAATTATCTGGAATTGTAAAAATACAGTAATGAGCTTGCCAAGCAGAAATCCTTTTAGAGAGTATTGTACAGTTTGAGATACATAGGTTTAGTGACAAAATGGAAAATTAAGAACAGGATTATGGAATGGAGATATGTACTTGGGGAAAGTATATAGGCACTTCTCTCTTACCATCTTGATGTAGAACAACCACACCCTTAACTAACTGTATGGCACCACCACTGCGGACTGTGATTACAATATGCCTATATGCCACAACCCCCACCCCCTTTTTAACCTTGAAGGGAGAAATGCTATTTCAGCAAACACAGCTTCAAAAATTTGAGTGTATTGCAACATTCCCTTGTATTTTCAGTAACCATCTGTTCTCACTATACTCAGTTATTAGTCAGAAATCTGAAATTGGTTGTCAATTCTTGGATTTCTATATAGTATTTGGAAATAGAGGGAGATGATCATACTCATAGTATCATTATGCCTTATTAGATCTGGAAACAGCCTGAATTAATCTTCAGTAACATTTTAAAATGTTTGGGAAGGATGGAAGCCTGATCATCTAGAACAGCGCTGTCAAACAGCCCATGGGCCGGATGTGTCACATTCTGGCGACGCCCACACCTGGCTTATTGAAAGGGATCAAGCCCTGATACATCATGTGACACCATGATGCCGTAACTTTGACACTCCTGATTTAGAATATCTTTTGGAATATCTGAAGATTAGTGGGGAGCAATATATCTTCCACTGTATTTTTCAATGGTAGCAGTTCTTTACTCTGTACAAGTTGTATTGTACAGACAGTGAAACATTTCTTTTACAAATATTTTGGCTAATCTAGAAAGCTAAACAATGGTTGTCTCTGATTAACACTTACATGTGAGATCGAGTGGCGAAGCCAGAATTTTAGGATGGATTGGGAATTTCAGAATACATTCTGGAAAAAAGTAATGTCAAACTCTTCCCATATTTTGGCAAGAAAGTGGTATAAACACATCTATCACCACAAATTCAATTTGAAGATTTTAACTTTCTCTAATAGGATCCCTCTAAGGTCACTGGCAGAAATATATAAATATAAAAGCTTAACTTTAATATTATCGTCTTATCCTTCAAAATTGGCTCAAAATATTATTTTGGAATGTTTTAATCACTTTATTTTTAGTTCTATAAGTAGAAAGAGAACTGTAAATGTAGAACTATATAATTCTCTTTTAATAGTAAATATGTTGTGGCCTTTCTATTTTTTAAGGTAGAAAACATTAACTAGTTCTATAGGCTGTTTTGTAATTTTTGTGTTGGAGAAAACTTGCACATCTTATGTGCTCTGCTTACTATGTTATCTGACTTTATGGTTACTCTGACTCTGCAGTGCAAAGTTGATCTTTATTTTTATCATAAACATGATTTCTTATAGAACTAACTCCCCTTAAATTACTTTCCATTTAACTCTGCAATGTTAAGCGTGTGGTTCAAAATTATTTGTATAGCAGTAATTCTCATTGTGTTGAGAAGTGTGCTTTTAGCAGACATTCCTTGGGGTCTTGTTTGTTTGAATGAATGCGTACTTCTTTCTCTCGTAATAGCATGTCATTTTCCAATGAAAATGGTTTTCTGCTGCTTGTTGCTTTCTAAAATTGTTGAGTATGTGATGTTGACTTGATGAGGTTTTGGAACTTCTGAATATTGGATTTTGCTGCACTCAACTCTGGAAACCACTTCTGCATGAACATCAGTACTTGTAGCAGTGCTTTATGTGGTAATAAAATTCTGCATGTGAGAATGACATACATATGTTGATATGAAGTATCATTCAAGATCAATAAAATCCCAATTGATATGACGTATCAGTAAAGAAACCGAACTCGGTGAAGCAAAAATTTGAAAAAGAAGAGGTAGGTCCTCAAATTGACAACATAAATATGCTGAGACATGGTTGAAGGAGTTTTTAATTCACCCTTGCCTAGCTTGATTATCCTGCAGATGTGTTGGTTCATTATTTTCATCATCTCCTGCAGACAAGCAACTTGGAAACAGCTTTTTGAATTAATATGCCATTATCACATTGCCATATCCTCCATGTACACCACCTGGATCCAGGTTCCTTTGAATTCTGGCTAAATAACGGCACAGCTGTTCAGATTCATATATTTCTTACTTATTAAATGTACCATTTGTCAAAAAGGATATCTGCTAGCTTTTGTAGTTTTATCTTTATTTAAGGTACAAAACCATGGCTCTGGCTAGCGATTTAATCTCCATTTTTGTTCTGAAAAGAATGTCCAAAGTGAATAGCATGGCCACAAATAAAAAATTTTCCTTGCTCTTGCTCATCATATACCTTGTCTATAAGTTGAATTAAGAGACATATTCATTCTTTTGTTAACTAACTTAAACGTCTTGAGATAGTAGAATATTGTATTATAGATATCTAATTACAGATCAATGTGCTGCTGTTTAATTACCCAGTATAGAGTTCTAGTTGGGAAAATAATCAATTTGCAAAATGTTATCATCACCCTTCTAATGGATAGCAAAATTCAGGATGGCATCAGCCACAAATCTATAATTATTATTTTGCCCTTAGACCAGGATTAAGAGTTCTGTGAAGCAATTCTTTGTGCAAGCCAAATATTCGGCGTCAATGCTATTGAGATCCCCATGGAGCACAACCTTGGTTCAAAAATTGAACATTTCCATTATGTCCAGGTGCTTGCTGTCTTTGATTGACTGAGTCTGCTATAATTTCTTTTGGCCATTCCTTCTCATCTTCATTCATATATATGGTCCTAATATAGGAGCATTTTCATTTGGTTCAAGCCTGTACTCTTCTCTTGCCTAGTTGTACCGTAGTTCTTCCTCAATTGGTGCTTAAAATCCATTCCAAGGGCCAGAGTTTTCATGTTAAGTCATTTCTTACTTAGAGACCTTCGTCTGTTTTGCCTTTAAAAATATTATTTTCCTCTGGAGGGGGGAAAAAAACACCTGTGAAATCCAGATTCCATGCATGATGTGATTGTAAAAGCCAGCTTCTGCCTATCGGCCCAAGGTTTAGGGAGAGCTGTAGCACATAAGTACCACAATTAATGTTGTAGCTGAATGGTGACCATTAATTCTTTCAAAATTTAACCAAATTGCTTAAGGCTCTGGACTTTTTTTTTCTACAGAGTTAATTACTCCATTAAGCAGTTAGCAATAAACAAACACACTGAGTCAGAATATACAATTAAAAAGTGCTTTGGGCAGTCTTCATGTTGAGAGAGAAAGAGAGAGAGAGAGAGAGAGAGAGAGAGAGAGAGAGAGAGAGAGAGAGAGAGAGAGAGAGAGAGAGAGAGAGAGAGAGAGAGAGAGAGAGTGTTTGTATGCTTATTTTTTAATAATATGCATAGATCTGACGCCATTATACGAGATCCGTAAGACTTCTTTCTCTGATTTTAATTTAAAAAGCAAAACAAATACATTCTTCCTTCCAGGTATCAGCAATGTTTTTATGGGGTAAATCTATCCAGTCTCCGTAATGCAGCTGTAGATGAGTACTTCAGACAGCCCATTGTAGTAAGTTAATTGCTATTTTTCTTTTTCTTTTTTTTAATGCTTTGTCTTTTTTTTTGCATTATATTCCGAAGCCAGCCATTTTTTCCCCATCTGGGAGCTTTCGAGATTTCCCAGAATACGTCCTTCAAAAAGGCTCAGTTTTTTCAAGGTTCTCACCAATTGATTGCCTCATCTTAGCAAAGGTTCTTCTCAAGCCACATTTTGCTCTTTTACAGCTTATTAAAGTTAGCCTATAATGTCCTGTCTGAGACCTTTGTTACAATTAAAATAAACCTCTTACCTTCTATCCTTAACTCTTCGTAGGTTTTTCCCTTTTTTGTATAGAAGTAGTCCTCAATTAACGAATACTTGGTCAACCACCGTTTGAAGTCACAAGGATGCTGAACGGTGGTACAGGTAGTCCCCGACTTACAACAGTCCATTTAGTGACCATTCAAAGTTACAGCGGAACTTTAAAAAAAAATGACATATGACCACTTTTCACAGTTATGACCATTGCAGCACCCTCATGGCCACATGATTTACATTCAGGCCCTTGATAATTGGCTCATATTTATGATGGTTGCAGTGACCCGGAGTTACATCATCTCCTTTTTCAACCTTCTGAAAAGCAAAGTCAACGGGGAAGCCAAATTCACTTAACAACCATGTTACTAACTTAAGAACTGCAGTGATTCAGTTAGCAACCATGGCAAGAAAAATCGTAAAATGGGGGCAAAACTCAGTTAACAAACGTCTCACTCAGCAACAAAAATTTTGGGCTCAGTTGCGGTCGTAAGTCAAGGACTACCTGTACTTATGATCGGTCCTCTTAAGTCAAAGTTCCGCCCATCACAGGGCCCAGATGGTCATGGGTGATTTGCACTCATGACAGTTGCAAGATTCCGTTTCATGTGATCACCATTTGCGATCCTTCCTGCCAGCTTCCCACAAGCAAAGTCAATGTGGAAACTGGCAGGGAAGTTTGCAAATCGTTTTGGTAAGTTGCTCATATTCCTGCAATCTTTTCCTGAGGAATCTGGCTAAGGAGTACAAGAGCTTAGGGGCCTCATACATCATAATGCACGAGCATACCTGGAACACCCAACCTGGCCATCCCCCAACCCAACCAATATGCACCTTCTCCGACCTGACCTACCTACCCACTGGCCGTCTTGCAAGCCAACTAGGACTTAAGACTTTCTTCCAGCCTTGCCTTTCACTTTGCCAATTGGAAGCTTGCAGGAATTTGAAGGGAGATCCTTGCTTAATGGCTCACAATACTTGCTTAAGGATGGCAGGGAGTTCCAGGATTAACTCCTAAGTGATGCAGTCGCATGATGTCCTGTTCTACAACCGTATTGCTTAACGATGGAAATTCCGGACCCAATTACTGTCGTAACCCAGGGACCGTCCGTAGTTCCAACCCAAAATATCCAAGATAAGAAAAGAAACAGTATCCCAGGAATAGTTGCTTAGTTCACGTCATTGCTATTTTTCTAGTTGAAATCAGTGTATTCCAAACAGATTTTCCAGTTGCAACAAGAGAAAAAATATTTTTTTTCTCTCTCTCTCCCTTGGTGAAATAATTTATGGTGATAATGTACTCACAGAAAATAAAGGAAAAGGCTGATACTTAGCATCCATTTCTGGATGTATAAATATGTCTTGAAACAGAGCATAGCCAATTTTTTTTTAAATGCATAGAAATGGCATCAGAAGTACTCATTTTTAAATTGATTCACTTACTTATGCTAAACTGATGAATATATATAAAGCAACACTAAAGGATCAATATGTAACATGCACATTTTTTACAAAAAAAGAGAAAAGAACCTGGAAATTACATTATAAACAAAATAACTCCAAAACCTTTTAACCATATTGTTAAATCTCCTGTGACTCTTCGTTAATTTTTTTTGTCACAGGCCCAGACAGTAGTGGGAGTATATGTGTTATTTGATTGCTTGAAAATATTCATCAGTGACAAATATTGCTAATGTTTTAAGAGCTGTAATTTATGATAATCTGATCCAAAATAATGAAAAATCTATAATTTATTGTTGAAATGAATTCAGGGGATTTTATTTGGACAAGAAGAGTTTATGTAGAACATGTTTATGAAAATGATTTTTAAGTAAGAGGCATAACAGGTTAATTTATGAAAATGTATATTCTTTATATTCACTATTTTTTTGTCCCCAAAACAAGGGAGGGGGAGATCAAGTGGAATTATGTAGGACTGCCTAGAGCTCTGGAGCTGCTATTTGTTTCTCTACAATGTGCCAATTTCTATTATATAATAATAAATAGTTTTTGCCTCTTTTACACCTCAAGATTACTTTGACTGGTCCCAAAGTTTTATATACTTGATAATTACCTGTATGGGTTATTACCTGGATGAGCGATTTGTAGGAAATATCAGAGCTATAGGCTAGACTGGGTTGTAAAAAAATAATCTTAGACATTGGCAGTAATAAATCACTTCCATGCTACTAAGAAAACAGAATGGACTTGCCAAAGAAGAAAACAGGAACTTAGTTTGACTTGAAGGAGACTTAACATTTATTTTGGCTTGGTTTGGTGTTGATGTTGGGTTGAAGGAAGGAATTCTTAAGTTTTCTGCCAGTTTGTTTCTTACACACGTGCACACCCACTACGATATTGCCTAGTCCCATTAGAGAATGTAAAAATCTCACATGAAAATGCAAATATCTCATAAAACCTTGAGATTCTATCTTAAAATGAAAAATCATGTGAAAACATTAATTTCACAAGATTTCAACAAATTTATTTTTATATTTAACATTGGGATTTCATATGGAAGTTGTCAGACCTAGTTTTCAACCCTACTCTAGATCATAATATGTGTTCTTTCTTTTCCATTTTTATTTGCAGGACACATTTGACATTAGAATTTTGATGGCCCGGACTGTGAAATACACTGTCAGTTTTCTAGAAGCTGAAGAGGAAGATTTGCATAGGTGAGAGTCTATCGTCCCATTTCACCCTGTTCCATTTTAAACCACTATTTGTTGGTATAGTTTTCACTTTATTAGAAAGCTAGTCACTGTAGGGATACACTCAAAATATGTAGTTCTTTCTTATCCTAGAATAATGTGCTCTAGAAAGCCAGTCTGGTTAAGGCAGCAGGCTAGAAAACAGGAGACCCTAAGTTCCAATCCTGCCATAGACACAAAGCCAGCTGGATGACCTTAGGCCAATCATTTTCTCTAAACCAGTGTTTCTCAACCTTGGCAACTTGAAGATGTCCGGACTTCAACTCCCAGAATTCGCTGGCTGGGGAATTCTGAGAGTTGAAGTCTGGACATCTTCAAGTTGCCAAAGTTGAGAAACACTGCTCTAAGCCCAGGAAGGAGGCAATAGCAAGCCTCTGCTGAAAAACCTTGCCAAGAAAATTGCAGGGAGTAGTCCAAGCAGTCTCCAAGAATTGGACACAATTGAATGGAAGGGGGAAAAAAGTGCTCTACTAAAATAACAATAGTATTATAGTTATTTAGAGTGGATGGTTTTAGTATAAAATGACCCAATCCATGTGCATTGGCATTTTATTGTATGCTATCCAATTTAGACAGGTCTTAGATAATTGGATAAGAAAAATTGTTATAGCCACTCCTTCCATTCTGATGTTGCTTCTAAAATGTGTTCTTGAAACACAAAATTTGATCTTGTAACAAGAACCTAGGAATTATTATTTTTTTGTCTGTGAGTGTTGATGGCCTCAACTGAAGTAAATTAATTTTCTTTTGGACTCCAGTCATTTTTTTTAGGACTGCATAGTGCTAAATTTAGTAAATATGCTTAGTAAATATTTAATCCAGAAAAGCTATTACTTTTGATACAATTCCTTGGATGAAAACCTATTTAATTTAATTTCTAATCAAAGATTTTAAGAATGCTGATCTTCATGACACTTTCATATTTTTAATTGCAGTTTTCTAATTATGTTGTTAATCTTTTCTTATTTCCTTCTGCAGAGTGGAAATCCCTTTTGTATTTCAAATGATGCAATCTGGATTAATTCACGGCTTGGCATTTTGGTTTGATGTGGCATTTGTTGGCTCACTGTATGTATTTTTCCCTTCTTTCTAACTTTGATTAAGTTGGCCACATCAAAAATGAATACTAATTGAGGCTGTTTTAGAGAATGCGGTCAATCAATACAAATCATATCCTGAGTGGATTTAGGATATCATCCAAAAATTAACACTTTACAAGACAGATGGGAGGAAAGGAAAGAATCCAAAATCCATGGCAATAAAATAGACTGGGAATCTCACTGTACCTTCAGGATTGACCAACATTATAGCTACATATGATTTTGAAAGCAAAAGCTCCCATCATCAGAAACTTATGCCACAATGAAACTAGTTAGCCTTGAATGTGTTACCAGACTCTAAGTCTATTTTGTCATTTTAGAGCTCCAAGCCCAGTCCATGGAAGAGCATCGGTTGATGGCATGCCACAATCAGGCTGTGTCATGTCAGTGGGATATAGGCAGCATGCAAAACCATGCCCACTCCAGTCCGTGGAAAAACCTTTCTCCATGGAACTGGTCCCCGGTGCCCAAAAAGTTGGGGGCTGCTGTTTTAGAGTATATTTTTAAAGCATATATTTAGACCAGTAAGGGGACAAAGTGGCTCAGTGGCTGAAATGCTGCGCTTGTTGATCATAAAAGACGGCAATTTGGTGATTCAAATCCCTAGCACAGTGAGCTCCCATTACTTGTCCCAGCTTCTACCAACCTAGCAGTTCAAAAGCATGTAAAAAATGCAAGTAGAAAAAAAAGGAACCACCTTTGGTGGGACGGTAACAGCTTTCCGTGCACCTTCAGCATTCAATCATGCCGGCCACATGACCACACAGACATCTTCGGACAGTGCTGGCTCTTCGGCTTTGAAACAGATGAGCACTGCCTCCTAGAGTCGGGAATGACTAGCACATATGTGCGAGGGGAACCTTTACCTTATTTAGACCATAAAACTTCTGCTTAAGAAAGCATTTGTTTTAGGAACTATAACTCTTTCTGTTAGGGGGAAGTTCCATCTGTTCTCAAAATAGCAATGTAGGAACTGTGCTATTATCTTTTTCTTTTTTTGAACATTCAGAAAATTGCTTTACAGCAACCTTAATTTCCATGTCCTCCCATTGTTTTCTCATTTTAAGGGTAACCGTTTGGCTCTCCACTGCTCCAACAGAGCCTCTGACCCATTGGTATCAAGTGCGCTGCCTTTTTCAAACTCCTCTCTTTGCCAAAGAAGGGGAGACACTTTCAGGGGAAGTCTTATTTGTAGCAAATAAACGGTAAGTAGATTTCTTTCAAGGTTGTACAAAAGGTTAATTCTGTCCCAGCTGTCTTATGTAATTTCTAGTGGAATAATTATTTTTAGTGGAATAACATTAAAGCTGAGGTGGCGCAGTGGTTAGGGTGCAGTACTGCAGGCCAGTTCAGCTGACTGTTATCTGCAGTTCAGCGGTTCTAATTTCACCGGCTCAAGGTTGACTCAGCCTTCCATCCTTCCGAGGTGGGTGAAATGAGGACCCAGACTGTGGGGGCGATATGCTAACTCTGTAAACTGCTTAGAGAGGGCTGAAAACCCTATGAAGCGGTATATAGGTCTAACTGCTATTGCTTTTGCTATTGCTAGTTGTTTCCTGTTACTTTTAACACTTTTGGTGTCAATAGAGGTGTATTTTGGGCAATCTGATGCAGCAGCAGATGTGATTAGCTAGGAAAAAAAATGCTAGCAGGACCTCCAAAAAAATAATAGATATAAATAAGAACCAGTGCATATATATTAATACAGTACCCCAGAGGTTAGTTGTTGTGGATGTCCAGAATCTCCACCTTTGGGAGGCTGGTGGGCACATCTGAAGACATCTATGAGTGTCCTTGCCCAATGGTTGCCTGAAGGACCTCCCCATTCACAAAACGGCTGCCATGGAAAACGTAACAACTTCCAAAGAACCAGTGTTATTGTAATTTTTTTTTTCGTTCTGAAAAATTAGCATGTTTTTCAATTGAATTGTCAAGTTCCATGATAGTGAACCTATGGCATGTGTGCCACCTCTGGCAGAGCCCTCTCTGTGGGCATGTACACCAGCCAGCTGGTCTTCGGGTTTACGGCACTCGCATGTGTGAAGACCAGGTGGCCGGCTTGCATGCGTGTGCCAGAAACCCAAAGACCAGTGGCCAGCATACCCATGCGCACCAGGCAGCTGGTCTTCGGGTTTCCGGTGCTCTGGCATATATACGCACACACATTCTGGTTTGGGCACTCGGTACCGAAAAGGTTCGCTATCACTGGTATAGTTTACGGTATAAGTTATATGAAAGGTGGAAAAATTCTGAAGTGATTTATCTTGGTCTGATATTTTTTTTTACATCTCAGACACTTGGCTTTTTAACAGGCGTGTGTACACTTTCTGAATCAGCTGTAGAATTCTGTTTTCCTGTCATAACTTTGAGGATGGGTCATAAGACACTTTTCTGAAGCTGCCATAACTGTAGTTAAATAAATAGTTGTAACTCAAGGACTACTTCTACCAAAGGGACTTATTTGTAATAGTTCAATTTTATCTTAACATTATTTACAACATTACTGATAATGTTATGCACTAATGATGCGTGAGCTAATTCTTCAAAACTTTGCTTCTGAAGTCTCAGAAATATGTATTACAAAGACAAATGCATTACCAATGAAAGAGAACATTTGTAGCTCAGGGTTGAAATGAGGCGTCCTTGGTACTCTCTGAGCTTGCTTGTTTTCTTGCAGATGCTTCATTACCCAAACTAGGTAACGTCATCAGTTCTAGCAAGGAGTGGAGTTTGCTGATGACGTTACCTAGCTTGGGTAATGAAACGTCTACAAGAAAACAAAACAAGTTCAGAGAGCATCAAGGACCCCTCACAGCTACATTAATTCCTACATTCAATCCCTTTGTTTTTGCAGTGACATAAACCCATGACAGAACCCAAATGTTTCTTTTGTATCTGCATTGGAAAACCCTCACTCCCAAATTCAGCACTGCTAATACATTTTTATGAAAAAAAGTTCTGGAGAATGTGTACAAAACAGCACAAAACCGTAATTTCATTCCAGGGTCAAATGATCAAAACCAGAGTATCAACCCACTTATTGTTCAATAAAGATTACATAACCAATTGCTTACATTAAAACTGTATTTCCTATTTATGATGCAGGCAGAGTTATGACATCCAGATTGTTGCCATAGTGGATGAGACAGGCTTTAAATCAGGAAATGTGCTTGATTTAAAGAATCCATTCTTTAGGTAAGAAACCTTGAGCTTTGATTCATAGTAATTGTTACGAATTATGACATGATTTCTATTTTAGAATGCATAAGTAAACATCTAATGCTGTCTCTTGTTAGGGAGAAGAAACATTGCTTATTAGCGTTAAACCCAGAGCATAAACGTTTGCCATCTATAAGTGACTATAGCGGGGGGGGGGAACCCCACCCCATCTTTCCAATTTTCATACTTTGTTTCCCCCACTCGGTTTGATGTAAAGTTGGGTACCCCTTAATCTTCAGTTTTCTCATAATGTTTTCATTGTGATCGTAATTGTGAATGTGATGATGTGGCCACCACGATATGATACAAGTTAGATTTATGGCCATCTGGTGATTTCAGTGAAAATAAACGAAGGCATGTGGCTTTCATTATGCCATTGCATGCATCCAGATAGAGCTGTCATTGTGCAAATTCTATCTACTGAAACATCTTGTATGCATCATCCAACTTTTACTTTTTGAAACATTTTCATAGGTACGCTTAGATTTGATGAAACTAACCTGCTAGAAGAACAGCCAGGATTATAAACAAACCAAGGAGTCTATGAACAGTTAAATACGAGCATATTGGCATTGCTGCTTCTGTGAAATCTGTATGTACGTATTAAAAAAATATTTTCTACAAATTGTATAATATTTGTGAAAACTATTTTTTCAGATGTATATCTCCAGCGTTTAAACACATCTGTTTGGAGCTGTAATCCACTGTAATGAATAAATGATACTTGGTTGATGTAGCATTTTTACTTTGAAATTTTGTTATAGTAGAATCAGCCGGAGCAAGTAAATATGTACTGTATAAATTTGAAATGTTAGTCCCACATTGCTCTTTGGAATTTTTCTGTTTGTCAATGGAGATTTTCAATCATCCAGGTCATGGGTGCCCCAAAAGTGCTTTTTCCAAAAGGCACCTGGACTTTCTTGTTTTTTTTCTTTCAAAACATTTTACTTCTTGAATGAGAAAAGCAAAACGTTTTCAAAGCAAAAACCAAGAAAGTCCAGTTGCCTTTTGGAAAAAGCATCTTTGGGACAATCATTCTCTTTGTTCAAACTTAAGTGAAATTGGATTGCTACAGGAGATTGTGTTTGGTTTCTCTTTGTAATGCTGACATTCCTTTCTCTTTTATTCCTTTCCCTGAAATATTTTTAACATATAACCTACCGTGTGTGTGTGTGTGTGTGTGTGTGTGTGTGTGTGTGTATAAATAATATGAACAAAAAGCTACTATTATACTTCAATCTGTTTTAGTATGGGCAATGTAATTTAAATATTAAAACATTTAAATATCTAGAATTTATTTTCAGCTAGCCAATAATAAATAATTAACTACCTTGTGGCAAATGGCATTAGAGTACTTACTTGATGGATGTCACCAACCTATAACTATGTTAATGGTGGGGGGAGGGGGAGAGAAACAACTCCTGTGAGTTACTCAACAATCCAGCCTTCTTAAAATCTTAAAATGAATTTTAGATTGAAGAGCATATAACCTCTGCATCCATTTGTATATAGTATGGAAATATATACAAAATATATGTAAAATATAAAGAGGTTTTAACAGAGTGATTTTCAAAAATGTATTATAACCACCATCACCACCATCCTTCCCCAGTCCTCTTACTTTCATTTTGAGTTTCTAGTTGGTCATTTAATTGGTCAAGTTTTATGTCCAAATGGATGCAGTCTGACGTATTTAACCATGAAATTCTATTTCACATGGAATCATTGTTTAGGACTTTGCAAGGGATTGTTTAGAGCTTCAAAAAAAGAGAAGTATGCAAAAATCTGGAAAAAATAATTGACATGAAGTCATCTACCAGAAACTTGAATAAGGTGTTATTTAGTGCACCTTAATTCCAGCACTTGTTTGGGAAAAAGCAACTAAACTTGTTCTGTTTCTTAAAAAAAAAACTTAAAGCCACTCATCTTGTCAAGGAGGAATACAAGAATTCAATAAAAATATCACTAAGTTAATAAATAGACATCAGAAATTTAAATTTTGGTTACAATTAAATTGACCAGGATGCAGAGGAAAAGAACAAGTGCACACGGGGAGAATGTGGGTCACACCTAATCCATTAACCACCTCCAGGATGTCACTCCCCCATTGGGGCCCCATGCCAGCTGGCAGAGCCATGTCTTCAAGTCCTTTTGGAAAGTCAAAAGGGCTCACCTCCCACCTCTGGGAGCATGATGTTCCAGAGAGTGGGAGCCACAGCAGAAAAGGCTCTTCTCCTGGACTGCATCAGCCAAAATTCCTCAATCAACAGGGTCTGCAACATGCCTCTTTTGCCGGCTTGGGTGGGATGGGCTAAACCCATTGGGGTGAGACTGTTCCTTGGGTAATATGGTTCCCTTTTCAAGGGAAGATTGAAAAGTAAATGCGAGAAGGGCACTCACTGCTGCTGGAGCAAAGCATAATCAATAATTTGTCAAATCACAACTAGTATTTTAGTTCCATAGCTCCCTAATCACTTACTCTTTCTGTTGTTGCATCTTAGCTTTGGAAAACTCAAATTTCTGCCCTCAATACAATCCTATTAAGCAGCTACTGTAAGAAATCCTACATTAATCTTCCTAACCTGTTGTGTGTAATATGGTTGATAAACTAAAAGATAGAAAGCTTCATTTATTTCAAACCAATTAACTGCACAGGTGATCAATCAAGCATAATCCATAAGATAATAATTGTAATGTGTCCATGAATATAACAATATAACAAATCAAGGTATTTACTGAAAGTCACAAATAAGTATTCTTTATATCTAGGACTCCCTTGCTGAGAGAGAGGCGGGGGGAAGGGAGAGAGAGAGAGAGGATAGATCAATCAATAGATAGGTATTTCTTTACAATTAGGATATAATTAGTCTCTCTACATCAGTTGTGTCCAGCCCTTTGCCCACATATGGCCCTGGATAGCTAGCAAGATCATGTAAGATAAATTCCCAGAAATTTGTAGAGAAAGACACACAACAGAGAGCCCTTTGAATTTCACTGATAAGTGTAAGCTGAAGAAAAGGCTAGACAGATACAGAACAAATAATCAAAGCAAATGTATTTACGTCCTTTGAAAAATCAAGGTTATCTCAATTTAATTCCAAGTTCTTGGAAACCTACAGTACATAAAGGTTATCATTTGGATTACATACTTCTGGTTGTTTACAGCACATGTATTTCAATCTGTAAGGTGTGCTATACAATACTAAAATGCCTACAATTTTGATCACAAGTGGTAATGGGGGAAAGCAAAAGGCAAGCTAAACTGACCTCAGAGCATCACAAAGACTTGCAGAATACAGATTTAAAAACAGAATTTAGATCAAAGACCTGAATAATCTCCACAATTTCAAGGAAATTAGTGAACGTAGCAAGAAAAAAAAAGTCATCTATATATTATGCAGCCCATATATGATAACTCTATATTTCCTATTGAAGGCTTTGAAAAAGATATTCAGATGCTGCGATGTGTCTACAAACATCATAATAGTGCAAGCAATGTACCCTGTGATGGTCTATGAAGGAAAAAATAGACTTAAAGAAGCAGGAATAGAAATAGTAGACACTTCAGAATTTTGGTATGGGATATTTCTGAGAACACTATGGATATAGCCAAGAAAATACAAATTTACCTGGAGTCTTGACCATGATTAAGTTATCCTTCTTCAGACACATTATGCAAAGACTAAACTTTTTGGAGAAAGTTGTAATGCTGGGAAAGGTGGAAGGAAAGGAAAGAAGACAACCAGACAACCAAAGTACAGTAGATGGACTCAGTTGCAGTGTTAATGAATGCACTATTGAAGACCTGAAAGGGTAAATTGCTATGAGTGAACGGCAGATCGATGGCCCAAAATCATTAAAAAAAACCTGAGGAAATAATCAGGCAATTTAGATACATAACTTTACTTAACTAGACATTTAAATAAAAAAAGATGCAAATCTTCAAAGATAATAAGGGATAACTCGGCTTCCATGGAAAAAACCCTTAGAATCTAAATAAGAAAATTAAGCTTCCTTGAAAAACAAGATAGGATTCCCAAATGCTTCATGTTTCATTACTGTTTGAAATCAGTGAACATTCTGTTTTAGATAACTCAAAATGAAACTTGCATCTGTCATCACAAAAAAAAGACAACCAGCCAATAGCCAGTATTTGGCTTTATCTCAGACTATCAGTTTTAAAAGCATCACTCTCAGACAGAATTAGCTGAAAATACGCAGCAAAAATTATTAAATGGAGCATTTCCAAAAGCATTTGGCAGTGAAAGGTAATCGAGTGTTGTATAACTGCTTCAAGGCGTGACCATACCCACCATACCCACAAATAAGGAAAGAAAAAAGATGTGTGAAAAAAGAGTAATTGTCCTCCCATCAAAACTAGCATTTGGCATAGTTTAAATATGTAAGTAGGGCAACACATTCATATGGATTGAATAATAAAAAACATTTAAAGGCCCAAGGAAGCTTTGCAGAGGAAGATGGGCAGCATATAAATTTAGATGATAGATCAATAGATAGATGACAGGTAGACGATAAATGATAAATGATTGGTTAACATATAGATCATGGGTGTTAAATTTGCGGGGTTGCTGTCACATGATATTTCATGACTTTTTCCCTTTTGCAGAGCTGGGGTGGGTGTGGCCTGTGAATGACACATCTGGCCTGCGGGCCACCAGTTTGACACCCCTGACATAGATGATTGATAGGTAGATGATGAGAAATAGCTAGCTAGCTAGAGGACGATGATGGATGGATGGATGGATGGATGGATGGATGGATGGATGGATGGATGGATGGATGGATGGCTAGATAGATAGATAGATAGATAGATAGATAGATAGATAGATAGATAGATAGATAGATAGATAGATAGATAGATAGATAGATAGGAATGTCTGACTTCCCTCTTCAGTGTAATCTTACCAGATTTAACTATGTTAGAAATTCACAGATCTTCAGTGTCTTAAAAAGCAAGACAAGACATGACCTAATGTAACAACATGACATTGTTTGACAAGCAAGAAATAATACAGCCTTGACTGATCTTGTTAACATAAACCTTTTTTTACCTTGCTTATTGTTATACCAAGATGAATAATCCATTAATCTTTTTTTGCTTTTTCCATTGTTGAGACGTAAAAAGAATCTTATAAACTCAATTCCAGAGCTACTTTATCTTGAAATGTTCAATAAGGAGCTAGGGATTATATTTATCAAAAGAAACTATGTAATCAGTAACGATGAAAAGGGCGGGCGACTCTAGAATAAGATTTTTATTTAGTTATAGCAACTGCAGTCATTTCCCTAAACCACTACAATTAATTCTACGATAGAAATAGCACATTATGATAAAGCAATTGTTTCTAATTGAAACAATAAACATTATCTAAGAGTTGTTCTGACTATTCATGAACACTTGGTTCAGTGTTTGCTGACTATTTTACAGATTGCCATGCCAAACGGTGAATTAGGTTTGAACTGCCTTTCTTTTTCCAAATGGTTTTCCATTTGACCGGGCAATCAATTTTCAAATAAGGAGATCTCTTGAGTATTTGCATCAGGCTGGAGAAATTGTGAGATCTACAGATTGCAGAATGTGATATTGTACATAGGAGTATCAATATTCATCTCCCTAACTTGCATGAGCTTCCTTTGATTCTAAATGCAATCCTGCAACCACTTTTGAAAATAAGATGCACTGAATTCAATTGGAGTGATTCACATAGAGCTACCCAGAATGCAATTAACTTTTCCAACTCTTCCTTTCCCACTTCATTTTCATCATAACACCATGATTCTTTTGTCATCTCTGCTGCAAGCTCTGCTCGTTCAATAGGAACCCTGTTTCTGTGAAACATCCTTTACCTTCTTCCTGCTTATTATAACATTTTTCATAAAGACAATCTTACCTGAACACAGTATTTTCATTGTATTTAACTGTTTGTAGTCCACAATACATTTCAGCTGAAAATTTCTGTGGTTTTCTTCAGGGGTAGCCATGTTTGTTGCATTAAAAAACATTTTGCTTTATTCTAAATCAAATGTATTTCTGTAAATTATGGAACTCTGCAGCCCACTCCACCAGACAGGGTTCACTGCCTCAAGTTATTCCATTAGAAGGCAGCAGTTACAGCCTTCCAGCTTTTCCTTCTGGATTTCCCAAGCATTTCCATCCATTGGCCACACAGCATACATTTAACTCCCTAAACCAGTGATGGCTAACGTTTTTCCCATTGTGTGCCAAAAGTGAGGGGAGCGCAGCGGGGTCATGCACGGGCGTGCCCACACCCATAATTCTATGCACACGACCCCTCCCCTCCCCCTCACTTTTGGCTCGCGATGGACCTGTTTTTCGCCCTCCTCAAGCTCCAGTGGCTTTCTAGGAGCATTGGGAGGGTAAAAACACCCCACCCCTGGAGGCTTCAGGAGGCTTCCCTGAAGCCTCCGGTGGGTGAAAAAGGGCCCTATGGGGAACCTGGAAGTCCGTTCCCAAACCTCTGGGTTGCCTGTAGGGCTGTTTTTCTCCCTCCTGAGGCTTTAGGGAAGCCTCCTGAAGCCTTCGGAGGGCAAAAAATGACCAAAAATGAGGGCTGAAATCGGTTCTACCACAAAACCGCGAAGCCCTTATCCGCACCGACATAAGTGCGGAGGAAAATCCGCGGCGTCCGAAGCGCTAAGAAAAACACGACTCTACCGCCGCGACAACAGCGCGGCGACAGAAGGGCGTTCTACATGCTTCGTTCTTTGCCAAGAAGAATGAAGGTAGCCCTCCTCCTCCAGCTGACAGCGGCAGTGGGCACGGGGCAAAGCGGACTGCCCAGCAGCAGCAGCCCGCGGGAAGGGTCCAGCTCAGCCGCGGGGGGCAGCAGGAAGCCCGCGGGGGGCCCGAGTGGGACCGCCGCCGCCCGCCCTGCCTCTTCCTCCGGGGGAGGCGGCGGCGGTGGAGGACGCGGCAGCGGCGGCGGCTGAGGCTCTCCTGGGGCCGGCGAAGCGGGCTTGCCCGGCGGTGGCGGCCGCCTGTCCAAGGAGATGTTGAGGAAGAAGAGGGCAGCCTGCCTCCACCGGGCAAGCCCGTTTCGCCGGCCCCGGGAGAGCCTCAGTCGCCGCTGCTGCTGTGTCCTCCTCCGCCAGCGGTGCCTCCCTGGAAGAAGAGGCAGGGCGGGCGGCGTCGGCGGCCCCGCTCGGGCCCCCTGCGGGCTTCCTGCTGCCCCCCGCAGCTGAGCTGGACCCTTCCCACGGGCTGCTGCTGCTGGGCAGCCCGCTTTGCCCCGTGCCCACTGCCGCTGTCAGCTGGAGGAGGAGGGCTACCTTCGTTCTTCTTGGCAAAGAATGAAGCATGTAGAACGCCCTTCTGTCGCCGCGCTGTTGTCACGGCGGTGATGACGCACGGTGATGACGTCGCGGCTTTAGCAATGCGATTTAATCACCGCTATTTTGACAAGAGCGGATTTGTCGTGCCACGCTGAAATCAGCTAGCCAGCGCACAAATGTGCGCTGGGGCTGGCAGGGCAACCCTTGCATGCCCTAACAAATGGCTCCATGTGCCACCTGTGGCATGTGTGTCATAAGTTCGCCATTACGGCCCTAAACCATTCTGCAGGGTTAGGTTAATGGTACACACTACCTCATTGTGAGTTTGTACCAACTTTGACCAGTTTCAATGACGGAAAAATAGTGTCATCTAGTCTTCACAGGCAACAAAATGTCTTAGGCTGGCCACGTTCACCTCATGCATGAAATATTCTATTAAAAGGCCATATCTAATGTGCATAATTTACATTTTAACACAACTTAAGGTTGCATCATTACTATCAGACCACATTGTTTGCTTATTCTGCTTAGCAAGTTGACCATGGGGGACAACAATTCATGCAATTTATGTGCGCTAGGAATGCTTATCCCATTACCCATTCCTTTACAATGCCAGAAAATCATTGTTCGCCAAAAAGATTCTTCCTCTATTTGTGGTAGAAATGAGACCTAAAATTGGCATATCTGGCCTTTTCATAATTTTAAGTACCGTAGGTCTTGACTAGCGAAATGCAAGAGTTTTTGCAGTTAAGAGCTTACCAACATGCAACAATATATAACACTTTGCTATAAAATCAATCAAATCATTCCTCCTTTCCAGGATATCTCCCAGGGATGGGTTGCTATAATGCAAGTTATTGTTGCTCCTGCAAGGATATTACAGATTGACTTAAAATCTGACAGACTTCATTGGGACTCTTCTGTACAACAGGCTAGCCTGAATTTGTTATAATGGAAAGAACATGTGGAAGACACAGGAAGGAAATTAAGCAGAGCGAGGCTAATGATCAGGCAGTAAAAAACTTTGAAAGTCTAATACATGTATTAATGGTGTGTAGGGCTTAATCTTTGCAAGCGTTATTCAAAATATTACTACTATACTTAATTCTCCAGGCAAATATAAACATAACTTTGCTTGGACTGAGATGTGAGTGCCATCTGGTGGTGGCTATTCTTTTTATTCCACACAAAATGACATAAAAAGATGGGACTTCAAATTAAATCATGAACTTATTTGGTCACCTACACTCTTTCGCTTGACTTTAATAAATACAACATCTTTTTCAAATTGGAGATTCAAATGAGTAAAGAGCATCTCTACAGCATGGTTTTCAAGTACACAAAATAACTAAGAAACCAATTTGCTAATTTATTATTTCAGTCTAGTTAAAGCCAGCACAAGATGACAGTGAAGGGGGGGGAAAAATACTGGGCCACATTACGAGTGACAATAGTGTTGCAATAACAACAAGGATATTCATCACCACCACATACATAGTAATTTAACGAGTGGTCTTTTTTTTAAAATGGAAGGCCACACCTGCTAATTTCTGATTGTTACACAGCCATGAGTGGCATCAGATGTATCAGAAAAAATGTGATAATATTCACTTGGGTCATAGAAATTTTCCCTATTTATTTTATATCCATGGCGTGTACAGCTCTGTGGGTTGGCAGCTAGAAGAATCTTAGTATTTTCAAAAATAATAGTTTAGGATCACAAGTTGTAACAAAATTGAAATTGAAGTCTAGTTGCATACAGAAAAGGTTGATTTGATTTATGCAGTTTAGAAAATTGTTCAATCCTTCCTGTTTTTGGATTGCAGATATTTTTTCAGGATGGAACATTTTATGTATTTTAACAATGTGGATGGCCTCCCATCATGAGCTACTAATAGGACATTAAAAAGCAACAATACAGAAATCTAAAACAATTTTTTTAAAAAAACCTTGTAGCAAAGCCATCAAAAGTTTTCTTATTTGCTGATGCCAACAAAAACACCAGGTTTCAATCATTCACAGACATTATTTTCTATTTTGAAAATCCCTAACTAGCCCCTTCCATTGATGTTTACAAAAAAAAAAAATACAGCGGCATGTCTTTTAAGTTGACATCCAGTAAACCTTCCATCTAACAGCATTTGTTCATTAAGGGGCTCAAATTGAGAAGTGCACAACACCTGAGGCTCTTTAATTCCATAATGCAGAGCGGGAGGTAGGCATCACCTCCCCCAAGTAGGACCACCATTCTTCAGATGTAGGCTCAATTGATAATGATCTGCAACTAGTCTTGGAGTTCTACTGGATAGTCACTTAAATATGAGCCAGCCATGTGCTGCAGAAGACAAAAAAAAGCCAACACAGGCTGCATTAACAGAGGGATAGAATCAAAATCATGTGATGTAAAAAAAGACATTGAAACGCTAGAAAGCATACAGTGAAGATCAACAATTTTTAATGAAAAGAAAGATTGGGGGGGGACATGATAGAAGTGTTCTGATATTTGAGAGGCTGCCACAAAGAAGGGGGAGTCAAGCGTCAAGCTATTCTCTAAAGAAGAGGTTACCAACCTTTCAGACCTCAGTGACCACTAAATCCCATTTTAAATCCCACCGACCACTGATTTTTTTTAAAAAAAAGATAAATAGTATTTAGTGCAATACAAAAAATGCAAATAATTTTTCTGCGGACTACCAAAATTTTCTTGCGGACCACCAATGGTCCGCGGACTACTATTTGGTAACCACTACTCTAAAGCATCCAGAGGCAGGACAAGAAGCAACCTAGAACTAAAGGAGAAATTTCCTGACAGAATAATTAATCAGTGGAACGACACGCCCCCAGAAGCTGTGGAACCTGCAACACTGGAAGTTTTTAAAAAGAGATTGGGCAGTTAATTTGTTTGTCATTCTGTTCATAATGATACTAAATGCAGGGACCTATTTTCTCCCTTTATGTGCTCCATCTATTCATTGGGTTGATGGTATTGGAAGAAAGGGAGGGGACAGCGCTCTCTACCCCAGGGGTCGCTAACCTTGGCAACTTTAAGCCTGAAGGACTCCCCCAGCCAGCAAAGTTTACCAGGCAAAGCAAAGGAAACCAGGCTTAAAGTTGCCAAGGTTAGAGACCCCTGCTCTACCCTCAAACTCCTAAAAGGAAAGGTGGGATATATAAATAAACACATAAATCGGACTTCTACGGCAGAATTCCTGTAATCCAGTCTTTCCCAACCCTCCGCCGGGGTTGGACTTCCAATATTTCGCTCCCCAGTCTAATGGATTACGGAAGATGCCCAACTTCTTCAGGAGGAGCATGAGGCTGCAGAATGGATCTGCAGCTGCTTCGATCCCAGGGAAACCAAACCAACACAGCTTCCCAGTCATTGCTTTCGGTCCCAACTGGAACCCTGCACTAGAAGCGTAAGGACGGATGTGACTCGATAAAGCCACTCTACCACTCAATCTCCATGGTGCTCTGTCAGCCGGCATGATTCAATTGGGAACCGGAAGACCCGCTTTAGCGTCTTCGTTTCCCTCCAGTCTAGGAGTTGTAATCCCACCGCTCGGGATTTCTCCCCCTTGCTTTGCGGCGCGCTTTTGTGACACTGTCGTCAATCCGCAGTCGCCGGCAAGCAAGATCGACGGGGGAACGTAGCCTATACCGGAAGCAGGGGGGGGGGAGAGAGGAAGTCACGGAAGGAGCGGAACACGCGCGGCCCGTAGCAGGTGAGTCGTCCTGCGGGAGGGAGAAGGTTAAGTTGTTTTGGGAAGCTCGAGCGAGGGTCTTGGAGACACATCTTCGCATCCGATGAGCTCTTTCCTCAGCTTGCATGGGCTTCTTGCGCTTTACGGTTTATGAGAGTTGTAGTCCATCTGCTGCTACCCCTCCCTTCTGTGGGAATTAATAAGAAGGCAAATTTCATAGCAAAGTAGCAATAACAGAGTTAGAAGGTACCTAGGAGGTCATCAAGTACACACACACACCCGCTCATGTAGGAGACCTATACTAGGGATTCTAACCGAAATATATACATACATACATACATACATACATACATACATATACACACACACACACACACACACACATATATACATACATACGTACATACATATATATGTGTTTTTATTTGTGCTGATAAATAAATAAAGGGAGACTACTATAGATCTATTTCAAGCTATTTAGCTCTCATCAACTAGCCATACCCTTACTGGGAATTGAGCCTGTGCTGTATTGCCTCTAAGGCAGATGTGTTAACCATTGAGCCACAGAGCTCGACTCCTTATCAGCCAGCCAGGGAGAAAGGTATCAATTTAGATTTTACAACCCCCGGTATGCCCAAATATGGGAGGAAGATCACTACTTCCATTCTCTGTCCTTTGGCTCGTCACAAGAGACCACCCAGACAGAACCCAATATTTTTTTACTATTGCCTTTTATATTTATGCTGATACATAAATAAAGGGAGACTAGTATAGATCTATTTCAAGCTATTTAGCTCTCATCAGCTAGCCATACCCTTACTGGTATGTAAGGGTACCAGTACCGGGGGTTGTAAAATCTAAATAGATACCTTTCACCCTGGTTGGCTGATAAGGAGTCGAGCTCTGTGGCTCAATGGTTAACACATCTGCCTTAGAGGCAATACAGCACAGGCTCGATTCCCAGTAAGGGTATGGCTAGCTGATGAGAGCTAAATAGCTTGAAATAGATCTATACTAGTTTCCCTTTATTTATTTATCAGCACAAATATAACATACATATATACATATACATACACATACACGTACACACACACACACACACACAAACACAAATATATATATCATATATATATATATATATATATATATATATATATATATATATATATATATATATATATATATATATATATATATATATATATATATATATATATATATATATATATATTATTTGTGCTGATAAATAAATAAAGGGAGACTAATATAGATCTATTTCAAGCTATTTAGCTCTCATCAGCTAGCCGTACCCTTACTGGGATTTGAACCTGGGCTATATAACATACTAGGCAGACATCTTAGTCATTAGGCCACAAGCTCTTATCCGTTATCAGCGTGTGTGTGCATATATATATGCACACACACACACACACATACATACATACATATACATGTGTGTGTGTGTGTGTATGTATGTATACACACATACATTATGGAATTGTAGTCTAAACCATATACATACATACATACACACACACTCATATACATATATATCCCATAATCTCCCTGTAGCAGAATCAGTGGAGGTTGCCTGGCTGGACTTTCAGCTCTTATTCATCCTCCTCATACTGTGATCCAGTGACCTTAATAAGCACTTTCTCATACACTTAAGCAGTAGAAGGTGAACTGTTTATCGTAAAAGTAACCCTGATGGATAAATGGTTGTATATAAAAAGATTCACTCCGCATAACGGAGTGAGCTCCGGTTACTTGACCCAGCTTCTGCCAACCTAGCAGTTCAAAAGCACAGAACAATGCAAGTAGAAAAACAGGGACCATCTTTGGTGGGAAGGTAATAGCGTTCTGTGCTCCTTTGGCGTTCAGTCATGCCGGCCACATCACCACAGAGACGTCTCCGGACATACTGGCTCTTGGCTTTGAAATGGAGATGAGCCCCATCTCCTAGAGTTGGGAATAGCACATATGTGCAGGGGAACCTTTACCTTTATAAAAAGACTAGAATCTCATTTTGGATTGACGGAAACCAAAGCTTTTATGACATAAAGAATAGTGGATCTAAATCTTTTCTGATCCAGCCCGTCCTGACATGGTGTTATCTTATGCAACTTATCTTAGTCTGTAAGTTATCTTAGCCAGTTAAGGCAACAGGCTGAAAACCAGGAGACAGGGAGATCTAGTTCTTGCCTCAGGAATGAAAGCCAAGTGGGTCTTTGGGCCAATTGCTCTCTCTCTCTCTCAGCCCTCACAAGGTTGTTGCTTTGGCGGAAAAAGGAGTGGGAAGAAATATTATGAATGTTCGCCACCTTGAGTTTCTTAAGTAATAAAGGTGGGATAAAAATCTAATAAGATAAATAAACCTCCATCTGAGGCAAACACCATGAAACTATCCATGGTAACAAGTGTAATAATCTTTTGGGAGCCTTGGAGATGGTGAATTGTAAAAAGCAATAACTATTGGGAATTCCTATCAAGCTTATTTGCAGTTTTAAGGATCCTTTCCAATGTCGGTTTCTCTTACTGGCTAAAATCAGACAACATTAGGTATTTGTTCTTGCGTATTTGTACGGTATTTACTACACAGACAATAAAAATATTAAAAAGAATAATACCAGGTATATTTCTGTCATAATGGTATAATGCAGCGTTTTATAACAGTCCAAATTCAAAGTGATGGTTTGAAAATATATTCCCAACCATGGTCCTGAGTTTTTGATGAATTCTAATAGAGCAGTTTGTGTGCAGCTGTGATGCTATTTTTTCCTAGATTATTTTTTTTTTGTATTTTTCATAGTAGACTTTTAGATCCCCAGCCACATTGATATGACATGACTAGTATTTATGTTGTTTTCTTAAAATATTATGCTAATCCCCAATTATTTTATCTTTAAGAAACATCTACTTGGAACCTCACAGAGAGATGAAATGTCAACTTTATCATTGCCTTTTTTGTCTGTTGCAGACTTTTACCCTTGATACTTTTAAATGTCTTAAAATTTAAAAACATTTAAATAACTCAGCAACATTGCATGGGTTGACTGAGAGTTATGGGCTTGTAACAATATATCTGTCATATTACAGAATGAAAAAAGTTGATTTCAAGAACTTCTGCAGTACTGAATTGCATATTTATGAGGAATGGGATATTGGAAGCAGTCATTAAGATAATTTTCTCTGTTTTTCAGCATTTAATTAATGGATACCAAAAGGAAATTTATTGGTAAAGGTGGAAAAACTGGCCGTGGTAAAAAGAAGCTTACAAAAAATAATGGTGAGATAAGTATATTACAAGTTACACATTTTCTAAATCTGACATAGATGGTAGATTATGTCTAATAAGTAATTGATTTAATAGATACTTGTAGGTAAAGTCATGATAAAATATAGGAAATGTGATTTTAACTGTTATATTTAAAGAAATACTTCAGTTAGACTTTTACAAACAAACACATATATGTACCCAGAAATAAAGGACAAAATACAGTATATATTTTAATAATTTAGTAAAATTTACAATTATAGCAGTAAAAATAAATAGAAATTGAAAAAAGGTGAAAAAAAGAAAGTAAAAGTTAACAGAAATGCAAAGAAGTGACTTCCCAACTTCATCAGTGTAAGCAAATTTAGTAATTTACAACCTCCTCTTAAAATCTAATAAATGATCTCTTCTCATATACCATCTTCTATCTATAAATTCTTATAGCATTGTCATTTTAGTTCTGATGCAAAAGTCCGAGAGTTACCACAGATAACATGTGTATTTTAAATTTGATCAAATAAACCAACTTTACATTCCTTCCTATTACTTCTAACACTTTTAATTTTTAGTCCATGTTCCTTCTCATGGGGTTCCTCAAAACTATAAAAAGGCCTCTTTTGTAAATCTAATATTGGGAAATTTTTCCAGGTCACCGTTGCAGTTTATTGTTTGTATATCCTTTCTAATTATTAAGACGCCAACTGGTTTCATTTATGTCTTTTTCCCTGTAATTCTTGTAGCATGTCATTTGTAAATCCACTTTCAATTCAGTCTCAATCTTCTCAGATAAGACTTGTTCCTTTTCTATAGCGTCTTTTAGACATAGCCTCCACAGAGATTGATATCATTGTTGACACTATTAAAATTAATTTGAGTAAAAAATATTGTTAAAAATATCCTTTGATACATCAAAAGTTAGAATATTTTTCTTTATTCCATAATTATAAACTGAGTTTGTGCTTCTTTAGTTGTAAATTCAACTGCAATCTTATTGTTGTTGTTGTTTTAAGTCCAAAGCAAAAGCATTTTCCCAAGGGAAGGATTCTCAAAATCTTAATCATCCTTTTGCTGTATATTTAACAACTTGTTAAACGTTTGGTTAAAATCTTTTTTTTTTTAGTAAGGATTGAAGAAAGCTCACTGCTGTCAAAGTTGCCAGTCCAAACATTTCTAATAGCTGAAAAGCAATTAACAAGAAATTTCTTCAAGTGCTTAAAAAATGAAATATGCAAACTAACATCCTTTCAAAGGTGACAATCATGGTTTAGAAGATTCTTACATCCTTGTCTCCCAGAGCTCTATAGCCACTGGAGACCATTATCTTGTGTCCTCCTTATGAGGAACAGCTGTCTGGAACTCTTATGGGTGATCTCAAGCATTCCTTGTCCAAAGAGGTACTACTGAAAAGCTGGGGTGTATGGGATGTTTAGGAAGGGTACTTGCTGATTCAGCAAGCTAGTTTACTTGCTGAATCTTCGTTCAGCCACACCTGATAGCTCCACTTTTTGTGATGCCACCTTCAGCTCATAGTTTCTTCCTTCATTAGTTATCACAATATATACAGTTTGATTGGGGTGGGGTGGGGGATGGGGAATCAAAATAAGAATTGCATTTTTAAACTTGGCTAATAATAAAAAAAAACATATTTTCATTCTTGTGTACCATCATCTTACCCAACAATGTAGGAATGGGGAATCTATATCCCTCCAGATCCTGCCCAGCTACAACTCCCAGCCCCATTTGCATTTAGGAATAGTTGATTGGGACTTCCCAGTGTGTGATTTATCTTTACTACTGATAGGAGGTTTAATAGTTGCCCATTTGAATAGTAATTATTCCATAATACTGGCAGAGATTGGCATTTGCAATACAGTCTCTAAATGTTGCAGAGCAGTTTTTTCTTTCTAGTCCTCACATTATTATTTGAAAATTAAATGCTTGTGCATACTGGTTTTTCTGATGTTTATTTTTCAATCTTTTGAATATTTTGTTTGAAACCAAAGAAGTTTTTTCATGATCTAAGTATGTTTATCAACAATGTGGACTCTACAAAATACATTTTAATTTCAGTTGATGAAAGTACTTGGAGGAAAGGAATTAAACTGTCAAAGTTGGATTAAGAATAAATACAATATAATACTTATAGTATAAGCAAATTGTTTGTTGACTTTGGGAACTTTTTCTCTAAAACATTAAAGCAGATCCTGGTCATCCAAAGAGAGTCATTAGGAAAAATGAAGATATAAAACCCACATTTAAATCTAAGAAAAATGAAAAAGGAGGCAAAAAACCTAATAAAACTGGCGTGAAACATTGGAAAAGTAAGCAACTCTCAGGGAATGTTTCCAGAAAGCGCAAATTTCAAGGTGATACAGAAGGTAAGAATGTGCTTCTGAAAGTTAAATGTACTAATCTAACAGCTGCCTTCAATGGTTTTGCAGTTTTAAAAAGGGTCCTTGGGTAGAAAGGCTATAAAAGAACCTCTGTCACTTCCAAATCAGACCACACCAAAATAGACTCAGGTTTTGATTCAACACTGATACAGGTTTTAGACGAAGAGGCCTCAATTAAAAGTTAGCTATTTCTTCAAAACCTGTCATTGCTGAAATTACAATTAGGACACAATGAACCCAAATTACTTGAAGATCTTGGATGAGAACCCAGAAAAACATAACTTTAAACATTTGGTGCAGTATTAATTAGTACAGATGGTATTCACTACACATTAACCTCGAAAACGACATTTTGTTTATCATTAGGCTCCCAACCTAAAAAGCCTAAGTGGGCTGACATCAAGAAGAAAAAGAAGGAAATAAAACAGAGCCGCCAGCTGAATGAGAAGACCAATTATGACATAATTATTAAAGGAAAACAGATTTGGGAAGCTCTACGGCGGTAATCATCATTGCTACAGTTGTATAGTCAATAACTTAATGTCTTTGGCGTTTTTCTTCAGTATAGAAATTTACTTTGTGTGGAGGTGATCTTTCTGAACAGTCAAAGTTCATCTGCAAAATTAAGGGCTTGGTTGATATTTGGATATGATAAATGTAGTAGTAATGTATGGTGGGCAGGTGGGGGGATAGATGGATGGGTGGGTGGGTGGGTGGATGGATGGATGGATGGATGGATGGATAGATAGATAGATAGATAGATAGATAGATAGATAGATAGATAGATAGATAGAATCTTATAAAGAAAATATAACACAGAATGAGATAAATTGATGCCCAAAAGGCTCAACTTATAAATTATTTGGTGATATTATTGTGTACCTAGTTGATCTAATCCATGTGCTGTTGCAAATACATTTATCCCGATAGTTTAAGAGTGCTAGCAGATAACTAGAACAGTTTAACTGTCAAAACAAAAATAATAAACTATTGGTTTACTCCTGGGTGCAATTGTAGAAAAAACTGTGACAAGGAAAAACGCAAGAAGCTGTTGAGTGATCTTCAGAAGTTACTTCATGGAAAAATTAAAGATGTAAGAAATATAAAATATGTATATATTTTGAAATACAGTAGATGCAGTACAATTGACAAATTGATGAATAGTGAATATGTGAATAGTGAACAAGTTTATTCAAAGATACGTTACTTTTCTCCATAGGAGACAAAGCTGAAATTTGGATGATCTCATTTCCTTTTTTTTTTTTTTTTTGCATAAACCTGCCATAATTTATTACACTATAAACAAATAACTATCACTAGCTACCCAGAGTTATGATTGTACGATGGATGGCCATATAAATTGAAATAATTACAGTTAGTTCTCGACTTACAACAGTTCATTTAGTGACCCCTAGGGGGTCCCACTGAAAAAAGGGACTTATGACTGTTTTTCACACAACTCTGGCAGCATCCCCATGGTCACAGGATCAAACTACAGATGCTTGGCAGCTGACTCATATTTATGACAATTGCAATGTCCTGGGGCCCCATGGTCCCGTTTTGCAACCTTCTGACAAGCAAAGTCAGTAGGGAAACTAGTTTCATTTATCAACTGTGGCAAGAAGGATCATAACATGGGGCAACATTCACATGAAACAAATGTCTCATTTAGCAACATAAATTTTGGGCTCAATTGTGGTTGTAAGTCAAGGACTACCTGTAAATACCTCCTGAGACTTAAGAGAGAATAAATGTGTAAGAGGCTAACATACAATGAGATCATTAGAAAGATAACAATTTGTAAAAACTGCTTGGCATTCCAAATCTTTGAGAAGTGAAAGCTATTGAAAAAATACGTTTCAGATTAGTTTTATTTCTTTTTGGAAGGCATACGATTCTCGGTACTCTTAGGCAATTTGATTTTGGACCATATGCTATTGTATTTCTTTATAACTCCACCAGCTATAGTAATAATCTATTTACATTCTTGCTAAATATTTAAAAAGTAGCAAGCTTCACCAAATAAAATGCTACCTAAATGACATGTTAAGTTTCTCTCTCCTCAGATGGCATTTGCTCATGATTCCACTCGTGTCATTCAGTGTTACATTCAGTTTGGCAGTGAAGAACAAAGGCAAGAAGTATTTGAAGAATTAAAAGGTAACACTTCCTTAAAGAGTCTGTGTTGGCCTCTAGAATACTTACCATATATTTCGGAGTATAAGATGCACCAAGATTTTGAAGAGAGAAATTAAAAAAAAAAGTTTCTGCACTCTGCAGACCTCCCAAAAACGGCCTGTTTTCCATGAAAACAGGCCCATTTTTTGTCCCAAAAAAAAAAGGCACGCATAGCCTTTATGAGGCTTGTAGATTGTTCCTGGGGGCTGGTGAGGGGCAAAAAATGAGCAAAAAACCAGCCCATTTTCCACACATTTTTGCCCTCCCCAGGCCCACAGGAACACTCTACAAGCCTCCTAAAGCAGTGGTTCTCAACCTGTGGGTCGTGACCCCTTTTAGAGTTGAACAACCCTTTCACAGGGGTCGCCTAAGACCATCGGAAAAAATATTTTCAAAAAAATATGGAAAACATAAAATAATTTTATGGTTGGAGGTCACCACAACATGACAAACTGTATTTAAGGGTCACGGCATTAGGAAGGTTGAGACCCACTGTCCTAAAGGCTATGCACTGCTATTTTTGCAAAGGGGGCGGGGTTTCGGGAGGCCAAAAATGCTGTATTCCGTGTATAAGACGCACCCAGATTTTCACCCTTTTTTGAGGGAAAAGGTTGCGTCTTATACTCCAAAAATACAGTAATGGGGTCAGTTTCTCACTATGGTTTTTCGTCCCACAGAAAGTTTCACAGAATTAAGCAAGTCCAAGTATTCTAGGAACATTGTGAAGAAACTTCTCATGTATGGGTAAGTATTCAGTGCATCCATATACTTCGTTCCTGCATAGCCTCATAGTTGACTAAAGAGCAACAGTGCTTGTTTCCTCCTGTTTTGTTTGAATTGGAAAAAAAATGGGTTCTGAAACACTTTTCTATAGAACAATGAGTGGAGTATATAAGAATAACTATTTCTATGCCTTTGCTGTACAAAAATCTCTGAAAAATTATACAAGAGAAGGGCTTTTCTAAACAGGATTATTCAAGCTTTTGAAAAAATTCATTTTAAACCATGAAACAGATGAATAACTGAGAGCGTAGAGAAGTGGGTCTCTCACTGACCGGATCTTCATTTTTCAAAAAGATGTTAATCCCAAAATAGTAAAAAAAACCTGTTATTGAAGATACAAGGAACTGAAAGTTATAAGGGAACAAAAATTATTCTGCTGACTTTTTAAAAACAGTTTTCTTCTTCTAAAAACATGGCAAAAATGCTAGCAATATGTAACTCTCTTTTGGAAATTAAAGTTATTCATATTCCAAGTTTGTAATAATTGCATGAATTAGCCATACCTTTACTTTTATAACAGCAATTCCTGGGCAAAGCTTAACAAGGTTGTGCAAATCCTTGGAAAGCGATGTGGAATACATGGACACATTTATAAAATAGTTCTTTTTCATTTTTAAAGTATGTCTATTTTCAAATATGCACAGCTGTTCCAAAGCTGGTTTTAGCTGTCTGCTCACATGTGTCCATGTGTAACTCCAAAATTTATGTCCTGTTGTTGTTGCTGTTGCTGTTGTTGTTGAAAGTGTTAAAAGGGGCTTTGCAAAATAGAAATGTAAATGGAACCATTTTATGATTCCACCATGTTCATAAATATGCTTCAGAAAGTTGTGGAACAACTTGCCTCCAGATGTTGTGAAAGTGTTTAAGAAGATGTTGGATAACCGTTTGCCTGAAATGGTATAGGGTTTCCTGTCTAGGCAGGTGGTTGGACTAGAAGACCTCCAGGGTCCCTTCCAACTCTGTTATTCTATTCTATCACTGTCACTGTTATGAAATTTAATTGCTCAGAAATAATTTAGTGAGGTCTTTTTTTTGTACTTTTTTTTCTGATGCCTGCTTAATGTCTGAGAAATGCTGGTTTGACTTAACTAAATATGAGATTCTTTGCTAAAATAACTCCGAATGGAATGCCATTCTTTATTGTGGATGAACGATTCACGGTGCAAAATAACTTTGACAAAACCATTTCTAAGTTCCTTATAAATTCAGCTTAGTGTAAAAGGCTAATTCCAATCCTGCCTAAAATTTGGTGTACATGTCATAAAACTGACGAGGTGGCCTTTAATCCCCTCCCCAAATGCATGGGGAAAAATAGGGGGGAAAAGGGCCCAAACATGTCACCCTCACTTCTAGATGGTAGTATATCATCACTATATATGATCCCTGTGACCCCAGGAACCAGGGTTAAGTTAGAAAAAATAATTTTCCTGACTGAAAAAGTAGCTCATTCTTGAGTTAAAATCCTTGATTTTCCTTTGTCCCTATTTTCTTTTTATCCACTGTATTTATTTTTGAAATAGAACAAAACCACAAATTGCAGAAATAATCAAAAGCTTTAAAGGTGAGGTTAAAAAGATGTTACGGCATGCCGAAGCATCCACGGTGGTGGAATACGCCTACAATGATAAAGCCATTCTTGAGCAGCGGAACATGTTGACGGAGGAGCTTTATGGTAATACATTCCAGGTCTATAAGGTGATTATTGATACACTTTTTTCTTCAAAATCATTTTGAGCTTTCCTTTGTGTTATCTGACACCTGAAATGACTTTTGAGTTATGACGGAAAAGTAAGGGCAGGCAAGTCAAGGGGGAAAAATAGTTTGAAGACACTTCTGTATACCTACACATTGCTTCTTTGGGGCATATGTACCATTAGCGTCTCTCAAAAACCTTAAATTTTTCCTTGGGTGGAATAGTCTTGAGGATGCAGGATTTTTGCCTTTTTCTTTTTTTAACCAGACAAATATAAAGTGCAAGGATGCAAAAACCTGTGATCTTTCAAATATTGTTCCATTGCAATTGGCAGTTTGGTAGATTAGTCCCAGGTGTTAGGTTAGAAACGGAGACAGTGAGTTCTAGCCCCGTCTTTAGCACAAAGGCAAATACAGGTAATCCTCAACTTACGACCACAATTGGGTCCAAAATTTTTGTTGTTGAGTTTTGCCACATTTTACTATTTTTCCTGCCATGTTTGTTAAGTGAATCGATGCAGTTGTTAAATTAGTAATATGGTTGTTAAGTGAGTCTGAATTCCCCATGGACTTTGCTTGTCAAAAGGTGATCACATGATACTGGGACACTGCAACCATCATAAATGTGAGTCGGTTGCCAAGCATCCAAATCTAAATCATGTGACTGTGGGGATGCTGCAATGGTCATAAGTGTGAAAAATGGTCATAAGTCACCTTTTTCAGTGCTGTTGCAACTTTGAATGGTCACTAAATGAACTGTTGTAAGTCGAGGACTACCTATAGATGACTTTGGGCCAGTCCCTTTCCTTTAGGCTTTGGCAGTGAGGAGCCTGTCCTGGAAATGTTTCTATGAAAACTCCCTACAATTACCAGGAATCAAGACCAACTTTTAGGAACCCAAGAAACAAAAAAACATTTGGGTAGTAAAGATTCCACATCTCTGAATTATGGAACTTTTTTTGCAGTTGTGAAAAAAATGGATATCTTTTAATATTTAATTAACCTTTAACTTCATTGAAATAAATGCATTCAAAATAGTAGTTATCCAAACAAATGCAACCAAGAATGACCATATCAGAAATGTGGAATTTAATATGTTGTTTGTTCTGAAAGTTGATTTCAACAGCTCTATGTTTTTGTGTATTTTAATCTCCTTGGTATAAAATTTTGGAACCTAACCTGTATTGGCAGAAGAAGTATTTTGTAGCGCATGGGTTATAAATTGTTACAAGTGAGCAGATGGCTAACATTCATATGAAATTCTAATTTAAAAAGATAGAAACTTGTAATTGAAGTGTCGTATTTCAAACTTTGTCTTAACTTACAACGATAAATTCCATTACACAACAATCTGTTTTATCAGAATTCTTACATTTAAGTAAGATTGATAAATATTTTTAAATAAAAACTCCTAAACAGAAAGTACATTAACAGGAAGTTTGGCATTTTTGATAGATATATTCTATAAAAGGTGATTAACAATTAATGTGGTATTGTTGAAGGTATTACATAGTATGTGCCATTATGTTTATCATATTCTTCAAGAACAATATTCATTTTTCATTACTAGTTTCTTGAGGGACACCCATGCTAATTTTTTTGAAGCAAGTGTTTTTATAGACTTTCAGGCTCATAGACTTATTGTGATATAAGGTTTATTGGATCAAGTAGGCTATGATTACATATCATATATAATCCTCAAGTTTGTTTCAGAGACTCAGTTCAGAGTGACTTCTTCTTCACCACCATTTTGTGGTGTCCAATTTTACACTCCGTAGTAAATAGAAGCTTTTCCAGGAGTTCAGTTTCAAGAACCCTTGTAGTATTTTTATTTCAGATGTTATGTCTGTAGTGGTTCCTAGTTATCATCTCAATCTTAAACCTGCTTTATTTTGCCTGAGGTCCTAGACCTAGAGCAGTGATGGCTAACCTTTTTCGGATTGCGTGCCAAAAACGAGGGGAGCAGAGGCAGATTATGCATGGGTGTGCCCATACTCATAATGCTATGTGCGTGACCCCCCTCTCCCGCTTTTGGTGCGCAATGGACCCATTTTTTGCCCTCCAGAGGCTTTCTAGGAGACTGGGGAGGGCGAAAACAGTCTTTCCCTCCCCTGGAGGTGCTCTGGAGCCTTCAGGAGGCTTCCCTGAAGCCTCCGGAGCGTGAAAAATGGCCCTATAGGCAAACTGGAAGTCACCGTTCCCGAACTTCCAGGTTGCCTGTAGGGACATTTTTCACCCTCTGGAGCCTTCAGGAGGCTTGTGAAAGGAAGCCTCCTGAAGCCTCCGGAGGGCGAAAATTGGCCAAAAAAGAAGGCTGAAGTCTGCTGGCCAGTGTGCACTGCAGCTGACAGGGCAACACCTCGCGTGCCCTAACAAATGGCTCCGCGTGCCATAGGTTTGCCATCATGGACCTAGAGTCTTTGAATTAATCCAGCAAAGTCAGAGTGCCAGATTAAGCCATAGTTGACTACAAGTGAGAATTTTGGATAAGTTATGTTAAAACCTTTTGTTTTCTTTGTCATTTGGTTCTATACTTTTTTCTGTCTTGTTTCAGACAGCAGATCAATCAACCTTGGGTAAAGTGCTAGAGATTCAGCCCGAAAAGCGAGAAGCCATTATGGATGAGATGAAACAGATCCTTACCCCAATGGCTCAAAAGTAAGAAGAAATGTCAGACTGCCTGGATGCTTGACTTGAAATTCTGTTTTAAGGGATTTTCCTTAAATCCATTTTGAGATCTGTACTAATAACAGCAGGATGTTTTCATTATGGTGTCGAGATCTAATGATAACCTGTTAACTTTATGGGATTGTCTCCTATCCCTAGAAACCCCAAATTCTTACACCTACTCTTTCTTCTCCCCCCCCGCCCTCCCCCCCACAATAAATGGATAGACAATTTTTGTTTCCAGCTTGGTTAGATCCCGCTGAAGCTTTGTCCTCTGAAACTACTGTCTTGATCCAGCCGCAAATGAAAATTTGTGGCAAATGGCATTCTTTGTATTATTGCAAATATTTCACAACAGGTAAATACAGAGTTCTTTTTTTATTGTCTTCCTTTCCTCCTTACAGAGAAGCTGTAATAAAGCATTCATTGGTACATAAAGTTTTTTTGGACTTTTTTACTTACGCTGTCCCTAAACAGAGATCTGTAAGTATTTATTTATTCATTAAACTATGTTTACTTCATTACATTCATTACTTACGTTTTTAATCTGTCTTTATGTTAAATAGAGTTAAATGTCATACCAGATACTTAGTGCTGGTTTGTTTCTGTTTGGGCTTTCCAATAGTAGCAGCAACGATGAAATAATCCAGCCCAGCCAAGGATATTCTGGTTTGACTATGCAGCTTTGCTTGCTGAGTCAGATCTGGCAGCCTCACTGCCCCTCAGCGTGTTCCTTTGAACTTTTTTCAGTGGGATGTATATCTTGTTCTTCTTTCTGGCACAGCTAGTCGCTTATAATTGAAATGTAAGCCGATCACCTTACATTAAATTGCATGAAGGGTTTCTTTCCTTGTCATATTTGCAAATAAATGAAATTCTTTATTCATGCATGTTTTTGTTAATACAACTTAGTTGTTATGTGCTAAAATGTGATGCAGACCTAGAAGCCTGAAATAATTTTTAAGTTACGAGTTAAAAGATTCCACACCAAATTAAACTTTTTTTTTAGAAAGTAGACATTGATTCCAAGCTAGGAACAGGATTATTATTTAAGGGGTATAGAGGAAACAATACAGATTGCCTAATATGTAAACCAATTGCCAGTATTGTTGTGAGAAAAAGCATTGAAGATTAAGTAAGTTTTATTTACTGGAGACAATGGTGAGTTCTTAAAACTGTTCCCTAAAACTGTGTTCTCTGTCTCTAGGAAATGATTGAAGCAATTAGAGAAGCTGTCATTTACTTGGCACACACCCACGATGGGGCCAGAGTAGCCATGCATTGCTTGTGGCACGGGACTCCCAAGGTATTGTGTGTGAAGGAGCTTATTTGTGTCAGAAGTCTTGCACTATGGATTGATGTGTACTGGTTGTCTCAGATGCAGCAATCAAAAACACAGTGTACTTTGACAACTGTTTCAAATAGAGAAACATCCATGCATTTTATTGGGATTAGTTTTTGAGAAGCTCCAATAAGGATAAGTTGAGTGGTTTGTTTAGGGGTGGGATACATTCTATTACCAACTTCAACTTATCCAAAGATATATGATTATATATTTTGTTTAATGCAGGGTTTCCCAACTTTGACGACTTTTAAGACTGGTAGATTTCAATTCCCAGAATTCCCTGGCCAGCCATGGCTAGCTGGGGAATTCTGGGAGTTGAAGTCTAGATGTCTTAGACTTGTTAAGGTTAGGAAACCCTGGTTTAATGAAAGTAAGTTTGCTTTAATGTTTCTTTAATATGCTAACATAAAGAAAACCATTAAACATATTAAGAAAAAGTAGAAAAAAAACAAGCAGAAATTAAGAAAGAAAAATGCACTAATTGAACAGTTCTGGACAGTTTGAAGGAAAGAGTAATTTAATTCCTTACTGTCTTAAGCTAAGCTTGCATAACTGATATACAGACAGACATAAAGAGTGGTATGTGGAGCATTATATGTATTTCACTTCATATAGTGATTTGAGGGTTGAAAGAAGCAGAGATTAGCTGCTTATTTCACAGTACAAAGATGGTTTTCAACTGCTCTTGTGGATGTCTTTCTATCCCTAATCCAGATGTGGATCCCTAAACATTGCATTTGATTTATTATGAGAATACTTTTTTTAAAAGTCAGCAGCCTGATTTCATAGCATGTTATATTACATGTATTTTAAAGTGTGAAGCTTCTCCCTATTCTTTCACACTATTTAGGACAGAAAAGTGATTATGAAAACAATGAAGACGTATGTTGAAAAAATAGCTACAGTGAGTATTTTTAATGTGTCCTATTGTAATCACATACAAGGCAATCCTAATACATGCTTACTTAGAAGTTAACCGTATTTTACTTAGTAGTGTTTCCTTCATTGTAAGTTTAGGGTTTCAACCTCACGATCTCATTTCTGGAATACTGCTTTATCCCAATATGAATTCAGAAGAAATTAATAGTGGCAATTATGTTTGTAATTGAGTTACATATATGTAAATATCATTAATACACATGTTTAAAGAAGTACTTTAAGGAATGTTGATAAACCTGAAAGAAATTCCGTGGCAAAGAATCTATAGAATCTGTACAATTAAGATACTGTATATACTCAAGTATAAGCCTAGTTTTTCAGCCCACTTTTTGGGCTGAAAAAAGCCGCCTCGGCTTATACTCGAGTCAGTGAAAAATTTGCCCGAAATGGAGGAGAAAAAGGGGCGGGGCCATGCCGCTGGGTGACACTCATGAATGGCCCGGTGCCCCTGTGAGTTTCCCCTTCCTCTGTGTCAGTTTGCCGCACAGCGCGCACCGCACCATCCCCCCTCCTCACGTTCTAATGTAATGCAGGGCTGTCTTACGATTCCCCTTCCTCCCCCTCCTGCCGCTCTGCAACGATGTCCCACCTCCTCCTTGTTATGGCAAGCAGCCACATAGCGATGTCCCACCTCCTCTGGTACAGTGATCCAATGATAGGAATCACTGTGCTGTTTGTCATAGGAGGCGGGACATCGCTCCCGCGGCTGCACGGGACATCATCATCACAGCGGGACATCAGCATCATGAGGTGAGTGAAGTATTTCATTGAATACACCGCTAGTTTACTGTTTTTCTTTGAAATAAATATTCAAAAACATTATTGGTATCTATTTTTATTTTTGAAATTTACCGGTAGCTGCTGCATTTCCCACCCTAGGCTTATACTCGAGTCAATAACTTTTCCAGTTTTTTGTGGTAAAATTAGGTGCCTCGGCTTATATTCGGGTCGGCCTATACTCGAGTATATACGGTACATATTAATATTTTTTTAAAAAAAATAGAATCCAGATAGATAATCATTAGTAAATTTACTGAGGAATAACTCTCACAGAGTTCACTGCCTAATTTTAAATAAGTTGGCATTGGAATTTAGCTTTATATAAGACATTTGAGAAGTTTGATATTTTGATGGGTTGGATTATTGTTGTTTTTGGATTTGAAGAAGAATCTTGTTTAAATATTTTAGCAAAAAAAAGTGTTAAAATCAGGAATAAGGTGAATAATCACTTTGGATAATTAGGAGCTAGCGTTCAAGAATTATTTTGGCTTATACTTGTAATTTTTCTCTTCCTATTTCAGGGTGAATTTTCACATTTGGTTTTGCTGGCAGCATTTGACTGTATTGATGATACCAAACTTGTGAAACAATTGATAATATCTGTAAGTAAATATGATTTCCAATCTACATTTTTAATCATTCACCTAGCAGAATAATATAAGTAATGTAGGAAATTCCACTGGTTTTATACAAAGATTATACATTGTAAGAAGTCCTCAATTTAAAACCACAATTGAATCCAAAATTTCTGTTGTTAGTGAGACATTTGCTGAGTGAGTTTTGGCTCATTTTACTACCTTTCTTGCCACAGTTGTTAAGTGAATCACTATGGATGGTAAGTTAGTAACCTCGTTGTTGAGTGAATCCGGTTTCCCCACTGACCTTGCTTGTCAAAATGTTGCAGAAGGTGATTATGTGACCCTGGGACACTGCAGCCGTCATAAATATGAACCAGTTTCCAAGCACCTGAATTTTGATCACATGATCATGGGGATGCTGGAATGGTCATAACTGAAAAAATAGTCCTCAGTCACGTTTTTCAGTGCTGTTGTAACTTTGAATGGTCACTAAATGAACTGTTGTAATTCAAGGACTACCTGCATCCATTTTGTTGTTTAAAATGAAAATGAATTGTCCAAATTATTGTTGGGGCAGTTGGCTTCTTGCCCACTTTGGTGAAGGAGTACTTTTTTTTTCATTTATCCATTACTCTTTCTTTTGTGATAGAAATTTTTAAACTGTATATCGGTGTACCAGTGAAGGATTATGCATTGGATTAAAACATTGGAGTTGTATAAAATGCATATATATCTTGAGATAAAAAGAGATGACTGAAGGCAAACAGAGAATATGAGGCAAATGCTTAGGATTTTCTCTCCATAGACCAGGCTTTCCAAGCTTGACAATTTTAAGAATTGTGGACTTCAGCTGCTAGAATTCCCCAGGCAGCATGGCTGGGTAGGGAATTCTGGGAATTCAAATCCACAAGTCTTAAAATTGCCAAGATTAGACACCCCTGGCATAGACCATTTTCCATCTTCCTTCCCCCATATCCACATCCAGGACCAAGATAAAGCTAGCAACTTGAGTGATCAAATGACCAAGTAGGAACCATGCTGAGGGAAGGGAATCCTTAGCAGGTCTGCCATATTCCTCTTTTGCCTTGACGGAGGTTCATACAAGGATCCTTTCGTGTAGTGGACTTCTCTGTGCGGTGATAGAATGCAATGGATGAATCGCTAGCAATTTGTTCTATTCCCCCGCCACCCCTGTGATGGTTTATTTATTACTGTCAGCCCAACAAGGTAGAGTAGACCAGTGTTTTTCAACCTTTTTTGTGCAAAGGCACACTTTTTTCATGAAAAAAATCACGAGGCACACCACCATTAGAAAATGTTTAAAAAAATTAACTGTGCCTATATTGACTATGTATAAAGTAATTCTCCCACGGCACACCTTACACTATGTCACGGCACACTAGTGTGCCATGGCACAGTGGTTGAAAAACACTGGAGTAGACTCCGAAAGCCTTACCATTTAGGTCAGGACTCCTTTTATTATAATAACTGTAGTAACAGAATCTTGCAAATCTGAATGTGCTTCTCCTTTTATGGTCATATTGTTTGAGACATTTACTCAAACTGATTTCTTGGCCCAGGCTCAAGCCCCTCTTATCTGACTGCAGCTTTGGCTGCAATTCTTCCTTCTGTCCTTCAAGGCCATTCTTTATGCCCTCTATAATTAGTTGTTTGTCTCCTCCTGCAGCTAAAAATTTCTACCTTAGCACAGTATTAATGTAAAAATCAAAAGTTTATCTTAGCAGATACACTGTAGGATAGCAAGAGGAGAGAGAGGGAGAGCGAGACGGAGAGGGAGGGAGAAAGAGCTCAGGTGTGTGACTAATAATTCATTTACAAGGACCATCTTAGTCAAAGTGGCAATAATTTTTGATGTTTTAGAAGTTTTTTAGAACAGCTCAGAGACACCATGTTATAGCTTTCTTTTTATAGCCCTGTTGCTATGCATGTCTTGAATATGTATGAGTTTGAAATGATGCTTAAATTCCTTTCTCTGTCTGTTTGTTGAACTCCACTTAGTGATTATCGCATTTGAGCTTTTTAGCCAAAAGTGATATAGACACTATTGACTTGAGTTCAGCTTCTGGTGACATAACTGTATTGTTTTCTTGGCTACAGTACAAGTATTGTCTCAGGATGATTGTTGATTTCTTAGTCTATAGCCGTGATGGCGAACCTGTGGCACGCAGAGCCCTCTGCAGGCATGCAAGCCATTGTCCCAACTCAGCTTCACTGCCTCCTGCCGGCTAGCTGATTTTCATGCCAGGGGTCATGCAGGAGACGTGTGCATGCATGGGGGGTGGGAGGAGTCACATGTGCATGTGGGGGGGCGGGAGGTGCGCACAGGGGTGTGTGGTGCGCCCCCCTCCTGTGGCCCGTTTTTGGTCCCGGGAGGCCTACTAAGCCCAAAACAGGGCGTTGGGGTTTTCGCATGCTCATGCACAAGGGATGGAGGTCACATGCACAGGGGGGTGGGATACAGGGGTTGTAATGCACACATTGCATTATGGGGCGGGTGCACTGTCGCATTCCATGCACTTTTTGAATGCGGCAACAAAAAGGTTAGCCATCACATGTCTATACCCTTGGCATTTATTGGTGGTCTCTCATCCAAATATTAACCAAATCTGGTCCTACTTAGTTTCTGACTTTAGCAAAGTAACCTAGATGTTACCAAGCTAAAATTGAAACAGATGCTGTCTGATTTCAATGGTGAAATTGGTGAGTTTGAATTTTCCACTGATAGAAAAAGCTGTGTGATGACAGGTTTTTGAGGCACCTATCTGTTCTAATGTAATTAATGGATAACCGATATAAAGATTAGACTGGGTAAACTGAAGAAAGAGAACCATGATTGAAGTCTTATAGTCATTACCTTCAGTTGACTAACATCACATGTTCTTTGTCTCAAACAGTTGTATAATAGAGTCCAAACGTTTTAGCAACATGTTTGGCATTCCCCAAAGACTTTTTAGTGGTTGTTATCATTATATCCTAAAGCAATTACTTTAAGCCTGAAACTTAAGCTCGTTTTGTTTTAGTTTCCCTATTCTTTGTTGTCTGATTTGCTACAGCTGAGTGAAGGGATCATTCCTTTATGTCGTGATTCTAATTTTGCTCGTCCTGCTTTGGGATTTTGGGACTTTCTTCATTAACAAAGATGCATGTCACAATAATGGCTCCGCAGATTGGAGTTTGTGCTTATAATAGTAACTTCTGTTTGAAAGACAGTCTCATAATTTATCTCATTTGGGAAGCCACCTTCCTCCAAACTTTTTCAGATTTTTGTTTAATTCGGTCTTGTCCTGTATGTGGTGAGAGTTTGATATCTATCAAATCGCTCAGAACAGGAAGCCAGGACTATTCTTTTAGTTGAAGAATTTATATATCCTCATATCTTCTCCATTTTTTGATTGGATGGCAGTAAAAGCAAGAGAAGAATCTTCAGAGTTCTCATTTAGTGAAGGACACTCTCAAGAGACAAAAGGCTTATCAAGTGATGTATTTGAGTATATAGACTTCTCTGCCTATTCATGAATAAAGAATGAATGGAGTAAGCCTACATACTCTTAAGCTAAAAGATTATGATGACTAAAATTTGTTGTGTTTGTAAAAGAGCAGTAGGGAAATATATTTAAGGGACTATGAACAATACTATATTTATCTTTTTTTAAAAACCCTCTTTTTCTCTAAATAATTTGTCTTCAAAATAGGAAGTCATATAGTAATGGGGGTAAATGGTGCTTTTTTTCTGCTTAACTTCTATTTTTCAGAAATAGGTACAGCATTTGGCATGCTCTAGTACAGTGTTTCTCAACCTTGGCTACTTGAAGATGTCTGGACTTCAACTCCATTGAAGTTTCGCTGGCATTCGCCAAGCATTCACTGGCTGGGGAATTCTGGGAGTTGAAGTCCAGACATCTTCAAGTGGCCAAGGTTGAGAAACACTGCTCTAGTATGTGAACATTGTGGGAAATTACTGAAAACCGGATTTAATAGACCATAAGGTTGTCACATTCATAGAAATAGGCTTATCTTAGTCAACTTGTCTTAAACTTATCATAGTCACTATGTTATGTTCTCTTAGAGAGCCAGTTTGGTCTAATGGTTAAGGCACAAGGCTAGAAGCCAGGAGACTGTCAGTTCTAGTCCTTCCTCAGGCATGAAAACAGATTTTTCAAACTTTGAGCCAGTCACTCACTCTCTCAGCCCACAACATCAGGCTAAGGTGACAAGCCAGTTGATCAATTCCTATCACAGCCAATGGATCAACACTTGGTTGACTCCCCCCAAAACCCCACTCTCTACACTTGCAGAAAAATCACTAGGAAGGAGAGAAAAAAGGCATCACCCACAATATATTTTCTTGCCAGAACTATGAGAAAAAAGCTGTCATTTTGAATGAAAAATGAAACTAAACTTGACTGTTAGATAAACTGCCCTCTGTTTTCATGTCTCTCCTTTAACCATGTTGGAATGCTTTTAGTAATACTATCTGCATAAGTTTGGAGTATCTGCTTTAAACTTAAAATTACAGCCAGATGGATTGATCAATATGGTTGCCCAAAGGGGATGAAAAAATGGAGGAATTATCAGTTCGTAATATTTTGAAATCATGCCATAGGGAAAACGCCTTAAGTTTGGTTTTGCACTTCTCATGGATTCATTTTTTTCTGATGAGCCAGGCTTGTGAACAGCAAAATAAAACAATGTTGCCCTTTGATATTTATCTACAAGCTTTATACTTCTTATATCTTCAGGGTTGCTAAAGATGGGTTTTGAAATGGAAAAAAAAGATGGTGTGGTGGTGGGGAGGGAATGCTTAGCAGTCTAAGCAAAAGAAAATGCAAGGAATGGTGAGGATGTTATTCCCATCTATACTTATGGCTTGATTTGGAGCATTAGCATATTGTCTTATTTAGTCATAGGTAAGATTTGAATAAGGATAAAAAAAACTGGCTTCCTTCAAAAAAACAAGAACAAGCTGAAATGGGTGGAAAAAACTGTTGCTAACAGAATTTTTTGTCTTTCCCCCAACACTTAGGAATTGAATAGTAATTTAGCCGCTGTTATAAACAACAAATATGGAAGGAAAGTCCTGCTATATTTATTGAGTCCACGGGATCCAACATATTTTTCCCCAGCAATAATCAAAATCCTGCAACAGGGTGATGAAAATTCTCACAGGTACTTGGGTACAATTTCTTGAGATTTCTGCATCTTCTCCTCTCTGGTTGTGTCTGAATGGTGCTGTTTTTCACTCTTCCAAATCCCAGTGGATTGAACTATGGCTATACAGTTGCCTAAGAATGCTGTGCCAAGTAGAATTTGATCTATATTTTATTGTACATAAATGACCTTAAAAGGTGGCGTAGCTTTTCAAAGTGTAGGATAACATTTTGGTGGGAAATAGTGGATTTCATATTGGGTAATTTTCTATGAATTTCAATCACATTTGCTTGTAGTGGATTTGGTAAAATAATAGTTTATTGCCATGTGAGTCAAGTGACAAGTAAGAACAGCAGGTGTTTATTTCAACACTGGCAGAATAATGCATGTTATGCTTTACCTACAGCTGGTTATGATACAGACTAGATTCGTTTCTCGGTATTCATTTCAATACTCTTATATTTTATCTGTTCTTATCTGGTTAACTGTATCTTGCCTTCCTATATCACTTATTTTTTGGACAAATCTTCCAAGGATACAGAATCTGACCTATTCAAGGCTAAGTGATGCTATTGAATCCGGAGAAGATTATGCAAAATGTGTGGATGGATGTCAGCCTTTAGCAATGTGCCAGGATTGGAGACCTTAGTGAAAGAATACTTTCAGAAAAACAAATGCATTTTTCTCAAGGTCCTTTCACTCATATATACTCCACAAGGGGGAAAATCCAAGCTTAGAAATTGCTTCAACGTTCATGGAAAGAGGATTAATAAATTACCTGGGCAGCGCCGGGTTATCAGCTAGTAGAAGATAAAACCCAGAGATAGGCATGCTCAGTTTCATTTAGTTTCTATGTTTAGATATGATCAGCAACAGGGGAGCCAGAGGTTTATTTTACATTGTTGTGAAGACACCAAGCATCTAGCAATGGGCTGATATCAATAGCGCAGGGTTGAAATGAGGAGTCCTTGGTGCTCTCTAAGCTTGGTTGTTTTCTTGTGAACGTTTCAATACCAAACTATGCAACTTCATCAGTGCTAGTAGAGACTGAGGTTTGCTCTCATTTGATATTCTAGTGACTTGCCTCTCATTGTAGGTGGGAGTAGTAGTTTTGGTGGTTCCTTGGCAATGAAACATCTGCAAGACTGAGGTTTGCTCTCTTTTGATATTCTAGTGACTTGCCTCTCATTGTAGGTGGGAGTAGTAGTCTTGGTGGTTCCTTGGCAATGAAACATCTGCAAGAAAACAGCCAAGCTCAGAGAGCGCCAGGGACCCCGATATCAATAGTTTATTGAAGTGGCATATGGTTTCTGAAAAAGTAGCAAGAAAAAAGATCTGGAGGCATTCTGGACAATATTTTTTTTTAATTTTTTTTATTAATGTCCTCCATTTCCTGGTATTTTATTGTTATTTGTTTATTATTCATGTGTTCATGGGGAAGGTTCCTATTAATTGCAATAAAAATTGTAAAAATTAAATCAGGTTTCAGGCAATTTTTCCTAGATCCTCTTTGAGACAGGATATTTTATTTGAAACATCCCACAAAACTCTGCAAGTATGAACAAATGAATGTTTGGGCCATAGATCAAAATACTACAGGCAGAAACGAACTGTCACCTTCATTCCTAACATAAATATACTCACTGCCGACAGACAGCTTTGATTGATATCACCCCACGGGTAATTAAATGGCACCTCAAAATACATCACCTGCTGATTGTATAAAAATAGTGCCGCTCTGCAGGCCACAGGCATGGCAGCCACGAGAGTCACGCCATCGCCTGTCTCTCTCGATGTTCTTTCCAGTGACATTAATTGCAGCAGCCACGCAAATCACTTTCTTGACCGATCTTGGTCTTTAAAAATTAAAAACAGCCAAGGAAATGGAGCCTGAACTGAGGATTGCGATTGCAACTGTGTGGCTGTTAACGAGACTTGCCTCTGGCCTAAAGCTGAATTCTCCATTCCAGCATTTTCTCATGAAAATATGCTTCATAAACACTTTGCTCCTTCATAAATGCTTTACCGGCTTAGATAGAAACAACTTTTTTGCAAATATCCAGTGCAAAGAGTGCATGATCAGAGGTGATCTCTAGGGCAAGGGTCCCCAACCCCCTGTCCGTGGACCAGCACCGTTCCGTGGCATGCCAGCAAACAGGCAGCATGCAAAACTATGCTCCCTCTGGTCCACAGAAAAACCTTACTCCATGGAACCAGTTTCTGGTGCCCAAAAGCTTGGGGACCACTGCTGTAGGGACGTAAATCAAAACTTTTGATCTGTTGTTGGAGATTGTTCTGGGAAAAATATGAAAATAGTGTAATGCAGAATTTGGATTTTTTTTAAAAAATTTGCATCAGAATTTTGTACAATTCTCACTTTTCTTTGTCAAGCAAACATTCTTATTCTGTCTGTCTTTATTTCACCAGTAAAAAGGATGCAGATGTTCGCCATGGTGAGCTTCTGGAAGCCATTTCCACTCCCTTATTACAGCACCTCAATGCACATGCTGAAGAAATGGTGATGGACAAAGCTGCATTCATTGTAGTGACAGGCATCCTCAAGGCTGCTGTCGGCGATGTCCAGCCAGCGATGAAAGCCATCGCTGGTCTTGCTGCAAGAAAGATGATTCCGGGGGGAGAAGATGGACAGGTAAGCTAGACACAAAGCAAACAGTAATAAGCACCCCCGAATTAGCAGATTTCTCTTTCATTGTTGTTCACTCATCTCTCTGAGGTGATAGTGATTGTGTAGGGTAAGAGTGTCCAACTTTGGCAATTTGAAGACTTGCATAGATTTCCATTACCAACATATATTTTAGAGGTATGTGCCTGCCTGCCTGCCTGCCTGCCTGCCTGCCTGCCTGCCTGCCTGCCTGCCTGCCTGCCTGCCTGCCTGCCTGCCTGCCTGCCTATCTATCTATCTATCTATCTATCTATCTATCTATCTATCTATCTATCTATCTAGTGTTTTTTGTTTTTTGTCCTATGGAACGATCTCCCCGTGGAGATCCGGACCCTTACTACTCTTCCGGCGTTCCGCAAAGCGATTAAATCAACAGCCCCAGCAGGCCTGGGGCTGTTGATTTTTCCAACCCCATCCTAAGTTATATGAATGTTGTGTAATTTTAATGTTTGTTCTTTTTAATTTTTATATATTCCTCCTCCCTGTTTATCTGTAAGCCGCCCTGAGTCTCTCGAGAGTGGGCGGCATACAAATCCTAATAAACAGTAAACAGTTTTGTCAAATTACCTGGTATGGGCAAATATGGGAGGGAGTATAGAACATATTCAAAAAAGTATTTGAGACTGAAGCTGATTGCCCCCCCCCCCCCAAAAAAAGAAGTACATTTCTAATCTGAGTGACCATCAAGTTTTCTGGTTGTTTAAAATTTAGACTGTTTTGCTATTTCTCCACCAATTACTTAATTATATGAAGAGTAGGTGTATGGGGCACTTCTTACATGCTATATGACTTGATCCTGCTTTTAAAAAGCTGCACATGTGAGAATAATGAAGAGCGAAGCCAGTGAGATCTTGACATGTTTATGCTTTCTTTTGAAGCTTCACATTGCTGAACATCCAGCCGGTCATTTGGTGCTTAAGTGGCTAATAGAACAAGATGAGAAGATGAGTCAGTCTGGCAGAGAAGGTATGTTGGCATCTGTACATCGGGGGGTAAAATTAATCAATAGACCTTTAATTGGTGGAGGGTTGGGCAAGATAGCGAGGTCCTGGTTTCCATTTTGTGTGCCTTAATTAAAATAACTTCTCTGAATGATGTGGTTCCAAGGACACAGATAATTGCTCATAGTAAGAATGGAAAAGCATTTCTAAAAAAGGGGGTCATGCTCTTACAAAGCAATTCAAGGGATAAGTTTCTTGAATTCAACTGTGTGTATGTGTGAATAACACAGCAAATTAGATTGAAAGGGCATGTGCTCTGAATGCTACAAATCAGCATTGTGCGTAATCTAATCAGTATCTCCTTGAAGTGACTGCAGATATGTTGATTAGTGTTAATTAATAACCGACCTGAGATGGTAAATGTATAAACCCTGCTTTGAATTTTCCCAAACAGGATGTTTTGCAAGAATCCTGATAGAACATGTGGGAATTGATCTTCTAAAGACCTGGGTGGATGTGAATCGTGGTGCAATTGTTCTGTGCCGGTATGTAGGAGGTTTCTAGATTTGTTTTAGGCAATGACATTATTTAATATTAATATTTTTAAATCATTGTTTTTTAAGAAGTGCCTGTAACCATTCCTGCCAGTAAGTACACTGCAGCTGGATTAACTTGCTGAATCACCTTCAAAATTTCATTATTTTGCTTTCAGCTTCATTGTTATTATTATTTTTAAAATACAAGGGAAGTAAGCTGAAGCTTTGCTACATTTTTTGTAAAATGCCCAACCGCTGTTGATTGTCTTGTCCCATTGGACTGTCTTTCTTTGAAGGTAATAATTTGGCTGTCCTGGAGTTTATGATGTCTAGAAGCTCTGCTATCACAGACATACTATCTTCTTTCTTTATAATGTGGTAATTCGACTTATTCCAATGAGGCAACCTACAAAGATTGCTTGCTCAGTAATGTGAATAATACAAATATTATTGGGTCTCTTATATATAGTACGCATTGCAAATGAGCTTGAAGTTTGTGCTCTTACACCAAGAAGTTTTCTTGCAATTATTGACATAACCTCAAGCAAACAAACTCAGAACACAACAGCTCTGTTTTGGAATAAATCAATATGACATTAAACAAACTATTTGCAGCATCTTCGTTTATAGAACTATTTAAAATGTATTGATGGGGTATGAAACTAAAATATCTTTTAACTTGTATTTATTTATCGTAACTTCCTGCTTTTGTAGATTAACTACTGTTCTCTATTTGAATCAACTGACAATATTTCCAAGTTAAGTTTTAACTTCTGTCTTGTAAGTTTTCTCAGGAATTAGAAATGATGAGATCACTATGGCAACATGCTCCACTAAATTAAAACTGATGGATCTGTTCAAACAGTCACTAGAAATAGATCAATTGAATCCACTGAATTGTATATACAATATATCCTGATATCAAATTAGGTTCATTAGTATTTTCCTGATGCCTTTTGACAAAGAATAAATGTCCCTTTGGGAGTAGAGGTGCATTCAGTGAAAGCAAATTGGGAACAGAAAATGATAGGTTGCAGGACAGCTGAACCTCAAAGCCTAAACATAAAAGGAACAATTCTGTTTATCAGTTTGCTGAGGAAGTGCTAATCTTCCCTCTCCAGCAAACCTGATCAAGGTCACTGCAGGAGAGAAAATGAGAAAGACTTATAATTATGTTCCAGGATTCCAATCAAGCCTACTGAAATAATGATCTGTATGAGTGGAAAATAAAAGGTAAAGATACCCTCAAGCTTAATTCCTAGTGAGCAGGAGTTTCTTCATTATATTACAGAAGTATTTGCTAGTGGTGGGATTCAAATTTTTTTATGAGCGGTTTTGTGGGTGTGACGTGGCTTGGTGGACGTGGTAGAGGAATGATACTGCAAAATCCTCATTTCCTCCCCATCCCACTAACCTGCTTTCCAGCACCTTCTCAAGAGCCAAGGTGGCGCAGTGGTTAAATGCAGCACTGCAGGCTACTGCTAGATCAGCAGGTCAGCGGTTCAAATCTCACCGGCTCAGGGTTGACTCAGCCTTCCATCCTTCCGAGGTGGGTAAAATGAGGACCCAGATTGTTGGGGGCAATATGCTGACTCTCTGTAAACCGCTTAGAGAGGCCTGAAAGGCCTATGAAGCGGTATATAAGTCTACTGCTATTGCTATCTTATGCAGGGCAACAAAAGAAGACCCAGCCAATCAGCTGGGACTTGGGAGACAGTGGATAGATGGGGACGGAGCCAGCCAGAGGTAGTATTTACTGGTTCTCCGAACTACTCAAAATTTCCTCTACTGGTTCACCAGAACCGGTCAGAACTGGCTGAATACCACCTTTGATTTGCCCCCCTATCTTCCTATGGACTTTCTTCTGTCATGCCCTTGAGTTCCCAGGAGGTGCCTTGTCCAAACACATTTCAAGGGAAATGTAGAGGTGCGCAAATCTTTAGTTCAAGAGTGGCCTTTCCAACACGGTTAAGACCATTCCTGAAATGTTCTGAATTTGAGAAGATAATCCAGATTGCTTTGTTTTTGCAATCCCCACAGCAGTAATCCCTAATGAAAGGGTACTTGTTTCCTTGCTTCTGTTAACAGAAATGTTGATCAAGATCACCAAAAAGCAAGAGATATTTATTTTGTTTCACTAATCTGAATTTGAGTGGGTGGGTGGGAACAGAGTCTGAATGCATGGAGTCCTACCTGAGGGGTCTTTAGGCTTACCCAAAGTGCCTGTCAATCTGATGGTTCCCCTGCCCCCTAAATATATATATTCTCCTAGCCAAGCTTGATCAGCACTGCATATATATCTGTTAAAAATAATTGGTTTCTTTCTTCATGATCCCATTCTTTTTTTAAAAAAAATTCTAGTGTTTTTGATACAGATCAGAAAAAAGTTTCTATTTATATAAATCAGTGCAAAAACCTGATTTAAATCAAACTTCCATTTAACGTGGTTATTGTGAATTTCCATTGTTCAGCCACTGCTTTTCTGAAATAGAACCATGGGGATTTTTAATTGTACCTTAGAACAGAACCCATACATTTGACAGGAATGCTTAATTCCTTGTAAAAACATAAATAAAGATTTGTGGGGAATTGCTTCCCTACACGTGGCAAAGTTTTCTATTTGAGGTGCAAAAGATGTTGAGGAATCTGGTTTAGCAGAGACATCCTGATTATTTCTGCTTGAATTCTAGAAATGGAGAATTGTTGCATTTTAAAAGTTTTATCTCTCAAGGCTGGTTTTACAACAATTAATTTAGATGGTTGATACTGCTAGTACTGACTTTTAGTTTTCTTCCATTATTTTAATAGAACTCAGTTGATCTGCTGCTACTATATTTGAAGTAGTTCTATTTTTGACATCTCATTGGAAAACTAATCCGAATTCATGGACGAGCTAGAGAGAGTTAAAACCAGAGGTGAAATCCGCCCGGTTTGGCCGAACCGGTAGGGATGATTGCCGTTGGTTCTGCAAACCGCACATTCATCAGAAGCTTTCCCCCCCGCTTTTTAAAGCATTTTTTTCCTGCCAGTTTGGGCGAATAAGCAGGAAAAAAATGCTTTAAAAATGCAAAAAGGTTGGCCACGCCCACCCAGTTACATGACCCCCCAAGCCACACCCACAGAACCGGTGTCAAAAAAAAAAAGATTTCACCACTGGTTAAAACTGCTACAGCCCATTAGCCAACTGGCCATGTATTTAATTAGATGGATCCATAATTAAGACAAAGATGCTTGTTATCAAACTTGAGCACCATTCGCTCCCTAAAGGAGTCCTATCCAACCTCCTGAATTTTCATGAGCAATTGTGTGACTGCAGGAAATTGTGTGACTCCTTTGGGAGATGTCCTACTGAATCTTTAGTCTTGGTCTGCTTCAGAACCACTGCAGATCTCTCTATCATCCGATATCTAATGTGGATTCAAAAGCAGATGCAGAGTATTCATATCTTGCTCTAGCGTTGTATGAATATTTGAGACGGGAACATGTCTAATCAGCTTAAATTTCTGCTCCAACATTTTGGTAATCTTGGTGGCTGCTTGCACCCATGCTTGTCCTTCCCTAAAATAGTAACAAGCCTATAAAGAAAAAATATCCTAGAAGGCTCGTTATAGTCATCTGTGGGCATATTACGTAATTTATGTTATTTCTTCAAATATGTAATACTAGGTCAGAGTGCTTGTTCTTAGATAAGAGAACTATTTTGGGTCATACTGAAAAACAGATTTTTTTCTCAATCCCAGCTACTTTAATTCTTTTCTTCTGTTTGTTTGGCAGAATAATTTTGTTTTAAAATAACACAAGGTTGGATGTGACAGTTTAAATGGAAAGTTATGATAAAAAATGCAGAAGGTTTTTTCAGGCCAACATTGATATCTTCACCATTGATATAAAAAAATCTTGACAAACAAGCGTCTGGAAAAGTAATGAAAGTTTCCCCCCCCCCATTTTGCATCCCATTATTAATCATGATGCCCTTGTGAATTTGCACACATACAACACAAATCCAATTCTCCCTAGCCTCTTTTTAAATGTGTTGAAAGAAAGGAAGGAAGGAAGGAAAAGAAGAAGAAGAAGAAGAAGAAGAAGAAGAAGAAGAAGAAGAAGAAGAAGAAGAAGAAGAAGAAGAAGAAGAAGAAGAAGAAGAAATTAGAATCAGTGTTTATATCTGAGCATGAGATGGAAGTAGCATTGGTTACTCACATTGTTGACCTATGATAACACTTAGATGTGGATAGCACATAATTCTTTTCAATCTTTTAATGACCTTTGATATCTCTAACCATGGTATTTTTGACACTTGGGAAAACAATTGATTTTTAAAGGATACTGTTTAAAACATATCTTTCTCTTTCTTCCTCTTACAGCCTTCTTCAGAGCTCTGATCAAGAAGTTGCAACACAAGTCAAAGATGGACTAAAGAGCATTATTCCAAAACTAAAAAGGACTAAAGACTGTACAGCAGCAGCAAAGGCATTGCTGGAGAAATTATTATCCTAATTTAATAATTATTCAGTTCCTCTATGACAGGGGTGTCAAACTCATGTCAGGGCATCATCACGTGACGTATCAGGACTCTCCCCCCCCCCCTTCACTAAACCGGGTGTGGCCAACGAGTGATGCATCCAGGCCACAAGTTTGACAGCCCTCCTCTATGACAACCAGACACATTTTAAAAAGAAATGGAAAGGGTTTTGGGCAGAGTTGGGTTAACTTTAAAAAAAATCACATATTTTAATTTGTCAATAAATTCTTATACCTTTTACAATGTTTGCCTCTTGAATTTTGCTACTCAAATTACCTTTCTGTTTCTAACTTCCCACTGTTTATTTGGGAGACAGTGTAGTATCATGGCTAAGGTATTAAGTGAAGAACATCAAGACCAGATACTATCTCAGACCTGGGTGATTTGGAACCAGTCATCCCCTCTCAGCCTAATCTATTTCACTGGGGTTATTGGTCAGGGTGAGTGGAACAACATGTACAAAAGGCAGTATTGGCCTAATGGTTAAGGCACCAGGCTAGAAACCAGGAGACTCTGAATTCTAGTCCCACCTTAGGCCTGAAATCCAGCTGAATGAAGTAACTCTCAGCCCAACCCACCTCACAGTGTTGGTTAGGGAAAATGGGGAGAGGAAAGAGTATTATGCATGTCCACTGCCTTGAGTTATTGATGAAAAAAATTAAGGGGGAAAAATAAATACTGATATTTATATTTATTTATTTATACATTTTATTGGCTGCTAATCTCACCGCAGGGTAACTGGGCGGCTTACAATCATAAAAATTATCTATCTACATTAAAACAAATAAGATAAAACCAACCACAAAAAACTTCTAGAACCTAATTACACAGGAGGTGCAATCTGTTGTTACTCAACCACCTCCACTGTGCTGTTCCCCCCCCCCCCATTGGGGTCCCAAGCCAGATAAATCTCAATAGATAAATAGCTACATATACAATCTAGATCAGCGTTTGGCTCCCAATATTTTGAGCACCAGGGACTGGTTCCATGGAGAGAGGTTTTTCCACAGATCAGAGGGGGTGTAGTTTCATGTACTTCCTGCATCCCGTGGGTGGGACCACTTATTTGCCTGGCTCAGTTTCTGGCATGCCACAGACCAGTGCTGATCCATGGACTGGGTTTTGGGGACCCGTTATCTAGATTCTTGTTTCCTGACTCCTTTGGTTTCTGATGCCATAGATGATTTGCTTTTTCTCCTTCATTTAATGGGCTGTGTATCTTAATAGTAGAAGTGGGAAAAAGAGAAGAAAACTAGCTCTTTTACTTCTATGAAAAGATGTAGCTCAGCTACTGCAGTGAGGAAAACTAGGCCATACCAAGGAATATAACGTGTGCACCTATTTTTCAAAGTTAAAGTCAAACAACAGTGTTACTCACAAAGTAAACACCAGCAGCAAGTACATTAGTCTGCCATCAGTCAGTGCTATAAGTGGCACTGGTCCAGCCAAACTTGCTTGCCGCCTGAAGATAAGCATGCACAATTGTGGAGATGAAATGCACTGCGTTAGTTTAAGGAGAGCTCCTTGGCATAGAGTTTTCAACTGATCACCCACCGTTCTGCAGTGCACTCCATGCCCAGCTTCACAAAAGCTGTGCTTTCCTATTACTCTTCTTTTAAAAAGCATTGAGTACAGCTGCAGACTCCTACAAGCCCCCTTCTTGTAAAGAGAATATTACCTGGACTGTGTTCTATATTTCAGATTCCAGGTGTATAAAGCCTGATGGAGGAAGTTTTTCAATAAATCCAATTTATTGAATTTAACCTATTACCTATTTTAATTATTTAAAGAAATTACAAGTAGTCCTAGACTTACAGCAGTTTATTTAATTACAATGGCACTGAAAAAAGGGACATGACCAGAGGTGGGTTGCTCCTGGTTCAGTCCAGTTCGGCTGAACTGGTAGTGGAATTCAGGCCTGGGTCACAGAACCGGCAGCGACCCAGGCCTGCCATGCTCCCAAACTGATTCCCTCGCCACCGCTGGACCACCACCATTTTGGTTTTTAGTGACTGTGCATGCACAGTTCACTGTAAATTATTCTGCGCATGCGCGAAGAACAATTTATATTGAACAGCGCAGGGGCGCATAGCGTGCGGGTTGCAAACCGGTAGTAAAACCGGCAGCAACCCACTCCTGGACATGGCCATTTTTCACATTTATGACCTTGGCATTGCAGTGTCCCCATGGTCATGTGATTTGCATTCGGAAACTTCACAACTGACTCACATTTTATGAATGGTTGCAGTGTCCCAGGGAGTCATGTGATCACCTTTTGTGATCTCCTGACAAGCAAAACCAATGGGGAAACCAGATTCACTTAACCTTCATATTACTGATTTACAAACTGTAGCGATTCACTTAACAAATGTGGCGAGAAAAGTCATAAAATGGGGTAAAAGTCACTTAGCCAATTTCTCACTTAGCAACATAAAATTTGGGCCCAATTGTGATTGTAAGTTGACCAGCTATATAATATGGTTACCCATTTTTATCAAATATCTCCAGGCAGCCATCAGAGCCAGTACATAAAATAATGTAAAAGCCACAAAGCAACCCATAATTAAAAATCAATACACGTCCTCATCAACCATCTCATAGCACAAGACAAACACACAAGGGACTCTGCTAACATCAGAGGCCAGGTGCCCCAGGAGACCAAACTCTCCAGAAGGAGAGAGTTTCAAAGGGCAGGCCCCACACCAGAGGCGGCATATCTCCTAGGTGACCGCTAGATGGCCTTGTTTCACAGAAGGTTCTTGGCACAGGTCTGGTGTGACAACAGAAATAGGTAGTTCCTCCTATCACAGTCACTGGTGTTCTGATGGAATAAGATCACGCTTAGCGAATGGGTCCTCCAAACCAGTCTGATAACTTGAGATGCTATTTTTTGTGTGAAAGTAACCTAATTTATGTTGTTATAATTGACAACACAACGCATTTTCATGTACTGGTTCTCTGAAAATCCCATTTTCATTGCTGACTTTAGATAAGCTTCAAGATTGCCAGATTTTTGCCAAACTTCTCACAGGCTTGGGAGCACAACTCTGCATCCAATATGAGCTTCCTCAGCTTTTGCTGGTTAGAATTTAATTACATCTTAATTAATTGCTCCTTAATTAGCAGAGGCTGAGATCTGTTGGAGCCCTGTTTAAATCTTGTTCTGCAAATTAACTAATTGAGGGTGCAACTGTCTTTGGCTATCTCAAGAAAACCTATTCTGTATAAAGGAAGATCTTTTATATGATTACATTTATTATATATGCTGTTCCCATACAAGTTCCATTTTGTTAGCTAAGTGGAATGCTATTCTGATTCATTTTTTAAATAGTCCAGAATAAAGTCCAAAATAAAATATGACAAAGCAAAACCTGACTGTCTCATATATCAATTTCCAGAAATGCTTTTGGATCTCCAAGCAATGCACTCAGAGAAGAGAGAGAATTCTCTGCTGAATTGGGATTTTAGGACTTGCCATGCCTGCTATGACAACCATTTTGGGACCTGGCAACCATCTCTTGGCAACCATTTTAGGAGCAAGCTCACCTGATGCTTTCAGCCTCTCCCCTGCCTAAAAAGATTGCCTGTTCCTGGCACAGTCGTGGTAAGCAGAGCAACAGCAAATGAATTTCATCTTCCCCTTTTAAAATAATTTATAAATTGCCATCCTAAATTGGATAGAAAGATCTTTGTTGAAGAGAGAGACATAGAAAGAAAGAGGGAGTGAGAGAGAAAATACACACGAGTGCCAATAATGTTTGGCCAATTGCATTGACACAACAGATTTTTGAGTTGTAAGTAAGCAAATATGCTCGCTAATCTTGTCCTAAAGGTTACACAGCCAAAAGAGCCAGGATAAATAAAGCAACTGTCTGCCTGGGTAACACAATGCTGTCTAAACCATAGTCCTAAACTTTATTGGCCTGGATAAAGCTTAAAGATTAATCTCAACTAGGTTAATTGGCAGGCACACACTCATTTGCATCCAGAGCACCTGCAAACGCTTAGGATGAGCTCCTAAAGTTCTCCTACTAGGATTGTCTCTTGGGATATTAAATACATGTTGGCTTAATATTGGCTTATTGTGTGCAAAGGTCAGTGGAAAATGACTTCAAGCAAATCTTTGTTGATGTCCTACAACTCCATGGTAGAAGTACAACAAAATGATAGTGGAAAGAAACTGGGCTGAAATACACTTGCACACCTGTCAGAATGAGCTGTCTTTTAAAAAGACAAAGCATTTCTCACAATCTTTGGCATATAACAAGCATGTTTTGCACTTCAATTCTGGTAGAACTGCATTTGGAATTCTTGCAGATGTCCAATATCCATAGTGATGGTCTCCTCCTGCTTTAACTTCAATATTGTATTTCAGAACAGAGAGTATCAGATTAAACCAGGAGTGGGTTCCTGCCAGTTCTAACCTCTTCTATAGAAGAGGTTCCATAAATCTACAGTGCCATTTAGAACCGGTTCCAGCTCCCTCCCCGCCCGTCTGCACATCATCAATATGAAGAGCGAGAGGAGGAATTCTGGGAGTTGAAGTCTTAAAGCTGTCAAGTTTAAACAGCCTTGGGGGTTTTTTTTCTAAAGGGTTAGGAGTGCAAGGGTCTTGTAACTTGATAGCTTTAAGACTTGCGTGCCAGAGTTTCTGAGCCAACATTTTGGTTGCTAAGCAAGAGCATTGTTAAGTGAGTTTCACCACATTTTACATGCCCACCCAGTCACATGGCTGCCAAGCCACTCCCACCCGGTCACATGGCCAGCAAGCCACTCCCACAAAGTAGGCTACATCCACAGAAGAGGTTCTAAACATTTTTGAAACCCACCACTGTCCAACACTGGAGGTTTTTGAGAAGAGATTGGACAACCATTTGTCTGAAATGGCATAGAATCTCTTGCTTGAACTGGGAGTTGGAGTAGAAGACCTCCAAGATCCCTTCCAATTCTGTTATTCTGTTATTTTTCTATTGTTGCTTCCAGCAGCTAACATTTAAAGGTTGTTTCCATGACTTCTTTTGGCTTTCCTAAAAAAAACCAAATGGGTAGAGTAATTTTTCAAAAAATTATTTTAATATCATGATAGGCCATCTTTTCTGAATTCAGTGGAATTTTAGTGTTTTAACAGTGTGTTGAAGGTGCTCTCCCAAAACAATTTCCCCAAAGGTTCCTCTGTTCCTAATGAGAGTGGCTGATCACGAAACATCTATGTATTCTAAAGTAGTGGTGAGTGGACTCTATTTTTGTTCCCCTTCCCCAAATACATCCTGCCACAAGTGTGTAGGTGTGTGTGTGTACACATCTGGAAACAGTTCCAAAATAAGTGCTGTTCTGTAGCCTCCAGCAATCTTATGTTCAGTGAGTAGTTTTGTGCTCCAAAACCACTCAAAGCTCCCCTACTGGCATTCTTATAAACAAAATGGATACTAAAGGCAGATGTGTTGCTTTGAGGAGTGTCAGGTTTGGATTTATTTTTAAATTTTAAAATAGCTGAAAGATAAAATCAAGGGTGGCCAGGAGGTCAGGCAGTGAGGAGTGTTCTACATTGCCTATGCATGTTTTAATGGTTCCTCTCTCCAATAGGCTATTGATTTTTTTCTTTGTTGTTCCTGTTAATAAGTATTGATACTAGACGTTCGAAGTCTAATGTTGTCTGCAATGCTTTGTTTTTAATAGATCCAATGTCTACTTTTCCAAAGAGATTTGGCCAAGCCAAAACATCCATTCCAAGATTGCCGATCCGCCATTTAAATGATTTTGATTTAAAGTGTCCTAAAATGAATATAAAATTTGCTCAATGCTAATTCTTCCACAGAAGGTTAAAGCAATTCATTTGAAGGTAGGTATGGGTCAGATATATGCTGGTCTTGTTGTATTCGGGTCTTTTCCTGTGTAAGATTTTCCCGTGTAAGAAAATCTTACACAGGAAAAGACCCAAATACAACAAGACCAGCATACCTACACCTGTGAAAATCTACGAAAACACACACACACACACACACACACACACACACACGTGTGTGTGTGTATACATACATACATACATACTTGTTTTATTTATGTATTACATTTGTGCCACCCATCTCACTGATATTTATCATGCCTTTTAGTAACAAATAATTAGCTTAAGAAATTATCAGAAAATATTCTGTCTTGTTCTGTTCTGTTACTGCTTTACTTTCCTTCAAACTAGGAGAGTGCATGTGTGTATTTAGGCTTGAAATATTGCTTGGAGCCAATTTCCTTTCTACAAACATTTGAAAAGTAGGAACTGAAAAGTCTAAAAAAGAACTGCAAGCAATGTATGTTCTGTGCCTTCAGGATTGTGGAAATGGACAGCATTCCCTCATCATGGGATGAACCGTCCATCTACTTAGTGTGTATAAACACGGTCATAGGCCTGTTTGCTTTTGAACTAGTCCCTTTTTATCACTGTTTACCTAAGGATGTGCCCCACAAAGATTTGCTGTCATTTCTTTTTGCAATATTGATTGCTTCAACTTGCCTATCTTTAAAATCCATTTTATCTTCTTTTTTTTTTTTTGGAATATATAGAACGAAGGTGACTTTATTGTCTGGCTATCATGGCAAATACTGTAATCTTCCTGTCTGGTATCTTAAAAAGATACCCAAAGGATACTTTACAGTAAGGATTGAAGTGATTGATTGGCTTTAATTTAATCTGAGTATCAACATTTTTCCAAGCCTTCTATCTGCCTCTCACCAATCCCACCCAAGAGATAATTTTCAAATAGTCATTTCAGAGGTAAAAGCAGAGGAAACGGCTGTATTCCATGCAGGTCATCAGTTGTTGCTTCACTTGATAGTGAAGTTCCTAATGTTCTTTCCCCCCCTTCTTCCTGTAATAAAATATCTCAGTTTGAACTGTATCTAGTTCCTTTCAAATCCTTAGCATCTGTCTCTCTAATATAGTCCTTGACATACAAGCACAACTGACCTCAAAATTTCCATTTCTAAGCACACCATTGCTTAAGTGAGTTTTGCCCCATTTTATGAACTTTTTTGGCCAAGTGAATGGCAGTTGGTCTTACCTGAACTGCATGTTTAGAAGAAGGCGTGGGAGAAGTAACACATGTGTATTTACCCAGCCCTTTTGTCCTGGAGACTGAGGTAAATCTTGAGGCCACACCCCCGTTCCTACTTCTGACCTCCCAGATTAACCGATGGATCGTAGCAGAGCACCTGGAAGGAAGAGACACAGGCAGCACACGCACACATCCTTCCTGCCTGGCCCTGACTGACCATTGAACCACTCAGGCCCCTGGCGCGGTGCGCCCTAAACGGGGAGGAAGTGACTCCTCCCATGCCTTCTTCTAAACATGCAGTTCAGGTAAGACCAACTGCCAGTTTCCGAAGTGAGGCGTGGGAGGAGTAACACATGGGACATACCAAAGCTATCAATGGGCCTGAGCCCCTCGAGAATCTAGGACTCCCTGCAGAACCCTCCTACCTAAGGCGGCTTCCGCGGAGGCATAAGCATCTAGCCGGTAATGCCTGATGAAAGGCAAAGGAGAAGACCAGGCGGCAGCCCTGCAAATCTCTTCTATGGGAGCCTGGGTGGCCCAGGCTGCTGAGGTGGCCACACTTCTGGTGGAGTGCGCTGTGATGGCCTCTGGGACCTGAAGTCCCTGTGCCTCATAGGCCTGAGAGATGGCCGCTCTGATCCACTATTGGTGGCCGGGGAAACCTTGGCTCCCTGGGTGGACAGCTGAAAGGACACAAAGAGGGCTTCTGAATGCCTAAAGGGCGCCGTGCACTTCAGATATATGCACAAGGGTCTTCTGACGTCCAACCTGTGCCAATATCTTTCCCTATCCCTGGAGAGCTGTGGACAGAAGTCCGGCAGAACTATCTCTAAAGCCCTGTGGAAGGGAGTATTGACCTTGGGCATGAACGTGGGGTCCAGTCTGAGGATTCTCTGGGAAGGTGCAGAGGTCCGCTCTGCTGGAAAGAGTGTTGAGCTCAGATACTCTCCTGGCTGAGGTGATGGCAACCAGGAAGATGACCTTAAGGATCAGGAATTGTAGGGAAACCTCCCTCAAGGGTTCGAATGGTGTCTCCGTCAATGCCTGGAGGACCGTGGGTAGGTCCCAGGTAGGGAATCGATAGACCACTGGGGGTTTCAGATTCGCTGCTCCCTTAAGGAAACGCCTGAGGACTGGATGTTGGGACAAAGGTGGAGCATCCACCCCCACCCAAGGATCGTGGAGAGACTTGTCTCCTAAGGGTGCTGGGGGCCAAACCTTTCTCCAGACCTTCCTGTAGGGAGTCCAGAACCTGGGGCACAGAGGCCGAAGCTGGTATGATGTCCTTTGCTTTACACCAGTCCATGAAGATGCGAGTGGTGGACTTCCTCCTGGACACCTCGACAGTCCTAATGACCTTCGCGGAAAATTGTGCCCCTCTCAGCTGTTCCCGCTCAATCACCAGGCGGTCAGATGGCACCACTCCGGATCTGGATGCTCCAGAGACCCCTGGTGTAGCGAAAGCAGAACCTGGGGCAACACTCAATCCTTGAAGCTGGCATCGCTCATCCCGGCTCTCTGGTATGGAAGCAGGAACCACTGAAGCTCCCTGGCGTGTAGGCGAGCCCAAGGCACGATCCCTATACAAGAAATGAATTTCTCAAGGAGCCTGGAAAGAAGAACTACAGGGACAGAGCGTAATTTGTGAACTTCATGAATCAGCTGCACAATGCTGTCCTTTCGATCCTGGGAAAGTAAAACCTCCCCAGACACCGAATCTATAATGGACCCTAGGTGCTGGAGCCTGGTAGATGGGACCAGGTGACTCTTCTCTAGGTTGATAGAGAACCCTAGGGACCTGAGAGGGTCGATGGTGATCCCCAGGTCCTGCCTGGCAGTGTCTGGGGACCTGGCCAGGACGAGGATGTCATCTAGGTAACAAAAAAGACATACTGGGAAGGAACGCAGGTGACCCGCGGCCGTGGCCAGCACCTTGGTAAAGTTCCTGGGAGCTGAGGCCAGCCCAAAGGGAAGGGACCTATATTGAAAATGACTGCCCTCGTGGGAAAACCTAAGGAACCTGCGATGTTCCGGGGCGATTTTGATGTGAAGGTAGGCCTCTGTGAGGTCTATGGAGGCCAAGAAGTCACCCTGTCGGATGCCCTCTAAGATAGATTTCAGGGAGGCCATCTTGAACCTACGGTAGACACCCTGGAATTGAGTAGTTTAAGATCCAGAGTGGCTCACCCCCCCCCTGAACTCTTGGGGACCAGAAACAGGTTCAAATAGAATCCGGAACCCCTCTCCCACTCTGGGACCTTCTCTATGGCCCTGATATCTAACAGGTGTTTGATGGCCTTTGCCTTAAGGGCCCATTTGGCCAGATCTGCAGAGGAGGCAAAGGTGTGGAACCTATTCGGGGATTGCGAGCAGAACTCCAGCTGTAACCCCAGCTTAACAGTCTGGAGGACCCAGTCATCTGAGGTGACGCGCTCCCAGGCATCCGCAAAAAGGGAGAGGCGACCGCCAATGGGGTGATCCGCGGATGAATCACTTGAACCTGCAGAATGGGCGGCTGCCCCCTCCTCGAAAGGGCTACTTGCTCTGCTGCTGGCCCCTGAATCTGTCCCTAGGAAACTGCCTATCCCCCTGTCTATGAAATCTGGGGGTCTGGTCCCTTTGATTCTGGATATCTGATTCAAGTGAGCGGTAAGATGTTCTTCTGGGATAAGGAGCGTGTTGGTAATCTGACTGTTTGGTCGTAGCCGGGAAAACCTTCCGCTTGTTTTTGTCCTCCACCAGGATATTATCCAGCAAGGCACCGAAGAGTTTGTTCCCGGCGTAGTCCGCTCCTGCCAGGTGCCACTTAGCCCGGGACTCCGCCTGCCAGTGGCGCAACCACAGCAGGCGCCTGGACGCTACAGAGGATGACAAGGCTCAAGACGCATACTTAACTGCATCCAGGGTGGCGTCCGCTGAGAACTGTGTGGCTGCCAGCAGCTTAGAGATGTCCTGCAGCAGTCGTACCTCCGTGGCCGGGGTTCTGTCTCTCAGCTGTTCCAGCCACAGCACTGTAGATCTATTGAAAAAAGATCCAGAAGCGGCCGCCCTAATGGCCCAGGTTATTGCTTGGAATGTCTTATGTAAAATGATCTCCACCTTTTTGTCCTCTGCCTTAAGGCAGTTGGCGATGTCTCCCGTCACCACGGCTGAAGTTGAGGCTAGGGTGGCGACCTGGGTGTCCACCTCAGGAACCTGAAGAGCTTGGGCAAAGGTAGAATAGAACCTCCGCTCATTGCCCCCTGGATTGGGAAAGGATCTTGGCTTAACCCACTGGGATTTAAGGACTTCCAGGAACATCTCTGGAGTGGGGATCCCCTCCTTCTCTACCGGGGATCTATGGAAGGGTCCCTCCTTGTTACTCCCGCTAGTGCTAGGCGTGGCAGTCGCAGACCTGGGATCTGGAGGAGTATCCAGGTCTGCTGTGGCCCTAGACTTACAAAGTAAGGAGCTAAACAAGGGGGGGAATGCTAGTGATGTTGGGGGCTCAGGAGCCTGAGCATCCTCATCATCAGAAAACTCCACCAACTCTCCTTCCTCTAAATCTGAAGCTTCACTGGCAGTGGAAGGGGAGGAAGACCTGGGCTCTCTGGTAGCAGAGGCTCTGGAGTGGCTCTGATGATCCCTGGGCTGGTCCCGGGAAGACCTATGTTTAGACCCTGAGGCTGATGTTTCATCCCAGAAGCAATTCCTTGAGCTATAGCCCTGGCTAAAACCTCCTGAAAGCTATCGGGGAGCTCTGGAAGGGAGGGATGGAGCTCTGAGGCTGTAGGAAGTCCCTTGCCTCTGGGGATTGCGGTGCCAGCCTGTGCCTTGCAGGGCTGGGAGCTCTGTGCCCAAAGGGATCACTCCTAGTCTCAGATGGGTGGGCAGGGGAAAGGTGGTCGATAAATAGCTGTGCCCTCTCCCTGAGCTCCTAGGAGAGCCGGGGGGCTGGGCCTCTACCAGCGTAGGCAGCCTGCGGGGGGAGCGAGACCTGGAAGGGGATGGGCTGATGGATGCCCTAAACCTTCTTGTGGAGGCTCTGGTAACTCTACCCCCTTTAGCATGGGTCTCTTTCCTGGATGCCCTGGGGGTGCTTCTCCTGACGGGGGTCCTCCCTCTGGTGATATGGGAAGCTCCTCTAGAGGTCCCCTCGGCTGGATCCGAGTCCCTTGGGGATCTAGGCCCAGCACCCCCGCTCCTCGCCACCTCTCCCATGCAACTGACGGTTCTGCCGATCACCTCTCCTCACTCTCTGCCAGCTCAGCTGCTTTACGCGATGCTCTTCTAGCTTGCGCTTCCTTCCCCAGCCGTCGACCCGTGGCTCGAGTGGCAGCATGCACCGGCAGAATGGGGGCCGCTCTAGGCCTCTTCCGGCCTCCTTGGTGCTTCTTGAGTGGTCTTGGTGACCGTAGAAGGTATGCCGGCCATGCGCTCACTCATGTGCTCCAAGATGGCGGATCTGAAGATGGCGGCCGCTGATCTGCGGCCTGAACTCCTCTGGGGCTTGAGAACGACAAGGGATGATCCTGCAGGGCCTTCTGTCCTCCGCTGCCTGCAGAGGTCTTCTAGATCATCTGTAGCCGCTCCGGTGAGCCACGCGGCTCAGAGACTGCTTCCTCTCTTACACGACCATCTGGTCGCCCGGGAAACGTGCTAGCAAGCGGTGAGGCTTGAAATGCTAGGAGCATGGAGCATGAAGGAGGAGGGTGCAGCAATCCAAAAGGTGAGAAGCTAAAACAAAAAAAACCTGAAAAAAATTCCTAAGTCTACGAAGTGAGAGAGAGTCAGGAAAAACACTCCTTCTAGGCTGGAGACTGAGGTTAATCTGGGAGGTCAGAAGGAGGAAGGAGGTGTGGCCTCAAGATTTACCTCAGTCTCCAGGGCTAAAGGGCTGAGTTAATACCCATGTGTTACTCCTCCCACGCCTCACTTCGGAAATTCACTGCAGTTGTTAAGTTTTTTTCAAAAATGGAAAAAATGGCAGTTGTCCAACATGATTAAGTGATGGCTTGAAGTGTACACCACCACCATGGCCTGTCTGCCTGTCTGCCTCTCTCTCCCTCCCCCTCCCTCTCTCTCTCTCTTTCCCCTCTTCCTCTCCCTCCCCCTTTCAACCTCCCTCTTCCCCTTTCCTCCCTCTCCCCCCCTCTTTTCTCCTCTCCCTCTTCCTTCCCTTTCCCCTTCCTTCCCACTCTCCCTCCCTCCCTCTCCCTCTCTTTCCTCCTCTCCCTTTCCTCCCTCTCCCTCTCTCTCTCCCTCTCCTCCCCTTCTCCCTCTCTCTCTTTATCCCTTTCCCTCTCCTTCTCCCCCTCCCTCTCTCCCTTTCTCCTCCCTCCCTCCTCACTCTCTGTCTTTCTCTTTACCTCTTTCCCTCTGTTAATTACCCAACTCACCCTCTTGTTACCTTGCTACGGGCTTTTACCAACCAGAAAGGGCCAGGATTTAAGCCACAAATGGCAAAATGAAGAAACCGATCTATTTCCTCTTGCATTGTTTCCTGGAACTACTTTGTACCTTTTTAAGCCTTTCATTGCTAAATTCTACTTTGTTTTAAAAAAATAAAAAAATAAAAAAAACAAAACCACCAGCTCTGGGACGACAAGAGTTCTCCTGGAACCCCGTTTCTGGGGAATCTTTGTCCTCTTAGCCCAATCCAAAGTCAACACAGGGGACCAAAGCAAGGGAGACACCTGTTTTGTATTTTATGTTCTCCAATTCCCTCAGCACAAGGGACTGCTCCAGAGCAGAACTTATCTGGCCTTCGTTTCCTACCGTATGACATGAGAATGCTGAAGGCCTTCACAACATAGAGAATAAGTGTAGACAAGCCCCTTATACTGTAGCAGCTGATATGCCATCTCACAAAACTTACTGTTACAAGGATGCTCCTTATTCCACACTAGCTGTATTGGCATCGGCTTCCAAAACTGCTTCTCTTTGTATAGGGTACTTCTTCACCCTTCTTAGGTAATTATATGGAGTAATTCTTTGTTATGTTTTCCTTTGAACGTGGACACTATTTCTTTTGGGAAATTGAGCTTTTGGGGGTGTTGCTTCTGCTTCTCAATAAATAGTTCCCAGTTTTCAGGAGGACCTTGAAACCCAGGAATGTCAAGAGCATGTTTATATTTAATGTGGAAATTTCCATGTCTGCTGTGCCCAAAACCCTTGAGAACAGGGCAATGGAATTCCTTATCTTGCAAAGCAGCAGCACTCTTGCCAAATTCTTCAAGCAAACGGCACATTGAACTTCAACGCCGGGACAGTTTCCTAAATTACTTCTCACATTAATTCACCTCGTGTCAATGTCAAGAGGAGATAGGTTCAACCTCCTGCACGGCTATTTGAGAGGAGGATGAAAGTAAATGTTTCCATTTAGTTAGCTTTGAACTCTTTGAAGGAAGAATGAGATATGAGGAGTGGCTTTTCATTTTCCCACCCCATTTCCACCCTGTTAACATTTGAAAGGCCATCTGAGCCTACACTTTCTGAAAAGGAAATTGTATCTTTCTAAGAACACATCTGAAAATGTGACATGTATGGAAGGCACATGGATACTCCTTAGCCTTAGAGCTATTGCCAACAACATTCTCCATTATGATTCTTTGCATTTTTTTCCCCACCAGTGACAAATGAAAGTGGCTTCCTGACAGGCTCCCCCAAACAATTGTTCAGAGAATGTTTGAACCAGAACATGCTGATTCCAGTAATGTCCTGAAGTTTATTGAACTACAAGCACCGCTGAACATGCCAAAATCTTCCTACCGCATCATATCCAGAAAGGGATCAGCACTGAGTTCAACAAACTTTGAATAAAATTAAGTGTGTTTAGGAGGTTCAATAAAATATCTCTTAGACTGGCATTGGTTGTTTGCCTCCCTACCCCCATACGTATCTCTTCCACAAATTGGAACATACAGATGTTTCTTCTTTCTTCAAAACATTCTCATTGTAACTTAGCTAAGACTAAGATCAGTGGTGGGCTGTTGCCGGTTCGGATTGGTTCAGGCAAACTGGTAATTCCGGTGAGCAGTTGACTCCGCTCACCTGTCTCTGCCCTATCCTGTCCTATATTTTTCAGCTCAGCTGATTCGTGTGGCACAGCGGATTGCTGTGCCCCAGCTGTTTTACTCACTGGCGTTGCAGTAGAAGGTGAGTTTTAGAGCTTAAAATGGGTGGTTTTTTAATGCTCCGTGCGCACGCAAAGCACATGATCACTGAACTGGTTGTTAAACTGGTTGCAGTCCATCCCGATTAAGATTGTCTGGTAAATTTAATCCAAACGTAGAAAGATGCTTTAGATTTGGTGTAGGCATCTCATTGTATGTTTTTGTGACACCAACAGACACAACAAGCTCTCTACTCTGGATCCAAAGCTCCATTCCTGCTTTAGGTCCCAATAGGCAATTTAACTGAAACTAGCAATCCCATTGTTAAGGGAAGCATTAAGTAAACCATAATGCTATGACCATGCCCAACTATCATATTAAACCAGTCCTGGTTCCAGTCATTAAATGAGACATGTGACTCGCCAGTGACTGTGACTTGGGAGGTCCTGCCATCTTCCTTGTTGCTTTTACTTGTTGGAAGCCAGGTGGGAGAATTGTAAATGGCAATCATGTCACTCACTGTTGCTGTGACCTTTATAAATGTGAAATATTGTCACATGCCCAAATTTCAATTACGGGATTATGAGGATGCTGCAACAGTTGTAAGTGCAGGGACCAATCATAACTCACTGTTTTCAATGCTGTTGTATCTTCAAACAGTTGCTAAACAGGTTGTTATTAAGTTGTTGTTAACAGTTGTTAAACGGGCATTACTTGAACTACTCACTGGGCACAGGTTTTGTTTTGTTCTGGGTTTTGTTGTTGTTGTTGTTGTTGTTGTTCCTGTTACAGAGAGAATTTAAATCCCAGTTTCCCAAATCCTAAACCAGGGATTGCCAGAGATGATCTTCAGATACAGGATTAAAAGTTCTTCTGTGTGGGAATCTTAAGTGGTAATTCAGTGTCTATAGAGTCAGTGTTGGACATCATGTCTTAGGCCACCATTCAGCTTGATCTCCTGGGTCTAATTATTTCACATAGTTCTCTATGTCAGCAAAAACATTTCGTTAACTTTATCTTATGCACCAAAAAATAAAGTAAAAGGTAAAGGTGAAGGTTCCCCTTGCACATATGTGCTAGTCGTTCCCGACTCTAGGGGGCTCCGTTTCAAAACTGAAGAGCCAGTGCTGCCCGAAAACATCTCCGTGGTCATGTGGCCAGCATGACTAAACGCCAAAGGTGCACAGAGCACTGTTACCTTCCCACTAAAGATGGTTCCTATTTTTCTACTTGCATTTTTACGTGCTTTCAAACTGCTATGTTGGCAGAAACTGGGACAAGTAACAGGAGTTCACTCCATTAGGTGGCACTAGGGATTCGAACCGCTGAATTGCCAAACTTTCTGATTGACAAGCTCAGCATCTTAGCCACTGAGCTACCGCACCAGGGAATAGCCCACAATTTATGCAATCAAGTTTTGCTTCCCAGTATATAGCTAGGCATTTCCTGACAATTGCTGAAAAGAAATGTCAGCAAATTAGGTTAAATGAGAGTGGAAATGCTGCTTAGAAAAAAGAAGAAAAGACTTGGAAGGCTTGCTTGAAAATTAATAATTCCTTTGTTCCCTGATGAATGTTGTGCTAAAGTAACCCCTAAAGGGAGCTTCCCTCTCTTTTCCTTTCCCACCCAATTATCTCTTCCCATCATTTGATATCTATCTGCGGAATTTTTCTGGAGGGTATGGTCAAAAATGTGAAGATACTGGCCACATAATAATTCAGTCAGGGCTTTGATCGCACTTTGTGGCTGCCATCTTGACTTTTTTGACTGCACCTGACAGATGCCTCTGTCTATCCACTTCCCTCCCCTCTTTTTTCCCCCTCGGCAGTGCAACCACCTCTTTAGCTGTCTCTCCACCATCACTTTTTCTTACGCTAAGAATGGGAGGAAGAAGAAACTGTGTGCATGTGCTGTGGTGTTTCGTTGTGTGAAGGAGGACCAGTTGGCCTATGCAGATGGAGGAGCAATTCATTTAAAACCAGTACCTTATTTTACACGCAGTTAATATTAATCAGTGTCTCTTGTTCTCCCCTGGCTTTGCTCATTTTTGGTTTTTTTTTTGCTTCTCGCAGATATATTTACACGCACGCACAAGTGTGTGACAAATGCAAACACTGATGGGCAGAAGGAACACTCCAGGACTGGTATCGACTGCAGTTGGCAAACCTAGGTTGATAAGTTGGAGATGCTGGGCATTCCCCCGGAAGGCTGTTGCGACTTCAATATCCTCTTCCTTTTAGGTAAATACAGTTGATTTATCACTGTAAGAGCCACAAACATCCTTAGATTCCCGTCTGTCAGAGAGATTCCCTCCGACTCTTTCTATCGAACATGGTGTGCGCTTCAGTTTCTGAAGTGAAAAACAACAGATGGTCCTCTCTGGCATAGAGAGAGAGAGAGAGAGAGAAAAGCGCTAGCTGAATTTATTGCTTTCCATTGATAGATAAGCATAATCTCCTGAGGCTGCCAACAAAGTAGATTCTGTAGATATTTCTGTCCCCTAGCTAGTTTGCTGGAAAACAGCTTCTCCCCTCTCCTCCCGCCACCCCCATCCTTGGCTAGCTTCCCAATTGTATTTCACACTCATCTCGAGAATGTGATAACAGAGCTGTAGTAGCTCCAAATCACTGGATGTGTTTCGGGACCGCCCAGGCTCTGTGGCTGGAAAAGGTCCTGTCGCTGGGCTTATTAATAGACGCCAACAGCACAGCCTCTGCCCAGTAGACAGCCTCCCCCTCCCCTCCCATTCATGACTCTGGAGGGTTTCCATCAACTCCCAACATCCCGTTCCCAAGCCCATTGAAGTTGGGATCTATTTTTTGCCTTTCACCCATTGTTAGCATCCTATTCATACCAATGGATCTCAATGTCACCTTCGTAGGTATTTATCCTGATGGATATTGCAAATATGCAAAATAATGGTTGCTTATGAGATACGTTTTGGATAGTAGATTTTGAGCTCTCTTTCTCTCCCTTTCCTGCCCCTTATTGGGAGATGGTAATCAGTACCTCTCTTTTTCTAGTCACTATGTTTTTTTCCCTTTGCTGTCAAAATACTCTGGTTTCACAATAATGTTCTTGGTAGTAAATTATGTTGTAGTAGAATGTGTATTGAACCTCTTGTTTTTGCCCTAAGGTTAAAATAGAATTTAGAATTTACAAGCAATGGATGGAAATTAGTCAAGGAGAGAAGCAACCTAGAACTAAGGAGGAATTTCCTGACAGTGAGAACAATTAATCAGACAATTAATCTTGCCTCCAGAAGTTGTGAAAGCTCCAACACTGAAAGTTTTTAAGAAGAGATCTGTGTGAAATATTGTAGAGCAGGGGTGTCAAATTCATGTCATTGCATTGTCAGGTGACGTATCACGACTCCCCCCACTTTGCTAAAACAGAGGTGGGAGTGGCCAGCGCATGATGCATCCTGCCTGTGGGCTGCAAATTTGACACCCCTGGTGTAGAGTTTCCTACTTGAGCAGGGAATTGGATTAGAAGACGTCCAAGGTCTCTTCCAACTCTGTTATTCTGTTAGTTAGGGATTTAAAATAGAACGGTAAACCATTTCAACGAATTCCAGAAATGTTGCCTTCTGAGTAACGAGAAAGAAATCTAACAAAAGAACTAGTGGTGGTTTAAAAGGTGAAATCGATGACACAATGATATGATTAAAGTTCCTCTCATTTTTTAATGCGCGTTGCTTCAAACGAACTGTCACAGCTTTGTTGGAACTTTTGTGGCCCCAAGCTGACTTTTGGGACTGTACCCATCTTGCTTCTTTGACCAATAAACAACTGTATTTGCATTTGAAGTGTTCTGCTGGGTTCATGCAAACTTTGGTATAAAACAATTTATATGGATGGTGTATGTATATATATATATATATATATACACATACATACATACATACATACATACATACATACATACATACATACACACACACACACACACACACACACACACACATATATATATACATACATATGCACACATATACATCTTTTCGTAGATTTCACGGGTGTAGGTATTCTGGTCGTGTTGTATTCATGTCTTTTCCTGTGTAAGATTGAGATTGTCTTAGAAATGTTTCAGTGAGTGAGATCTCGCTGAAACATTGTCAAGACAATCTCAATCTTACACAGGAAAAGACCCGAGTACAAAAAGACCAGCAGACACCGGAACTACCAGTTTGCCTGAACCAGGCAAATATATTTGTGTGTGTGTGTGTGTGTGTGTGTGTGTGTGTGTGTGTGTGTGTATACACAATTGTGCTGATAAATAAATGGATACTAGTATAGATCTATTTCAACCTATTTAGCTCTCATCAGCTAGCCATACCCTTACTGGGAATCGAACCTGTGACACAATACATATATACATATATGCATATATGCACATATACACACATACACAAATACATATATACATATATACACACACACATATGTTTTTGTAGATTTTCACAGTTGTAGGTATGCTGGTCTTGTTGTATTGTTGTGCCCAAAATCGGGTCTTTTCCCGTACAACAAGACCAGCATACCTACACCCGTGAAAAGATTGTCAGCAGAGGATTTGGTCATTTTCATAATTCAGTAGTAACCAGCAAGCACAGGACATACAGTATTTACTTTATTAAAAAATGAATGTTCAGCAAAACAAGACATCTGTCTTACAACTAATCTAAGGCTGAGATAGCATCTGGGAATAAAATGTGTGTTTGCTGAATCCTCACCACATTCCTTATATTCCCAGTTGTCTAACAAAGCCTTTCCTGACTTGTTGATCTATCATTCAAGACTTGAGGCCCAGAGACCACGCTGGTTGCAGATGAAAAGAGCCTCGTGCATCTGAAGAACAGCAGGCAGGGGGAAACTCATAGTCAGACACGAAACCCTTCTCTGATATACGGCAATCTCCATAATAACATTTGAGTATGTGATTCGTATGAAAATTGGGGTCTTTATCTTCCTACTTTGTTATTTCTTTCCTGCATGTTAACAAGGGTACCTGCTGAGCTCTAACGTGATACCTCAGAATATTTAGAGCAAGGGTGTCATACTCAAGGCCCAAGGGACCGATCTGGCCTGTAGGTTGCTTAGATCTGGCCCATGGGCGGCCCTAGAAACAGCAAAGAACCGGCCTGTGGTGCTTCTGCCAGTAAAAATGAAATTCAAGAGGGCCAAACATCCCTCCCGGGCTCCGTTTTCAGCAGTGACAGCCTCTGGTCACCCTCTGCAGCAAAAATGGAGCTCATGCGCTCCCCCTCCCCGAGCTCCATTTTTGTTGGCAAAGGGCGGCAAAAGGCCATCATGGCTGAAAACGGAGCTTCAAAGCCTGTTTTTGCCGGCAGAGCACTCGGGCCACCACAAATGCCCCTGACACAAGTAACGTCAAGCTGGCCATGCCCATCCCGGCCCCCGAGATCAAACACAGCCGTGAAGTGCCCCTCAATGAAATAGAGTTTGACACCCTTCATTTAGAGGGTTCGGTTTCAGATTGCATTGTAGCGGCCTTCCAGAATAGATAACCTGGATCTGGCCAGTAGAGACCCCAAAGAAGTAAACCCTGTGCATCTACTGAGAGGACTATTGGATGAATTCGCTTCTTCACTGGTACTTGTAATGCACCCCGATCCCAAAAGACTCTGGGTGGCATATAATGAAAAAAACCAAGCCAAAAAGAACCCAAGTCACAATAAAAGCATGATCAAAAGGCCGAAGGTTCACTGGAGTAGAACCGCTTTGGGTTATTTCCAAAATATTTCTTGTCTCAATTCTGAGGGAGGCAGGGGGGCTATTCTACAAAGTAGGGACTAACACAGAGAGAGTCTGCAATTTAATTCCCATGAAATGAGGAGACTTTCCCCAGGCATTCTACAAATGATCAGCCTGGAGAAGCAGATTCAGGTTTCCTGAAGCATTTCCTGATGCAAACCGGTGCAGCATCATTTAGGGCTTTAAGGATAACAAGCGGTGCTTTGAATTGATCTTGGAAGTGCACTGGCAGTAACTGCAATGTACGTGTAATTCTTCCCTGGTGGTTTATCCGGACAAGAGTCTGGATGCAATGTTTATACAAAGCTAGGAGAGAATGGCCCAAATTATTTCCTTTAGTAGTAACTCCAAAATTGGATCTTTCCTACCAGGAATGAGCCTTAGTTCCCTTTTAATGATCCTCAAACCATCTGCATTGCCGAAAAGGGATATTGTAGTTACACAATATTTTGAAGCAGGAAGTAGATGTATTTACTGTAAATCTTTAAACAGATTAAAAGAGAGAAAGAAAGAAAGGACAGAAACAAGAAAGAAAGAAAAAGAAAGAAAGAAGAGAAAAAATGAAAGAAAAAAGGAAGGAAGGAGGCAGGGAAGGAGGCAGGGATGGAGGCAGAGAGGAAGGAAGGGAGGTAGGTACCGTGTTTCCCCAAAAATAAGACAGGGTCTTATTTTCTTTTGACCCCCCCCAAATAAGCACTTGGGCTTATTTTTGGGGAGGTCTTATTATTTTTGAGGTGCAGGAGGTGGTGAGTGTGGTCACCTCATGGCTGCTGCTGTTTTGCAATATTTTGGGGGAGGGCTTATTTTTGGGGGAGGGCTTATTTTATCGCATGTGCTCAAAAGCCCAATTGGGCTTATTATCCAGGGAGGTCATATTTTCAGGGAAATGGGGTAGGTAGGTAGGAAGGTAAATAGGAAGGCAGGGAGGGAGTCAGGCAGGCAGAATGTACTACATCACTCCCACCATCCAAAAATAATGGGATAAATTTTTAACTTATTGCTTTTGTCCTACCTACTGAAGCTTGTCATAGATGAACTATCCACAGTTAACAAGAACTTCCCTTTCCTAATCTTAAATAGAATATTATCTATCTATATATCATCTATCTATCTATCTATCTATCTATCTATCTATCTATCTATCTATCTAATATATCATCTTTCTTTTATCAATCTATCTATCCAACTATCTATCTATCAATTAATCTATCATCTATCTATCTACCATCATCATCTATCTCTATCATCATCTATCATCTGTATATGTATCATCTATTTATCTATCTAAAATTGTCTCAACAGAATTAATGACTTCAGTCTGATGTGAGAGTATTCACTCTCAGACTCGACTGTGAGGCTAAAGCTGTTCTTGAAGGTTACAGCACTGACCTTACTAAAGGTGTGGAGAATTTCTTCCATTCCAGAAGGTGCCACCAGGCTCACTTGCTATCCCTGCACAATACATGCAAGGAAGTCAACAGCCTTCCTGGCGTGAGCTCGCTCTTTAGCAGCCTTGCTCTACAAGATGCTCAATTTGCCCTTTTTCCAAACATCAAGCTAGCTAGGAATTTTGGGTCTTATGGTTAAAAAAAGCAGAGGTGCCAACTAGGGAAAGTTTGATTCCTCTGTAATATTATATAGAGCCAAGGAACCATTATAACCAAACAAACCAAAAAATTAAAGTGAATTATGCTACAGTTATTATATTGGAAGCTAGATGGATTATGCATTTGGATTACTAAATAACACGTTTTAGCTCTTTACATTTCAACTGGACATTTGATTTGGCACTTCCTATGCTGTTATATCACTCTCTCCCTACTCCTGTATCACTCTTTAAGTTATATATGGGCATCAATTAGCAAACCCTGGTATTTTATTACTTAGAAAACTATTTTTAAAAGTTACCCTGGCAACCTAATCCTAATTTCATGAGCCCTAGATTCAGAAAACAGTTAAAGAGAGATGAAGAAAATCCTAAAGAAAAATGAAGTAACTGTCTGACCCTAATATTATTGTTATGAATGTGGCTACATAAAACGTGTGAATTTGAACGTCTGGAAGATTTTGGCATTCCTTATTCATTTAAACAAATCTTCAACTTTGTGCTTTTCAGATAAATTGGACCATGGAAAACTGGAAGAAAAGTATTTCCAACTGTTCCTCGCAATCAAAATTATGTAGTAAAATGGACACATTTCTGCAGGATAGTCTCCAAAACATCTACCACGCCAGTAGAGATGTCAATAAAAGTAGTCCTCAACTTACGACAATTGAGCCCAAAATTTCTGAGACAGCTGTTGTGAATTTTGCCTTATTTTATGACCTTTCTTGCCATAGTTGCTAAGAGAATCACTGCAGTTCTTAAGCGAATCCAGCTTCCCCATTGACCTTGCTTGTCAGATGGTCGCAAAAGAGGACCCCTTGACCCTGGGACACTGCAATTGTCATACATACGGTATCAATCAGTTGTCAAGCGGCTGAATTTTGATCATGTCACCATGGGGATGCTGCAACAGTCAAAAGTGTGAAAAACAGTCATAAGTCACTTTTTTCTGTGCCATTGTAACTTCAAAGGCTCACTAAATGGTCTGTCATAACTCAAGGACTATCTGTACTCCTTTGAAGGTATCTGCAGACCAAATACCTGACATTGCACCCTATTTATCCTGGCTCTTATCATCATCTTCCTTGGCTCATTGTTGGAGGAACTCAATACAAATTTCTCTTTTTAAATGAAGTGTCATTTCTAAGTCCATCCTCCTCTTCCTCCTCCTCTTGCTCTTTCCAGAGTACAGGTATTCCTTGACCTACGACCACAATTGAACCCAAACTTTCTGTTGCTAAGCGAGTCAAACATTAAGTGACTTTTGCTCCATTTTATAACCTTTCTTGCCACAGTTGTTAAGCGAATCACTGCAGTTGTTAAGTTCTTAAGTGAATCTGGCTTTCCCATGGACTTTGTCAGAAGATCACCCAAAATCATCACCTAACCCTGGGACAACCGTCACAAATATGAGTCAATTGCCAAGTGTCTGAAGTTTGATCACATGACCATAGAGATGCTGCCACAATCGTAAGTATGAAAACGGTTGTAAGTTACTTTTTTCACGGTCGTAACTTTGAATGGTCACTAAATGAACAGTTGTAAGTCAAGGACCACCTGTATTAATTGTATCTGTGGCTTGGGGATGGAGCTGATTGCTTTCTGTAGCACTCCGACATCTTCTTCATGGCCCGTTGCACAAATTCCACTTTCCCCCGGTCTTTCTGTATAGCCGTGTATTCATACGCTTTCAGCTTGCCGTAGTAATCCGAGAATTTATTGTAGAGGACGGAGATGGGCATGCCGTTCAGGATGATCCCAAAAGCGATGCAGAGGAACGCAAACACCCGTCCCAGGTGGGTCTCCGGGTACATGTCTCCATATCCCACAGTAGAAAGGCTTACCTTTAGGTAAATAAAGGAGCGGGGGAAATCATTCAGAAGAGCAAGAAGTGGACTTTTAGACAGAGGATCATACATCAGTGGTTCTCAACCTTTGGTGTGCAGACCCTTGGGAGGGCAGCCTACGATGTTGTCACAGGAAGTCCACGAACCTTGAAGAAATGTTATGATTCAAATCTTAGGGGTCCGTGGCCATAATCCGTGACCACAAAAGATATTTAAAAGGGGTCGGTGACAGTGGTGGGTCAGTTCGCCCAAGGTCAGGTTGGCTGTTGTGGGAGGCGTGGTCCAGCCCCATCCTCCAGCTCTGCTACATATGCAGGACGAGCCTCCCGCGACGGCCAACCTGACCCTGGGTGAACCAGTTGTGAAATTACTCCCCCCACACACTAACAAAGTGGATCTGGAGCGCTGCACTGCAATGGCGAAAGAGACGCTGGAGTAGCCAGCATGAGGGAAGGAGGAGGAGCAGGGAGAAGAAAGAGGAAAAATGGCCTTCTCCTTCCCTTGCGCCAGCTGTTCCGTTGCCCCTTTTTCCATTGCAGCACAGCGCCCGGGATCCACTTTGATAGTAATTTAACAACTGGTTCTCCCAAACCAATGCGAACCGGCTGAATCCCACACTGGTCGGTGGTTAAGAAAAGGTTGAGAACCACTGTTTTAGATTGTCAAAATAATAAAAAGGGGTCCCACATTGTTGCATTAGTAATCTTCTACAATAATCTCTATAAAAGCCTGCTAAAACAGACTCTTAATTCATCTGCAGGGGTAGCCCATCTTATTAGATAGCAAGTCCCAGGGGTGGGCTTCAGCCCTGGGCTCTGCCTGATGCCAGTTCCTGAGACAAATGTAATTATCTAGTATTTTTTAAGGACAGGAATGGTGCCACTAGCTCCCTCCTGGCTTTTGAAGCTCTCGTACCCCGCACCTCAACCTTTGCCCACAAAATTTGGCATAAAAAACCTGATATCCAGCAGCTTGCTTCGTTTTTAAACTATGTACACAAATCATTACATCTCTTGCATTAAGCTTTTAAATACATCTCAGCCAGAAGCCAGGATAAAGGACAAAAATCAGCCTTTCCTGAAAAGAACATATCACTAAAAGGGATACATCTAGTCCCCTGAAGGGCTTGGTAGCTGAATCTTAATAAGAAAATGCAGCTCTCAGCTGGGAAAAAGGCTCACTGATGCTCTGAGCATGGGCCAGCAATGGTGCCCCTCAGCTGTTCCATTACTTACCTGAGACTAAAACTCAGTCAGTGCTGAAAATTGAGTGTAGCGATGAAAGGGTTAAGGGCATGATTGCTGGAGTGTCCCCTTTCTCTTGGTGCCCTAAATACAGGTAAGCCTTGACTTATGACCACAACCGAACACAATTTAAGTTGCTAAGTGAAACATTTGTATATTCCATTTTACAACCTTTCTTGCTACAGTTAAGTGAATCACTGCAGTTGTTAAGTTAGTAACATGGTTGTTAAATGAGTCTGGCTTTCAGAGGTGGCATTCTACTGGTTTGGACTGGTTCGGCTGAACTGGTAGCGGAAATATCAGGTGGCCCCATTCACCCACCTCGGCTCTAGGGCATCACATTTAGGCCCCTTTTATTTGCCAAAAGCGCATACGTGGAAGGCTGAGCGCATGCGTGCGTGCCAGTGGTGGGATTCCAAATTTTTACTACAGGTTTTGTGGGCGTTGCTTGATGGGTGTGGCAGAGGAAGGATACTGTAAAATCTCCATTCCCACCCCATTCCAGGGAAGATCCCCATTCCCTCCCGATCAGCTGGGACTCGGGAGGCAGAGAATAGAGGGGGGCGGGGCCAGTCAGAGGTGGTATTTACCAGTTCTCTGAACTACTCAAGATTTCCACTACCGGTTCTCCAGAACTGGTCAGAACCTGCTGAATACCACCTCTGATGCACCCTCACATTTGCAAACCGATAGAGAAGGTAAGTGAATACCACCTCTGATGGCTTCCCCATTGTCTTTGCTTGTCAGAAGGTCGCAAAAGTTGACCACATGACCCTGGGATGCTGCAACCATCATAAATATGAATCAGTTGCCAAACCTCCGAATTTTGACCACATGATCAAATGCTGCAACGGTTGTGAGTGTGAAAAACCATCGTAAATCATTTTTTCAGTGCCGTTGTAACTTTGAACGGCCACTAAATGAACTATTCTAAGTCGAGGACCATCTGTACATGTTCATTTTGTTTAAGAATCAATTCAGGGCTGAGCTAATCTTTAGTTAGGCCTCAGGAGAAATTGTCCGACCTACACTCACAAAAGCAAAACTCACAATTCATTGCATACTTTTCCTGTAATCGTTTTTTGAATGATCATCTGCTTTCCTGGTGAGACCAAATTCTGTTTTTATTGTGCCAAACCATGACAGCTTTGTGGCCTTTCAGAAGCTTGCTGAGCATCCTCTCACAGAGGTGATTTGCATGTAGATTTAAGGGGAAATGCAAATCGGGAAAATCCTATCTATTTTTTTTTTAATTGTTGGGATTGTTGCTATGCTTGATAACCAGTCTGACTTTTCAGATGCAGAGCCGGGGGAATTGGTTCGTAGGGCGCACCTGAGAGAAATGTGATTAGTCTGGGGCTCCAATGGAAATTGGCTCACAGGAATTGAATGTAAATGGCGGAGAAATTGCTCTGAAAATAAACAACAAGATGAAAGGGAGAGACGTGTTATTGACAATAGCCAGCGGTTACAGAACAGCATTTTTCACTCTTGTGATTTCCTGGAGAGCATAGTAAAGTAGCTCTGCGTTGTTCTTGGTGTGATTTCATCGTCTTTCATCTTATGTACAGCCGGGATAGAAAAGCGGATCATCGAGAAAAATGCTGCTCTGAATTATACATGTAATTATATTTTGTACGTACTCTGGGGTGGAAGTTTCTTTCTGTTCCTCAGTGCTTCGTGTATGGAAATGCGAGAACAAGGACAGCCCCTATGCCAGTCTGGCTAGTTAGTCTAAAGCTAGTCAACTGTGCCTTGCCACAGATCAAAGGCCGTTCTTTGTTCTCCTTCTCCCTTTTTAGGAATTTGGGAAAATTTTTATTTTGATTAGTGATAGTTATCTATGGCAGTGGCCCCCAATCTTTTGGGTACCAGGGACTGGTTCTATAGAGAGAGGTTTTTTTCCGTGAACTGGAGTGGGTGGGAGCATGGTTTCACATGCTGCCTGCATCCCAGATGGGGCTTCACTTGTTTGCACAGCCCAGTTTCTGGCTGTCACAGCCTGGTGTCGGTCCACAAACTAGGTTGGGGATCCCTGATCTATGGAGATTCTCAGTCATCCAGGTCATGTGCTCCCCCCCCAAAAAAAATTTTTGAAGTCATTTCGCTTCTCATTAAAGAGGTTTCTTGGATGAGAAGTAAAACATTTTCAAAGAAAAAGAAAGAAAGAAAGAAAGAAAGAAAGAGAGAGAGGGAAAGAAAGAAAGAAAGAAAGAAAGAAAGAAAGAAAGAAAGAAAGAAAGAAAGAAAGAAAAGAAAAGAAAGAAAAAGAAAGAAAGTAAGTCCACTTGACTTTTGGAAAAAGCACCTTTGAGTGTAGAATTGTCCTCGGTGCTACTGCATGTGGTTTCAATTTATGTACCTGTCTTTCAGTGATGAAATTCATTTTTTTTTACTACCAGTTCTATGGGCATGGCTTGGTGACAGTGGCAGGGGAAGGATATTGCAAAATCTCCATTCCCACCCCACTCTGGGGCCAGTCAGAGGTGGTATTTGCTGGTTCTCCGAACTACTCAAAATTTCCAGTACCGGTTCTCCAGAACTGGTCAGAACTGGCTGATACCATCTCTGACCCAGGTCATGGTTGTCCCAAAGGTGCTTTTTCAAGAGGCAACTGGACTTTCTGGTTTTTCTTTGAAGACGTTTCGCTTCTCATCCACGAAGCTTCTTCAGCTCTCAGAGCTTGGATAAGAAGCCAAATGTCTTCAAAGAAAAACCAGAAAGTCCAGTTGCCTCTTGAGAAAGCACCTTTAGGTCACACAGGAACACAACATAAACATTTCACTTAAGCCCCACTTTTTCTTGGAAAACTAATTTGAATATACATTCTTCTTCACCTCAATTGACTGTGAACTGGTAAAGAAAAAAATGCAGTATTATTTTCTGCACTATATTTCTCATCTCAATCAGCCAGGCACAAATCAATTGTGGTAAAAAATTACTGGTATGTGCAATTATTCCTGCATACGTTCTTCTGCTATTTCTATGCACATAAAGTCTACAGGAGGGAGGTGACACCATAGATGTTGTGACATCACCATTTTAATGACATACATTATGTAATTGGCATCTTCCACATCACAACTGAACCATTATGTAATTGGAATCGTTTGTATGATGGCATGTCATGACTTATGGGACCTGTCATGGCTTCCACTGAAGGCCTATGAAGCTGTATGGACTTGCATTGAAGCAAGGCTGAGAAGCCCAGGGTTTCTAGTTGCTGCTCAGATACCACTTAACACTATTGCTCTGCATAGTAGCTTGATTTTGTGCAAGTTGCAATTTTAGTAATGTATGGAGAACTACAGGTTCCCCACCTCAGGGTTACAGAGAATGAATCTGTCTGATTCATTCATCAGTGTTTCTCAACCTTGGCCACTTGAAGATGAGTGGAATTCAACTCTCAAAATTGGCTGGCTGGAGCATTCTGGCACTTGAAGTCCACCCATCTTCAAGTTGCCAAGGTTGATAAACACGGGACTAGAGGAACCTATGAAAGGAGTCACAGCTCAGCTCAGTTGTCTAACAAGTCACAACTAGTGTTGTCCAGGTTCATTTGAATGAAGTTCAAAACAATGGCATGTTGTGGTCAGTGAAGGATCTTGTCTTCAGCCGCTACTCCTGGCTATTTAGCAGGATTACTGGAGGAAGAATTGCTTGCATATATCACCCCTATGCAGAATAAAGTTATGTCACAGATGTGTTATTTAATATCACCAGCGAGTATTAGAATTGAGCAAAACCCATTCAACTTCAGGATTTATTCATGAGGATACTTTGCATTCTATTAGTTAGTACCCTGATTCTGGGTGATATTATTAAGCAGATTATGGATGCTCATAAACATGTAGTCAGCCCACATTCATCTGAGTAAAATGCTAACGATGGTGTATACTTTGACTGTTGTCCTCTAGCTTCAAAGTCCTCTAGCATTAGTGGAGATGTGTCGTAGCATGCTATGTATTCCTAAATTAGCTTGACAACTTCTGGAGAAGATGCTAGAGCCACTCCAATTTTATGATCACCTTGGATGCAGCTGTTTGCAGAACCATTTACATTTCCTATTGGACAATATTCGTGTTTCTGAACTTTCTTAAAGGGTAGTCTTATTTTTCAATTCAAGGGGTAAATCAAGGTAACACAAGGCATTTTCCCCCTCCTGGGAAGTACATGTAGAAAGCTGTATATACCCCAATGCAGAATCTATCCCATGGGATGATGCATGCATATTGCACCACATGGAGCAAAGCCAAAACTGGATATACGGCAGAATATCCAGCCAGCCATCTCTTGACGTAAGATGGTAATTCCAGTTTCCATTTTTGATTAACCTTGGCAACTTAGCAAAGAACAGCTGAGCAAAAGGATGAGGGAGACATTTGCCGGACACACCTTTGTCCAGTTGTTGTTTATCCAAGACAACAGATTTATTGGGAATACAATTTTCATCCATCACTAGTGGCAGCCTCTATTGTATTTCAACAACAGGTCTCTACATTATAAAGTCCATATCACATTACAATCCAGTGACCCAGCCAGCTCTCCCATTTTGTTATTTTTGGCCATTGTTACTGGCTTAATAAAAATAATAAAAAAGAAAGCTCATCTAATGCTCTGGTCTTTTGTCCATGTTGTTTTGGGAGCCTCTGTGTCTGTCATCTGATGATTCCCTCTGGCATCTGCCCATCTCTTGATTTTACAGAGACAAAGGGAAGCTCCACCTGTAAGTTCTACATATCTCACTTATTCTTGGGACATTACGTGAAGCCATCCTTACTACCTCTGTAAATAAGTAATAGCTGGATGTCAGTTGGCATATAGAAACCTCTGATCCTTTTTTAAAAGCATACAGAAACCTCTGCAAATTTCAGGCTTCCAATATGTTTTCCCTTCTCTACTTTCCTCTTCTTTCTCATGCAGTAGCCCTTGAGAGCTGCATGAAGAAGCCCACCCGTGCAGAACGCTGCCATAAAAAGACATCCAGTTCCATCTGAGCTTCACTGATTACAGACTGATCTACTGAAACAGATGTACTAAAGCTTACAGTGGGAAGTGGGGTGGTGTGTCTGCATTTACAGCTCCTCTAAAACCAAAGACTCAGAACAGATGTTCAAAATCTGGGCATATCCTGCTGCTTTCATAACAAGCAGCTTTTTTTATAAATAAATAGCAAGAAGTGAGGGGGTCAGGTCTCCAAAGAGTACAGCGGGTACTTACGGCAGCCCACCACCAGGCCTGAGGAATGCTGGTGAAGTTTGTGCTAACGACGTCATGCTCCACGGTGTAGACCATGGCTGAGAAGGCAGAGATGCCCAGGATGATGAAGAGCAGGAGACAACCCACCTGCTGGTAACACTGGCGCAGAGTGAAGCCAAAGGCTCGGAGCCCTGTGGAATGGCGGGCTAGCTTCAGGATGCGGAAAATGCGCATCAGGCGCATGATGCGTAGCACTTGCCCTACTTTGCCCACTCGGCCCACTTTCTCAATCTCATGTTCATGCTGGGACCCATGCCCACCAGTGTGGATCTCATCGATGAAAAGCTCTAGCAACAGCTGAAGGTAGAGGGGCAAGACAGCAATGAGGTCCACAGCATTGAGAGCGCTACTAGCAAAGCGCTGTAAGTCAGGGGTAGAGAGCAGCCGCAGTATGTACTCTAGAGTGAAGAAGGCCACGCAGAAGGTCTCCACATGTTCCAACACTGGCCGCATCTCTCCAGTGGCTTTGTCCTTCTGCTGCAACTCCTCGACTGTGTTGAGAGCAAGGGCCACCACGGATATGAGAACAAAAAAACTGGAGGCAACCCCCACCACTTTGGCCATGGGGGAAGAGAAGGGCTTCTCCATGAGGTTCCAAAGGCGCCACCGTTGCGTGGCATAGCGCATGTGGCAGAAGAGGGCCTCGCTCTCCTGGACAGCCGCCTGAGCACGGAGCTCCTCCTGAACTTTTAGTTGGTCATTCAGCTCATCGCATCTCTCTTCAAAGCAGATCCGGCAGCAGCGGGGCGTGTATTTGAGACGGACTCCCCAGTAGCTCAACTCTTCCAAGAAGCTGTGGGGGCACAGCTCATTTTGTACCTGTAACACCCCAGAAGCGTAGAAGTTGTAGACCAGCTGGAAAACCGCAGGGTCTCGGTCGAAGAAATACTCATCCCCCTGAGCTGCGTAGTCATCACAGAGGCCTAGCTGGCGATGGCGATCGGTGGAAGTAACCAAGCGTCCAAGGCGGGTGTTGGGATAGGTGGCCACTGCCTGGTACGTGAGATGGTAGGTTCGGCCACCAACATTAATGTTGAGCACCGAGGAGGAAGCTAATGTTCCAGAAGCAAAAGAGGGATCAAATGCAAGTATCGAAAGGAGTCTCTTCTGCTCTTCCTCCTCATCTTCCTCTTCCTCACCCAAGTACTTCTCAGTTTCCTGGGACAGCTGCAATCCATAGGGAATAGTCGTTTGGGTGTCTATGCACTCAGCTGCCTTGCATTCTGCGGAAGACTCCAGTGGAGTTTTAGGTGCTTTTTCATCCGAGATGGAAAGTTGCTTCTTTTGATTGAAATTTCTCATGGGTGACACTCTCTACCCCACTACCCAGGTTTTCTGAAGTGTTTCTTGCCGCGGCTTTCTGGCTCTGCTTCTTCTTGCCCGGAGCATTCGCGACTCGAGCTGCAGCCTCACATTTCACTCCAGTCACTCTTCACTCACTCCAGTTGTTGCTAAAACTCAGGATGGGATGCAGGCATGGAAAAGAGGGGCAGGGAAGGAGACACTGCTGTTGATCGCGTTAATCTTGCTGACAGGGAAGAACTGAGTAGTTACAGAAGGGGATTTAAAGGCTATTATCCTATTTTAGCTTCGGCTCCCTTTATCTGTGACGTGAAGGTCTCCAGAGCCAATAATCTTTGGATCATAATTTTTTCAAAATGCAAGTATACCAAAATCAATATATCACTCTTAGGATCCTCTCGGCATGTTTCCAGAATGAAGGAGAGCCGACGGTTTCTCCCATGAAATACCTCCTTTCAAACGTTCATCTTGCCCTTGGTTTTCCTCTGCCGCTCCTCAAAGTGGGATCCATCCAAAAGCTAACGCCAATTTTTATAAATGCTCTGAATTGTCAGTGCTGTGGTGGTGCAGACATTCAGGTTCATTCAGAGAAAAGTTTCTCAAAGTTAGCTACTTTAAGATGGAAGGAGAATTCTTCGAGTTCAAATTCACCCATCCTAAAGTTCCCAGGTTTGAGAAACACTGACCCAGAATATAAATGTAACTGTGCCACATACACTGTGTTTCCCTGAAAACACACCAGTGTCTTATTTTTTTTTACCCCCGAAATAAGTGCTTGGTCTTATTTTTGGGTTTTTTAAAATTATTTTTGAAATGTAAGAGGCGGCGAGCATGGTCACCTCATGGCTGCTACTGTGTTGCAGTATTTTTGGGAGGGCTTTTTTTCGGGGGAGGGCTTATTTTAGCTCATGTGTTCAAAAGCCCAGTTGGGCTTATTTTCTGGGGAGGTCTTATTATTGGGGAAACAGGGTACCTTATCACTGGACACAGAGAAAGGGGCCCTGGATGCTGAACCTTAATTTGGAAGTCTTACCATTGTTTTTGTTTCAAAGCCAGATACTGGTCCCTACATCCATGAAGGCAGAAGGTGGCTTATGTCTGGTCAGACCTCAAAAAGCTAGAAGTCAAGTATGTCAAGCTTTCAGTACCTGATTCAATGTAATGGACTCTGGTGCTCTGCATAGTTGTTGTTTTTTTGCTTGTTGCTTTAATAAAGAGAGAACATGTTAGGCAAAATACAATATAATATGCATGCCAGCTTCATTTGTACAATTACTAACCAGTTGCCTTTGGGAACAGAATATGGAATGGTTTATTGTAGTAAGTGAGATGACCCTTCCGTTTGCCTTTGACCCCAATCATTGTCATCTGGTGGTCATTGCTGTATTTGCTCAGGCAAAATGTAGCTGTCAGAGCAAAATATGTTTCTCACCCCAGTTGTAGTAGTTTAATCTTTAGTGAAGCAACATTTTTCACAAATGTTGATGTAGGTGCCTTTAGACTTGCAACCACCAAAATATTACAGTCCATTAGTGTGTTTCAATGCCTGCAAATTGTATCTGTAAAAGAGAAACACCCGTAGCTCTCCAGATGTTGAATGACTCACCACTGAAATGTCTGTAGAGATTCTCAGTCATCCAGGTCATGGTTGTCCCTAAGGTGCCTTTTCGGGAGGCAACTGGACTTTCTTGTTTTTATTCTGAAGATGTTTCACTTCTCATCCAAGAAGCTTCTTCAGCTCTGACAGGATAGTGGGGAATGAAAGGATTTATATTCCTTGCAGACAGCTGGTCATCTGCATCCTTTTAGAGGGTCGTTGAAGCACTTGGAGGTTTATCTGTGTCCTCAGGGTCACCTGAGTAGTTCTATTGGTTCCTGTAGTCTGCAATTTTTCCTCTGGAAATCCATTCCTACTCCCACACCATTCAAAGAGTGTTCATCCCAAATTGTATAGTTAAAAGTCTGTAGACCTTCTCAGTCATCCATGTCATGGTTGTCCCAAAGATGCTTTTTTCAGGAAGCAACTGGACTTTCTTGTTGCCCACTGGTCACATCAACTGGATTGCTGGCAGTTGAAGTTCACCCGTACCTAGAACGTAACAGATTTCCCACCTCTACTTTAAAGACTCAAGATAGGAATTTTTCTGCTTCTGTTCCTGGGCTTATTTTAAGTAGAGATCCCAGAGATTTAAAAACCACATATGTATGGCGTATGGCCATGATTTACATTGATAATTTTTAGAATATAAAATAACAGAGTTGGAAAGGACCATGGAGGTCTTCTAGTCCAACCCCCTGCTTAGCAGGAAACCCTACACTACTTCAGACAAATGGCTATCCAACATCTTCTTAAAGACTTCCAGTGTTGGGGCATTCAGAACTTCTGGAGGCAAGCTGTTCCACTGATTAATTGTTCCAACTGTCAGGAAATTTCTCCTCAGTTCTAAGTTGCTTTTCTCCTTGATTAGTTTCCACCCATTGCTGCTTCTTCTACTCTCAGGTGCCTTGGAGAATAGTTTGACTCCCTTTTCTTTGTGGCAACCCCTGAGATATTGGAACACTGCTATCATGTCTCCCCTAGTCCTTTTTTTCATTAAACTAGACATACCCAGTTCCTGCAACTGTTCTTCATATGTTTTAGTCTCCAGTCCCCTAATCATCTTTGTTGCTCTTCTTGGCACTCTTTCTAGAGTCTCCACATCTTTTCTACATTGCAGCAACCATGTTTTGTTTTGTGTTTTGTTTTGTCTTTCCTCAAAGGGAAGAAAGCATCTTGTTCATCTCTTTATGAACATCGTTCTGCAGCTGATGGGAACTTTGTAAGAGTGTCATGTGGAAGTGTTTTTTTAAAGACCCATTTATTTCAGTGGCATGTTCCCTAGATAAAGCCCCATATTTGTATGTCACATACAGGTTTTCTCTTTCCCTCCCTCCCCCCCATGTATTTCCACAGCTGCTTGATGCGTATTAGGCTGTCCAACAGCTTAAATCTGACTTACGAGTTGGACTGAATGTCAAATATGTATTGGCACAAACTCCTGAACGCTTGCCATGAATAAACAACAGAGAACTTAATAAGATTTTGATCACCTGACCTTTTTGTTTAATTCCTCCCCCCCCCCCCCCGCCGCCCCTGGTACGCAGGCTTTGAATTCTGTCTTGCAATTAATTTGCGGGATGTTTCTTTCCCATTCAGATGAAAACTCTTCCTGGGATGATCTTTGCTTTTGGCATGGAATTAGGATTGAAAGGTGGATTGGTAAAGGGATCGCTTCTTTTGCCATGCTTCCGATGTCTCTGTAATAATTATAATGCCTATAGATAAGCAATATTTGGCTAGAGGGGCTAATGCATGACTTGCTGATACCGGGAATAAGATATTTAGGCACAATCAGATGTGCTTTGAGAAGATGGAAATAGGCCATGGATCTTAACTAGCTTTTCTAGGCTCTGAACATCATGAAATGTGGTGCCTCTGTCCTGAGGCTGGTGCCAGAGGTTGACTGCAAATTATGTCACTGCCAGTTCCAGGTGCCACTTCACTTGTCATTGTAAAATGACATCAGTCAATGATGGGAAAGCATTTTATATTATTTGAGAGAGTGTGTGTGTGTGTGTGTGTGTGTGTGTGTGTGTGTGTGTTTAATATACAAGATATTAAGGGGGAAGGCTCTCTTTGGGCTCTTTTAGGGCCAGATGATAGATTTGAATCTGGGTATTGGATCTGGGTACTTGAGAGACCGCCTGCTGCCAATTACCTCCACTAGACCAATTAGATCCCACAGACTAGGCCTCCTCCGAATTCCATCAGCCGGCCAGTGTCGACTGGCGACTACCCGGAGGAGGGCCTTCTCTGTGGCTGCTCCGACCCTCTGGAACGAACTCCCCGTGGAGATTCGAACCCTCACCACCCTCCAGGCCTTCCGCACGGCCCTTAAAATCTGGCTGTTCCGACAGGCCTGGGGCTAAAGACTCGCTGCCCCACTTCGAATGGTATGATTGTTGTGTTTTTTAACCATGTATGGTTTTATGTTTTTTGTAACTTTGTTTGTTTTTCCCTCCCTTTGAGTTGTGAGCCGCCCTGAGTCCCTTTAGGGAAAAGGGCGGCATACAAATAAATTAAAATGAAATGAAATGAAATGAATTTTTTTTTAAAAAAATAAGCTTTCTATATAAAAATGGCTCTCTCTCTCTCTGTGTATGTATATATGTGTGTATAAATGTTCCAGCATAACTCTGGAATGCCTAGAACAATTCCAACCAAACGTGGTACATAGATGATTTACTCTTTGGAAATAAATAATGTGGGGATAAGACACCCCTAACATCCTTGGGGTGTGTGTTCTGTTAAGATACAGCCTGTTGTGCCTTAAAATGGCTTCTTCAGTACTGCCGTAAAATGGCTTCTACTGTACAGTGCAGTGGAGTTGCCATGGTAACAGCTTCACAGTACTCCACAAGGAGGTGAGGGGGGAAATCCAACATTAGAAATTATTTCTGGTCCAGACAGTATCAAGAAGGTTTTGATTATCTTTGAGGACAAATGTATGGCCATGATCAATTAAACATTACTGGGGCATGGGGAAAACATTTGTAACTAATTTAATTGTTGCCAAAATCAGGACTTTTCCTGCCTAATACAGGATTATGATAAATACATACCCGGGCAAAGCCAGGTTATCAGCTAGTGGGTGTATAAAAAGAACAAGATTTCAAGAAATCGATTAACCATTTAAGGAAATTAATTGATTTAAAAATATGTCACAATACATATAATTTTGGAATGGGGTATGTTTTTCTCTGGTTAGGCCACCTCCATTTTTGGCCCCACCCATTTTGGCAGGGTAATTCTCAGCAGGTCAAACATCACCATCCACAAAATTCTGTCCAAGCAAAGTCCATCTATGCTGCCTTAAAATGAGCAGAACTTTAGTACAGGTAGTCCTTGAGTTACAACAGTTCATTTCCTGATCGTTTAAAGTTACGACCGCATAGAAAAAAGTGACATGACCATTTTTCACAGTTAGGACCTTTGCATCATCTTTGGTAAGGCCACACTTGGAATACTGCATCAAGTTTTGGTCGCCACGATGTAGAAAAGATGCGGAGACTCTAGAAAGAGTGCAGAGAAGAGCAACAAAGATTCTTAGGGGACTGGAGACTAAAACATATGAAGAACGGTTGCAGGAACTGGGTATGTCTAGTTTAATGAAAAAAAGGACTAGGGGAGACATGATAGCAGTGTTCCAATATCTCAGGGGTTGCCACAAGGAAGAGGGAGTCAAACTATTCTCCAAGGTACCTGAGGGTAGGACAAGAAGCAATGGGTGGAAACTAATCAAGGAGAGAAGCAGCCTAGAACTAAGGAGCAATTTCCTTACAGTTGGAACAATTAATCAGAGGAACAACTTGCCTCCAGAAGTTGTGAATGTGCCAATACTGGAAGTTTTTAAGAAGATGTTGGATAATCATCTGTCTGAAGTGGTGTAGGCAGTGGTGGGTTGTCATTTTTTTTATTACCGGTTTGCTCGTGCATGCTTGTGTGCACGCTCACGGTACTTCTGCGCATGCGCAGAAGTATCCAGGTGTGTGGGCAGAGCCTCCTGCCACCACCACTACCGGTTCGCTCGAACTAACAGAAATCGACCTCTGGGTGTAGGGCTTCCTTCCTAAGCAGGGGTTTGGACTAGAAGACCTTCAAGGTCCCTTCCAACTCTGTTATTCTATTCTATCCTGAATTAAAATTCAGGCTCATATTTATGACCATTGTTGGGTCCCAAGGTCATGTGATCTCTTTTTGCCAGTCCAGGGGGAAGCCAAATTCACTTAACAATTGTGTTACTAACTTATCCACTGGAGTGATTCACTTAACAACTGTGGCAAGAAAAGTCGTAAAATGGAATAAAACTCACTTATGTCACCCTTAACAACAGAAATTTTGGGTTCAGTTGTGGCTTTGAGTCCAGGACTCACTGCAATAACAATAGATTTGTTGTTTAGGCAACAGCTTAACAGAACCTTTCAGTACAGCAAAACATCATTAAAAAATCGAATAATGTGCACATATGGTGACCATATCAGTTCCACCACTATGAAAGGAGAAAAGATTTGTAGAAATTAGTTCCTTGCTTGCTATGTAAAGCCCAGTACCAAAGAGAGAGCCTGCCCATTTCTCCAGACACAATGCCATTTAATTACCCCTGTAATAATTTCCCTCTTATTTTCAAATATTTTATTTTTAAACACTGCAGGTATTTCGGTAGACACAACCAGCTAAGGCCCTGGGGAGAGAGAAAGTGTGTGTCTTAAACGAGCCTCGTCAGGAAGCTGTAATCTATCATTCACTGCATGAGAGATCCCCGAGAATGTTGGCTGTCTGCATAGTGACGCAAAACAAATGGCCAACAAATCAGAAGAAAGAGCCAAGGACCACTTGGGAGAAAAGCAAGGAAGAAACTCGTGGCTCTTTCTAAATTAAGGCTGAGAGTTAATGGGACATTCCAGGGTTGCCAGTCAGCTGAAAATTACAGAATGCTCTTATCAGGGGAGGATTAACTACTAAATCCACAAATGCCAATACTGGTTTCTGAATGTACATCTCTGGGTTTAAAATAGGATCATTGGAAAATGTCAGGTAAATGCAGAAAGATCAACTGAGTAAGAACTCCGATTTTAAAAGTCAAATCAGGAAAGTGCAAATATCTGCATAGTAGAAAGGTTGAAGGCAGTTCTTTATTTGAGGTCCAGAGAATTTGGGCTGATTGTATCGAATAAGCAATAAAGACTTTGGGATCTCATTTTGAGAGAGATACAGTATCTTCTAGGATCCGCCTAGAAGTTCAGATCTTGAGTTTTAAATTACATCACTTTTAATGGCAAAAAATCCCCAAGTGGCTGTCTAATAAATAGAATTTCTTTCTTTCTTTCTTTCATTCATTCATTCATCCATCCATCCATTCATGCATGCATGGATTGCATTGCATTTATACCCTCTCGGGGGACGGTGTTAGGTTGAGTTGAAATCCACAAATCCCACAACAAGTAGGCTGACTCAGCCTTAGCAGAAACAAGAAACAAACTCCTTGTTATGAAACCCTCTCTTTATTTACCTCTTATGAATTAATTGCATTCACCCACCAAAATGTCCAGGCAATATCTTTCAAGGAGTAACAGATCTTATCAGTTCTTTGCGATAAGGCACGAAACACAATGAGCAAAATCTTCAGGGATACGAACTGTTGTCTCCTACAACAACCACTCACCTTCCCTTCTATTTGTTCCCCAGCTAGGGAGGGGCCATTGAGTGTCCACATGTGCTTTGCTTCTCGAGATGACTTCTTGTCCTCCATTGTTCACCTCTCCTAACTGCTCTGCACACAGGTGCACCTAGAACAGGCCCAGCTGTCCTTCCTCATCACTCATGTCAGCCTCCAGGCAGCTGCCTCTCCGGTGGCTGGGAAAGCCCTGGCTTTATCTCTGTGTCTGATGCAGAGCATCCATCAGAACCTTCTCCAGACTCTAGAACTGGCCCACATTCCTCCCCAACCTCCTCATTGCCTGAGTCTGCTGTCAGCTCCACTTATCCATAACAGCAGGTTCCATGGTTAATCAGGACCTGCGTTTGAATTTCCCTAATCCAGTAGCTAATATATGTCACCAAAGCAAGAGCAATCTACCAGAAGACAAATATTATGATATGAAGCAAATCAACCTTGGAAAAGCTTTAAAATCCCACCCCAATAAGTCGTCTTATTTATTTTTATTTCTTTAATAGATATAATGATGATGAAGTCATCCATTCAGTCGTGTCCGATTCCTGGAGATTCAGTTTTGATGGTATCCAGTCACCAAATATAATTGCTTTCTCCAGTGAATTTCCCCGCATGACATGGCCAAAGTAAGTGAGACCTAGTTTCGCAATTTTGCTGTTTAGTGTCTGACTTAAGAATGGAATGGAATGGAATGGAATGGAATGGAATAGAATAGAATAACAGAGTTGGAAGGGACCTTGGAGGTCTTCTGGTCCAACCTGCTCAGGCAGGAAACCCTATACCATTTAAGACAAATGGTTGTCCAATCTCTTCTTTAAAATTTCCAGTGTTGGATAATTCACGACTTCTGAAGGCAAATTGTTCCACTGGTTAATTGTTCTAACTGTCAAGAAATTGCTCCTTAGTTCTACGTTGCTTCTCTCCTTGAATAGTTTCCATCCATTGCTTCTTCTCCTGCCTTCAGGTGCTTTAGTGAATAGCTCGACTCCCTCTTTTTGTGGCAAACCTCTGAGATATTGGATACTGTTACCATGTGACCCCTAATCTTTCTTTTCTTTAATAGATAATGGGATAGGAATAATTGTAGGAGGAGGCACCAAAAAGGTTAGCAGAAATAGTTGAAGTGGCAACCATGACAAGACAATGGAAACTCCAGCCACATTTAATAAGTAGCATGACATATAGAGTATTTATGCTGTATTTTGACTGATATCAGAAAATTAAGCAGGTTTGGACTTGTTTAGGAGACTATCGAGACCTATCAGAGTTGAGGGCTAATCCTGAACCAAAAAAACTACAGGGACATGTCAGTGAAATCCCCAATCAGAAGTTTTCATGAAAGCAAACATTGGAATCTTTTCCTGATGAACTCAGAGCAAATGCTTTGTGCAGTATGCGTCTTTCTCAGCTTTCTTTCAGCAGATGAAGATACAAAACATTTGCCTCTCTTCTTCATCTTCATAACAACCCTTAGAGCAGAATGGCAAGTATATGACCTGTGGACTTTAACTCCCAGAATTCTGGGAGTTGAAGTCCACAGGTGGTTAAGTTGCCATAGTAACCCACCCTTACCTTACAGCTAGGCTAGCCTAAACACTAGCAAATAGGCCAAGGTCATCTAGATAGGCCTGCAAAGGAGTGAAATTTAAAGCTTGCTAATCAAACATATTAACTACTACCCTATGTTGGCCTTGGATTAACTCTTTTCCAGTTCAAGCTTTAATCAATTCCACTCTCTTATTTTACACAGATATTGCATTAAAGACTTGATATGCAGGGGATGTTCTACATTTTCTCTTCCCTTTTATTAGTATGTGGGTGTCTGTCTGAATAAGCAGGAAGAGTAAAGAATTCTATCGGGATATGAACTACCTTAACTGTTAACAGAACTGAGAGCTATATTTTGAAGCGGAGCTTGTTGCTTTCTGAGAGTAAGGAAAATAAGCTGTCTAAAGAGAGATATCAGGCAGCTGTGGGTCGATAGAAAATACGCTGACCAAATTCCATTAAGTTAGGAATAATGGTATGTAAAAGAATACAGGAGAATAGAAAGCCCATCTAAGCCAGCATCTCTTCAAAAGGCAAGAAAGAAAAGTGAACGCATGTGAGATAAAGTTGGGCTGATTGGGAAGATCTTTCTGGTATCAAAGAATAGGAAGATGGTACAGGTAGCCCTTGACTTACAACCCACAGCTGAGCCCAAAATTTTGGTCATAAGTCACTTTTTTCAGTGCCATCCAATGGTCATTAAGTGAATAGTTGTAAGCCATGAACCACCTGTGTACAGAATAGAATACAGACTAACAGAATTGTAAGGGATCTTGAAGGTCTTCTAGTCCAACCCTTGGCTCAAGCTGGAGACCCTATAGTAGAGGTCTCAATCTCAAGACCTGGGGGCCAGATCCCGCCTGCAGGGTACTTAGATCTGACCCACGAGGCCACCCTGGAAACAGCAAAGGACTGGCCTGCAGTGCTTCTGCCAGTGAAAACGCAGCCAGGAGCCCATTTTCGCTGGCAGAGCACTTGGGCCACCACAGGCACCCCCGATATGAGTGACATTGAGCTGGTTACGCCCACCCTGGCCACGCCCACCCTGACCCCATGAGTTCAAACACAACCCTGATGTGGCCCTCAATGAAATTGAGTTTGACCTCTCCACTGCCCTATAGCATTGGAAAAGCTGGTGGGAGAATATTGTTCAACTGCCTTCCCACAGCTGTAGGGTGCTTTGCATAAAAAGAAATGGTTTGGATTAGACAGTTTTCCTGTGCTTGGATTGGGCAAGCTGCGTTAGACAGATCTAAAATGGAAAATCTGTCCAGGGAAATGTCCTCAACAAGACAAGCACAATTAAGAGAGAAAGGCAACGATACACAAACAGCAAAACAGAAGGTGACAAATTGCATGAAGCAATATCAAGAGTTGCTCCTAAAATTTACACATCAGAATCAGAAGCTGTACTCGTTAATGCATAGCACCAATAATTGTTAATGTACAACACTTTTCACATGGTAGGTCCTGGGACTTCATGTTATACACTCTTGATTATATTTCACCAAGTAGGTTAGTCTGCAAAGCTAATGAGCGTAATTTATTCTGCAATCCTCTACGCACTTACCTAGTGGTAAGTTATTAATAATCATACATCCTTGGCCTAACACATCTCCATATAAAATTAGAAAGGCATTCATTGAAGTCCTCTTTTTGGCTCAGTTATAGCTTCAGGAATCCTTCTAAAAAACTCTAACAATGTTTAAGCAATGTTTGGTGGCCAGGACATTTTGAATACATTTTATTTATTTAGTTTGTCAAACATGTATGAGATAACAGGTATAAGTATAAACATGGATATGAACACAGGAAATGGATACGAATAAATGGGGACAATAGGACAGGGACGATAGGCACGCTGGTGCGCTTATGCACACCCCCTTGCAAACCTCTTAGGAAAGGGGTGAGGTCCACGCTAGACAGTTTAAGGTTAAAGTTGTGGGGATTTGAGAATGTAGCAACAGAGTCGGGTAGTGCATTCCAGCCATTGACCACTCTGTTGTCATATTTTCTGCTATAGAGATTGGAGCGGCTTACTACATTCAACTAGAATGTAGTCATCCTCTGAGATAATAAACTAACTCAAACACATTTCTGCAGTACTGTTCATATTCAATTAATTAGGAAACATGTGAGCAGCATACCAGCCCACTCCGATCATCTGCTAAATTTCAAAACAATTGAGTCCCTAATACACAGAAGTGCATATACAAAGGCTTTCTATATGAGATGATGCAAGAAAAGGCAGCAAATTTTTGCTGGCAAAAATAATTTGATTCAAAGTTCTCGTGGTTAAGAAGGTTATTTCCTTAAGAAGGACTGAAGGGCTACAATCCTGAGCTCATTTACTGAGAAACAAGACCTATTAAAATCAATAGAACTTTCTTAAAGTCACATGTATTGATTGAGCCACAGTACGGAAATCAATTTGTATCGAAGCTGTTTTTTTAATCAACTAAAAATATTTTCTCCTGTTCCTTCAAGCTACAATATCCTTGATAACCAGTATAGCTAATACTTTTATTGCAATATTCAATGCGGGTAAGCAGGATTTGGAATGAAGGAAGTCCTGCTGATATTTTACAGCAGGGAAACATACTGTACATTGCTCTTTGCAAGAATTCATGCGGCCATCAGATTTATCTCCAAGGGAACTAGCAAGAATGACCAAGATGACTGACGGGAAGAAAGGAGTAGCCGAGAGTGAGTGCATGAAGACTCTTAGAAGAAGCAAAATGTTATTCTGATAACATAATAACAGAGTTGGAAGTCTAGTTCAACCTCCTGCTCAAGCAGGGGACCTTATATCACTCAGGGCAAATGTCTATCTAGTCTCTTCCTTAAAACTCCAGTGATGGAGCACCTACGACTTCTGGAGGCAAGCTGTTCCACTAGTTAATTGTTCTCACTGTCAGGAAATGTCTCCTTAGTTCTTGGTTGCTCTTCTCTGCACTTTTTCTAGAGTGTCAACATCTTTTTTATACTGTGGTGACTAAACCTGGATGCAATATTCCCAGTGTGGTCTTACCAAGGCATTATAAACTAACACTGATCTATTGAATAAAATTGGAAAGTTAAGAAAGTTTGTCTTCCCTTGTACTTGTTTAGTTTTAATTTTTTAATTAATGGTATTTATAGACCATAGCAATGGTACAGAATGGTCTCCAAAATATCATCCAGCCCCACTCTACACCTTCATACACTTCAAAAGAATTTCATAGGTATGCTGGCAATGCTCAATGTATTATTCTAGAACAGGGGTGTCAAACTCAATTTCATTGAGGACCACATCAGAGTTGTGTTTGACCTCAGGGGGATTTTCTTTGGCGTGGCCAGGGGGCATGGTCAACTTGACGTCACTCATCAAGACTTCATTTTTGGTCATGATGGCCTCCTGCAGCCCTCTGCCAGTGAAAACGGAGCTTGGGTGGGCCACATTGGCAGGGGCACCGTCGGCTGCTTCTTTGTTGTTTGCAGGGGAGGCCCACGGGCCAGATCTAAGCACCCAGTGGATCAGATCTAGCCTGCAGTCCTTGAGTTTGACACCCCCTGGTCTAGAAGCTGCCCCTCAACTGATAAGCAATCAAGAGGAATTTGGCAGTTCTTTTCCTAAAAGGCATAAGTTTTTGTGAGTTGTAGTTCACTTAATCAGATTGTGTAGGAAAAAGCTGGTCCTTTGTAATAAAATGCATTAGTTGAAAAAGGTCCTACCAAATTTGTCCAGATAATTTTGCCACTAACGTGGCTCCCTTCTTCCGGTAACAACCCCATCTGATACTTTCCCTTTTCTTATTAACTCAAACAAACAGCTAATCCTCTAAGAAGACATTCTCCAAATAGCCTACTAACTCTTCCTTGACCTGACTGATTCCTAACACAAGTCTCACCTTCAAAATAATATACGTGGGAAGACAAAAAAATAACCCTAAGAGGAAATAAATCTAGGAATGGCTTTAACCCGGGAGAAACAAGTGATCGAGATATACTGTTACACTTATCTGAAGTGTCCCATGAAAAGGCAGCATTGCTCCATTTCAGAAGGAAAATCTATTTGGCCACCTTGTGTTTAGGAGTATTTATGCCTTTGCTAATGAACTGCAAAAAAAGGAAAAAAAGTTGTTATGTGGTGGGTTGCTTCTCTCTCTTAATTTGTTGTGCCGACTGTAAAATTCAATTACTTTAACGGTTTGCTCTGTTTCTGAGATCTGAAGTACTCCAGCTAATTAATCACCCTAGAATTATACTGTACAAAGAGGAATGAAACACTTAATGTGCTGATGAGACCCAACAGCTTTTTTCTCACCCAGGTTGACTGAGTAAATGTGGTGAGAGGAATTAATCGGGTGGGGAATTGAAATGTTCCTAGTTTTGAGGGGCAGGATGGAATGGGAGGAGGAGAGCAATGGGGAAATTCTACTTTAAAATACCACTTGCGGTTTAAAATGTTAGAATGGCCCCTGCTTTAGAGTTTTAAAACCTTTGGAGTAAATCCGTACTCATAGTCCCTGACTTACAATTTACTGGTATCTCTTTAGTAACTGTTTGAAGATACAATGGCATTGAAAAAGTGACTTATGACTATTTTTCAAACTTATAACCATTGCAGCATCCCCATGGTTACGTGATCAATATTTGGATGTTTGGCAACTGACATGTACCAGATTTTTCGGCATATAAGATGCACCAAGATTTTGAAAAGGCAAATTAAAAACAAAGTATTTGCACCCTGCAGACCTCCCCCAAACAGCCCATTTTTGCTCATTTTTGCCCTCCCCAGCCCCCAGGAACACTCTGGAAGCCTCATAAAGGCTATGCACGGCCATTTTTGCAAAGGGGGTGGGGTTTCAGGAGGCCAGAAATGCTGTATTCAGTGTATAAGACACACCCAGATTTTCACCCTCTATTTTGAGGGGAAGAGGTGCATCTTATACTCCGAAAAATACGGTATTTGTGATGGTTGCAGTGTCCCAAGGCCATGGAATCAACCTTTTGCAGACCTCCTGATGAGCAAAGTCAACGGGAAATCCAGATTCACTTAACAACCGTGTTACTAACTTAACAACTACAGTGATTCACTTAACAACTGTCGCACAAAAGGTTGTAAAATGGGGCAAAATTCACTTAATAACTGTCTTGCTTAGTCACAGGAATGTTGGGTTCAATTGCCGTCAAGGACTACCTATAAATCAGCATTATTATCATAGCTGATTTCTGTTATTCTCTTTTTTCTTGCTTCCCTCTGCTTCCTTCCTCTTCTTCCTCTCGTACAAATGATTAATAAATGCATTATTATCATAGCCATTTTCTAAAGAGGAGACCACTACAATGGCCTGACCAGTAACCAAGGGCTTACCAAACATCATTGTTTGATAGCAAATTCTCTCTAGATGGTTTCTTGGCTCTGTTAATTTTATTTGAGCAGAGTGAATGGCCCAATTTTGAGCACCAGAACTACCACCTAGTTCTATATGAAGCGAGGCTACCTCTGGTGCAAACCCTGCAAGAAAAAATGGAGAAAAATCACAACTGAGAATATTTGTGGATCTATTCAGGCTTGAGGTAAATGAAAGTAGATTCTGATTCCTCACAATAAATTTTTTTAGGGGTGGAGGAATATTCTAGAATTGTACACCTTGGAAAATGTTAAATGCTTTTCTTGAACTTCCAACCTAAGTCAACGTATGGTGTCATCCCTCTATTTATATGGTTTTGGCACACAGAAGCTATCAGATTCAGCCCCACCTTAGACCCTAGAGCAAGGGTGGGCAACTATTTTACAACCTTAGGACTTCAACTCCCAGAATTCCTGAGCCAGCCATGTTGCCTTAGAGTTAATGTTATTCTTCTGGAGTCAGATTGGCCCATGACCTGGCTCAGCATAAGGCATTTTCTGATGGGCCTACTTGAAATATGCCTCTTGTTTCATTGTCACTGATATTTCAGACTTACAAATTGGTCTGCTGTTTATCTAAAGGTATCAGGCTATGTTTTTCTCAGTTGCAATGTATGGCTGTGAAAGTTGGACCATAAGAAAGGCTGAGCTCCAAAGAATTGAGGCCTTGAACTATGGTGCTGGAGAAGACTCTTGCAAGTCCCTTGGATTGCAAGGTGATCAAACCGCTCAGTCCTAGAAGAGGTCAACCCTGACTGCTCTTTAGAAGGCCAGATCCTGAAGATGAAACTCAAAGACTTTGGCCACCTAATGAGAAGGAAGGACTTGCTGGAGAAGAGCCTAATGCTGGGAACGATTGAAGGCAAAAGAAAAGGACGACAGAGAATGAGGTGGCTGGATGGAGTCACCGAAGCAATAGGTATGAGCTTAAATGGACTCCGGAGGATGGTAAAGGACAGGAAGACCTGGAGGAACATTGTCCATGGCGTCGCGATGGATTGGACACAACTTTGCAACAAACAACAACAACTATATGTAGCCAAGCCACTGAAGTCTAAGCATCTCCATCTTATTTTCCATTTGATCATTATTTAAATGAAGAATCCATTTCTCTAGAATTGTTGAAATATCTGTTATGACAAACAAAGTTGCTGAATATGGAACAGGCAGCAGATATAATCTGAAGCCAGATGGCATAGACATGCTACAGCGGCTTCTGAGGAACATTTGAAGAAAATGGGATATGTTCTGCATCCCTTAGGATATATGCAGTGACAAATGGCACCGTCATCTTTGAATCGCAGCATTCTGAATTCAGCAGAGGCAAATTCTCAGGATCTACCTCTCATTCCACATGTCAAAATACCTGTTAGTTAATCTAACTAACACCTACGTGGAAGTTTGTTCAGCTCGGTTCTTGATTGCTTTAGAAACTGAACGATGCTTTTCAGATCAAAAGGATGCCCCACTTTTCTGGAAGCGTTGAAGAATTGACTCCCAAATGAAATGCTTTCCCGGCACGCCCCCTGTTGAGAGACACCAAATGGATGTCTGCTCTCGTGGCTATAACACTGAGATTGTTAGAATTTAATGAACTGGAGAGGTTTATGCAAAGAGAAGGGAAGAAGCTCAGCAAATGCTCCTTTTAAGTGAAGGCTTAAAAGAAGCCAGAAAAAGCAATGCTTTATATGCAATATAGCTTGGCAGGACTGCATTGTTCAGTTTATTCACATATAAGTTACCCCAAATATTCCAACCAGGCACCCTCCTAGCTATTTAGCACTTCCATAGGGCACCAGACTACAAAAGATCAAACCTGGGTTAGGGAAGAAATAAAATTGTGATTGGCGCTAAATAATTCAGGATGATGAATGAAACTTCAAGAAGATCCCTCTGAATGAAGTGATCCTTCTACACAGGATTTTCATACTTCTTCGGACTTAGATCCACATCTGTGTGATCTCATCTCCTCTAGGGTTTACCAGCTCAGCCAATTTATTTCAAGTGCAGATGTCAGATGTTTGAAAACAGAACAAAATTTCAAGGTTTGTTTGAAATGCTGAAGTTCTGTGGAGCTTGTGGGCATTTGTCAGAATTCTAGCCTCCTTTCTCTCCCTTCCTCCCTCCCTCTTCCTTTTCCTTTCTCCTTTCTTCCTTTTCCATTCTCCCTTTTCCTTTCTCCCTCCCCCCTCTCAAACAGAATAGTATTATTTCAACTACCTAGGATCTCTTTTAAGAGAGCATCTTAGGGAGAGTCCCATCATAAATGGTGAGTTTTTTGAAGATGGCTAGACAAAGACATGAAGTAAAAATGTGGATGGTGCATGTGTAAGCTATTTTATGTCCCTTTGTGTAAAATATGGGTGAGGAATTCTCATCGCTCCAAGACCTCTAGCAACTTAGAGAAAGGCAGTGATGAAATGGTGTTTCTTGATTCTTATGCTCAATACTGAGGTCAGCAGAAGTGATATTAAATAAGTATAATGGCAACTTAAGTACAGCATAAGTTAACACTAATTGGGGCAAGAAAAATCACAGCTTCATATACTTAGAGTTGAGATCTGAAATAGCTCTGGGAATCCAGGAAGGAAATTTGGAGTATGTAAACAAATAAGCCACTTTTGAAAACTTATTCTTGGGAGGTATTATCAGTAATCAATACATAAATATTACATAGAGCAATTAACCAATGGAAAGCTTGCCTTCAGAAATTGTGGGAACTTTGTCACTGGAAGTTTTCAAGAAGAGGCTGGACTGCCATCTTTCAGAAATTGTGTAGGATCTCCTGCTTGGGTGGGGGTTGGACTAGATGACCTACAAGGTCCCATCCAACTCTGTTAATCTGTATCTGATCATGTGATGAGCCAGAGCTTAAACAGATGCAAACGAATGACCAAAATGATTATGGTTTTAAGAAAAGAATAATGAAAGGAGAATAGAATATATAGAACCACATTCTATTCTTTCAGTATTATAACTTAGTCTCATCATAGAATTGACAGCAAATGCAAAAGTGCTGTTTACGGATAGAAGAGAATATTTGTAGCTCAAGGTTGAACTGTGGGATCCTTGGTGCCCTCTGTGCATGGTGGTTTTCTTGCAGACCTTTCATTACCTAGTTTGCTAATAAAATGTCTGCAAGAAAATAACAAAGCTCAGAGAGCACCAAGGACCCCAAAGTGACATTTCATTAAAAAAAAAAACACTCTCAAATAAATTTAGAATTAGCTGCTGTAAGCAGATGCAGTAAGTTGCTGCTTATGTTTTTGTAAGTTTGCTGTTTAATTGCTGAAGGGTCAGAAAACACATCTGAAGCCTGAAATGACTCTTTAAAGATTCACTTTGTTGTTGAAATTAAATAGGGTTTATTCAGAACATTTTCTACATGATTTAAAAACCCGCACTGCCTAATATGCTTGTTTACATCTTGTATTCAGGTATGAAAAGTACTGGTGGTTTCTCCTGATGAAAGGAAGAAAATGTCAAAGAATTTTAGGATAAATTGACAGAAGGTCTGAGATTTTTCCAGGTGAATCTGGTATGGGATACCAGATTTGCAAAAAGGGGAAATCAGCATTACCAAACTTATTTCCATACATTTTGCCTACGTCCTGGATTTCTGGTCACTTCTCATTTATGTGATATATGCATAGATTCGATTCTGCAGTTGGGTTGAATGTTCATAAATTGAGAATATTACATCCATTTTTCCTATTTATTTGATAAGCACATATTGGGTGAATATGGCTTCTACAGAATAGACAATTTCACAGCTAATCATTCTATCTTCAGAATCTGTAAATATCAGGAACCAACAGCCTTTATATCCTATTTTTGGATATGAGAGAAGACAGCTGGATAATCATTAGTTAGATGATGATTTATTTTCTTTCATCTAATGTAGCATGCTTCACCTTCTCCTCCTGTGAAAAAGCTATAATTTCCACCAAGCTTAAAAGCTATAATTTCCACCTGGCTTAGTGAACCAGTTATCCATCTACAAAAAAAAAGTATTGTTCTAAGCCTAACCCTACAGATCCTAAACACAAAAATGTAGTAGCTATTACACAGTGCTGCCTTACTTGAGCGGATGGTCAAGTTTGCTGCCATTCACTCAAGTAACAGCTACTATAAGGTTCAAATGAAGCGAATAGAGCTTTGCAGCACTTCAGAATAATTTAGAAAAGGGTTTTGAAACACCTAGAAGCATGATCTGCAATCTGTTAAAGCAGCTGAATCTTAAAGCAGGGATTCTACTGGTGCCTCTGCATTTGATCTTGAAAAAAGATGTGGTTGCTTTTTAAGGGATTGTAGTGAGGTGCGGTGCTATAATTGCATTTTGGTATTTTGAAATGCCTTTTTGAAATCCTATCTAAAACACTGCAAAGCATGAATGCCCGCCAGACCTAGCTTCAAAAATAGCATTCTTAATGTCTTATCCCAATGGTTGCTACCCATCTCATTTGGTCCAGCAAGCTGAACATGTTATGGGTTCCATAAGCCACAGAGTATTGGCAGGTGAAGACTAGAAGATATGCCTTCTCTGCCCTCTGGAACATTCTTGCCTCAGAATTCAGGTTGATTCTAAGTCCATTGGCTTCTTTTAAGGCCCACAGGGTGCTTGGATCTGGCCCACGGGGCTGCCCTGGAAACAGTGAAGGACCACCCCGGGGTGCCTCTGCCAGCAAAAATGGAGCTCGGGAGGGCCACGCACGGCCTTTTGCAGCTCCATTTTCACTGGCATAGCACTCAGGCCACCACAGGGACCAACATGATTGATGTCGAGCTGACACATCCCCTCCCCAGCCATGCCCCCCACCTCATTTCTCGAGGTCAAAGACAACCCTGATGTGGCCCTCAATGAAATCAAGTTTGACACCTCTGTTGTAAGGCCTTGAAGACTTGGCTTTGCGCCTAGGCCTGCACCCCTGTATGCGCGAAGGACCCCGCTTCAAGGCTATATTGGCAACTGTGATTACATTTTTTCATGGCTGTCATATATATTTAATGTTGTACTATGTTGCAACTGTTTTTAATTGTTTCATAATTGTTCTCTACCCAGAGTCACTTCTTTGAGATTGGCGGCTGTAGAAATTGAATAAATAAATACATTTATACAATTTCTCTGCATTTCCCTTCCAGACGCAGATATTTGAACACAGAGGGGTGAAACCAGAATCCAACACTGGATCCCTCTTCTCTGATCTCTGGTAGCATGTCAACAGGAGCTCTTTGGAATCGGGATATTCTGAAGATATCCAAATAAAGCAAGCAGGTAAGAATTCAAGAAGGATCCTAAATCTTTTCATTCTTTGCCATATCGTATTATAAGAAGACTTTTATCCCTAGTTTAAATTTTCTCCCACTTGAAATGACAGAAGGTATTCTTGTTGTTACAGTCAAATTAGTGTGGAGAGAAAATTATAGGTTTGCATCACAGCAAATCTCAGAATTCAGTGATATTTCTTTCATGAGTTGGTTTGAAGAACTAGCTGCCAATCCTTTCATTAAACTGGTCTTCAGTAAACTCTCAGGCCACCTCAGATTTAAAAATTGAAGTTTAAGTAATCCGTATGATACATACAATATAATAATTTCATGAAGAATTAGCAGTGATCAGATAAAACAAACCAGGTTGTGCCATCTAGTGATGATGTACAGTCAAGATTTGGAGACTCAAATGTATGAAGAGCTCAAATAGTGTAGGGGCTATATAACCCTACACATATATTGGAGAATATTTGCCAATTTTGTGCTGCAATTTTTTTTAGCTTATGCAAAATCCACATGTTCCATGTTTTATTAGAAAGTTTTTAAAAGTTTTTTTCTTTTTTAAAAAGCCAGTTTGATCTAGTGGTTAAGGCACCAGGCTAGAAACTGGAAGATTGTGAGTTTTAGTCCCGCCTTCGGCATGAAAGATGGCTGGATGACTGAGAAGCTCCACAGACAGATCCCTTGCCACTTTTTTCAGTGTTGTTGTAACTTCAAACTGTTACTAAAAGAATGGTGGTTAAGTCTAAGACTACGTGTATAACCCCTCAGCACCTGATATGAAATACTCCGTCCAAAAGTAAGAACATCAATGGGTTAACAAATCTAGCAGGATGTTAGCCCATGTAGGCATAACTGGATGGAATGAGAGAGGCAGGAAATTATAATAAACTGCTCTGTGTCAATTGTTTTAATCACTGGGTTGTGAATGAACAACTGAATGATTAAATCAAGCCTCTGACAAGTTAATTTGATCTTGTTTCATTGTACTTCCTCCACCCAAATATTGCACAATTTGCATGTGATATATATATAGGGATAATGGCGGCAATCTTCCTGTTCAATTTGGTCACAGGCAGAAGGAGGAAGATCTGATAGCGCTTACTGAATTGCTTATCACTGCATTCCAAAGTTCTTGTAAACAATGAGAGAGAGATAGGAACAAAAGTAAAATCAGCTGAAGCTGATTATCTACATTTTGAGTAGACTGGGTACATCTCTGGATCCCAGATTATTTCAGCCAATCAGCATCATATCTCTAGGTGATATTCTGAACCACAACCAGATTTTTATGCACAGCCTTCTCCCCTTCCAGCTACCTCAACTCGGTTTCATCCATGCTATTTGTGTGTTTGAATTTTTCCCCTTTTATAACAATTGAGCAGTGCTTTTTTCCTTGTCCCAAATGTTATAGAGTCTCCTCTTCAAGGTCCCTTCCTATTTATTTTGTTATTCAGTTTATCTCTTCTGTACACCTTGTTCAACACATGAAGCTTACTCCCTCGGAAGACAGATCAGGAGAGAGAGGGGGGGAGGGAAAGGGAGGGAGGGAAAGGGAGAGATGGAGAGACAGGGGGAGAGAGGAGGGAGAGAGGGAGAGGGAGAGAGGGAGGGAGAGAAAGAAGGGAAGAGGGAAGAAATCCCTGTTTTGGTACTCCAAAGAGTTATCATGGGTCAAAAGTCACAATGCTGAGGTCAAGTTTGAGCAATCTCAACCGACCTTTTGCGGATTTTGCTGCGAGCAAAGCAAACACACACACCAAGCGGGTAAAGGATGCCCCAGAATAAAATGGCTACAAGAAAAGGTGCCATTGTGGGAGTCCACAGAAAAACACCTGAGTAGTTTTGGCTGCAGGATTTTATTTGATATCTGTAGGACTCTTGAAGGGAAGAACCCCAGTTGTGAGAATGATTGATGCTGAGAAGTTTGTGGGAAGCGTTAACAGTTGACGGATTGAGTTTAGCCTGGGAAAAGGGATGCCCTCAAGAACACCTGGATTGGAGTCATGCTGGCTATAAACTTTCCCCTTGAGTGCATCCCCTTCACCTGACATAGTCCAGAAATTTTCCAGAAAATTCTCTCTGCAATCAACTCCCAGAAGAATACAAGTAGGTGGGGTTAAAGGAAGGAGACTTCAAGCTTCAATGGGAAGGTTGTTGTAGTTGCTGAACAAATTGTTCCATTTGATGGCCAGCAAGTAGGTGGAAATACACATTTACAAGAAAAGTGTTGCCATTATTAGGTGGGTTTTGGAGCAAACCCTATAGATGCAAATGGTATAGAAAAGCATACTGCGTTTGTGAACAAATAATTATTTGTTTATTAAGTTTTTATGCTGCCCATCTCCCTTTTTAGGCGACTCTGGGCCTTAATAATCAAAATATGAATTATTAAAATGTAAATTAATAATGTAAAACTACAAAAAACACCAACACTAAGAGACAGATGACACAAGGTCTTCTGACCCTGTAAGCCCCTTCCAGCATTGAGTGTCCCCCTTGAGACTCCAAGCCAACTGGCAGAGCCAAATTTTAATACCTTTCCTGAAGGTCCGAAGGGCAGGGCCATTTCTCACCTCTGGTGGTGGAGGGTTGCACAAAGTTGGGGCCAAGGATGGGGCCACAGCAGAAAAGGCTCTTATTCTTGAACCTGGATATAGAACTGCAGTGAACTCAGGAGGCGTGAGAAAATGATGGAGAACAGAGAGCTACATCCCAAAATATCAAACAAGCAACTTTAAGGATGCTTCTTATCTTTCTGTGGAGAGGAGAGGTGAGAAAAATAGTAAAAAAAAATTAGCTAACTACAATAACAATAAAGAAATATTAATGGACAATATTTAATGATATATACAGGTGTGTTGTACTGGTAAAAGTAAAACGGACAGAAGTGTTAATTTGTGAGTTTTGGAGGGGGGGAAGGAGAGAGAATGTTAGATATCCTTTTAATTGACTTTCTTTTAGAATATGGTATAAAGATGTAAAGTTATGGCAGATTCATTGATATAAATTAGATATAAATACAATTCCTATACCTGTGATGGAGAACCTGTGGCACGCAGTGCCCTTTCTTTGGGCAAGCGAGCCGTTGCCCAGCTCAGCTCTACCACGCATGCATTTGGGCCTTCCGCCGGCCAGTTGATTTTTGGGTCTCCGCCGTGCATGTGGGAGATGCAGGTGCATGCACAGGGAGTGGGAGGATCATCCCTGCACGTGTGGGGGACTGGGGAGCATGGGGGTGCAGTGCACCCTCATGCGCCATTTTTGGTTCCAGGAGGCTTCAGGGAGGCCTGCTAGGGCAAAAACGGGGCATGTGGGTTGCATGCATGTGAGGGTGGGAGCATGATAGGATCATGCACACATGGGCAGGGGGGAGGGTGCATTGCATTATGGGTATGGGCACGCGCGATTTCAGCACGTGAGGAGAAAAAGGTTAGTCATCACTGTCCTATACATTAATTTTCCAACCACCACTCTAGCAATATTCTAAGAGCTACCGTTCTAATCCAGTAATAGCCATTCTTAACCTTTTCATTATTCTCTGCTCACATCTATTCATTTGCTATTCCCTAATGCATGCTTTCACTTTATATCTTTCATTATGTCATTGATGTGGATGCTGCTCTGTCAGCAGTAAAGGTTTGCCCCAGAAATCTTCTAACTTGCTCCCCCCCCCAAAAAAAGGAACATTGAATATGTGCAAGTTGTGGTTAGCAAAAAGAGACTGGTGGAAAATTTCCTGTTTTTATATTCCTCCGACCACAGTTAAACCTTGGAAAATAGGTTTCATTAACCCATTTTGTTCTCTGCTGGAAACTTAATGCCAGGATAAACTGCTGAAGCAATCACTCTGCAAAATTTGTGTTTGTGTACCAGTGGTGAGTTTCAATTTTTTTTAGAACCTCTTCTGTAAGTATGGCCTGTTTTGTGGGAGTGGCTTGCCGGCCATGTGACTGGGTCAGAGTGGCTTGCCAGTCATGTGACTGGGTGGGCGTGGCCAATTTGTAAAATGTGGTGAAACACACTTAACAACGCTCTTGCTTAGCAACCAAAATGTTGGCTCAGAAACTCTGGCGTTTGAACCATGCAAGTCTTAAAGTTGTCAAGTTACAAGACCCTTGCACCCCTAACCCTTTTGAAAAAAAAAATCCCAGGGGAGTTCAAACTTGACAGCTTTAAGACTTGTGGACTTCATCTCCCAGAATTCCTCCTCTCGCTCTTCATCTTTTTTTTAATAATTTTTTTATTGTTTTTATTAAAAAGAAACACAAAAGAAAAAACCATCATTTGTTATATCTTGTAGAAAGCATATCCATTGGTTACAGGTATATTTCGTGCGTTTCTTCCACAATCATTACATATATTTCATTCAGTTTGGGTTGTACATTATAGAATTTATATATTTTACTATCACTATACTACAATTTTCATTGAATTAGGGTTTTAAGGACACAACCACCTACTGGCATTCCCCCCCCCCCCAGTCTCAATGAATCTGCCATAACTTTACATCTTTATACCATATTCTAAAAGAAAGTCGATTAAAAGAATATCTAACATTCTCCCTCCTTTCCCCCCCTCTAAAACTCAAAATTAACACTTCTGTCCGTTTTACTTTTACCAGTACAACACATCTGTATATATCATTAAATATTGTCCATTAATATTTCTTTATTGTTATTGTAGTTAGCTAATTTTTTTTTACTATTTTTCTCACCTCTCCTCTCCACAGGCCCAAGAGCGATTTACCTTTATAGCCATCTCTGAACAGAAATTTATTAATAAGTGTTAACAAAATAACCATTTAAAATCTATGACAATCTGAAAAGTGTTGACATTTCTAGTTAATAGTCACCAAAAGTATACATTAACATTTCTTTCTCTTTATTATACTTGAGAAAAAACCCAATTGTTTGCTAGTTTATATCACATCTCCTCTCTTCTAATCCAAATTATTTATACCTTCATGACAAGATCTAAACAAAAAAAATATAAAGTTTATAAGTCTTTTCACCAGATCTCAATTTATAATTTATGGCCCGGTTATTTATCCTAATTAAAGTTATAGTTTCATTATTAATATCATAGTAAATTATATGTTAACGAATAAAATTCAATGATGATCTAAAACAGTCTATCAAGTACTAAAATACCTACTTATTAATCATCAAAAGTTAGCTAATTTTTATCATCGAGTGCCATTATCAACCAGTGTCTTTCCAGTAGCAAAATGGTCCTTTCTCTCTCGCCAGCTGTTGTGTCAATTCTCTTTTTAGCACCTTTTCAGAGTTTAGAACTTCTCTCTGCACTTTGTGGCTTGAAGGATGTCTCATGTAGTTTTATTGCCCTTGAATTGTTATTAACGTAGGCTTAACTTTGGTTATCAAATTTATTTCTGGATGAATTTGTCTTCTTAATTCCATCCTTTTCGCTCTTTTATTTTCTACTGCATCTTGGAATTTGGGAAAAAGCTCCAAATTGTCAAAGTCACTTTTCCAATTTCCATTCTTTTCACTTTCACTCACATTTATTCCATTAATGGGTTAATCTAAGGTCTTGTCCTTGTTTTCTGTATTTTCATTCTCTTCTTTAATCTCTGGAGCTCCAACCCGCTCCTCTTTTATTGTGGCACCCCATAGTCTGTCCCATTTCTTGTCAAATCTCTCAAATTCTTCTGAAATGTTTTGGAGACCAGCCAGGATGTTTTGGATTATTAAGTTTTCTTCATCTGAATATTGATCCATTTTTCAGAATGCAAATGAATGTAAAGAAAAAGAAAAGGAGAGAGAGGAATCTGCCACTCTAGCCTGTATATATTTATTTCCAATCTTAAGCACAAGTTCTTTTGTGGTTTTCAAAGCAGAAGGGTTCTTATCTCTTTTTTTCCTTTTCCTTCTCTTGCCAAAATAGTTTCCATGAGCACCAGCAAAACACTGTTCATGCCCTTGAGTCTTTATCAGGTTTTATAAACAAGTTCCAAACCCTTCCCTTGCAAAGTCAGTGAAGTCAAATAGAAAAGAACAAAGGATACATTGTTTCAAGACAGGAGAAAACTTCAAGCTCAGGCTTTCAAATGGCAGATTCAATTATTTTTTCCTTATGCTTTTTCCTTAAGTATCTTTAGTGTGATTTTATAACAAATAGAATTTGTTAAAGTAGGAAAAAAATTAGTTTAAACCAAGAGAAACAGTTAAGCTGGTAGAAAAAAAATAGAGGAAAAAAGATCAGTCCATACACTTCAAGCGGATAAACAGGAAATGTTGCAATCACTTCAATCCACAAAACATTGTTACAAGCAGGAACAAAAAACTTTTTAAGGCAGCCCAATAGGGATTAAATTCTCCGCTTTATTCTTGCTTAGAGGATTAATTTTTTTAAAGGGTTTCTTAGGGCAATCTTGAGAAAGAAAAAAAAAACCTCATCAGATGGAACACTTTCACTTTCTCTTCCTTTGGGAGCCGTCTCCGACTATATCAGCCTAGGGACTGCCTGTTTGCCACCGTTGGAAGCGCTACCCTTGGGTCGATCAGGGACTTTGTGGTGTCCCTGCGACCAGCAAGGTTTTGTCTTCCCAGTCACTGTCTCTTCTGGATGGTTTAGGTCCTCCCAGACCGTCCAAGGGCAAAAGTGTCATCGCCGGGCTCGGACAGTCGAGTCCGCATGATGTGCCGTCGCAACGTTGGCTTCTCCTCCCTCTCGCTCTTCATCTTGATGATGTGCAGATGGGCGGGGGGAGGGAGTTGGAACCGGTTCTAAATGGCACTGTAGATTTGTGGAACCTCTTCTGTAGAAGAGGTTAGAACTGGCAGGTACGCACCCCTGGTGTGTACATACATGTACATATACATAACACATAGGTAGTCCTCAACTTATGACCACAATTAAGCCCAACATTTGTTGCTAAGCAAGACAGTTGTTAAGTGATTTTTGCTCTATTTTGCAGCCTTTCTTGCCACAGTTGTTAAGTGAATCACTGGTCTTGTTAAGTCAGTAGCACAATTGTAAAGTGAATCTGGCTTCCTTATCAATGTTACTTGTCAGAAGGATGCAAAAGGTGATCACGGGACCTCAGGACATTGTGACTGTAATAAATGTGGGTCAGTTAACCAGCTTCTGAATCTTGATCACCTGACCATGGGGATTCTGCAACGGTCACAAGTGTGAAAAACGATCATACGTGTGTGTGTGCGCGCGTGCGCGTACACATTTTACACCATTTCAGGAATTGGAGTGATAGGCTAGGGTTGATTAGATTATAGCTCCATTTCCTGAACTAGTGTAAAAATGGGTATATACAGGAAAGATAAAAACACTGCCCAGACTCATTTTATCAATATCTTTATGGTTTTACAATACACTATTGGGAGGTAATCAGGCCCTGATTATGCAAGAAAAAAGATTACCGGTAACTTAATTAGTGGCTGGAGTACCAATGCCACAGACAGATTGAATGGTTATATTCCTCTTGGTGCTCAGTTGTTTTGTTTTAGATATATATTTTTATGATCGATGTATACTAAATAAATGAAAATACATCAGTGACTGTACAGTAAAATAACCATATCTCACAATAATGGGAAAAAGCAGAAAAGGGGGCGGTGGGGTGGAGAAAGAAGGAAAAAGAAGGAAAGAAAGACCTGTGTAATATCAATATTCAGCATAAAATCCTAAAATATATTATTAAATCTGCAGTATACCAAAAGAGATTAAGTTTTTGAAGTTTGTTTCTAGAATATATATTGGTCCTGTAAATATTAGCTGTCCTCAACTTACAACAATTGTCTAAGACAATTTAAAAAAAGATTCTATCCAAAATAAATTGAAGTGAAACCATTTTTAAAAATTCTATGCACAATACTTTGAAATATATTGTGCATAGAATTTTTAAAAATAGTTTTACTTCAATTTATTCTGTGTGGAATAGTTTGAAATGTTTTACTTCAATTTATTCTGTGTGGATTCTTTTTTTAAATTGTCTTAGACTATTTAAAAAAAGATTCTATCCAAAATACAAAATACCAGCTGCAGTTATTCACTTAAGAACTGTGGCAAGAAAGGTGGTATAGTGACCAAAGTTACAATGGCATTGAAAAAAGTGACTGATTACCATTTTTCACACTTAGCGACAGTTGCAGCATCCTCATGGTCACGCGATCAAAATTTTGATGTTTGGCAACAGATTCATATTTATGATGGTTTTAGTGTCCTGGGGTCATATAATCACCTTTTGACAAAGTCAAATGGGGAAACCAGATTCACTTATGTTACTAACTTATCAGCTGCAGTTATTCACTTAAGAACTGTGGCAAGAAAGGTGGTATAGTGACCAAAGTTATAATGGCATTGAAAAAAGTGATTGATGATGATTTTTCACACTTAACAACCATTTTCACACTTAGCGACCGTTGCAGAATCCTCATGGTCACGTGATCAAAATTTTGATGTTTGGCAACAGTTACAATTTATATTTGTAAATTGTAGTTAAGTTGAAATAAAAAAAAATATTACAATACTATTTTTGCGTTGTATGAAAATTTTTGTTGCTCCGTATAAAATTTTTAATCAAGCCCCCACCCCCAGTCAAAGGTGTCCCTCTTTACTGAAAATCTGGTCACCTTAATTTAAGCATATCTCCATGTAAGCTGGTAGTCTCTCTCTCTCTCTCTCTCTCTCCCTCCCTCCCTCTCTCTCTCTCTCTCTCTCTCTCTCTCTCCTATTTATCTATCTATCCTTTTTATCTCTCATCTACCATCATTTGTTTACCATCTATCATTGTCTCTCTGTCTGTCTGTCTGTCTGTCTATCATCTATCAAACAATTAAGCATCAATATGTATATAAAATTAACAACTGTCAGGTGAGAGAGCATTTTAGGGTGCGGTGTGTGTGTGTCAGCAAAAGGCTATGATGTAGTTTGGTCCTTCTACAGATGCAATAGGATTTAGTAAAAAGGCAGGGAGGCAACTTGTGCCAAATTTTCTTTACCCTGCAATCCCAACCAAGTTGTTCACTCCTTTAATCCTCCACCTCTCCGGAAAAGATTTCTTAGAGAAATGGATGAGTCACTCTTAATGGTAGAGTACATCTACTTGCTTGAAATACTTGAAAATGTCTTGCTTCTTTGTCCAGGGTAGGCTGACGGAAAAATAAGCAGCATTTGATAAAATATTGAACAGCTTCATATCGTATCACAGGGCTGCACACTCATCATGGCCTAGATAAATCTGAGAATGCAAATGTGCCACAAATATGCAGCTTAAGGGTTAATTAAACCTTTAGTCCATCTAGACTGGTTCTTTTTACTGGAAATGCTGTTCCCTCACCCATGCTATTCAACTGCTGGATGAAATTTCTTGAATTAGGGTTTAGATAAAGAACCTTTAATATTTCAGCTGGCCAGTTAACTGGTTGTTGGTGTTCTCTGAGCTCTGTGGGTTTTTTTATAGGCATTTCATTACCAAAGTAGGCAAACTAAATCTGTGGAGGACTGAATTTATCATTTCAACTGGGAAACTGTGAACATCCTAGAAGCAAGCCAAGTCCAAGAATGTCAAAGACGGCACTCAGACAAATTGGCCATCAATAGGCACATAGAGATAAACAACATCTACATACCACTCAAAAGAGATAATCAAAAAGCCCAAGAGCAAACAAAAAGACCAAAACCCATCCTCACCAGCAATGAACAGAGACTAACACTTAATAAGAAATCAAGTCAACAAATATCCCAACGAAGAAACTACCAATGCAGACTAACAAACAGTAAACAACTGCCTAATCAAGGAACCACCAAGATACACTCCACCAATACTGGCAACTAGTATATAAAAATAAGAGCAAATCCCACTACCTTTTAACATTGATGTTGTTACCAAGTTTGTTAATGAAATGTCTGCAAGGAAACATTCAAACTCAAGAGTTCAACCATGAGATGCAAATATTCTCTTCTATCAAAGTCTCTAAGTGATATGCCCACAAGGAAATACATTGAAATGTTTTATTGCAAAAATTTGACTTAATTTAATTGAAATAATAATAGTGATCAGTGTATTATCTTGATTCATGTAACCTATTCCTGCTGAGCTCAGGCCTTAAATTAGCCCTAAATATATTAATGCAATTATGATGCAATCTATAGCTGTATAGTAGTCATGCCTAATATTATGTTAAGTTCCTAATTGAATGAATGATAAATTGCACTCTAATTATACTGTCAAGAGCATGTCTGTTGATTATTAAAACAGTGGCTTCAAACAACACTTAATATAATACAGTATTATCCTGTAAAGCATTTTCAATGATTTCTTTATAATGGTTATTTACAAATGTAATTTATCAAAGGTCCCGTACATTTCTAATTAGTAGCTTCCTGCTTAAAGGTTTTGACTCTTTATTGTTTCCTGTTAAGTCCAACTGGGATATTATCATTACATCATCCTTAAGCAGTTTTCATTGCCATAAAGAATTTAATTACTTTTTAACTTCCCCGTCTTTTTGTGTTGTAACAAAATAGTAGCTTTTTGCTGTAAAGAGAATATAGAGAAAAGCAGTAACTAAGCCGTTCAATATTTTTATTATTGATTTTCTTTCTCAGGAAGAAACGATGGAGGAAGGGTAATGAAAAATCAGTAAAGGAGCGCTACTGATGAAAAAGGAGTGAATATGACAAAAGGAAGCTTTTAACTAATTAAATAAAAATATTCCTTCAGTCGGCCTTTAAAAACACCAACAGATTCTGATGCTGAAATTAATTTTTCAATAGGGAACATAAAAACAAATCAGGTTAGAAGCAGAATCAAAAATTATTTAACATTCTCTGTGAATGATGTTGGGGACTCCAATAAAAAGCATATTTTTTCTCATGCAGGCATATCTAATATTACAGCTTTCAAACAATAAACCCACATAGGTGGATCCATATAATTATGAGCTATATGTGTTGCAGAAATCTAGAACTCTTTGCTCTCTCTAATGTGGTTTAGATTTTCACAACCTGGTTCTGACAGCCCTAGGTTCAAAATGAGGTTGAAATGCTCATGCCGTGTTTCTTTTTTCTTTTTTCAGATTAAAAAAGAGAAAGAAAGAAAGAAAGAAAGGACAGAAACAAGAAAGAAAGAAAAAGAAAGAAGAGAAAAAATGAAAGAAAAAAGGAAGGAGGCAGGGATGGAGGTAGAGAGGAAGGAAGGAAGGTAGGTACCGTGTTTCCCCAAAAATAAGACAGGGTCTTATTTTCTTTTGACCCCCGAAATAAGACCTTATTTTCGGGGAGGTCTGATTATTTTTGAGGTGCAGGAGGCGGCAAGCATGGTCACCTCATGCCTGCTACTGTGTTGCAATATTTTCAGGGAGGGCTTATTTTAGCGCATGTGCTCAAAAGCACGATTGGGCTTATTACCTGGGAAGGTCTTATTTTGGGGGAAACAGGGTAGATTTTTAAAAAAATATTCAAATGTTCAATGCAACATTCCCTCAGAACATTTCCAAGAGCATCCCTAAACATTTTATTTAATTGGAAGCCTGAGAATAAACAGAAGAGACTTTACAGCAGCAGATCATACCAAAGTCTGAATTTATAAATAGAAGTGGGGTGGGTAGATATGGCAATGAAAAACTGCTTTTTTGTCAGTGTTAATCACAATAAACCAAGTTGCTATTTCTACATTTAGCTCCATATTAACTGCAGTGTTTTAAAAATTGAGAGTGAGTGAACAGAAGAGACCCCTGTGGAAGGGGAGGAGGTTATACAGAAATCAACTAGATTCATTAAAATGCTTTTCTGACAACCTTTGCGCACTTTAAAATGCTCCCTTTTAGAGCACACTTGTAGTTTTATATTGAAAGAAAGAATGTTAGATTGTGCAGCATACAGGTACAAAGTAGAATTCTCAACAATGGAGTCGTAAAATCAATGTGAAAAGAATGCATGGTTTTTAACCCCAATAATTGTTTCATTGGAATTCTCAATAAAAACTGTACTGATATAATAGTGCCTTCCTGACCTTCCTTTGCATCACTACTTTGCCGAAATGGTCTTAGCCCCAAACTAACAAAAATGACGTACTTTAGGTATTTTGGGACACACTGCTGACTGATAGTACTAGTGACAATAATAAACAGATGGTGAGAAAGATAAAAATCCATTTATCCTGCTGCATCACACAGAAACATTGTGGCTTTACGTTAATGTTAAGTCAATGATCTGTCTCCCAGTTTTTTAATCTCATGCTAAATCCAAAATAATCTTAAATTCAGGCGGGTGTGTTTTACTCTCTCTAGTGGCCTTTGCTTTAATCTAGGTACCCCTGCCTGTGGCTGGAGGGTGTGAAACTTAGGAGGGTACAGAGCTGAACAAACATCTGTCGAATCTCCAGTGTTGGTTCTGTACCTTTCAAGCTCATTTTCCTTTGGAACGACCAATGAAACTATCCACCTAGAACATGCCATCTGGATCATTTTGTGGTGAGAAATGAATTTGCTGTAAGCATCTGTTCACCCAGGGAGAAGGAGATGAATGCTACCCTCTACTAGGTATCTTGCCCACTGTTCCTATTTATTCAACTTAGACTTGACGCAGCGAATAGCAAGCAATAAAGCTTAGACAGTTAAGATCCGATTAAACCCAGTCCAAGCAATCGTTGATTTAAACTAAAAACCCAGTTAAAGAGGAAGGTCTGGGCTCTTTGTTCATGAAAAGGAGAGAATGAGACTTGAGCACAACTCCAGAGGGAGCACATTCCATAACTCTTATTTGTAAGGCTAGCAAATATATCCCCCCCTCTCCCAACTCACACACCCTATCACAGTTGTTGACTGCTTTGCAGGGGTGCCTCATATGTTTGCAGGGGTCCCATCTGATTGCAGGGAGTTGCTTCTGGACTGTTCTCAGAAACAGGGGATTGTGAGTTTTAGTCATCCTGCAGCTTTTGGGGTTGGCTCAAAGATGTATATTTTCTAAATCTGGTAGAACTTTTGTACACTTGTTTCGAAGAATATAAATTTGATGGAATTTATTGATAAAAAGACTTCAATCCTGTTTAAGGTAAATAATACGATCTCGTAAGGCCAAAGAATTTCAGTCTAATGCTTGAATTTAGAATACTTCCACTATTTTTTTTTTACTTGGGCCAACTGATGCAGAGTTAGACCTGGTGAATTCTTGGACGTGAGACTGTAGGCTAGATTGGGAGTTGAAATAAAATTGGGAAAGAAGCAAAATACTACTATGGTTGCCAAAGTCGGGACAGTCAAAGGAGTTAAATGGGATTTGAAGGCATCTTTGCTTTTATATATCTTGCCATTACTGCTTATGCTTTCAACAAGTCAAACACTGGTATGAAGTGATTGAAAGCTAACACCACGGTATTCTTATTTCCTGACAGACTAAGAAATTGTCACCTAATGCCAGGCTATGAATACATGGCAAGAGAGAGTTTTGAAGGTTGAGAGTCTTTGAGTTTACCAACCATCCTGAAAATATACACATGTAACAGGATATTCCTTTTTTTGTGTCTAAACAGCAAGTTTTAAAAACCCTTACTAATACGAGGCTTTGTTGACTCAAAATATATTTCTTATACTTAGGCAAATACGACAATAGCTTTTCTGTAGGTTTAGCTGAATGAATGCTTCATTCACAAAGGAATTAGCAGGGGCCCCTGGTTTTTAAAAGCCAAAAGGAAATCGATGCACTGCATCAAAGAATCCTTGAGAATGACTCATGTTCTCGATGCTCCTTTTTTTTTTCATTCAGCTGTAGCCACTTAATATTTGAACTCAGCCAAGGAGGAAAAACACAAGTGAAAAAAACAAACAGGGAAGATTCATCTGCAGTCATTCACCTGTCTTATGTTCTTAGAATTAGCTTCTGAGTCATAAATCTATCTCCAAGCTGGCTGTTTTTGAGATTATCCATGAGGGGTATCCAACTTTGGCAACTTTATGACTTGTGGACTTCAAGTTCCAGAATTCCCCAGCCAGCTTTGCTCCACAAGTCCTCAAGTTTTAAAGTCCACAAGTCTTAAAGTTGCCAAGGCAGGACATCCCTGTATTACATGCTGGGGAGCATGGCCTGACATGCCACATGTACTTGTGTTAATGGCACACCACATTGAGGAAGAGAATTCAAGCTAGAGGAGAAAGACAAGCAGAGCGCATCTAATTTGCAATCCTGGAACGTCTTGTTCTCTCTAAACACTTTTCTGGTATTTTGTAGAGTAAATCCTGAATTGACTGACTCACCTTTCAATTACAGACCTAAAACAAATACCACTTTTCATTGGAATTGAAACACTGCAATTCACCAAGGCAGGCTTCACAACAGAATGGCATTTTCTATATATGCATACTATTTTGAGAATAACTACTTAATACTTTTGTGAACAAGATATGCATGTTATCTAAGTAACAATTAATGGAAGGTTAATTATCTATTATTTGGCTCGAAAGTCACCCAATTATTTAAGAAAAATATTCAATATAAATAAATCAATTTAATTGAAAAAGATTCATTATAATCAAATAATTCCACAGGTATAATATTTTCCAGTATCAGTTTTATAAAAGAAAAATGCTCAATTAAACCAAAAGTTGGTAAGAAACTGGGAGCCCAGGGGCAGAGGCTTCCAATCTGAATTCCAAGCCACACGTTTTTGGAGTTGAAGTCCACAAGTCTTGAAAGTTGCCATGGTTAGACACTCCTGGGTTACATGCTGGGGAAGGATAGCCTGACTAAAGGTAGAAATCCTTTATAATTTTTGCCAAATTATAAATTTTAATGTCGCTGAAAACATTAAATGACTGGAAAACAATGAGATTGCCCATTTTAAATTTTAATTAAATGTGAAAGGAAATCAATTTTTTTTCTTCTGGGTTAGATTTGAGATTGCTACTCTACAGCATACCATCAAAGATGAAGAAAAAAGCCCTGGGGAAAATAGATATGGAGATCTGGTTTAGATTATGTGGGTACCAGTAATTGAATCAGAAAAAAGTCCCTTCCAACTCTGTTAATCTGAATCCAGAAAAGCAAAGCAAACTTTTCAATTATCTCCCTATGGGCTTCTTGGATGGGCCTGCTGCTAAATGTTTTTCTGCAGCACCCCTTGAGCAATTCCCATTCTGATGCCCATCAGATGCAGTTTCCATCAATGGTCAGCATGAAACTGTTAGGATCCTTAGTGCTCTCTGAGCCTGGTTGTATTCTTTCAGACATTTCATTACCTGATTAGGTAACATCAGTGCTAGGTGACTGTTAGTCAGAATAGCTGAAGATCTAGAAGGCATCAAGTCTGAAAAAATTATTGCTTTGTCAACGCCTTTTCACTACCCACTCATACTTAAACCAATTTATATAAGCATCTGCTTATAGGCATGAACAATGTCCGAGGATTAACCCCATATTAATTTGTCTAAAGAATATTTACACAACACCAGGGAACAATAACGAGTTTTCTATCTCTTTTCTACTATCAAGTATCTTATCTTTTCACCTGTTTGGAGCAAGATAAATGTGTTTACACTGCAGTGTTTTATTGCAGGAGTTGTTTGCTCAGTTATGCTCTTTGTAACTTTGTGTAAAAATATTAACTGAGTTCAAGCACTCAATGTTCAGTATGTTTGTTTGTTTGTTTGCCTGCCTTCTGGAAGCATTGTAAGTTTCCTGTTGAGGTTTTTCACAAGACAAAATGCTGAGAGTGATTTTTTGTGTTAACCTGTCAAAAAGGTTAGCAGGCAGATAACATGTACACTAAAAATCTCTGCATCCTCCAAATAGCAGAACATCTTTATATTTGAAGTCAAATGCAACAGTGGGCAATCCCTTAATAATAATGAAATTACTAAAGTTAAGATTTCAAGCACCTTTTCTCATTACCATGGTACCTTACTATCCATTGTTAATTGGTTCTGGTAGATGCAAAAAAATGAGTACCAAATTATTCCCATATGGAATAATGTAACGAGTCACAAGGCAGCAGACAAAATGACAAGTTCTAGCTTGTGCACTGAGCACCAAACAAATGATGAGTACCGGGACATAATTTTTGTGTCAAAATGTGTTGAATACCAATTTGGATGTGTTTCAAACCAATTGAGTACCATCCTACAGGGTACCAGTGTATATAAGGTTTGGTGACTGATTAGTGATATGGAGACCATTTCTTTAAGAAGTTAGATATGATACTTAAAAGTCGGGTATAGATATATCAGAGTCCGTTATGGGAATGGAGTTTAATTTTGCCTTGCTGCTTAGATCAGCTCAACTGAAGTTCCACCCATGTACCAAGCGATCTTAAGAAGAATGAGTCAAGTCATAATACAGAGTTTTGCCTCTTTCATTTCAGTGTTGAAATTTACAGTGATATCTGATACAGAGCAGTTGTCCTCTGCACACCCCTGTAGGTGGTTCAGGGAGGACAAATTCACAATTCATACAAAAGTTAGTTTACAAATTTTTGGCAATTAATCTTGAGTAACCCGTTTTATCCTATTGCCATTTTCCAAACATTGAAAAAAATTATACAATAATTTACATTGAAATGTTATTCCAAGGTGCTTAATAAACTATCTCCTCCCCGGATGATTTACAATTGGGCCTGTACAATTATTTACAGCTAGTACTTCTGAAGCACTTACTATAATATGGCTTCTCGGAAGGTGCTTTATACATAGCCAGTGGTGGGAATACTTAAGTTTATTCAAGGGTTACAGGTAAGTAAGAACCATTGAAAGTTGATAGTGAACACAGATCTTTATAACTTTGTATGAAAGTGGTGTTTGTTTGTTTTTTGTGAACTTGTTCCACCTGTGCCTTCATTCATCAAGGATCTCTTCAGCCACTCTCTGGCTACCATGCAAAAGTGTAGAATGCAAGTGTAGACTAGATTCATGATAAATCATCCTCTGTGCTTACAACTGATATCTGTAGAGAAAAGGAAAGTTATATTCAAAATGAATGCACCTGTGTTTCAGGCAGGTAAGGTTTAGGGATCAGCTGTTTATTGCTGAGGGTAAACTGAAACCTCCAAGCTTTCCATTACATTTCAGTAATGTGCATCCCTTCATTTGAAGACAAAAGCACCTAAAAACTGCTTTCTAAATGCAACTTGGTTAACAAATTGACCAGACCACCCAGTGCTGCAACATATTCACAGGAAAAAAAACATTCCCTATCCAAAACTGCACGGTCTGCTCACTTTCTTCCAAATGTGAAATGTGGCCCATACCACTGGGAATCTCTCCTCCACTCAACACCTGCAGACTATAGGAACACAAGCTTGTCTGTGCCATCAGTTCTCATTCACACACACACCTCCCCCCCCCATATATCCTTTTAACCAAGGAGTAACTGCTGAAGCTCTGATAGTTTTACATCAACTGCCATTGTTAAGCTTTAAACATGTAAATTCTAATATGTTGATTAAGTGCCCTAAAGCCTTCAATTGAAAAGCAGAGAGAGCTGAGGTGGTGCAGTGGTTAGAGTGCAGAACTGCAGGCTACTTCAGCTGACTGCAGTTCGGCTGTTCAAATTTCACCGGCTCAAGGTTGACTCAGCCTTCCATCCTTCCGAGGTGGGTAAAATGAGGACCCGGATTGTTGTTGGGGGCAATATGCGGACTCTGTAAACCACTTAGAGAGGGCTGAAAGCCCTATGAAGCGGTATATAAGTCTAACTGCTATTGCTATTGCTAGTTCTTGGCAGAAACTGGTCAGGATTTTGAAACTTATTGACTGATTATAGGCTCATTGTTGATTCTTAGTGACCACCATAGATAGATCTTCTCCATGACAATCTATCCCAAGTGTCAGGACCTATTTGAGATTTGGCTTAATCTTTAAAAATCCATATCCTGGAATAAATACAGACTACAACAGTTGTTGGGATCCCTAATCAGATGCCATAAGAATTGTGAAAAGCTTTTCATGATTTTCCAAAAATCATTCTTTATATTTTGGGTACCAAGTAGAATCGCCTGTTTTACCTCTATCAGTGACTTGATAGAAAATAGTAGTTCACTTACTGCTGGATACGTGTGCCCAACTGTGTTGCTGTGTCTTCCAATATCTATAGAGATATCTTCCTCTGTGGTTTTCAGATACACTGGGTTGTCAAAGTTCATGCTTTTCATATTCTTCTGTTGCCAGTTGCGCCACATGAAGTAGCCTCCTGCTGCTGCTGTTACTAACAGTACTATGAGAAATTGTGAGATTTTAAAAACTCAGCTGGAGTGCCTATTCGGTTTTAAGTAGGACTTAAAGACTAAGACTTCATTGCTTGTATTATGCCTTTTCCTCAAGAATCTCATGATGGTCTCCCCTTCTATTTTGTTTCTTCAGAATAATCATGCGAGGCAAGTTAGGCTGAGAAAGGGAGATGAGGGGGAGACTACCCATTGGGCATTACTACCAAGTCAGGATCTAGATGTGGTTTCTTCCAACGTTATTTGGGCAGGGATGGGCTTCAAAATTTTTAGCAAGGGTTCTCTGCCCAGTTGCTGGGTGGGCGAGGCCATGGTGGGTGTGGCCCAGTCAGCCGCCTGCACCATGGCGGGGGCATTTTTGCCCTCCCCAGGCTCCGGAGGCACTCTGAACTTCCAGTAGGCCCATATTTCTCTCTCCCTGAGCCTCTGCGCGAGCCTAGCACTTACCTGCATCCCGAACAGGCCATATGGGTACTCCTGGGAGGGGTGGGCGGGGCCAGCCTGGAGTGGGATTTGGGGGTTCTTCAAATTGCACAGAATCTTAGCTAAAGGTTCTCCCAAACCCTTGCAAACCCCCAGCAACCCACCCCTGTTTTTCAGTCTTCTGACCACTATGCCCTTCCTGTTACCTCTATATATTGCTTTTTTCAAAAAGAATTTTATATCCCAAAGGAAAACATGGTGGAAGTGGAAAAAAAAAACCTATGCTGAAAATGTTCTTTTCTCCTGATTTCAGGGCACTGCCTCATACTTACAGATAGGAAGAATAGCCCATGCTGCTGACGTACTTCTGGAGGAAGCCAGTTCTTCTGATACTGGACTGCTCTGATTTTGACCTAAGGAAAGAAAACAATCACAATAAATTTACAATGTACGACTTACAGTACATTTATCATTAAGGATAGTCTGATCAAGTTTGTTATCTAAAACACTGCCCAGTAAAGAAACTACATATATCAAGAAATGGCCATGATTTATATCAGCTCAGTTCACAATCACTTCATTATCTGTTCAAAAATATTTCATCACTCTTCTGACATGACCATCTTCCTTGCTATAACAACAACAGATTGGACCAACAGAGATGGACGGACATTGCGGGACAGCTAAGCTCCACCCAATGAGCATTCACAAATACTGTTAAAAAGAACTGAAATCCCAGACAATATGAAATTGGATGTTCTAGTCTCAGCAGTAAGTAATGAGCCTTTGACATGACTGAAGGATCATCTTATGTTTGCACCCTGAGATTATTTTTAGATCCAGCCTTGTTTTTGGATTATCAGAACTTGGAGTGCCCACATAGCTATTATATGACTCACAGAATCATAGCAGCTCTACCTGAACTGTGTACAGGTAATTCAGCAGCTGCATTGCTCATTTGTTTCAGAGCTCAAGTTGGGTTTTGCTTTTAAATCTGAAGGACGAAATACTTAGGACCATAAAGCTGCTCAACTCCTTGCAAAGATCTAGCCAAGCATTGCTCTGCATCCCATGGCTGAAGGAAGTCTAACTAGATGTGACTTTGCTTCCAAGGTATTAAAACTTCCTACTGAAATTGGTCTGCTTTAGTTAAAAAAACTGTTGATTCTTACTCGGGGCCTTTTTCTGCAGGAGTCGAACTTATTTTTGCCCTCCTGCTTTTTGTTCCTCTTGGATTGCTAAAATGGTTCCTTTTAACTAGTTGCTTTGAATGTTTTACCTAGGCAGTGAAGAACGCTGCAAACAAGGCTTAAGGTACAACTTTACCAGAAGTTTCACTAGGTATTCTTTAAGAACTTAAATGGTTTGCCAAATCAAGCCAAGTCACTCTAGCTCCACATTCTTCGAAATAATCCCAGCAAGACTAACAGCTGTTCATTCCTGCTTACGCAGTCAAAGCTTTGGCTTAATTTATCCTGTTTTACCACCAACTCTTTTGAGCTGCCTTGGATCAGGACCAATACCTCCAGAAAGTGGTCCAGGTGGTTTGTCTGTTCTGCTGCTCTCTTTTGTCTCAGTGAAAGCCACAGCAGTTCCTGTACCTGAAATTACAGATCGGTAATTTTGAAGCTCTGCATTGGCTTTTTTTTTTTTTCATTTTTCTCCCCATTTTTGGGGTGGATGTGGAATACCCACAGCAGATGAGTATGGTCATGCAGGCTTAGTTAATCTGGCCCTGAAAGGTGTTAGATTTATTGTGCTATGAAGATGCAGCCAACAGGCAAGGATATCATTATGGTCAGATATCATAATGCTAGGAATCACTTCTTTAGCCAGTTCGGGTAAGCAGAATCATCGCGGAAAACAAAGCAAATATTGCAGTTTCAATTCAACAGAATGAAAAGATCTACTCAGTCAAGTTTGTTTGAATCAAGCTGCAAATCTATCACCACCAGCACACAAGTGTCCTTTAGCGTACCTTAACTGACTTGCATATTATTGTGCTTTTATATCCAAATCAGAATGCCAACTGCAATTATGCAATCCAAGACCCTGGATTAGTATTTACATAAAATTTGAATTATTCAAAACATCTTGCCTCTTTATAGATTACAATTATATATTGCCAATCGGAGTTTGAGGCAAGGAGCTTATGAACCCCTGGCAGAGAAGCAGCTTTTTATGGCTTGTATCCAGGTACATCACGGCTGATAATTAAATCAGGCCGATGTTCAGATTTAATGTTCTACACAGCATGCAGTATCCATGAAATGCAGAAGCCAGGCAGTCGGGATGCTGTTTAATGGCCAAACTTAATACTTTAGCAGGAGTTGTATGCATGAGATGGCAGGACGGAAGCGCTTCCTATACAACCACAATGAGTCACAGAATATACCTTTGCATTTCAAGCCATTGTCTTGCAGGGCATCTCCATCGGGACACATGCAAGTATACTTTGGGGAACGACTGTTTATCTGGGGTGCAGGCAGGCAAAGGTATTCACAGCCTCCATTTGTCATGTTCTCATCTTCGCACCAGTTTTTCCCTGTGGGTAGAAAAGTTTTTAACATAGGTCTTCTAGGATGGAAGACCACGATTTCTAACGAAGCAGCAAAGGTTGCAGCCTACTTACTATTTGAAACAATTACAATGTCTTACTTGGCTTTCCACTTCAGATCAGGTTGAAAAGGTGCAGAGGTGGGTTCTTACCGGTTCGCACTAGTTCGGTAGAACCGGTTCGTCAAATCTACCGAACCGGTTAGAAGAGGTTCCACCAGTGGCCCCGGAAAGCAGGCCACACCTACAGAAGAGGTTCCAAAAATTTTTGAAACCCACCACTGAGAAGGTGCTACAGGAGTGCTGTACCCACTACCCCTTCCAGGATATCCAGTGCACAAGCTGAGTTACCCAATCTTTTATGTTACAAAGCAGGAGGGGGAAACTATGGCAAATTTCTGACTTATGGACTTCAAGTTGCCATAGCTGCACACCTAAAGGCACTATTTCTATTCTCAATACTAGATGGCATTTGCAAGGCATTTTGAAATGATACCACCAAAAAGTCAAAAGGAATGGACAGATTGAAATCATCCAAACGTTTTACTCCTCAGGGAGGCCTAAACAATATAGACAATCCTTGGCTTATGATTGGTTGCTTAACAACCAAAGTTACAATGGACATCCCATTTATGATCTGGATGTGAACTTCTAATGGCCACCCTCAGTCCTGTGACCACATGTATGGCTGTTTGCAGCATCCTGCAGTCATGTAACTTTGATTTATATATATATGCATTTTTGTTGGAAACCAGTGTTTCCTTCTGATTACTAGCAAAAAACATCCATTGAAGACAATGGATTCACTTAAAAACTGTGGCATTTTATGATCACCATAAAAAAGTCATAAAATCAGAAGCTGGTGATCCACTTAAGACAGACATGATTTACAACCATAATTCCAGGCTCAGCTATGGTCGTAATCCCTATGGAGGACTATCTGTACTGTGTTTTTATCCCACCTGTACTTGAGAACTCAAAGAGTTTTTGCTTGGAATTTTACACCTGTGCCCCTGCTATTACCTGACTGCTGAACAAGTTCATGATATACAATGATGTCTCGAGCATCATAGAGATTGTTTACTACTGTTTGCAGCTCAGATCCTGTAAATTTGTTGGCGCTGTAGACGGCTTCGTTTTCCCAGTCTGTCCAGTAAACCGTGTCCTAGGAAGAAAAGAGCGATTATTCCAAACTGAAGGATTATTTTTTAACTTCCTCATATTTTAGTAGTGGAAAGTACACTAAAGAGCATGCATTTCATTACTTTAAGTTATAGGTTAAAAAAAGTTATAGGTTAAAAAAAGAAATCTCTTCCAAATGAACTCATCTTTCTTATACATTTGCTACCTTTTTGTGACCAGGGTCATTCTTTGTCTCCCTTTGTTTCCTGCCCCACCCAGACCAACCCTAAAGGTTGCAGGAAATACAGCAGTAATACCATAAAAAGAGACAGGACAGAAGGCTATATTTTTGGGTGCGTTTTTTTTAAAAAAATACTAAGTCTAGCTTCTCCAACTTCTTTTCATTGAAATTCTTATGTGAAAAAAAGGTAAGATGATGCAAGGATTTCACATATGTCTATTAAATTTTAGCAATGCAATTTCCCCACCCCTCAAAAGAACTAGATCTTGCAACCTCTCAAAATACATATCTGCAAACATTGATTCTTACCTCAAATATTGTCAAACTAAGAGGATGAGCAAGAAATTCGTGGGATGCAAATATAATCCTGCGGTCTTGCCCATTCATATCCACGCTGGAAAGTTTATGCAGTTTGGAGTCAACCCAGTAAACGCGATTTTTTACGCGATCTAAACAAAAACACGTCAGTAATTAGAAGAACCGAAGAACCATGATTTAGCAACTTCCTTACTTGCTTCAACTCTCTTTAAACCTGGAGGTCTAGGGAAGTTATGAAGTAGCATTCCTGACTACACAATGGGTAAATAAAAGCCATGACAAACAGTGATTGAAAGAATTCTTATCACAGCCAGAAGAAGATGGCCACGGCCATTCAAAAGCCAAGATATAGGTAGGTCAATACCACCTAGCTAGGCATTAGTGATATTTTGGGTGGGAAGAAAAGAGAACATTTTAACATGGAATTTCATTACAGAAGGTCACTTGCCTTCAACCCTTAATATACTAGTCTAATTTAACCAATAACTCCAAGAATTCCTTAAGAAAGGAACTCCAACGTGGTATGAATAACATTAATATACCTAGTGCAATCCCATTGGGCCTTTCAATATCTGTTGTCACAAGTTGCTGCCTGTCAAGTCCATTCATCCCTGCTTTCTCAATTTTGGCTGGTTCACCCCAATCAGACCAATACATGAAGCTGTAAGAGAAACCAGGTAAGAGCTGTCATCAGTCTACTCTTGTGAGACAGTTATTTTATTTCTACCGTCTCCTTCCAAGCATGTTTCTTCTTCAACTGAATCTTAAATTTGAGCCACCTCCCCCTCCAATATATTATTTATCCTTAGAGCTCAAATGTCACTTATAGAAACTGAATGACAAAGTTCACTTCTCTTAAGGCTTTCTATTGTGTGGGTGCATTGTTCTATGTTCTGAAGAAACACAATGCTTTCTCAGCAGCTATTAATAGAGACACTCAAGTAAGATGTGTAAGCATCACTGGCAAGTATCTAATATTACAAACTAGCAATTCTTGCTATGCCACCTCCTGCTATATCTTTGTCAACATTGCTTCTGGTGTTAGCACAGCTGTGAAAGAGATTCTGAAGTGAAATTACAATCACTTTAGGATTTCTTCTGAACTGCATGGGCCCTCCCCTAGAAGACCCTCCAATATCACTCCTCAAATTATGTGATTCAGGACTCACAGGAATCCAGGAGTGTTTAATTTCAGGAGGCTGCCTATTAGTGAAGGACAATTCTACTAAAGAGGCTTAAAGGTTCTCAGAATTAATGCTCAGATACTTCCATATTAAGTATGTAAATATGGGCTTACCCAGAAAGTGGATCGACAGCCACACACGCTGGCTCCCTTAAGTCAGTGTTAAATAAGACTTTCCTTTTAATGCCATCAAGGCTGGCCACCAAAACGGACTTTAGGGAGGAATCGGTCCAATAGATGTTCTTATAAATCCAATCAACAGCGATTCCTCCAGGACTTAGTACATTGTCTACAATCCGGCGATGTCGCACTGGTTTGTTACTAGAAGTAATTGAGGCACTAGGGAGAAACATTTCATTAAATGCAGTCACCAAGGAACAGCCTATATTTAAGCATATGTAAGCATATGGCAAAGGCACAAAGAACAGGTCATGTCTGGTTCTAAGCTAATCCTAGATCTTCCCTTGAAGTTTAGCTTCAGCTACTGTTCAATTTTTATCTACCTTTTTAAATGTTTTTCCACCAAAACTGCTTCCTACAACATTCAGATAGTTGTGTTCAAACAAGGCTTTTTAGGATAAAATCTGTCAAGAATATATAGTTGGCCAAGAGCTTCTATGGTGCTTTCAAAGTTTACCTGGCCAATTATTACAGCTAGAGTTCTCCTAGATCAGCGTAAAAAGCTCATCAATTATAACAGCAGTTGAAACAAGGCATATTGTTAATTTTTATTTTAGTGATGGCTGGTTAATGCAAAAGACATTTGGCAGGGTAGAAAGCAAGATTTTGGGAGAAAGCAAGGAGAACATTGCAGATGTTTCTATTTAGATCAGGTGTGTCCAACCTCCAAACCTCAGGAGGCATGTGACCCTAGACAGTTAGTAATATGGCCCCACAAGATCATAAACCTTTAACAATATTTTGTGCATTTATATCCATTAACTATATTACATGTTTTATTATATGCAGCCCAAGACAATTCGTCTTTACTCAATGCAGCTCAGGCAAGCCAAAAGGCTGAACATGCCTGATTTAGATTAACCCAACTGCTAGCAGACAAGAGCCAAGCATGTCATTTCCCACAGAACTATTTAGATCCTGTCCCACCATTAGCAGCTGCCTTCACTCCACTGCCAAGAAGAAACCAAAACGTTACCCTCTCTGCTTGGACCTATAAAAACTAGAGCTATAAATGAAATACATAGGCCACTTCAGACTACTGACAAGACCCAGGTACAGATCAGATGTTGTACAGTGTCTCTAAGAAAAGCCATAAATCTTTAAAGACTGGCAGGAATTCGCTCCCGTTTAGAGACTGAATTAAGAAAGGTATTCCAAGGCAAAGCAGTGAAGGTGGAAGGGTCAATTTCTTTAGTCCTTTTTAAATTGGGAGGGGAGCTTTGACTTACTCCCTCTACTCAAAATAGGTGCTTTAAGCTATTGGAAGTTTGATATGCTTACTTTTATGAACATTATTCCCTTTTAAAAAGAACAATTGTGCTGCAAAGATTGAAAACGTGTTACTAAATTTCAGTAGGATGAGCTTGGGGAAGTCCAAAGGTTAGCCCAAAGGAAGCAAGAAGGCTGTATATGTTAACCATGAATCAGAAGCATTTTTATCATAAAGAACTGACACTCACAGATTGGTTTGTAAGATATGGCAGATACGTTACGTTTTCACCATCACACAGAAAGAGCTTACACAGTTAGTTTACCTGAGGATTGCATTTGGTCCAACGTCAGCCCAAAAGATTTTGTGGTCAGCCATGTCGGCATCCAGAGCAACCACATTTCTTAGGTCTCCTATGAGCTGAGTGTAGTCCTGTCTTTCGAGAGCAAACTGCCTGATGTTCCAACGATTTGTAAAAAGCAGGCTTGGTTCTCCTCCTGCAAGAGTAAATTTGTGTAAAGCTAGGCATAAAAACCTACAGTCAATTGCTGAAGAAACAGCTCTTCCCCAAAGCTCTTGAAATAAAGTTGCAAGCCTCATGCAGGCATGGGCTTAACCATCCATGTATTCAGCCACCTTAACTGGAACTGCGTATTCAAGAGTCCAAATGCTGATAACGCTCCAGAGGGAGTCAGCAATGCAAATTTAACATGATAGCCTGGATGGGACTCTCAAATTTCAATAGATTTAGACTGGACAAACAGACCTATTTGATCAACAGTTATCAGTATAAGAAGTGTTAGTCATGCCTTTCTAAGACTCTATGACAGAATTTGAGTTGGGTATTTGTTTCCAATTACTTACCAATTGCTTTGCATACTCCTGTTTGTGGATCCATTCGGTAGCCCCGACTACATTCACATTTATAGCCCAGTTTGGTATTGACACAAATCTGACTGCAGATACCTGGATTCTGGCATTCATCAATGTCTAGGAGGGAAAAAGATACTCATAGCTGCAACGTACTATAAACAAAGGGTAACTTCAGAAATGTTTTCTTTTTCAGGATCTTTACCTCCACATGTTTTTCTGTCTATCAACTCAAAGCCAGCTGGACAATCACATTCGTAACTTAAAACCAGATCTCTGCAGATGTGAGAGCAGCCTCCATTGTTCAACAAACATTCATTTACATCTGAAAAGGAGAAGAATTAGTAATGCCATTCAAGTTGTTATTTATTTGGATGAATCAGCAATGCAAATATTTCAAAGAGGGAAAACTGTAAAACTCTGTGCAACTATAGAGCTTCCGGATTGGAATTGGGTCCTTTGACAATAGGTGCTACATTATTCCTTGAGATGAGAAATTGTTTCATTACTTTTACTTATAGTTGGCTTTCTTAATTACAACTTACGGCATTCGTTGAGAGGCTCATCACTCCAGTCCCTGCAGTCCTGTTTCTGGTTGCACACTTTGTTGAAATCTATGCACTCACCACTACTACACAAGAATTTTCCAGGTCCAGTGCACTGATTAACTGGAGGATGGAAAGAAAAGCCACAATTAAATAAATAGCTCCATGCTCAACTTAATGCCTCCTTGTGGCATAACTCAATTATCCATTTCAGGGAATCAATACCACCATATTTTTCAGAGTATAAGACGTACTGGAGGATAAGATGCACCAAGATTTTGAAGAGGCAAATTTAAAAAGTTTTTGCACTCTGCAGACCTCACAAAAACAGCCCGTTTTTTGCGAAAATGGGCCCATTTTTTCCAAACAAAAGGGTATGCCTTTAGGAGGCTTGTAGAGTGCTCCTGAGGCTGGGGGGGGGGGGGGTAAACATGAGCAAAAAATGGCATGTTTTTCGCTCATTTTTGCCCTCCCCAGCCCCCAGGACCACTCTGGAAGCCTCCTAAAGGCTATGCACGGCCATTTTGGTGAAGGGACTGAGTTTTGGGAGGCCAAAAATGCTGTATTCAGTGTATAAGACACACCCAGATTTTCACCCTCTTTTTTATACTCTGAAAAATATGGTATTTTATGATAAATCAGGAAAGTTGTAATACTCAGCTGCAGTAATATAAAAGTCTCAAAGGGCATGATCCAAGGAGCAAATATAACCAACTGAAGAAATCTTTCATGGAAATTACCACAAGGTTCTCTAGAACATGGCATAAGGAATATGGCTCCTACATATTCAGGTTACATACTGACATCTGCAAACTCTTAAAGTTCTTGTTGCTTACCAGCATGACAGTTCACTTCATCAGTCCCATCTATACAATCTCGTACACCATTACACTGTCTGGTTCCATGAATACAGTTGCCATCCTCACATCTGAATTGGTCAGGTCTGCAGGTCCGAGAAGCTGAATAGAGGAGATACCATTTAAGGACAACGCTTCTATCAGCTATTCATGCCAATAGTTTTAACTGAAACAATTTATTCATTAGAAAATTAAATATCTACTATGTGCTAATGTGAAATTCCTTAGGATCAGAGTGGCATTTATATCTGACTTAAGAAATTAATATCTATTATCCCAAGTGCACATTTAAAAATGTTCCATCATTCTGCAGAACCTTGGAAATCGTATAAACACCAGTGTCTGGTTTTTTATCTCCTTTTCCAAGGACTTGAATTTTAAGGACAAGGATATTCACTACACACAATGGGAAGAGAATTAATTTTGTGGAATTAAAACAATAAGTGAAAACCTACTAAATATATTTTTCAAAAAGAATGATTATCAATACCAACTGAGTTCCAAATAGGCCAGGTTTGATCATTCCTTCATAAAATAACTATGTCTCTTCAATTCAAATTATTAAGAAAATTTGAATAGTACATCTCTACTTAATTTTTACTAAGAAAGGAACCTTTCTTAAAATTAATCTTTTTTTTTAGAGAACTACAAAATATGAGAAAATACATACTTTTAGCTATACCCCACAAACAGAGATATAACCATAATTGTTGGACTGATAAATATCACAAAACATCTTTAAAGTTTAGGTTTTCAAATATATATGAATGCGATGAATCTCATCCCAGAATTCATTTTAAATGTTTTATGATAATCAGAACTGATTATGGAGATTTTTGATAGGTAACACCAGTCCTATAATTACACAACATAAATTGTACTATTCCAGATAGTATTAACCAAAAGGCAAGCAAATTATTATACTTTTCCATCTTTAATGATAAAACCAAATTAGTCAAGTCTTTTTATTTAACTGGAAAAACCACCAATAATGATTCATGCTGCTTTTAAACTGTACTTCAATGACATAAATTGATTTTACATATGAACTTACACAATTCCTGGTATTAGCTACTAGGTTTATTATCACAAAACTCTGGAAAATTAAAATACAGTCAGTGATATTTACAAAGACTTCTGAAAACTACAATAAATACATTCAAAGTATAACTCTGTGGATCCATTGAATTTTTTTGCCCCAATAGGTTTTTGGGGCTTTCTGTAGAAATCCATTCTGTACCAAAACATTGAGGAGAGATATTTTAAATGTTTGTACATCTCAAGATCAATGTATAGAAGCAACAACATTTTTATTCAGAGCTTTATGATTCTGTCACTGTTTACTTTTTTGTTTAAACTCTGTTTTAGGGTGAAAATAGTGAACACTATCTAAGGATCTGGCTGGAAAGTCCTTAATCATAGTTCTGTCTCCATAAAAGTTTGTAAGGAACTCTTAAACAAATTACTATCCCTACCCAGATGATCTTACAAGGTTGTTGCAGGTCAAAAAAGACGCTGTGTACTTTGCCTTACGCTTCTGAAGGAAAAGTAGGAAACAAGTCTAATAAATTTTTAACAATCATTTTTGGTTTCCAATAAAACTTCTGTTGCCAAGTGACAGCTTCTTACTTACGGCAATTGATTTCATCGCTTCCATCCTTACAGTCTGTATCGCCATCGCAGCGCCATTTCTTGTGAAAACACTCATCCCCCGAATCGCAAAGCATTTCACTGTCCCCACACTTCGCCGTTTGGATAGGTTGATGGCCACACTGTTCCGGAGATTCATCTGACCTGTCAGTGCAGTCGGCTTCCCCATCGCACACCCAGTTAATTGGGATGCAGATGTCGCTTTCGCTTGTGCACTGGAAGTCCCCTGATCCACAGGTAGAAGTGGCGCAGCCCTCCTCATCGGTCCCATCACTGCAGTCCTCCTGCCCATTACAGGCAAAGTATTTTGAGATGCACTGCCCATTAGCACATGTGAATTCTTCAGGGTTACATGTTATGTTGGCTAAAGGAACAGTTGAAATAATTTGATTTAGCAAACAGTGCTGCTTCTTGGGAAGCCAGTAAGAAATGTAAACAGAATGTTGCTATCCTGGTGAGATTAATTTCTAGGTCTGTGCCCAAACTGCCATTTAATCTAGCATTCTAACATTTCGGCAATCAGGGCTTAGCAAGGTTCAGGCTGCTGGATACTGGAAGAACTGTATGCAACACAGAAACTGCATGACTGATGAAACTGCCTAATTTATGATCTGTCCTATACAGTGAAAATGTCTGTTTTTAGGACATCTTAATCTACTATAAAATAGCATTTTGAAAGAACTATTTCTAATGGATATAGCATTGTTTTAGTTTTCTTTCAAGTGATTTAGGCCTCATTACAGAAGGCCCAATTTTTACATAATATTTAAGCTAATGTCCTTGCTATATTAGGCACTAATGCTTAAAATTAATGTCATATCTCCTTAAGATGTCCCAGTTCCTCAAAACAATAATGGGACTTTGGCAAGCCCTAATTACACTCTTAGCTAGTTTATGTAGTGGTTAAGGCAAGAGGCTAAAAACTGAGAGGCTGAGTTCTAGTCCCACTGCCTTAAGCACAGAACCAGCTGGCTGACTATGAGCCAGTCATTCTCTTTCAGTCCTAGGAAGGAAGTAGTGACAAATCACTTCTGAAATATTGCCGAGTAAACTGCAAGGCCTAGTTCAAGAGTTAACACTAACAAGGGAACCAAAGCAACATTTACTTTTAGGAGTTACAGGAACTAGAGAAGGGGGAATAATATCTCTGTTCAGAATCTTATTAGTATAATGAAACACTTTCTAATTTTTATGGGGAAATTATGGCACAGCCTAGTTAGCTAAAACCCTTTCATGCCCAGTAACTATGGCTTACCACAGCCTTCTTCATCGGTACCATCACCACAGTCATTTTCTCCATCACATTTCCAGGATACAGGAATGCATTGAGTTGATAGAGGACCACAGCTGATTTCACCTATCGTACATTTTCTTTTATCTATAGAAAAGTGATTAAGGGTTTGCTTAGATGCTTTTTGAAGACAGTTCAGTCTGAAGAGTCAGGACATTTCTTCAAATCAAGGGTGACCTATATGCAAAAGCCATAAAACCTTTTCTCAATCTCCCTAGAGCCCCATCTGCCACAACTGTTTGGAAGTTGCAGCAGCTTCTCACAATTCTGGGGCCCAACATACCCGTAAAATATACCTAAAATGTTTAGTAGAGTCCCCAAATTTACCTCAATCTTTGTATATTCCATCCCCACACATTTTGTCCTATTAGTCTACCTCCAAAGTATTAAATGTTATCTTCAATCCCCAAAAGGTTTCCCCTCCTTCATTTAGATGGTGATGTTTGCATCTTTTTTACAGTTTTAGCATGAAAGCAAAGCTACACAATGACGTGCATATTATCTGCTACAGAAGTGCAGGAATTGCCCATCCAGAGGCAAATAAGCCATGTAGCATTATACTAACTATTTCAGGATACTTTGGGAATAATCTCTATAGTGAGGACATATCTTCATTTAATACAATATTATATGGATCTATTTGAAATGTGTAAATACTCTATAGACATTTTAAAAAATAAGCTATCAGAACTAATTATACCAAGTAGAGATTCTCTTCGGGACCAGTCAGTTTGTTATTAAGGTTTATATATAATCTAAATTTAGTGGTTGTTTTTATCTCTATCATAAAACAAAATATCATGTTGCTATGGCCTCTCCCATTAAGTTGAAAGTTCTCATATACTACTTTTAGCCTAGTCCCTTCCAATTCTGTGAATGAGATGGGTGGTCTGGAAGTTTGATAGTGAAATAAACAAACAAAATTTGCATAACCAAGTAATCTGAAAAACATTAGAATGGTGAAGCTGTACTTTCAATTGAAAGAAAGTATTTTGACTGAATAATGCCATAGAAGCTTGAACCTGAAATTATTTCGGGCCTACTTATCTGTTATCTATGGGCCAGCTCAATCTGAAGAACATTATGGGGTGGAAAAGGCATGTGTGAATTCTGAAGGACAGGAGGGACATAAATCTAACAACAGATCTTTACTGACGGCCTCCTTTATACAGATGAATTATGTATTGATGCATAGGCAGTTTAGTTCTGTCTTTAGAAGGGAAGATGGTGCAGTCGACCTGCAGCATAGATGTCAGCCTACTCACAGCAAATCTCAGATCCTTCATCAGAGCCATCTTCACAGTCAGGATCTCCATCACACTGCCACCTGTTTGGTATACACTGCCCATTCTGGCAAACAAAATCTGTTGCAGAACATGTCTTCTTCACTGTATAAGAGTAATATTTTGTTAAATTTGCCTAAAATATAGGAAAAACTCTGCTGCATAGTTTCAAGTGCTCTGCTTAAAAGTTATTTCGAATTTTCCCTTCCAGAATTGTTCAAAGCCTCACCCCTATTTGATAGCATAGCAGACCTACGACTCTGAAAACAAGTAACAGCCAGGTTTTTTTTTTAATTAATTGCTGGAACAGCTTCATTTCTCAGAAAGACACGTAGCCAATTTTATCCTAGTTACTACACAGGAGCCTGAAAGCACTTTTTAAAACAGATTTAAGACTTTCAACAGATATTATTATTAAAAGGCATAAGTTTCTATGAGCTAAAATTTACACCATCAGATTTACAGAATGGCTAAACTGATGTAGGATTTAAACGAGGGCGAGTTACGGAGCACAGATTGGTTATGAAGATACAGATTACATATGAAAGTTGGTTTGGCGTAGTTGTTAAGGCACCAGTCTAGACATTATGAGATTGTGAGTTCTAGTCCTGCCGTAGTCATAAAAGCAAACTAGATGACTTTGAGTCAGCCACTCTGTTTCAGCCCAACTCACCTCAGAGGACTGTTGTTGTGGGACAAATAGGAGAAAAATATGTTGGATATATTCACTGCCTTGAAGTTATTTGTAAAAAAATAATAAAGGCAGGATAAAAATAAACATGAGACAGATACACTATATTGCCAAAAGTATTCGCTCACCTGCCTTTACTCGCATATGAACTTACTGTAAGTGACATCCCATTCCTAATCCATAGGGTTCAACATGACGTCGGTCCACCCTTTTCAGCTCTTCTGGGAAGGCTGTCCACAAGGTTTAGGAGTGTGTTTATGGGAAATTGTGACCATTCTTCCAGAAGCGCATTTGTGAGGTCACACACTGAGGTTGGACGAGAAGGCCTGGCTCTCAGTCTTCGCTCTAATTCATCCCAAAGGTGGTCTATTGGGTTGAGGTCAGGACTCTCTGCAGGCCAGTCAAGTTCCTCCACACGAGACTCTGTCACCCATGTCTTTATGGACCTTGCTTTGTGCACTGGTGCACAGTCATGTTGGAAGAGGAAGGGGCCAGCTTCAAACTGCTCCCACAAAGTTGGGAGCATGGAATTGTCCAAAATGTCTTGGTATGCTGAAGCATTCAGAGTTCCTTTCACTGGAACTAAGGGTCCAAGCCCAGCTCCTGACAAACAACCCCACACCATAATCCCCCCCTCCACCAAATGTTACAGTTGGCACAATGCAGTCAGAAAAATACCGTTCTCCTGGAAACCGCTGAACCCAGACTCGTCCATCAGATTGCCAAATGGAGAAGTGATTCATCACTCCAGAGAACGCATCTCCACTGCTCTAGAGTCCAGTGGCAGCGTGCTTTACACCACTGCATCCAATGCTTTTCATTGGACTAGGTGATGTATGGCTTGGATGTAGCTGCTCGGCCATGGAAACCCATTCCATGAAGCTCTCTTGAGCTAATCTGAAGGCCACATGACGTTTGGAGGTCTGTAGCGATTGACTGCAGAAAGTTGGCGACCTCTTCACACTATGCACCTCAGCATCCGCTGACCCCACTCCATCAGTTTATGTGACCTACCACTTCATAGCTAAGTTGCTGTCGTTCCCAAACACTTCCACATTCTTATAATATAGCTGACAGTTGACTGTGGAATATTTAGGAGCAAGGAAATTTCACGACTGGATTTGTTGCACAGGTGGCATCCTATCACAGTTCCACGCTGGAATTCACTGAGCTCCTGAGAGTGGCCCATTCTTTCACAAATGTTTGTAAAAACAGTATGCATGCCTAGGTACTTGATTTCATACACCTGTGGCCATGAAAATGATTGGAACACCTGATTCTGGTTATTTGGATGGGTGAGCGAATACTTTTGACAATATAGTGTAGATTCAGGGAAGGCCTGTGATACACAGCTGTCTTCTCTGATGCCATTCAGAGAGAGCAACTCGCTTATTACTAGGACTTTCTTTCACTTTGCCTAAAGTTAATACCAACTCTGCCTTCTGCAGAGGTTTCTTTGAGCCCAGACTTTTATGTTTCACTTTTGGCAATATAGTGTGTATGTGCGAATTCTTTTGGCAATATAGTTTGTATGTGCCTTTTCCAATAACAATTTATTCAAAGCCCATTCTTTGTTGAGACTTTTAGCACTAGCCTGAAACCTTTGTTGCCTACAAGTAGGCAACAAGTACAGCAAATTTTCACTCAATATTGTTGCTAAATGAGGTTATACCTTTAAATATTATTTGTTAATTGGAAAAGGCATTGTCAAAATCTAGTTTTTAGCTCCTATAGACTAATATAATTATTCTCCTTCAGTGTTTAGATAACACAGCCAGAGTTGTGTATGCTAGATATTAGATAATAATATAACAAGAGTCTAGCAGCATCATGGAAAAGCAACCATGCAGAATAGGAACATCTATGACCCTTTTTAAAAAGGAGATGCATGTTCAATTCTTCTATCTACAATGAGAAGGAAATCATACTCTTTCAATATCCTGCATTTCCAGCCGCATCCTGGAAAATGGTAAGAGCAGAACTAAGATAGCCTCAACTCACTACACAAGAACCCTTTTTAATTAGGTCTGAAATCTGAGAAGCAAAGACACTAAGAAGTAAAGACGTTTTTCTAGCAATTGGGAGTAGATTTTTAGATGTCTGCTCTTTCTGTCTAACTCAGGTCAAAGAAATGGCATTGCAAGAAGCCCAGTTCTGCTTGTAGGCTTCAATACCAAGGTCAATATGAAACTTGATATAACTAGCATTCCTATCCTAAACTATTCAGATTATGGCTACTATTCTCACAGTTGCTTTACATGGTTGGATGCTTTGATAACCCTTCTTAAAATTTGAACCACTATTGTTGTTGTTTTATAATTGTTGTTCTTTCTGGTTGGCTGTCAGAGCCATGCTGAATTATTTATAAGAATACCTTGCTAGTAGCATTGAGCCAGTTCAGTGTAGTGATTAGTGTGAGTCATAGTCCCACCTCAGGCACAAAGCCAGCTGAGTGACCTTGGGTCAGTCACTCTCTCTCTCTCAATCCTAGGAAGGAGGAAATGGCAAACCACTTCTGAAAAACCTTGCCAAGAAAACTGCAGGGACTTGTCCAGGAAGTCATCGGAGTTAAGATGACTCAAATACATATAAAAAACCAAACCCTACTACTAACAGACTGGGTCAGTGGCCATGTTAAACTTACCGCATGCTAGTTCATCACTGCCATCAGAGCAATCTTCATCCCCATCACATCGCCACACCAGAGTTATGCAGCGGCCATTGTGACATTGAAATTGTGATTCATCACATGTTACCCTTGTACCTTGAATTAAGAAACAGATTACAATTAGATCCAATAGATTTTGAAGCAGCAGAACATGTCAAAGTTTAAGAATGACAATTCCAGTCATCTAGGAACTAAAGTAAAGTTTTTCAAGTGATTATGAAGTGATTGCTCCTAAAATGCCATTCTTCATGCATCTCAGTTAATACTGCAGTTTTAAAAAAGGAGCAGCTCTGATACATTATTTATTACTATTATTTATTAAACTTGATTTAGGCTAAGATTGACATAGCTATTTCTAAAAGTTAGTAGAATCAATATGTTGGGCAAATAATTAGTGAGATAATATAAGGAAATTTGGAGAGACTTACTTTTTAATATTTTTTTATAAAACAGCATCACATATGGAGGCATATGTACATACTTCTATTTATTTATCTATACAGAAATTCTATATCACCCCATTTCCAAGAGAAGATACCTAAATACTTTAAAAATGAATTAGGTGAGGTATTAATCTATTAAGGAATCTTACACGCAACACTGGGGAAGAAATCTATGGAATATTTAGAGAAGTAGCTTAGTTTTTTCCAAATCAAATACTATTTCCTTTCTAAATTCTAAACTTGTATATACAGTGCAAGGAACGCTTAGCACCCAGTCTCAAAACTTGATAAAACTCCCAGGGCTGAGAAAGTGACATGTCATTTAAGGGGAAAGGTTTTAATTTCTTTGGAGAAACTTTATAAAACATAGTTGTATTTGGTTGATCATTGACCAAATAAACATTACAATTATGGATTTGTAAAAAATGCAGAGAATATCTGAAAATACTGTAAACAACATTCGCGTAAGAGAAGAAAATTAGAGTTAATTATGAATGAACCATCTGAATCAAGCAAAATCTGATTCAAATAATCTTTATTTCAATTTGGAAAATTGATCTTATTCAGAAAATCAGTCTTATTCAGATATTCAAGTTAAATCATTCATTTCCACATCAATCAAGAAAAAGCTATTTCAGAACATAAACCAAAGCATCATCCAAAGGACAAATAGCAAATCTAAATATATCTTCTGCCTACTCCTGGGTTTTAAGAAGATTTATATTTTATAAAGTACCCCATTCATCCTGATGAAGATAACAAATTATTGAAGGGTTTAAAAAAAACTAGTTTTTTCTTTCCTCAGCAATGGGAAAGAAAGTTGAGCCAAGTAAGGAATCCAGTAACATAATTTGTCAGTGATTGGTACAAAAATGGAGAAACTGTTTTGCAAAATTGTACTTCAAGTGTACTCTAGCAGGAAGTACTAAAAACTAAAGGTCATTTTGAAAGATTAAACAGAAAAGTATTTAAGAACTTATCTTTTGATGCTGAAAGCACACTACACTGGAGGGAAAAAAAAATAGCTGCAACACTGTGGTGCAAATATAAATTGGACATCAAATATATTGTCTTGGCACACTTAAGAACTGTTCCCTTCTTCGATCTTGAAAGAGATGTTTTCCCCCCTTTTTCAGATTTTAATTACAGAGATATCCACATACTATCTATCTTAGACCTAGAAACTCATGAAAATACAAAGGAAACAAATGCATCCTTCATATATGTCTAGATATGGAAGATGCATAGCACTTATGAGAGGCACCAACGACTTGCTTATTCTGGCATTACGTTTTGGGGTTGATAGCACTTACAGTATTTGACAGACTGGTTTTTAGAAACTTTGCTTTAGTGTAAGAACTACTAACTCCTCTCTTTCCCTCATCACTCACCTCCAAAAATATCCCAACACCTTGGATACAAGCTCATGGGGAATCTAAATAAAATCCAACTTCATATTATCACCATAAAACTAACAAAATGAGATGTACATGTAAGGTATTGGTTAAAGTGAAGATTGTCCTTTGTATTTTACCACTTTCTATAAAAACATGGTCTATGCTATAGAAGGATATGGAAGAGGGTTATAATAGGAAGCATAGGATATTATGATAAAAATGCCTTATCAGGGAAATGGATGGGCTATAAGTTTAATAAATATATAACATGCACATATAAATTACTACTATAGGGAAAAAACCAAATACTATTATTCATAAGGTATGATAGAATAATAAAAGAACTGGAAAAGGACTGATGTAGTTCCCATCTTCAAAAAAGAAAAAAAATGGATCCAGGAAACTACAGACCTATCAGCCTGACATCAATACCTGGGAAGATTCTGGAAAAAGAAAATCAAGAACAAATCTGCAAACACCTAGTGGCAAAGAAAGTCATAACCAGAAGCCAATATGGATTTGCAAAAAAAAAAAAAACCATGCCAAACAAGTCTATTGCATTCTTTGACAAAGTGACAAAATCAGCGAACCAGATAAATGTTGTGGATACAGTTTACTTGGCCTTCAGAAAGTAAGAAAGGCATTTGATAAAATAGACCACAACCTACTACTTGATAAGATAGGATAATGCGGATTAGACAGTATCACCACCAGACTGGTGACAAACAGCACTCAACATGTAATCCTTAATGGAACTTCATCTATATCAAGGGAAGTATACAGTGGAGTACCCCAAGGCTCTGCCTTAGGCCCAGTACTCCAATAGCTTCATCAATAATTTAGATGAGGGGATAGATGGGAACTCATCAAATTTGCAGAAGAAGCCAAACTAGGAGGAATAGTCAACACTCCAGAAGATAGGCTTAAGATACAGACGGATCTTGACAGACTTGAATGCTGAGCCCTATCTAACAAAACGAAATTTAATGGTAAAAAAGTATGGTTCTACATTTAGGCAAGAAAAAACAAACACACAGGTATAGTAGATGTTACTTGGCTCAATACTAGCAACTGCAAGAGGGATCTTGGAGTCTTGGTGGACAATCACTTAAATATGAGCCAGAAGCTGCCAAAAAAACCAATGCAATCCTAGGCTGCATTAACAGATGGCTAAGATCAAGATCATGTGAAGTGTTAGTACCACTTTATAATGCCTTGATAAGACTTGAAAAGATCACACTTGCAATATTGCATACAGTTTTGGTTGCCATGATATAAAAAAGATGGTGAGACTCCAGAAAGAGTGCAAAAAAGAGAAAAGAAAAAGTTAGAGAACTGGAGGCTAAAATATAGGAAGAACAGTCGAAGCAACTGGGCATATCGTTTAATGAAAAGAAGGACAAGGGGTGACATGATAGCAGTGTTCTAATATCTGAAGGGCTGCCACAAAGAAGAGGGCATTAACCTATTCTCCAAAGCACCTGAAAGTATAACAAGAAGCAAAGGATGGAAACTAATCAAGAAGAAAACCAATCTAAAACTAAGGAGAAATTTCTTGACAGAACAATTAAATCAATGGAATGAGTTGCCTCCAGAAGTTGTGAGTGCTCTAACACTGAAGGATTTAAAGAAGAAATTGGACAACCATTTGTCTGAAATGGTATATAGTTTCCTGCCTGAGCAGTGATTGAACAAGAAGATCTCCAAGGTCCCTTCCAACTCTGTTATTCTGTTAATAAGAGCAATAAATTTATTAAGGACACAATTCCATAGCACATGGGTGCTTGATATCTGCCATAACACAAGCTTGTTGTTTCATCATACATAAGAATAAGAGAAAATTGCCTTAGCAATTTTAGATCACTGATTAGTGATCTCAAACTGGCAGCAGTTTTACAGAATCTCTTATGACAAAAGTTCCCATCCCATATGAAGATACCAGAGATTAAATTGAGACATCTCACAGATAAAATTGAAGCATGTATCCACCATGGAGGCAACAGTCCTTCCAATATAGCAAAATTACGAGTTTCATTTCCTTGGGGCGGAAGAGCTACTGCTTGCTCATATCTTACCTATACAGCACTGGCAGAAAAAGAGCTACCTATTGTGTAATCCATAAAAAGTGAAATACCACCACCTTGGGAAGGCCTTGATAGGTGGATAAAAATGTCAAACCCAGTCTAAACATCTGGCTGGCTGTGCGACAAACAATATTACAATTCAAGTAGATGAGCACCTGCCACACAACTGCCCAAACTGTCAATAAAAAAAGAAAAAAAATAGTCTGGATAGTGGACATGGCAGTTCTCGCAGGCCGCAGAAGAGAAGAGAAATAACTAGAGGAAAAAAAATACAAAACCTTCAAATAGAAATAGAACAACTATGGAAAAAGAAAGCAAAGATAATGGTAACAGGTACCTTACCTTGGATGCAATCTCAAAATATCTGGAGCGTGACTTGAACACTATTGATATTGACAAAATCACCATCAATTGCAAAAGGTAGCTGTATTTGGAACAACTTATATACTGCAACAATATTTGTAACACCAACAAACACCAACATCTGACTATCTCAAGTACTTGGGAAGAATTCAATAGGTAAGTTCAATAGGTAAGTTCAATAGGTAGTTCCTCGCAGGATCCCTGCTCCAGAGAATGTCGGGTGTGAGTCCCTTCTTGTGAGGTTGGACCTAGGGGGTCAAGTGGGCTTGTTGCTGATGTACCTACCTCCCAGCTGCGTCAAAACAGCCCTGCCTGCGCTCCTAGAGTCAGTAGCCGGACTGGTGGTTGAGTTCCCCAGACTTATAGTACTGGGGGATTTCAATCTGCCATCTCTTGGCGAACACTCTGATGGGGCCCAGGAGTTCATGGCTTCCATGGCAACCATGGACTTGACCCAGGTAATTCAGGGTCCGACTCATGTGGCGGGACACACGCTTGGCCTTGTGTTTCTCTCGGAGCAGTGGAGACGTGATCTGGAATTAAAGGGGATTGAGATCTCGCCCTTGTCATGGACAGATCACTTCCTGTTGAGGCTTGATTTCCAGAAGCTATTCCCCCACTGCAGGGAGGTGGAGCCGATTAAATGGTTCCGTCCCAGGCACCTGATGGACCCATTGGGATTTCAGACGGAGCTTGGGGAGATACCTGACTCCCTTGTCCACAATTCGACTGAGCCCTTGGTCGCTGCATGGAATACTGCAGCGGCTAGGGCACTAGATCGGATTGCGCCTTTGCAGCTTCTCCACGGCACTGGATCGAGGGCGCCTTGGTTTACCGAGGAACTCCGGGAGATGAAGTGCCAAAAGAGATGCCTAGAGCGACGCTGGAGGGCTAGTAACTCCGAATCCGATCGAACACTACTGAGAACCTTTATTAGGTCTTATTTAGTGGCGATACGGGCGGCAAAATGTGCCCATTTTCCCGCCCTTATTGCGTCTGCAGAATCTCGCCCGGCTGCCCTGTTTAGGATAACTCGCTCCCTTCTGAAAGGGAGGGATGCGAGTGAACCCTTACAGGGAAGAGCTGAGGAATTTGTTCAGTTTCTGTCGGACAAAGTCACTCAGACTCGGACGGACGTGGACTCCATTTGGACAGTACCAGTAGAGATGCCGAGGGAGAGCCTTGATCAAATTTTGTGGAGTGAGTTCCAGCTTGCCACTCCTGAGGAAGTGGACAAGGCCAATGGAGGGATGAGTACCACCACCTGTCTACTGGACCCCTGTCCCTCCTGGTTGGTTTCGACCAGCAGAGAGGTGACAAGAGGCTGGATCCAGAGGATTGTAAACACCTCGCTTCGGGAGGGGTCTTTCCCGCAACCTTTGAAGGAAGTGGTGGTAAGACCCCTCCTTAAGAAGCCTGCTCTGGACCCAGCTGTCCTTAAAAACTACCATCCAGTCTCCAACCTCCCATTCCTGGGGAAGGTTGTTGAGAAGATGGTGGCTCCCAACTCCAGCGGACCTTGGATGAAGCGGATTATCTAGATCCCTTTCAGTCTGGTTTCAGGCCTGGTTACTGCACCAAAACCGCTTTGGTCGCACTGACCGATGATCTCTGGTGAGCCAGGGATAGAGGGCATTCCTCTATCCTGGTGCTTCTTGACCTCTCAGCGGCCTTTGATACCATCGACCATGGTATCCTTCTGCGGCAGCTGGAAGAGGTGGGAGCGGGAGGCACCGTTTTATGATGGTTCTCCTCTTACCTCTCTGGCAGGTCGCAGTCGGTGTTGGTCGGAGGACAGAGGTCGACCCCTAGGCCCCTGGAATACGGGGTGCCACAGGGCTTGGTCCTGTCCCCCCTCCTATTTAACATCTACATGAAGCCGCTGGGTGAGATCATTCGTCAGTACGGGATTAAATGCCACCAGTATGCAGACGATACCCAACTGTATCTGTCCGCCCCGTGCCAACTCAGTAAAGCGGTAGAAATAATGCGCCAGTGCCTGGAAGCTGTCAGGGTCTGGATGGGAATGAACAAGCTTGCGCTCAACCCTGATGAGACTGAGTGGCTTTGGATGCTGCCTCCCAAAAATAGTCCAGACATTCCATCTTTAAACCTGGGGGGTGAAATCTTACACCCCTCAGAGAGGGCCCGCAACTTGGGTGTTCTCCCGGACCCGCAGCTGACATTAGAACATCATTTGTCAGCTGTGACCAGGGGAGCTTTTGCCCAGGTTTGCCTGGTGCACCAGTTGCGGCCCTAACTGGACCAGGAGGCACTCCAAATGATCACTCATGCCCTCGTCACCTCAAGGCTCGACTACTATAACACGCTCTACATGGGGCTGCCCCTGAAGAGTGTTCGGAGACTACAATTGGTCCAGAATGCAGCTGCGCGAGGGATACTGGATGTACCTAGGTACACCCACATTACACCTATCCTCCGCGAGCTGCACTGGCTCCCTATTGGTCTCCAAACATTCTTCAAGGTGCTGGTTATTACCTTTAAAGCCCTACATGGCCTAGGACCTGGATATCTCCGTGACCACCTCCTGCAAGATACCTCCCAGCGCCCAATAAGATCGCACAGGGCGGGCCTTCTCCGAGTACCGTCGACTACACAGTGTTGTCTGGCGGCTCCTCGAGGGAGAGCCTTCTCTGTAGCTGCCCTGGCCCTTTGGGACGATCTACCCCCTGAGATCCGGACCCTCCTCACTCTCTTGGCCTTCTGTAAGTCTGTTAAGACCTGGCTGTTCTGGCAGGCCTGGGGCTGTTGATCTGGATTGACCTTCAGCCCCATTAAGATCGAGTGCATGTTGTGTCCTTCTTTTAATTTGTTTCTGTCTTGTATTTTAACTTTTTAAAATACTTTTAAACTGTTTTTATGTAAGCCGCCCGGAGTCCTTTGGGATTGGGCGGCATACAAATCTATTAAAATTGGAAATTGGAAATTAAGTACAAATGCCAAATCCTGTCTAAACCTCTGGTTCACTGGGCAACTAACTAACCATAATAAAAAATATTATTTTTGAATACAGTGAAACTTAGGATGGATTTGTGCTTGGGCTTTCTACACCCAGGGCATAAGTAAGAACCATTGTACCATACCTCATCCCCTATTAAGATGATCTGAATGAAATACAGTAAGGCATGGTTTTCACAGTCAGGTTTATCTGTCTGGAATTCCTTGACATTTAATATTTTAAAGCCCAAGGAAGTACACAGCATGATGCAAGCCTTTCCTAATTTGTTGCATCATGTAGATATTTACTTTTTTCACCTGAAGGTTATCAAGGCTGCATTTATTTTTAGCACTCACTAAAACAACAAGTTGTCTTTAAGCGAATTTTTGGCAAGGTCCAGCTTAAGGTTGTTCTACTTTTCTTGCACACCAAGTATTTAACAAAAGGTCAACATACATTGTACAGGTAGTCCTCAATTTGTGACCATAATTGGGGACCAGAACTTCCATTATAGAATGATGCAGTTGTGTCCAATTTTGTGACCTTTTTTGCAATGGTCCATAAGCGAATCACTGTGGACCTTAAATGAATCACAGAGTCCTTAAGCAAATCCAGCTGTTCCCATTGACATTCCTTGTGCAAAAGCCAACTGGGAATCTTGCAAATGGCAATCATGTGATCCCAGGACGTTGCAACCATTGTAAGTATGTGTCCATTATCAAATGTTCATATTTTGATCACATGGCCATGGGAATATTGCTTTGGTCATAAGTTGAGGACTAGTCAAAATAATTTTCAGCATCATCCCTAACCCTAACCCTAACTGTTACAAGATGCAAGTTAAGGGTTACTTGTGATTATTTTCCAGAACTGAAGGATGGAGATTTGGGGAAAGTTATACTGGACAAATCCCACCTCATGACACCCAAGATTAAGGAGTTTTGAAAGTTTTAAAACATTAGAAGTTTAGACTTTTAAAACATTGGCAACGTCTCTGGAGTAAAGCATTAGGTAGATGTGATTAAAATTCAAGTTAAGGCATTCACACAAGCATATACATCTTTTGTCACAATACATAAGCTTGTTTCAAAATTGATTATTATTAAAGCTGAGCGCTAGATCTCTGCTTCTCCCTGAATAGAAAACCAATGAATACATTAATCTCCACAATTTAAATAGCTTTTCTTAAATGCCACTCTTGTGGAATGTGCTTGTCAAAACCAAATTTAAATTACAAAAACTGCTAGAAGAAAGTCAATAAGTGTTTATATATGCTGAGTAGCACATATAAGGACCTAGTCTTGATCTTCCTTCCCCTGTAAAGCTCTGAATGTGTAATTAATTGGAATAATCCCAACAAGCAGACAGAAAGTTTTGCTAAATGCACAATCCTCACTTTAACTTCACTTGTTTCAGAGTACAGTGCTATGAATAAATACAGCTTGCAATGTGAGATGAAACTATTAGGTGGCTTTCATTTCTCTCTCTGAAAATATCCTGTCAAAAGGGAAGTGAACAATTACCAGTACAATGGCAGAAATGCAAGGAAATGGATGAATTTGTAGATCTTTAGAGAATGAGGGAGTGATTCTAAGCAGTGTTTTTCAAACTCCCAGAATTCCCCAACCAGCATGCTGAGCAATTCTCCATGGAGAATTCTGGGAGTTGAAGGCCACATAACTGAAACTTGCCAAGTTTGAAAAACATTGTTCTAAATCCTGAAAAAGCCTAGTAAAAAGGTACTCATAAAATATGGTTTATTGTGAGGATTGAATTAAACTTGAAAGAACTGAAAATATGTAGACATACATGAAAACAAGTGTATGTTCACCTTGTTATATAAAGTATTGTCTATGTATACCTTTAGAGTACATAGATGTATAAGGATGACAAATACATGAAGAAAAATGGCTTGCAAGGAAAAGAAAGATCAAGAAAGTCATGATTGGAGAAAGTTGATGATTCTCAAAAAAAAGAGAGCAAAAGATAAGCTTAAAGAACAAAGCAATGCATTAGTATATGGGTATAGTGGAAGCAATGATAGTCACACATGGCAATATAAACACAATGGAATAGTTTAGTAAGATTTTATTTGTTCTTTTCCTTTAGTTTCTTTTGCTTACTAGCTACTCTGTCAGCATTTTTTATAGTATCATTTACTTTGTAAGGAAATAACATGACAAACATATAACATGTATGAAAGGCTTCTGCAGCTCATATGGTTTTGGACATCACAAAAATTAAAGATGGCTGATACCCAATTCAAAGATTCATGCCAAATCTAATGTTAAACTGACACTTTAGCTCATGATATTCGATGCTGCAAAGGGCAATCAACTCTTGTATTCCAAATTTAATCACAAGCAGGACAGCTGTTTAAATATGTTTTTACCTACTTACTATATTTCATTTCATTAGTTTACTGTGATTGGTGGTAGGTCTGGTCACGATGGCTGTGTTGCACTTATCAAAGAGTGCCAAAACTATCTTAACTCCAACATAACACAATACAATACAATAGCAGAATTGGATGGTACCTTGGAGGTCTTCTAGTCCAACCCCCCCCGCCTAGGCAGGAAACCCTATACCATTTCAGACAAATGGCTATCCAACATCTTCTTAACGACTTCCAGTATTGGGGCATTCACAACTTCTGGAGGCAAGCTGTTTCACTGATTAATTGTTCTGTCAGGAAATTTCTCCTCAGTTCTAAGTTTCTTCTCTCCTTGATTAGTTTCCACCCATTGCTTCTTGTTCTACCCTCAAGTGCCTTGGAGAATAGTTTGACTCCCTCTTCTTTGTGGCAACCCCTGAGATATTGGAACACTGCTATCATGTCTCCCCTAGTCCTTCTTTTCATTAAACTAGACATACCCAGTTCCTGCAACCGTTCTTCATATGTTTTAGTCTCCAGTCCCCTAATCATCTTTGTTGCTCTTCTCTTTCTAGAGCCTTCACATCTTTTCTACATTGTGGCAACCAAAACTGAATGCAGTATTCCAAGTGTGGCCTTACCAAGTCATTATAAAGTGGTATTAACACTTCACGTGATCTTGATTCCATCCCTCTGTTTATGCAGCCTAGAACTGTGTTGGCTTTTGGCAGCTGCTGCACATTGCTGGCTCATATTTAAATGGTTGTCCACTAGGACTCCAAGGTCCCTCTCACAGTTATTACTAATGAGCAAGGTGCCACCTATACTGTACCTGTGCATTTCATTTTTCTTGCCTAAATGTAGAACCTTACTCTTTTCACATTGAATTTCATTTTATTAGATAGTGCCCAATGTTCAAGTTTGTCAAGATCCTTCTGTATCTTAAGCCTGTCTTCTGCAATGTTGTCTATTCCTGCCAGCTTGGTGTCATCTGCAAATTTGATGAGTTCCCCATTTATTCCCTCATCCAAATCATTGGTGAAGATATTGAAGAATGCTGGGCCTAAAACAGAGCCTCGGGGTACTCCACTGTATACCTCCCTCCATGTAGATGCAGTTCCATTGAGGACTAAACGTTGAGTCAGTTACGAATCCATCTGGTGGTGATGCTGTCCAACCCACATTTTTCTACTTTATCTAGTAGTAGGTTATGGTCTATCTTAGCAAATGCCTTACTGAAGTCCAAGTACACTATATCAACGGCACTCCTCTGGTCCACCTATTTTTGTCACTTTGTCAAAGAATGCAATAAGATTAATCTGGCATGATCTGTTTCTGACAATAGGTATTCCAACTTTAAAACACCCTATTTGAGGTCTTGAAACTTTCCAGTACCATATAGTCCTCAAACGTACCTCAATGGAACTCCAACATTTCCATTGCTAAGTAAGGTGACTAAGTGAGCTTGCCCCATTTTACAACTTTTTTTAGCCAAAATTATTAAGTACGGTAAATCATGCAGTTGTTAAAGGAAGCTTCCCACATTGACTTTGCTGGAAGTCAGATGGGAAGGTCATAAATGGTGATCACATGACTCCAGGACAGTATAACTGCCATAAGTACATACCTGTTGCTAAGCACTCAAATTTTTATCATGTGACCATGGAGATGCTGCAATGGTCACAAATGTGAAAACTGGTCAAAAGTCACTTTTTCAGTACTGTTGTAACTTTGGTACTAAACAAATGGTTGCAAGTCAAGGATTACTTGTATGGTTAAAATACTATCACAATTGTGGAAAACTGGAATAACCATTTTGAACAGAGTTTTGAACACATCCAATATTTTCACATCCAATATTTTCTTTTACATTAACAAATACACTAAAAACAAAGATGAGGAACCCATAATTCTTATTATCTTCTGATCATTATCTATGCTTACTGTAATCCTGTGGGTTTTCCACTTTAGGGCTAGAACTAAATTAAAAAGGACTGCCTGTCCTTTCCACTGATAGCAATGTAGTACATATGGACTCCTACTCTAATGCCTTTGGAAGAAACACATGTAACTTGGTATTGGCACTACTTGATCTTGAAACTCAAGTTTCTTGGCCAAATTACTAATGCTTGAAAAAGAAGAAAGTTCTTAAGTGGCATGATGAGGAAAGCTTGCTTCAGTAGGAACTGTAGATATTTAAAAAACATCACAAAGAAAACTTATCAATGTATATTGATTTCCAGTGAAGCAGGGATTAAAAAAAAAAACACAAGGAAACAAATACAATGTAAGATTCCATTCCTTTCTCTATCAGATGGAAGACTAGAGCCTAGAAATGTTTACACCACAGTCAAGTATTGTAAGTTTTACAAGTATTGTAAGTTTTATACACACACAGCATGTTTACAATAGAATAATTGGCAGGGAAGCAGGATTACCATTTTGGTGGATTGGCATTTTGCTTCCCAAGCGCTAAAGTTTAAAGGTTACTCAAGTTAGACTTATAGAAAGGAAGCAAACCAGTGATGTGGCCAAGTACTGCAAATCCATCTGCAATAATCCTAGTCATAATGTAGCTGAGTCCAAAGAATTTGTTCTAATAAATTGAACAATCTCACCTACATGTTCCTATTTTAAGACAACCTGGAATTTTAGCTTGGCTTTAAATGGCCTCCCCCAGCCATAAAATTAACATTTGCCACCAACTATTGCAAGTCACCATCCAAAGCACTTGAAGTGCAATCCTATTCCTGATAATTTCCTTGCATAGACTTAACAGAACTAGGAACTAGCAGAACCATGAAGGATTGGGAAGTTCTTAATTGTGTGGAGGAGTTTCTCCCAGTTTTTATCTTCTCCAGCTGCTCAAGCAGTTCAAGAAAGTTAGGCAAGCAGAGAAAAGCAGACCAGGATTATTTAAGGGAGTAGCTATTTCATGATTAAACCACTCAAACACATCTTCAAGCATTAATTAAAAAACATCACTGGCCTTCAAAACCAGCTCCATATGCCAACTAAAATACTGCCGAGAACAATGCGCTGTGTGTCTCTGGTCCCTGCAGGCCATGCAACATTGCCCAAACTATGTTCCCCGGATCTATCACTAGTATCTACCATCTGCATATTTTTTTTGAGTACTTCACTGACTTTTCAGCATTCTCAGCATCTGCTACTACAGCCTTCCTCTTCTGTGTAACACTTCCACTGACACCCCCTCCTCTCACTTGGGAGCCCAATGGTGCCCGCCCCAGCCATCAAGTCAGTTAGTTATAAATGCCATTAAACCAGAGTTTAGAGTTCCTGAATAGAGAGGCACAGAGGAAGCAAAAACATTTTGCACTAGTGTCCTCAATATGGTGCGACAGGAACTCTTCAAGGGCCTGCTCCCCCCCAATCCCCAGGCAGATGGAAAGTTCTGCGACCAACATTCCTTGGTCCCTTCAGATGTACCAAACCACGGGAAAGGGGGGGGGGGAGCAGGGGAACACTTGAGGAGCTTCCCCTTTGAGCAAAAGGGCTCAACTTCAGGGTCAAGGCCACGTCGGAGCCCACAACAGCTGTCAGAACAAAGAAAGGCCGGGACACCCTCCGCAGGAGGCCAGGTTGCTCCTCTCACCACGCACTCTCTCTCCGGCACCTGTGAGCCTTCCCACGACTGCCACCCGAGACCAAGTGGAAAGCGGCAGCACCAAACACCCCCCCCCCTCCGCCCGCCGCCGCCTTTCTACCCGGCGTCTCGGCAAGGCGGACGGGCAAGAGAGAGAAAAAAGGGATTTTGACTACGGGCGCAAGGGCACGTAGCCGTTCGTGCGTATGTGTGCGCGTGGGGTGGGGGGTTTACAATTCCTGCTCTTCGGGAGGCATTTCTGGAGAACCGAGGGAGTCCGCCGCTCCCCAGAGGCAAAGCCACCGCGCCGGCTCGCTCGCGTGCCGCGTCCCTCCCGCCGCCCACCCGGTTGCCAGGCGTCCCCGGGGAGAGAACCGGGAGCCGCGGCAGCTTCCGAAGCCTTAACGGCAACCCCTTTACTTACCACGCGCTCCTCGCAGGCAACCCAGCGCCAACAGCAGCAGCAGCCCCGGCCTCAGTCCCCGCCGCCAGAACGTGTCCATCGTGCAAGCGCCCGCGGCGCCTCCTCACTGTATAAGTTCGGGGCAGAAGGCGGACGCGCAGGCGGGGAGGGGGGACTCTTTCCTCGCTGTCCTCCCCTTTCTGAGAAATTTAAAGAGCCTCCGCGGGAGGGGGGGAAGGCTCCAGGTAGGGCGGCCAGAAGCAGACAATGCAGCGGCGATGCGAGGAGGCAATTCCAGTCCGAGGCAAAAGCGCGCGCGGGGGGGGGGGGAGAGGGAAGGTTGCAGGCGCGGGGGGGGGGTTGTAGAAGCAGAAATCCAGGCGGTTTCGGGCAAGGCGACGCGCGTGCACCCGCGCACGCACACACCGGTGGTGCCGGTGAAGGAAGAGCCGAAGAAGAACGTACACAAAGGGGAGGGCAGCTCAACGCCGCTCTTATAACCAGCCTCCCCGCTCCGCTCTCCTTGCGCGCCGGTGACTCACGGACTCCTGGGCGGCCTCTGGTTGGCTCGCGAGCGCCTCCAATCCCAACCGGCTGCCCTAATTTCCTGATCCACGCAACCTGCCGCCGCAGCTGGGAGAGCGTTTCGCCCGGCAACCAGACGCTGCCTGCGCTGGATCCCTCGGCCGAACCAGCGGCGCCGCCCCTGTGGACCAGCTGAGGAGGATGAGGAGGTTATTGATGGTGAGGCACGCAGGTGAGGTGTCTGATCTGTCGCCTCCTGCGCGCTGTTTGCGGCTGTTTCCTGGGGCTGTGCATGATGGCACTCGGGGCAGGATCTTACTGGTATGTGCCGCTGGTATTAATGTCGGCGTAACGCTGCCAACGCCGGAGGGATCCGATGCGGGTTTCCAGGGAAGCGATTTCCAACCCGTCTTGTTTTTACTTCCTGGTGAATATTGCACAGGATTGCTGCTACGCAAATGCTTCGAGCATTTTCTCCGACGAGAATCTTGCCCGCTGCACTGGGGCGTAATTCCCCCGGAGAATGCGATGGCGACCTTACTGGGAGTCCTGTAAGTCTTTTCTATTTTAGGTTTACTTAGAAGGCGGCTTACTTAAAAGTCAAGTCTCAGCAATTGAATCGTTAAAATTAAAGGGTAGTTTTCTGTTGGTAGTAAATCTCTTAAATTCAGCTTAGATTTGGGGGGGGGGGGAGTTCATAGGATTGTTCTCTTTTAGACAAGGTATGGCTGTGGAGTAAGATTCTGGAGTTTGGTAAGCCATTGATTGTCATCTATAGACTTCAGCAATTTAGGTCCTTATATGGGTTAAGCATGAGCCTGAAATTCGGGAGAAAATGCTGTGATGGAAAATTGCAAAATTTCCCTCTCCTTTTGATAGAATTTTTCAGCTGACTGTTTCTTGCAGACATAGATTGGCACATGTTTATTCTGTACTCCATTAACTGACTTGACATAATACAATATGCCAAATTGTGATTTTTCAGAGTATCAGACTTGGAAGTGTCTTGAAGTCTTCAACTCCCTGCTTAAGCAGGAGACCTTACAGACATGCCTATCCAATCTCTTCTTTAAAACTTCCAGTGATGGAGCACTCACAATTTCTGGAGGCAAGTCGTTCCACTGGTTAATTGTTCTCTAAGGTTTGTCAATCAGCAAGTTGTCTGAACCCAGCCATTGTCTGAAAATAATGGATTTCTGGTATACTGTGTGAAAGTAATTGTGGCTCATGTAGTAAACCATGACTAATCAAACTATAGTTTAGTATATCATTTAAACACAGCCACTGTATTTTGTGTTGGCAGATTCTGAACTTATTGGAAGGGTTGAAAAATATAGAACGAATATGCCTTACCATTGCATTTTTAGTGTCTTACTCTTAAGGCATATAATAGAAGAACCATTGAGTTTTATTAAGGCATATAGAAAAGCACAAAATTAAAGTTTGAAGTGATTTTGCTAAATTATATTGAATAAGTCTGGTCTTTTAGGGGGAATTAGATTCTACTATACTCTGAATTGGTGACTTGGTGACTCAGTGGCTAAGACCCTGAGCTTGTCAGTCAGAAAGATTGGCAGTTCGGTGGTTCAAATCCCTAGTGCGTAACATAGTGAGTTCCTGTTACTTGTCCCAACTTCTGCCAACCTAGCAGTTTGAAAGTACGTATAAATGCAAGTATAAAAATAGGGACCACCTTTGTTGGAAAGGTAACAGTGTTCTGTGTGCCTTTGGCGTTTAGTAATGCCGGCCACGAGGTCATGGAGGCATTTTCGGACAGTACTGGCTCTTCGGCTTTGAAGCGGAGATGAGCACTGCCCCCTAGAGTTGGGAATGACTAGCACATATGTGCAGGGGGAACCTTTTACCTTTATACTCTGAATTAGAGGCACACTGTACTTGCACAGCCATTCTGTGCTAGAGCTACAGTGCCAGTGTACTTCAATAAAAACATGTATTACATGAAAGAGCCAAACATCTTCAAAAATTCAAGAATAGCCAGTTACCTCCTTCGATCTGTCTTAACTGCATGTTTATAGATAACTTTATACTTACTTGTTTATAGCCAGTAATTAGATGTGATCAGTAAGGCAGTTATTGGCATAACAATGCATAAAGTTCAAAATTCCTTTTAATTAAATTTCCCTCAATGGCATTCTGTGATATAATAAACGGGAAATTGTATGCATAGCATACTTATAGAATATGTAATATCTAAAATGGCTTGAGAATTCATAAGCATCCTGAGGTCAGGATTAGCACGTATTTGCTTTCCTCTCTATGTTGTTACATTAATTTGCTTATTTTTGTACCGTATGGGAAAGTAATTTGGGGAAAAGCAGAAAATTTGACCAAATTCTAAGAATAATGAAAGAAACATTGGGGAAGGTTTCCCCAATCAACATAATATAAACTCAACATAATATAAACTCTGGCCTTTGATATTGGTAAAGGAGAATATTTATAGTTCAGGGTTGAAATGAGGGGGCCTTGTTGCTCTCTGAGCTTGATTGTTTTCTTGAAGACATTTCATTACCTAAACTAGATAACACCATCAGCACTCTGCTGATGTTACCTAGTTTGGGTAATAAAATGTCTGCTAGAAAACAACCAAGCTCAGAGAGCAACAAGGGCCCCTTTGTCCTTTGAACTTGCATATAAGCTTATTACAATATGATTTACATTGTTGCATATTGTGAGCTGCACAATCAGAATTCCCCTAACAAATTGGAGTAGCCTATCCATTAAACACAGAACCAGTTTGGTTGTAGTAGTTAATAGGGCCTCCGAGAGGATTATTAAGTGCTGGAACAAGACTAATATGGCCCCCCTCACCTACACATGGACACATAAATCAATAAGGTCATAGTTGTACATTTATTAATTACATTCAAACATACTTGCAAATATATTAAAAAGAGGACAGGTACTTCTGTAAAATATAATAAGAACTATAATACACATTAGTATATAAACAATAATAAAACAATATATATAAGCAATGAATTTAATAAAGGTTATGTCAAACAAGGCTGCAAAGCGGTTTTGCTATACACAAAGTATAGAGTATAAAGTATATATCCAATATTGTTTTTCTTTTTAAAAAATTGGTTTTCTATTTTTTTTTAAATTTCCCCTTCATGGGCTCCCTTTGGGCTCCATGGGCCACGGAACAATGTACCGGCTGCACCCCCCTCTCCTCAGGTCTGGTGGTTAAAGCATCAGGCTAGAAATTGGGATACTGTGAGTTCTAATCCCGCTTTAGCCTGAAGAAACGGAATAATTTTGGACTAGTCACTTTGCTTCAACCCCAGAGAAGAGGCAGTGGCAAACTTCTGAAAAACCTTTCCACAAAACCTGCAGGGACTTGTCCAGGTAGTGTCAGAGAACCAAACTATAATGAAATGGAGGGGGGGGGGAAATGCATTAAATAAATGATTAAAATTTGCATTGTGATGTCGTGACATGTCATTTTGGTACTATCATGTATAAGTAGAGATATCTTTAGAAAGAAACTCTTTTCTTCAGTCTCCATAGCAAGAATTAATTGCTGGAGCTTATGAAACGTGACTTGTACTGGCCATTCTGGAAAAATCTGTTTTCTGAAATGCATGGAAATAAGAGGAACTTCGTGGTGGCCTAGAATAGTTTGAGGACACCATTCTTGTTCACATCCTCACCCAATGGACAGGGGAGCATTTTGGTGCCAGAGCAAACAAGAATTCTGAATTCATTACTTAATGGATGAACATCTGGCTGCTAGGCCTCGTCCATAACAAATTGTTGCTTGACAGATCCTCCAAGTCACAAAAGCCAATAGACTAGCACCGTGATGGAGAACCTATGGCACATGTGACAAAGGTGGCAACAGACCGTCTCTTCTGGTTTCCGGCCACCGGAGCACCAGAAAATGGCCTGTAAATGTCCCCAAAACAGACTGTTTTCTGGGCCGTTTTCATGCTGTTTTCTAGGGTGGTTTGTGGGCCGTTTTTGGCCTGAAAAGGGGCCAAAAAGGGGCCCGGAAAATGGCCAAAAAACCCCAGGCATGTTTGCACTGGGTAGCTGGTCTTCAGGTTTATGGTGCGCCAGTGCACACGCATGTATGTTCCGGTTTGGGCACTTGGTGCCGAAAGGTTCGCCATCACTAGACTAACAATTCAGCTTTCTTTCTGCATTAACGGGGGGGGGGGGTACTTGGATGGGTGGGAAGCGGGTGGATACACACACAACACAGCCCTGGCAAGTTTCTGCATTTGAAGGCAGTAGCTAACTTACACTATATTGCCAAAAGTATTTGCCTTTACTCGCATATGAACTTACTGTAAGTGACATCCCATTCCTAATCCATAGGGTTCAACATGACGTCGGTCCACCCTTTTCAGCTCTTCTGGGAAGGCTGTCCACAAGGTTTAGGAGTATGTTTATGGGAATTTGTGACCATTCTTCCAGAAGCGCATTTGTGAGGTCACACACTGATGTTGGACGAGTTTATGTGGCCTACCACTTCGTGGCTGAGTTGCTGTCGTTCCCAAACACTTCCACGTTCTTATAATATAGCTGACAGTTGACTGTGGAATATTTAGGAGCGGGAAAATTTCACGGCTGGATTTGTTGCACAGGTGGCATCCTATCACAGTTCCATGCTGGAATTCACTGAGCTCCTGAGAGTGACCCTTTCTTTCCCAAATGTTTGTCAAAACAGTCTGCATGCCTAGGTACTTGCTTTTATACACCTGTGGCCATGGAAGTGATTGGAACACCTGATTCTGATTATTTGGATGGGTGAGCGAATACTTTTGACAATATAGTGTAGATTCAGGGAAGGCCTGTGATACACAGCTGTCTTCTCTGATGCCACTCAGAGAGAGCAACTCACTTATTACTGAGACTTTTTTTCACTTTGCCTAAAGTTAACACCAACTCTGCCTTCTGCAGAGATTTTTTTTGAGCCCAGACTTTTATGTTTCATAGGATGGTATAACAACAACATTCCTACATAAGACTGCTTGATGTGGAGAGAGGCAGGAAAGGGTATTGTCTTGCAGTTTGTTTACACTTTTGTTCTAGCTCTGTGACACACATTCTTTTGGGGACAAATGTAGATAAAATATAAAAGCTTTCCATTCGCAGAATAATGCTAACAATTAGATGTTAGCATTAAACACAGAGCCAGTTTGGTGGTAGCTAACAATTAGATATATAAACAAAATATTTTCTTAATTAAGTTTTCTTAATTAGTTTTAATTAAGCTTTCTAAGACCTTCATGTCTTGGGGGCAGGTTATCTAAGGGACTATCTTCTCCCAGTCGTTTCTACCTGTCCAATACAGTCTGACAACTTGGACATGTTGCAGGCCCTGTCATTCAAGAAATGTTGGCTGAAGGGGACCAGGAGATGTGCCTTCTTTGCCATAGCCACCGCCATTGGATATTCTCCCTTCGGAGATCACGATGACCCTGCTGGACTTCCATAAGGCTGTGAAGACTTGGTTATGTACTCAGGCCTGGCACCACAAATGTATTAAGGACACTATTTCATGCATATATTAACATCTATGGCAATAGGTGTATTTGGCAGCCATAGGTATTTATTTTTTATTGTTTTTAATTGTTGTTTTTTTACATTTTAGAATGTACAGGTAATCCTTGTCTTAAAAGCGTAATTGAATCCAAAATTCCCATTGCTAAGCAAGGCGGTTAAGTGAATTTTGTCCCATTTTACTACCTTTTTGCCACAGTCGTTAAGTGAATCACTGTAGCTGTTAAACGAAGCATGCGCTCATTAAGGGAATCTGGCTTCCCCCATTGACTTTGCTTTTTGGAAACCAGCTGGGAAAATTATAAATGACCCCACATGACCCCAGGACAGTGCAACCATCATAATTGCATGCCAGTTGCCAAGCAACCAAATTTTGATCACATGACCATGGGGATGTTGCAATGGTCGTGTGAAAGACGGTCATATGTCTTTTTCAGTGCCGTTGTAACTTCAAGCATCCACTAAACAAATGGTTGTAAGTCAAGGATTACCTGTTTGGCACCCAGAGACATTTGTTGACATGAGTGGCTACAGAAGTCAAATAAGTATTTTCAGCTAAACAAGTGTTTGTCAATTAGTCTAGGGCAGTGATGGCGAACCTATGACACGCGTGTCAGTGCTGACACGCGTAGCCATTTGGGGTGACATGCACAGGATATCATGCGATTCATCCTCGGCTCCTGCACGGCCGCCGAGGATGAAAGAATCTGTGCTGGAGGAACGGGGGGGCGGGACGTGTGATCTCCCCCGCCCACACTCACTTACTGTATCGCCGCCGCCCCTTTCTGAGCGCAGGGGCTGCTGGTAAGGCGTGCGTGCCATGCGCACACACGTCATCAGCACGGCGAGGGAGGACCCGCAGGAGAGGAGCGCGGGAACAGTGCGCACCTCTCTCCAGTCAGGCCGGCACAGAGAGTCTACTCCTGGGACTGTCGGTTATGACCGCACCACAGCAGGGAACAGCGGAGTGCCAACGGGAACTGTGAGCGCCATTAGCAGCAACTATTGGGGTGCCATGGACTTGTAATTGCCCACAATAACTGAGATAAGTGAGGGGGAGGTTGTGTTAGCTTGTTAGGCTAGTTAACCCCTAATTGGCTATCTATAATTCTATCTGCTGTCACTGGCCCACTGATGGAGCACCCAAAAAATAAAAAACAAAGGTTAAGTAAAGGGAGTGGTAGTGGCAGTGGCCGACCCTTTCAAGAGACATGGAGCGAGATGTATGGCATTATAGAAAAAAATGGCAGATCATTTTGCGTTCTATGTACTGAAACGGTAGTAAGCAGAACGTGGAATATAAATAGACATTTTGAAACTAATCATTCCCAGATCTTGGAAAAAAGTGAGGATGAAAGGAGGGAATACATTTCCAGGAAGCTACACCTTTATAAGAGCCAATCTAAATCCATCCTTAAATTTATGAAAGGCTCTACAAATTTAAATTCTGCAAGTTTGAGCATTGCTCACTCCATAGCTCAGCATGCAAAAGTGCTTAACAAAGAAGTTACTAAGCAGGTATGTTAAATAATTTGTTTTTGGTTTATTAAATACAATTATATATTGCAATTATACATTTTTGTAGTTTAAACTATAAATTGCGCAAAATTATGTTTTTGTCGAAGTGACACACAACACGAGTTATGCTCGATTTTTTGCCGATTTTTGACACACCACGCCAAAAAGGTTGCCCATCACTGGTCTAGGGCATTCCTTCCTCCTTAAAAAACAGTTGTTCAATTGGAGGTAAAATGTGATGTTAGTTGTTAGTATGCTTTTTATCCTAGCAGAGACAACTTTTGTATGTGTGTATGTGTTGAGAAAGAACTGTCAGCAAGCATCATGCAAAATCTCTGAACTGACATGCCAAATCATCAAGGGTTCAGAATTTTCCTTGTTCCTAGTCTACAGAAGTTGATGGGTTTTTAAAGTATAATTTGGCATTATGAATGATCCATCTTTTCTTTTAGATGTTTAATAAAACCTTTTTGCAGATCATAGAAGATGAAATCGACAAAGAACAAGATGGACCTGTTGGGCAGAGAAAACAGTTTGGAAATTAATGGGGATGGGGGAGGAATATTGCATCATCTGAGAAATGCATAATTATTTTTCACTTTGCTTTTTGAATTCTTACATCCAAGTATAGAAAGATGGTTAGGCATATAAATATAGAAACAGAACCTTAACCCTATACAGAATTTTCCACATGAAAGAAGCAAAACTGCTATTATCTGTTAGGGGAGTTTCACTTAAGATGAATTAAGCAAACTCACAAGGCAATTCAGGTGACATTTTTTGGTGAAAAAAAAATAGTACACAGGAGAGGCTACTTAATTAAGCATTAAGTTTTTTTGGGGGGTGTAACAAATATTATTCAAAGACTTTGATGAGAGTGTTTAATAATTGTTTGAAAGTTCTAAAATAAAATGCATTATAATTGTTATATTTGTTTAGCAGTTTCCATTCTGGATTCTTAGAAGTATTACACTAGATTTCATGAGAGAGAGTTTGGTTTAGTGGTTAAGACAGCAGGCTAGACGGCAGGAGATAATGAGTTCCAGTCATGCCATAGCCACGAAAGCCAACTTTGAGAGTGACTTTGGTACTGTCACTCACCTCACAGGGTTGTTGTTGTGGGGAAAATAGGAGGAAGAAGGTGTGTTTGCTGCTTTGAGTTATTTGTAAAAATAATAAAGGAAGAATACAAATAAATTAGACATTTGAAATGTAGCTATAGTTAATTTAATCTCAGATTATGCTCCTTTAATTCTAACAGTCTTTTATTTCTTAGCAATATCCGTCCTCTCATCCAAACCAGACAACAAGCTGGGAAAACTTATTTCACATCAGGTAAACCAGTTCTTTTTCTTGCATCTTGTATATGTTATATTTTTCCTTTCCATACAAAACACCCATTTTTACCACAGAGATTCTCCCCCAACAGTGACAATTGTGGTTTCTCCCATCTTAGCATGTCTTTTAAATTTCATTCCATGTCTTAACATAATTATGTTGAAATAACATATGATTAATATTTGTCATAACAATACCAATATTTTACTCTTTCTCAATCTTAAAACCAGTTTAATCCACCAGCTCTAGTTAATCATCTATTTTTATGTTTCTTAACATCTGTCTTCTGATTATTAATCTTAAAATCTGCTAGCATGTCAAATTCTTTTATTTTCAAAAATAGCCACAATTATTTAAAACAATTTATAAACTTTATTCAATAATGATATCTGGTGATAGGGGATTTTTTTAGGTCAAAGTTTGACCCCCTTAAGTGTTAATGCCTCATTAGCCTCTATTCATCTATCCAGCATCTTTCCCCTTTGTAAAATAGAATGCATTAAATTTTGTAAAGCTTTTAAGAGTTGACCCTCAAAACATTTGTAATAAGAAGCCAATAAACTCTTTGGTCCAGGCACCTTTTCTGTTTTAGCCTGTTTTATAGCTTCACTTACTTATCAGTTTGATAAATTGATCAAAGGTGTGTCCCATATTAAAGAATATATGGTCAAGCAGTCATAAGTATTTAATATGTTTCCTACATGAAAAATAGGAGCACAGACATCTCCCACTATGTTTGATTTGCTTGAGACTTGTCTCTCATTTGCTTTACATATTCAGTAGTAAAGCTTTTATGACTTATAGACAATTCAACATCATCCTTATGTGTTGCTTCAGCAGAAGCAATCTGACCGCAAATTTCCCTGTTGGGTATATTTTTATTTGATGCTATGTATTTATTTTAGATTTATTTTCAAAATCAGCATCTTTTCAGGGCAGGTAAGATCATAAAACTACTTCAGTGATATTAATTGTAAACAGTTTCAAGTGCAGCCTGTTGCAATAAAACACAACCTTGGAATGCCTGTCATCAGCAAATACAATACATTTTTTCAATTAAAATGCAGAGAGAACAGATGAGTTTCTAAAACCTTTAGTCACCTATGTGGCCAGCCATATATATCCCAGAAGCAGCCATATATCTCCCAGAAGGAAGTCTTAAAGGATCATAGGCTATCTTTCATTTTTGCTAAGATTTAAACTTTACTGTTTTTCAAGAGCACAAACATAATTACAGGTTATATTAATAATTAAGAGGAAAGGGAATTTAAAGAACAGTTTTTCAATTATTCTGTCTGTCAAGAGAGATGTTCCAGAACTAGTTGTTATAAATTAAAACAAAGGAAAACAATAGGATCACATGGAAAAAGAGTTGAACTTCGATCCTGGATCTAACTCCTACAAACGAAAGAGAAATTGAATGCTTTTTTTTTTTTACTTTTGAAATTTATAACCAGAATCCAAAATGTTAAAATGACTCTGGTATAAAACTGCTAAGATACAATGCAGTCATCTAGAGGAATGCTTATCTTGGATACACATTCCTCCATATGCACAAAGGTGATGTAGCGTTCTCACCAGTCTTTGACATCCAGTCCTCACACAATGACTTCATTTCCTCGGGATATTGATTCACTAGTATGGAAATTGCTCAGCATCAGAAACCCCACTTCCTCTCATATGCTTTGGATCATTGGACTTACTTGGATTGACATCAGAAGTACAGGCACTGCACAATGGAGAATTGGCTGCAAAAATGATGGTGTCATTTAAACAGACTCTTTAATTAAAGAAGATAATTCACTTTGCTTTTACTTGAAAACCACTTTCGGACTCTGTGCTTGAGGTGGAAAAAAATAAGACTTTGATTTTGGGTTTTGCTGATTAAATAGGTTTGTTGTTATAGAATTGACTAGTATATATTACTATGCATAAGTAAAACATTGAGGTATATTATTACCTTATTCTATTGCACTAAGAGTTCGAAGTCAATGCTTTTCTTTCCTGTTTTACCCACTTTTTCCTCTTTCTTTTTTCCTTCCCTATTTTTCCATTATTTAATTTTTCTTTGTATTTTATATTTCAATAAACTAATAAAATTTGTAATTAAAAAATACATGCACAGCACCTTTCCCGTGTTTGTAAAAAAGCAACAAGGGGAAGGAGCAAACACAAGACATTAGTAATGCTAATTGTTTGAGCCTAGCTCTGATAGCATTTTTACATGCCGAAGGTCCTAAGTTCACTTTTTGCAATCTAGTTCAATCAAAGGGGGAAAGTTATTTTCCATCAATGGCTGTGTCAAGTAATTCCTGCCAGCTGTGTGATAGATGGAGTTGTTGTGAAGCATGGGAGTCCAAAGGGGAGTAAAAGATGACATGTGTCTTGTAACATCATGCCAATACTTCATGTACTTGAGACTTCATAAGACAAATTACATAACATGACATCGAGATATAAGCCATCATTTCAATTTTGTCATGGCTTGTTAATAGATGACATCTAATGCAAACGGTGGGAAAGCCTTTTCTCTCATATGTCTTGCTCTTTCTTACCGAAGCATCAGGAGTTATGTACCATGGTACATAAGGTCCAAATTGAGCTCTTGCATATTGTATGTGTGTTTCATATTGGTGCAGCCACTGCATATAAACCAAAGATCCAGACAACCTCTGAAGTTAAATGCTGAGATGTAGATGATTTTTTATTAAGGAAATTTATATAGCTGCCCACCTAAGTAATTGTGGTCCCAGGGGTCTTTCAAAAATAAAACCCCAATACAAGACTCAATAACCCCCCCCCCTCACCTCCCTTAGCAACAACATCCAATCACTTGATGGGCTACACATCATCTTGGAGTCCTCAGGCCACCTGGCAAAACCATGTTTTTAGAGCATTTCAAAAAAGGATCAAGTGGGGGGAAATTTTATTTCTGCAAGGATAAAGTTTCACAGGGAGTGAGCCACCACAGGGAACCTTGTTGGTTCCATTACATGGATCTCCTTAGGAGAGGAGACCCATAACATCCCTTCTCTCCCTGGCTCTGGTGGATTGGGTAGATATAACTAGGGGAAAATAGTCCTTCAAATAATCTGGCCCCAGGCCAGGGAGGGCTTTAAATAAGACAATCAGCACCTTGAGTTGAACCTGGAAGCAAACTGGCAGCCACAAGAAAGGTGGTACATGTGCAAATCTAGGCTTGCACAAAACCATGTGGGTCACCTTTTTGGACCAATCGAAGATTCTATTTTTCAGAGGCAGCCCCATGTAGAGCACATTACAGTAGCCAAAATGATGGAAGAGGTCCCTACTCAAAAACATACAAAGCTGCTTGCAATCGGAGTAGAAGATACTGGATTACATAGACTAAGGGTTAGCAACCCGCGGCTGTGGAGCCACATGTGGCTTTTTCATCCCTCTGCTGCGGCTCTCGGTTGCTCAAAATATGCGTCATAACTCCCAATGTGCGACACCCACCGGCATGCAATTTATTGAGCTTTTCAACCGGTAGCCAGCCATGGATAATTTTTTTTAAGTTTCAGAAGAAAACAGAATGTTTAATTCATCTACATATGCTAGTTTTGTGGCCGCTCAGGAAATAGTCAGGCACCAGAAGGATTTGTGGCTCCCAGACCGGTGTTATCTTTTCTGTGGGAAACAGGTCCAAATGGCACTTTGAGTGTTTAAGGTTGCTGACCCCTGACATAGACTAAATGATCTAGTTCCATCTTAGCAACATTAGAAATTGTGAGATAAAATATCACACAGGTACACAACATACGAATGCATTTAATTTATAAACAAGGCTTTGCAAAATACAATTGTAGTACTTTTCTCTAGCTAAACGTCAACTATATTTCAGGTTTCAAGTTGAATTAGTATGTGTTGAGGCTGAATGCCAGAATTCTTCAAAGGGGAGATATATAAATTATATGTTCAAAATCTGATGCTTGTAGTCACTGTAATGCTATCTTTTACTCTTTTGTAATGTTTTCATTAAGAGTCTGTGTGGGATTCATACTATCACCCAAACACAAAGCTCACCTGATCATTTGCACCAACAATGTATTATTTACATGATACACCCCCTCCACTTCTAATACCCCCCACCCCCAATTAATGGGCTACATCTTTATCATATTACTCTCACCTCTGTTGCCCATGGTTTTTCCACTGTTCAGTTTTTTGGAATGTTACCAGTGGTTTATCAGCTCACATGAACTCAAAGTGATTGCTATTTGTGATTTGCAACAATTAAAATTTAAAACAGTGATAAATTTAACATTGCAGGAAGAACAATGACACTTTGACCTGCTTGGAGATTTCCCCCCCCCTTCTGTTCAATTGTGTGTGGTTCTTGGAGACTGTCTGGACAAGTCCCTGCAATTTTCTTGGCAAGGTTTTTTAGAAGTGGTTTAGAAGGAGTATCATTACCTCCTTCCTATGACTGAGAGAAACTGACTTGCCCAAGGTCACCCAGCTGGCTTTAAGCCTAAGGTGGAAGTAGAACGCAGTCTCCTGGTGTGTAACCTTATGCCTTAATAACTACACAAAACTGCCATTAATAAATTAATTATATACAGGCATATACAAATGTTTACCTCCTTTTTAAAAAAAGTAGCTTTCAAATTGAAGATCAGATTGAACCCAGCAATGTATATAGAACTGTAGTTGCAGTACAACACCATGAGCACTGAATACATTTCAGTTAAGTTTGCTGTGAATGTCTTCCACGAGTATAGTTCACTTTATGGAGGTCACACTCTGTACATATGTCAAGTGGGTTAGATTGGCGAAAGCCAAATAATATTACTCAAGAGAAGCTTATAACTTGAAATACTCTGCTACAATTAAACACTGAATGATTGAAATTTGTAATGATGTCAGTCCTGTTCCCAAGTGTGTCATTACAATGACTGGAAAATTATTTCCCACTAAGCAAAAATGTTTCTATTTTTAGAAGGTTAATTAGCAGATTACTGATGAGCAATGACTTAATAACAGCAGCTGTTCCAGGCTTGACATCCCCAGTACTCCCAATGCGTACTGGAATTTTTATCCCTTTTTATTGGCAAGGATTTGTAGGACAAATTCACTGCTTAGCACCAGGGATGTCACTGATTGCTAGCCACCATTAAGAAGGAAGCTACAGTTTTGCCAGCATTGAGACTAAACAGAGCCCCCCCCCCCAAAAAAAAGTTGTTTCACCACCACCCTCAAACAATGGAAATCCAGGAATTAACATAAAAAGTTGCAGCATGAAAGTGTAAAGATACAAAACTTCCCAGCAATAGTTGAAGCTTATAAAAGTTTACCCTACTGTCTAAAAAAAGTTTGATTTATTTAGGTGTTTCTAGCTCAGCTTCATAGAAAAAAAGTTGTCATAACAGATTCTTCAAATAAATAAACAGAGGTAATAGTAAGAAGGATCCACAGCAGATAAAACTAAAATGTAAACTCAAAATTGCAGGTAAAAACCAAGTGCATGTTTTAAGAAATGACCCAACAAGAGTTATTGAGATGGTTACCTAAAGCCTATAACAATGGAGTCAACCTGGCCCCATACAACAGCCCACACAAGGTGTGTGGAATAGGCCACCTCCATTATATTTGCTAATCTGCCCTGCTCACAGCAATAAATGAAAAGAGGCCATTTAAAAATCTGGCCAGGTGAGGATATTCCTTCAAGTAACTTAGTTCCAACCTATTTAAGGCTTTGAAATTTAAAGTCAAGCCTTTGGGATTGAAAACAAAAAATATGACTATTACAATATTGGTATCTAGCCTATAAACTGAATGCCTTGCCCCCAACACCCCATTGGCCCCACTTGAAACCAGTGGAGTTTCTTTTTTTTTAAATGAAAATTTTATTTTCAGACAAACACAAACACACAAAACATATAACATAAAACCTCTTCAACTGCATATGTGTCGATTGGTTACAAGGTCTTTCTGCATCCTTTCCATAGTCATCACTTGAGCTTTATCAAAAATCACATATTGTCAATCAAATATCTTTTTATACATTATTATTATACTTCATTTGTTAGATTATCACTATTGTTTCTCCATTTTAAACAAGGTATTCTAAATATGTATCCATTTATGATTCATTATATCATCTTCAATATATCCAATAATAAGTAATTTTTTTATATCCTATTCTAAGTCATTCTATTATTTTAGCATTGATAACATTCTCTAATAATTTTCAATTCCATGTTTTTTCCATTATTAGTATCATCAATCTAATATACATGTATACATTGTTATAATTGTTATAAACTCATTCAATGAATCCAAGCTGTGCAAGCCAAATAGGAAACCTTCATTTTGTTTGGAAACAATAATAAAAATTCTAACTACCGGCAAGAATGAGTCTTTACATTTAAAGAGCACCTGTCATTTAGGATCCATCATTGCAGCTCGTTAACAGGCATCCATTCACCTGTTGCCCGTCACATCCTTCACCTTGTTGTGTCACTGCCGCATCACCAGCCGTACCATTAAAGTGAATGGGATTGTCTGTGAGTCAACAGTGGGTCAGAGGAGCTGCTGCAGGACAGATTTGACAGTTGCTCTTTTAGAATTGTGATTTAAATCGAGTTGATTTAAATAAAATCCACCCTCCTACTAACATCAATTGAAACTAGTTTACCAACTTTAGACCTATCAGGCAGAAGGATCTGGCCAAGATGACTGAAAAAAACTTTCTCCCAGTTGGTATCAAATAATAATATTGAAGAACGACCTTGCAGAGTTACTAGTCCCTTGAGAATCCTGGAGAGTGGCTCCTTTTGCTTACAAAATTGACATGACATACCTTTTTCTCTTATGGGATTACTAACATGTTTGCCTTTTTGATGTCTGCATGCCAGATAAGAGCCATACATGTATGATATCCTGGCTGCCAAATATGACTTTTAAAGTATTGATTGGGGTTTTCCAAGAAGTATCATTTCCTGCCATTTTTTTGTGAAGGAAACAGGTGGATTGCAAAGGCTCCCCCCTCCCTTACTTACTTCCACCAACAAGGAGAAACTTTCTGCTCAAGAAGCTGCCTAAAGGTGGAGAGCCACACTGCAACAATCCTCTTCTAATTCATCAGGATTCCCTCCAGAATTATCCTACATTAGCCATGAAAATATACAGGCCTCTTCCAACCCATCCTCATATAATAAAAGCAACCGTGTTTTTCATTTATATTAACCATTTAGTTGAAATATCCCATTTTTAACATCTATACTTCTGCGTAAGTTATATTTGTATTCTTTGTCTATGTCCATTCTACCATATACAGAACTGTGGTATATGATTAGTAGTAACAACAATACCTTTGAAACTACCTTCCGCACCAGCTCTTTTCATTTTACTAGGAATTCACTAGAACAGCAACAGAAGATGTAGCTATGAGGATAACTTCAGTAGCCTTGTCCTATCATAACCAAATTACAGCAGGTGACAATCAGTTTCCTCCAAGTGGAAAAACTGGGGCTCTGATATTTGTGAGCAAGGCTAAGCCTGCAAAGGACAAAGTAAGGATGAAAAACAATCAGAGCATATGATAGGTGATACAGGAATTTCAGTCTACTTCTCTAGATTTTGGACAGTTCTTTAATTTGTAAAGTACAGTAAGTCAATTTTAGGGAGGTTTTGTTCATTCTTGCTTCAAAATGGCTCCATGAGAAAGCTCTGTGGCCAAAGAGTGCCCATCCAAGTTTGTTATTTGTTTTCTTTAAGATCTTTGGGTGAGAACAGTTTGCATGGCTCATGCTTGTAATTTACAATTTTTAAAAGTTATTGCATTCATTTAATTTGTATTCCACTTGCTGCATCTCAAAGAAGCCTAAGCATAGAAATGTTAATAATGGATCAAGGGGAGAGAAAGAAAAAAAATTCTGCCATGAACTCTGAATGGGAATATAAGATTAAGACAAAGAGAATGATGAATATAAAGACAAAGAGAATGATGAATATTTTTCAGAGTAGAATTAGCATGTAATGCTAGGAAAGGAGACCAAATTTAAATGCCCTTTCAAGTCCACAATTCAGTGGCAGCCAATTTATTGTGATCCTAGATGACAGATCCTAGCTTCTGAAAGCACTATTACATATGTTCTTTGCTGTTATATATTTATGAAGCAAAAGTCTTACTTTATCTTATTTTATAAATTTATCTGATGCCAAAATCTATAAAATAAGATAAAGCTTATATGGCAGAGAAAAACCCTAGGCATCAGTTAGATGGGAATTCATCATTTGGCTTCCTTAATAAGAACCAAACTGGAGCAGATCTAAGCAATAGATTCAATGACAGCAGAAGACCAATACATGCCTCTGCTTTAAGGAAATGAACTAGTAGAATAACAAAAAAAGCAGGAAGTGAAACTTATTTAGCAAGAATGGATACATCAGTTAAAAAAGATGGTGGTATAATGATACATCTGTACAGTAGAGAAACTAAAGTACACCATCTGAAGAAATATTTTGACAGACTCTAGCAAGATAGACAGTAGAAGAAAAAGGAAGTGAAAATGTAAGTTAGAACACTAAGTAAATTATTGAGGTCTGAGCAGGAACCAAAGTGATAGGAATCACCCAACAGATTCTTCAGCAGACAGTTGAATTGCTGGTTAAGGGGAGGTTTTATACTTGTGACTAAATGGTACGTTACAAGAGGAGAAGCTGGCATTTCCAGCAGACAGACTGGTGTGCAAAACAAAGATATTCTGAGGGACACCCAGATGGCACTGAAAGAGCTGTCCTGTGGTGGGAATGCTTCAGAGTGTAATGGTATTTCCTATAAAGGAATGGAATGGCCAGTTTACAGATATCCCCTATATTAGCTAGCTAAACAACTTAATTATCACTTTTTAAAACAACCATATGGTTTTAAGAGGGGAAATGATTTAATCAATGGAGAAAGCAGATAATTGAGTTGTGTGTTTATTGCATCCTGGAGGAAATGGATGATTTGCCTTCTTTTAGTCTGAGTTCAGACCAGGATATGGTACGCAGGTAGCACTGGTCTCACTTGTTGATAGCCTATGGGGGTGGGGGAAGCTTGAGATAGGGCAGTACATCTATCCTTATCTTCCTTGATTTCTGAGCGATCTTTGATACATCAGTTATGGCATCCTTCTGGCAGGGTTTAGAATGGGAGGCATAGTGTTTTTCCTCTGGAATTGGCTGCAGTCAATTCCCCTGGACAGGAATTAGTGTTGGCAGAAAAGTTTAGCCTGGATCCCTGTTTCTGGGGATGCTTAAAGGCTCACACTTTTTTTTAAAACATCCACATGAAATTGAATCTTCATGTGTTAAATCTATGTGCACTGAAGTATCAGTTAATATTTGGTTGTACATCATTGCCTTTTGCTAACCAAGTGATGCTATCAAAGCCCCCCTTTTAGTGTCTGGAGCAGAAGTTCTTAACTTGGCAATTTTAAAACATCTGGACCTCAACTGCCATAAATCCTCAGACAACTGTGACAGCTTCAGCTGCTAGTTGGTTCATGCACTTAGTCCTGGGTGCACCAGGTTGTGTAAAATAACACCATTATTTTATGAACTTCTAAAAGGCTTTTCATTGCAACTCAACATACTGATTGTCACCTATAAAGACCCACATGGCACAAGAACAGGTTATTTGCAGGAGTACCTATCTCTGCCGATCCCATGGGATGGACATGTTCCAGATCCCTACTTTGATACAATATCATCTGAAAGAATGTCTTTTCTGTGGCAGCTCCTGCCCTTTAAGAGAGATTCCTCCCCACTCATTCCTAAATACTTGGCTGGTGCCAACTCTTAGCCTTCCTGAAAGTTTAAACACCTAGTACTTTCCTCCAAGTATTAGATTAAGATAATATATGAGCCCATCTTTGAAAATGGAACATGTTTTTGGTTGACCCAATTTTCTGTGTTTTTTTATGGATTTTCTTTCTACTTTTGTATGGTCTTTTATTTGCAATTATATTCTTCTGTGTTGTTTTTTTACCTGATATATATTGCCCAGAGTCAAAGTTTCAAAAGTTGGTCCATTATATAAATATAAACAAACTTGCCAAGATTCTAGTTTTGCTACCTTTTGTAATACAGGAAGACTTCTTCGGCCACAATGCCATGGAGAGGTCAATAAAAATACTAGATGCAAACTCCAGGTTCGCTCCTCTGTAACACTAAGAAGCCTGTTGTATTCCACTGTCAGTGATGATTTTCAGTACAAAAGCTGGATTAGTATCTTGCAGCAGACTGAAGAATTCTATAGCTCTCCAAGGTTAACAGATTGTGACATGCAGGCCTGCTTAGTGGTTGGGTGCATTCTGAAGTACAAAGGAACAAAAAATGACTTAGGTTTCTTACAGGAAGAAAAGCACTGCATGTTGCTTTCATCATTGTAATACAGATAGGCAAATGGGTATCTTCTATTATAAATCACAACTTCTCTATACTGACTTTATATAAAACACAACACTGCTCAACAATGTATATAGAAACTACAGAAAAATGACAGTCTACTGTTTTCACATAAGCACTGACCCGCAACTGGACAAGGTCATTTCAGTACTAATCAACTTATGATGCTAGAGTGGACAAAATGCGCTTTGAGCTTTAGTTCTTAGCTTACTACAATTCTTGGAATTTGTTCAAAATTGTTCGGCACAGTAACAAATGAATGCATCACAGTAGATTTCCCCCACCACCACCACTTAATAGGTTAAGTTAAATTTATTTCCCAGTGGGAAAGGATGCAAGAAACTGACCAAGAGTAGAAGGTTCAAGCTAGATTTGATGTCTGCATCCAAAATACATGATGTTGATATAACCTAATTCTGAACCAAAATACAAAAGGGGGGGGGAGATTGAGGTCACAACTAAACCCAAATATTTTTGGTCTACACTTTCAATTTTCCCCATTTGAACTACAATGACTAAGCTGCCAGAGATTGCAAGTGTGATAGTTAAAGTAATAAGCCAAAAATCTCAATGTTATCACTATCTGGGAATGGAATAATGGGGTCTCTAGCTGGGCACATTAGTTGTACACTCATACAATTGAGACAAGAGGACAGTAACCAGAGATAAGAACAAGTTACCTGACATGCAGCTAATCAGATTTAACCTTAACAGATTAAAAAAAATCTGAAGCAGTAAGACACACACACACACGCACACACACGCACACACACAGGTGAGTTAAACTACAAAAATAACCTGTACCGTTCCTTTTGGAAGACTCCACACCTTCCACCTGAACTATAAATCTGTCCTTTTTCCCACCCTTTAACCCAGGTTGAGCTGGTTAATTCACCTACAAGCAGGAGACATGTAAGTGGTATGAGTGAATGAACATGCAGTTGATCTTCTCAAATGTTGAAATCAATAAAGCTTTATAGCTGCTGAATCTCAGTGTTTTATGTTGCTCACTGCATAAGATTGGGCTACGTTTTCAAAGAAGCTACACTTGCCCCTTCCCAATATCAGCAAGCTATGTAACCCATTAACTCCATTGTAATAGAAACCAAGGCCCATCTGCTTGGAGTGAAATTCCTCTATGCTGTAATCCCTTTCTAGCTGCTCCAAGGACCCAGGAGAAGCATGGATTTACTTCTTGGGTGGTAGAGTTCATTCTACAGAGAAACATATTGACTTCCATACTATTCCAGCCCTTTCATTCATTCATTCAAGCTTATACCTCCATAAGAGCAGTTCTCTGCTATTCAGATGCTATATCCTTTCATAAATACATATGTATATACCTTTATTTCATCCACTAATTCATTTCCAGTCTAAGATGTAATTTTTCAAATGACAGACCTCATATGTTGACTTCTGCTATTTGATATGGCTTTGTTCAATCGAGACTTTTATGTCTTCCTTAACAGAAAGATGGAGAAGCCTAGACTGGGTTACTAAGCTTAATCATATCTATGCTACATACAACATTCCTCAATGATAAAAAAGGCAACACCAATCAGCTCTGGCTAGTATCCAATTTTACTCTCTATGTTACAAATACAAACAAAGCCCAGTTTTACTATAAACATTCTCACATCATTCTATGAAAGCTGTAATCTCTAATAAGAATGCAAATCAGACTTGTGGAAAATGAGCAAATAACTGATTTGGGTAAGTAGGCCACTCTGTCTGCAGTAAACATAATGCCTCTAAACTTCCAGGAATTCCAGTAAACAAAACAATCCAACTACAGTTCTTATTAATACAGACTAGAATTCACCTTAAGAGTTAAGATAAATATTGCTCAGGCATAAATGGAAAGTTAATATTGTGGCTACCAATTGGCCAAGGAATCAGATGGAAGTCATCATCCTAATTGCAAATGCAATCCAAATTATTAGTGACACTGAGTGGTTTTATGTAATTATAATTTATTAAACTTGTACATCTCCTGACTCCCAACACTCTGGATGACATAGGAGCTAATTATTTGAGGATAAACAAAGATAAAAGATGGCAAGAATGACACAGCAGATGGAATGAAGTGAGGATTCTCACTCTCCCTTACCAAAGGCCTGGATGAAGAGCCAGGTGTTCATTGCTCTTCTAAATAAGAACGGGTGGGGAATATCCAGCCAGAAACTCAAAAGATCAGCTGGCTGGTGCATGCATGCTTGTTTTTTGGCTCTTTCTCGGGTCATTTTCAGGCCATTTTCCAGCCATTTTGGGGTCATTTTCAGGTGTTTTGGGGGCCATTTTCAAGCCGTTTTGGGGCTGTTTTCAGGCAATTTTTGGACATTTCTTCAGCCCAAAAACAGCCTAAACACTCTTCAAAACAGCTCCCAAAACACCCTGAAAACAGCCCGAAGAATGGGCCAAAAATGGTTGAAAAACAGTCTGAAAATGGTCCAAAAACAGTCCAAAAAATGGCCGGTTTGGGGGCCGTTTTCAGGCCATGAAGACCAGCTTGATAGCATGCATGAAGAGCAGCTGGTGACAGTGTATATGCCCACAGAGAGGGCTTTGTGTGCCATCTCTGGCATATATGCCACAGGTTTGCCATCACAGTTTTATGCCATGTAGGACTTTGTAGTTAACAACTGGAATTTTAAATCAACCCAGAAAAGAAACTAAGGAACCAGCAGAAATATGAAGTACTGGGAGTTTTTATACTTAATTGTATGTGAGCTCTTGAGTTTCTTCTAGGTATCCAATTCAAATGAGGCAAACTTGAAAAAATAAATGCATGTTCAAATGATAACTGCTTCATGATTAAACAACTCAAACACTACCAAGTGTTAACTAAAACATTGAGGGTCTTCACAATTAGTGTCACAGTAGTCTTGGCATCTTTCATTGTGGTCAGGGCTCCATTTCTTTCAGGATTGAACTTTTGATATCTATGAATACAGCAGTTATCTTCTGTGTGGGTCTTTCTCCACTAGCTTGCTCACCTAGAACCATTAGTTTCTGCCACAGGTATTTTAAGTCTTCTGGTATTGGTCCTCTCCCTTTACTGTTTAGCATCTACTTTACATCAATGGCCTAGAATGAGGTAACCTTAGTATGCCAGCGATGTTCAGTTAATTATTTCTATTTTAGCTGGGTAGAAGATATATTGGGGTCTTGTTGCACATGGAAGTTGTTAGCATTTCTGTATAAGGCACAGATGATACGGATTGGGAAACTCTGGTTGGGGAATCCCCCTCCAGATGTTTGGGTGTTTGGCCACATCAATGGATTCATAGTTCCCATTTTCAGAAAATGGAAGCTGTGATCTTTTATACAACTGCATCTTGTGCACCAATTTCTACTTTCCCAGGATCAAGAGGCCTTTTCTCAGTCAGTCATGATCTTTGTCACATCACAACACACTTTGCGTGATAATGCTTTTGAAGATCACCTGGAAACTTTAATGCTATAGCACACACCAGCCCAAATGGTTATAAGCAGTGGTGGGATTCAGCCGGTTCGCATCGCTTCTGGAAAACCGGTTGTTAATTTTCTGAGCAGTTTGGTGAACTGGTTGTTGGAAGAAATCATTAGGGCAGAGAACCGGTTGTTAAATTATTTGAATCCCACCACTGGTTATAAGTTTATCAATGTCTATCCACTAACAATGTTGGTTGTCACCTTTAGAACCCTACAGAGCTAGGGGCACATATGCTCCGGAAGAGAGGTTTGCTGAAGAAATTCCGTGTCAGGGAACTAACACTCAATACTTTCTGTTAATGGCTGACCTCCTTGGGAGGAGTTCATTCCCCAGATATTCAAAGAACCCCTTCATTACTACATTTTCAGAGAACCAAACTGTAGAAATACTTTAGAAATTTATTTGAGGCCATCATTCCCAACAACCCCCCCCCATGGTGCATTAGTGTAATTGAAAACAATTGTATTTATTTTTGTTTTTAATCCTACATCTGTATACTGTAAGATGATCCCAACTGCCATTAAGTAGAACATATAATTTATTGTAATAGATCAGAGTTAAAAGTTCACAAACCCAACAATATGAAAGGAAACCAGCAAGCTCAAAGAGCACCGTAGGACCCCACAATTCAACCCTGAGCTCCAAATATTACCTTCTATCAGTATGGGAAGAGCCTAAGTTATATAATTATACATTTATAAATAAATTATACATTTATTTATAAATGTATAATTATATAACTTTGTAAAATGTATATATATTTTATATTTTCTAAAAAATTATTAAGCTTATGCCATGTTTCACATTCCTCAAAAGCTGCCGCCCATTTCTTTCTTCCAGGATAAATGGAAAACCTATCAATTATGTGGGCTGCTATCAAGGGCTGTGAAGCAGCCCCCCAAAAAGAAAGGCGGGGAAACCCTCTGGAGAAATCTGGTGACTCCTTTCTCCATATGGGGCTCCTCAGCAGGCATTGAGGCTTCTCTTGTCTTCCCTCCCCCCCCAACCACAACAGGAAAGCAGTGCACCTCTGCCTTTCCATCCTACGCCCCAAGGTGGAGGGCAAGCCTTTGCTTAAAGACACAATACTCCTAGCCCTTCTTTCTTCTTGTGCCATAGCCATCATCGGACGTTGGCAATGATGTTGGCAATCCTATTTTTGTCAACAGCCAGGTGAAAAAGTGCTGCTGAATTTTGTCCAAACCAGTCCCTCAGGTTTTGAAACCATGATGTTCTTCTTCTGCCTGGACCGCGTTTGCCTTCAAACTTCCCCTGGAGGATTAAGTGAAGGATTTTTCTAGGTGTCACATCACATGTCCAAAATATACTAACTTTCGCTTTTTAATGGCTTTGATGATTTTCCTTTGCTTTCCCAGGCGGCTTCTCACCTCCTCATTTGTGATTTTGTCAAGCCCTTCTTTAGAAGAATGAATTAATGCAACTGAGGAACAAGGGAGTCCTCAACTCCTCCTACATCCTCAGGGGTAAAAGTCCTCACCGGGTAAAGCAAACGCGGACTGCCTCTTGCGTCTTCATGGTCGACTAGTGCCCCCCCCTCCTCCCAGGGCTCGGAACCCCTTCCTCTCACTAAGCCGATGCTCGCGGCGCCCGCCACCAGTTCACATCCTTCAGGAAGGGAAAAGTGAAATCGGGTGGGGGAGCCTCGTTCATCTTTCCCTTTAAAAAAAATAATAACTATTGATGATTTGGTTCCCCGACAACAAGCGTGCAAAACCACTCCGGGAAAGGCGGAGAGGAAGCGGGCGGCAAAAGTGACGAGAACTGCAGGGGGCGCTGTGCAAGGGAGGCTCGCCTAGCTGACCTGAGCCCCTGGCTGGCTAACGCAAGTGAGAAGAATGCGGGCAAAAAGCAACGGGCACCTCCACGACGTTCTTGCCGCTTTTATATCTTTCTCCGCGATCGCTGGTTGGCTGAGACCTCCTCCAATCCCAGCCGCCTGTCCCATTTTTTTCCTCCTTCAATTTGACTGGAAGGCGGTTTCACGCTGGGCGAAGAAATGCGTGAAATAATTGCAAAGGTGGCTTTTAAATTGGGAGCCGCGAGTTGCCTATCTTGAATTAAATGCTCAGATTTCTCTTAGAAACAGCTCTATAGAAATACGGAGTGAGATATTTTAATAGCGAGTTCCATATAAAGCATTAAAAGTTACTGGAATAGCAATGGTTGAACAAGTATAAGAACAAATTTGATTTATAAATAAGTTTGTGGCATACAACTCCCGGATCTGCTTTTGTTAAATATTACTGATTAATTACAAATAACCAACTGCCTTGCGAAATGTCTCTACAAACTTTGTAGTACAAAGAGAAAATGTATATAAATGCAAAATACGTGGTAGCTACAGTGTTGAGGACCTTTTCTCATTTGCATCCTTCTCAATAAAAGTCCTCGTTGGGAATATGGGAGGACCACAGAGGCCAGTCACCCAGACAGAAAACCTATTTGGGTTTTGGGACCGTTTAGATCAGAAGTGTCCAACCTTGGCAACTTTAGACCTGTGGACTTCAATTCCCAGGATTCCCAGCCAGCCATGCATGGGGAATTCTGGGAGCTGAAGTCCACAAGTCTGAATATACCGGATGTTTCTTTATATAAACTACACTATGAATGAAAAGCTTAGTTTGAGATACACATATTGTTTTCTTTCTTTTCTTACCTTTACAGTGGGTGGTTTTTAACCAGGCTAGAAATGTTACCAATGATTAATCCGGTCATCTGAATTTAGATGGCTTCCATTTTGATTTGCAGGAACATATTTAAAATTCAAAACCAACATGACAGGAAGACTGCATGGTTTTTTAACTTCTATGAAGAAAATAGCTTAAAAAATGGGGGCTTCTCCTGATAAAAATACAGGGATAGTTAGTTATTGTCTTCTACCCAGGATGAATGGGGCTGTTGTCACTAAAGTGTGATAATCCTTTTGGTGCTGGAGAAAATTTCTAGGAAAACCGTGAACAGCCAAGAAAACAGAAATGGATTATCAAGCAAATCAACCTAGAGGTCTCACTCAGGCACAAATGACCACGTTCAAATTATCCTACTTTTGATACATTATGCAAAGATCTAGTTTTTTAAGAAGACACTACTGCTGAGAAGGGTAAAATGAAATGGAAGAAGAGAATGACCAGCAACAAGATAGAAAAACTGGGCTCGGGACAATCATCAAAAATATCTTCCAAGAGTTGATACCCACTTGATGATACATCAATTAAATATGCATATAGCAAAATGATATGTCTCCTTATAACTGAGTGCCATTTAGATAGATGGAACTTATCTACCCCGCAAAGTTTATAGAATTATATTTTGTAGCAGACAAAATAGAATAGAATAGAATTCTTTATTGACCAAGTGATTGGATACACAAGGAATTTGCCTTTGGTGCATATGCACTCAGTATACATAAAAAGACAAGATACATTTGTCAAGAATCATAAGGTACAGCACTTAATCATAGTCATAGGATACAAATAAGCAATCAAGAAGCAATTAATATCAATATAAATCGTAAGGATACAAGCAACAAGGTTACAATCATACAGTCATAAATGGGAGAAGATGGGTGATAGGAACGATAAGAATTCTAATAGTAATAGTTGTGCAGCCTTAGTGAATAGTTTGACAGTGTTGAGGGAATTATTTGTTTAGCAGAGTGATGGCATTCAGGAAAAAACTGTTCTTGTGTCTAGTTGTCTTGGTGTACAGTGCTCTATAGCATCGTTTTGAGGGCAGGAGCTGAAACAATTTATGTCCAGGATGCCAGTCAGTGGACAGAAATTGTTCTCTTAGTAACTTTGCCTTCAATATCTTTCCCCCAAGTAGGTGTATTAATGGAGACCATCCACATCTGTAAACTGGACTAGATTAACCAAAGGAAAATACTGTTTGGTCAGGAGCAGCTTACAGTTTGAAAAACAAGGTACAACTCTGAGCACAGATGGCTACAAGTCCTATTAATAGTTTAAATAGAGAGATGCAGGATGTTAGATTAGAGTGAAATAATCCCTTCTCATAAAGATCTGTGTTGATGTTGATGTTGATGTTAAATGTATTTGGGAAATAATGGGAAATCTGGCCAAATCTTTGTAAATTGCTTAAAGACAAAAAGAATTATTACATGTATTAAATTGTTAGTAAGGAATAAAATATGTTACAGTTTATTTACACACATAAATTCTAAAATCTGTACAGTCAGCCTGAGAATCTCAAGAGGATATAGAGGCCTCTTTTACTAAAATGGATCACCTGCAATTAGCAATTAGCCCTAGGAAGAAGGCAATGGCAAATTACTTTTGGAAAACCTTGCCAAGAAAACTACAGCAACTTGTCCTCAGTGAATCTGACATCATTGAATGGAAGAAAAAAAAATGGGAGAAGCTTTTTATCATTTAATAAAATTTATATTACATCCAACTAACCTCATTATCAATTTACTTTTTGATTAATGTCCAAATAATAAATTTCAGTAAATAGATTGCAAAAAGTTATATATTAACCATTCTTTTAAAAAGTTAAACTTTTAAAAAAAAACAGACACTGATCAGACAATATTCATCTTATGGTAGATTGGATGAATTTGAATAAGGATAGGAAACAGAGGTGGTATTTAGCCAGTTCTGACCAGTTTTGGAGAACTGGTAGTGGAAATTTTGAGTAGTTAGGAGAACTGGGTAATAACACCTCTGGCTGTCCCCACCCCCATCTATTTGCTGCCCTTTCACAGGAGGAGTTGGAAAGCAGGTTAGTGGGGTGGGGAGGGAATGGGGATTTTGCAGTATTCTTCCTCTGCCATGCCCACCAAACCATGTCCTCCAAGCCACGCCCACAGAAGCGGTAGTAAAAAAAATTGAATCCCACTACTGATAGGGAAGAACAAACAGCAATTATATCCCTGAAATCTTAAAAAGGCATTTGGCAATAGGAAAAGGTATTAACATTAATAACAAAAACTTCAATAAATATTAAACTACATCTTCTACAACAAAAATAATACTTCAAATTTATTGATCAGTGTAGGAGTAAATCATCCTGCAACAGGAGATCAATGAGATTAATACTGTAAACACAAGTTTGTACAATCGACTATAGTTTATCTTTTCGGGGGAAGGTTATTATATATATTAACTGAACTGTCAGATAAGATGGAGTTTTTATATTCTCAACTGTTCATGTTACCCCTATTGCATGGAGATTGACACCTGCAAAGAAATATTATCTATCTCACTTATAGCAAAAAAAAACCTTTTTATTTCACATTAGATGGATAAATATATGGCTTCAATTAGTCGGTGGTTTACAGAGTTAGTTTTATTAACAACGGATGAACAAATTTCTTTTTGACATAGTTTAATTATGGATGATTTTAATGAAATATAGCTACTCTTTATTGAAACTGTAAATGTTTTACATATTAAGATGCATCTACTACAAATATATACCCTGTGGTTTTAATCTATTTTTTTATTCTTTATAAGTTTCTGCATTGTGCATTTTTTGTTGTTTTTTTATTGTATTTAATTAATGGAGTAATAAAAATGTTGTATGACTTTGAGTACCCATGGTCTGGATTGTCACAGGGAAATAATAGTGCTCCATATAAATAGCCCTTGACTGACAATTGAGCAATTTTGAGCAATTGAGCCCAAAATTTCTATTGCTAAGCGAGGCAGTTATGTGAGTTTTGCTCCATTTTATGACCCCCTTTGCCACAATTGTTAAGCGTACCACAGCTGTTGTTAAGTTAGTAACACAGTTGTTAAGTGAATCTGGCTTTCCCATTGACTTTGCTTGCCAGAATTTTGCAAAAGGTGATTGATTACATGACCCCGTGACACTAAAACCACCATAAATATGAGCCAGTTGCCAAGAGTCTGGATTTGGATCATGTGACCATGGAGATGCTGCAACGGTCGTAAGTGTGAAAAGCAATCATAAGTTATCTTTTTTTGCGCCATTGTAACTTTGAACAGTCAACAAACAAATGGTTGTAAATTGAGGAGTACCTGTAGAATGTTAGAATTTGAAATAGATACTGTAAATCTTAGCTACAGTAAAATACTGAAGGTCTGAACCTTCTAATGGAACTATGTTTTTCCCAAGTGGGGAATTATCCATCATTAGAATGACTGGAGAACGATTTTCTGCTATCAAATCTTTTTTCTATTCTCAGAAAATTAATTAGCAAAATACTAATGAGAAATGACTTAATAACAGCAATTGTCCCCGTCTTGATATCTTCCGGGATTCCCAGTCTTTATTCCCTTTTTTTTATTGGCAGTGATTTGTGAAAAACTGTATCATACAGCACCAGTGATGTTACCGACTGCTGGTTACTGTTAAAGATTGAAGCTACGCTTTTGTCAGCGTTGAAGGCAAAAGCTTCAGGAGAGGCATCCTGAAGGGAAACCACACAAACAAAAAGGCTGCCCACCCATACCCCTCCTTCAGTGAAGTTTGCAGCATGGTAGCGTAAAGATGCAAAACTTTCTGACAACTCTTAAAACTGATAAACATTCACTGAACAGCCTAAGAAAAATCCCTGTATCTAATTTTGACTTGATTCCTTTAAGTATATCTAGGTCACTTTATATTTAAAGAAATGCTTTAAAAAACAATAAAATGGACAGTTACAAGCATCTACTTTATAGACATTACTCAAATGTAAAGCCATTAACTGCAACTAAAAGCCAAGGATACTGAAGAGACTGAACAAAAGAGATTTTTTGAGATGGCTCCCTAAAGCATATTTCAGCAGACTGATATGGATGGAGAGGATTTTTCAAGTACTTTGGCCTCAGTTCATTTCAGGCTTTGAAGTTCAAAATGGACACTCGGTTGGGCTTGGAAATGTTCTAGTTAGAGAGTCCATCCTGCACATCAAATGCTTCCCAGTGCAGGATATTTTCCTAGACTGGAGTGTGTGTAGTTGACATATCTGTCTAAACTGGTAGCCGGGAGATTTAAAACCAGACTAGAAACAAGATGGAGAAAAATTAGAAATATTCAGCAATTGTGCCATCCACAGTTGATGGCATTTTCACAGAAATTCAGATTTTGTATTCCTATTGAGTGATACATTTATTTTCCCCATCTAAGAAGAGAGACATCAAAGATGGCTTTTTAAAATAGCTGCTGACAGGTGTAGCCTCCAAGCACGCCAAATCATATTTTCCCTTATCAGTCTAATCACTGTAGACTTATTAAATAATGTCAACAACTAATTATGCTTGTGTGTTTTAATTATATTGTTGCAAAGCATACATAATGCATGATACCATTTTGGTTATGTTTTGATTTTAACTCTTCTATTCTGTTTTCCTCCTAGCCCCATGTAACCTTTGTTCTGTTTGTACTATACATTGTGGGCCACATGCAGCCTGGAGGCTTAAGGAAATTTCATGCTTCCCAAACAGGTTCAGAAGATGGTGACAGAGTTGATACAGGGACCTGAGGACGTGCTGTGAGGCTGAACTCACTTAACTGCCTTTCTTGGCAATAGAAATTTTGATCCTACCAGAGGTCGGTTGCTGCCGATTCAGCCCAGATCGGCCGAACCAGTAGTAGCGGTGGCAGGAGACTCTACCAACCCACCTGGATGATTCTCTACATGCACAGAAGCATCGCGTGAGCGCACGCACATAGGAGCGCGCCTAAACCAGTAGTAAATATATTGGCAACCCATTTTTTGAGTCAAGATCTACCTGTTGTAAGCAGAGGTAGTTGATATTACTGATGTTCTCTGCGAAGAATCTCCTCTTTCCAACATCTGATCATGTTTGAAAACCATGATAGCCACCCTAATTTGAGCAATATATCAAATGTTGGTTCTAATATAATATCTAATCTCAGTAAAAATTGATTAGAATAGTATTGATTACTGAGTCGTAGGTAACTAAACGCTCTTGGATACTGCAGGCAAAACACAAATCACTCATTAATTTTAAATGCTTCCTTAAATTGAATTCCGACCCCTAATTTCATTGTTTCTGTTACTTCCTTAAATATATTTGAATGTTCTAACAACTTTAAAGGACATTATTAGTAGAAACAAATGGCAATAAAAGTTCAGTAGCACCTGGACTTTAGGAAGGTCAGTTCCTGTTTGTTTGTTTGAAATTTGTCTCTTAAATTATACAGCCAGTCAATAGATGTGCTGCGTGACCCTCACCTGGCTTTTAAAGCCCTCATTGCTGACTATATCATCTGGATAATGGTTCTGCCATTGCAAAATTTTGCTGAGGGAATAAAAAGTGTCCTGAGTAAGAAATAATGTGTGTGTGTGTGTGTGTGTGTGTGAGAGAGAGAGAGAGAGAGAGAGATCATTTGGCATCTTTAATCATGAAGGAAGCTGAGCAATAGATTCAGTGATAGCAGAAGGCAAGATAGCAGATATGCCTCTATTGGAATAAACCACAAGATAAACAAAATAAAATCGAAAAGGAAGTAAAGTGTAGCTATTTAGCAAGAAAATATGATACAGAAGAATGATGTGGTGGCAGATGTCCATTGGGGAAGCTAAAATAAGACAAATAAATGCTGATAGCAGCTGTAGAAATAGTATTTGACTGGCCCTAGCAGGATAGAATGACAGACAAGGAAGATAAGAAAAAGGAAGTGAAAATGTAAGTTTGAGAGCTGAGACCAAATACAGACCAGGAACAAATGTGATAGGGATCACTCAACAGATTCTTTAGCACAGGGTCCCCAACCTTGGGAACTTTAAGACTTCAACTCCCATAATTCCCCAGCCAGCACTTTTTACCTAATCATATGAGCACCTATATTGATTCCTTTTATACAGTAGAAGATAGACATTTCCTTCCATCACTAATTTTTCCCCTTTCAAATGATCTAGAATGCTGGAGAATTCCTAAAATATATAGAGCATTTTGGCATCCCTAATGCTCATTTTACAATATCTTTATAAATAGCTTACTGTGAATTAAATGTGAATCCTGGAACATACCAGAGTTCCATAGGTCAGGTCTTTTGTAGCCAGTTCAACCAACAAGATCTTCATAAAGTCTTCTTCCAAGATTTATTGAAATAAAAGAGCGTAAGGTTATAGAAATTTCAACTGCTGGATTATTTTCATTTTCAAACTCAATTTCTCTTTCCATCTGTTGAGGCTGAGACTTTTTCAGTTTTTTGTTTTTTTTTATCAACCAGCAAGCTGGCTGCTCTTTTTTCTGATAACTGAAAATTTGCAGGCAGCAAAACTCGCCTTGGAAAGTTCTCCAGCTGTGAACGCATCATTAATCCAGATATGCATGAAGCATAGCCTTTGGTGGGTGGACATCTATCCGAAATAACGCTCAATCATTTTAGACTCTGCCTTTGAACATCAATAAAATAAAATTTCTTATTTTACAAAATGTTTGCAGGGAAAAAAATATTCATGAGCAGAACTGTGGAAATAGGAAATACTTTTTCTTCTACAAATGCTGGAATATTCTATTGAGCTGGGGCTCTTTTGACAGTTTGTTATGTTCACTCCTTCAAAATACGGTAAGCTGGCCTTGTTGCGTTTGGTGGCTCTCCTATGCATGCATATACAGCAGAGGTGGTAGTATTCAGCAGGTTCTGACTAGTTCTGGAAAGTGCTAGTGGAAATTTTGAGTAGTTCAGAAAACCAGTAAATACCACCTGTGACTGGCCTCGCCCCCATCTATTGTCTCCCTCACAAGTCCCAGCTGACTGGGAGGAAATGAGGATTTTGCAGTAACCTTCCCCTGGAGTGTGTTGGGAATGGAGATTTTATAGTATCCTTCCCCTGCTACGCCCACCAAGCCATGCCACATCCACCAAGCCCCGCCCACAGAAGTGGTAGTAAACATTTTTGAATCCCACCATTGATATACAGTACTCCATTGAGCCAAGCCATTCAAGCTATGGCAGGTTCCTTCTCTAAATATACATTTTTCTGATTTTAATGCAATCCATTAGGGTTTTTTTAATAAACATATTTTTAATTACACTTTAATATTCCAGAAGTGTGTAGGAGTAAATCTTTTTCCAATTCCTACTGTTCTAATCATCAGGACTTTTTCTTGTAAACATTTTATGGAGGTATGGATTTTTTTTTTTAATTTCGCAGAGTCAAAAGGGAAAAAGTGCATGGAGCACTCAAAGGTCATCTGTTGGTACTTCTCTTAGACTAAATGCTTTTTTCAGAGTCAGAAAAAAAGGCTTTAAAACACTTCTCAGTGATAGGATCTTCTATAAATAGCACATCTATTAACATAGAGGATGACATAGAAAAGCTATTAACATTTCCATTCCCTTCAAGCGGGAACAAAATAGATCACAAGGTCTGTGCGTTAACTTTAACTTATAAAGAACAAAACAAAATATGCCTGCTAGGGTTAGATGCAGTGTCCTAGATTTCACATCCAGTTCACAGGGCCATGAATAAAGTGGTGCTGATACTTTTGTCCACATTTACATCTGCATTTCTACTGTAAAAACTTCACGCAAGCAGAAATCCAAGGCTAAAATAATTCTTCCTGAGGCCCACGTCAACCAGTTTCTGTTTTAGAAGCTAATTATCTAGTAACATCCAAGGGCACGCTACCATATATAGGAAGGTTTTCATACCTGACTCATTGGTAAGGCCAAAGCATTTTATAATGCTTTAAAGGGGTTTTATTTGGGGGCGTTTCATTTATTCCTCAATACAGTCCAGCAAAGGCAGCCAAATTGGGAAAAAAATGTATCTCTTGAAGCAAATGATATTAGCAGGGAGGGGTCTGCAGGAATCAAACTGATAAAAGCAGAATCCCAGGGCAAACCCCACCTCATTTCACACACAATGAGGCTGTCTCATTGTTTCTTCCCAAGATTACAGATAATGGCTTCACAAATTAGTTATGCATGAGTGTGTGAACATATGTGTGTAGATATATGTATATGTATGTATGTATTCTTCACGTTTGTATGTATGTTTCATGTATGTTTTTTTCTGTGTGTACATACACACGCACATAAATGATTGTGTGTGCATACACACACATATGAAGAATAGTGCTCACAACTTCAAGATGAGCTTAGGTAAAGGCTTCCCCTCGCACACATATGCTAGTCTTTCCTGACTCTAGAGGGCAGTCTCATCTCTGTTTCAAAGCTGAAGATGTCTCCGTGGTGATGTGGCCGGCACGACTAAATGCCGAAGGAGCACAGAATGCTGTTACCTTCCCATCAAAGATGGCCTCTATTTTTCTACTTGCATTTTTTACATGCTTTCGAGCTGCTAGGTTAGCAGAAGCTGGGACAAGTAATGGAAGCTCACTCCGTTACGTCGACCTTTCTGATCAACAAGCTCAGTGTCTTAGCCACTGAGCCACCGCATCCCTTTAAGACCATCTTACTTGTGCCTTAATCTTAATCTGAATAAAGTTAATTGTGCTAATTGTATAATGACTCAGCACTGCCCATTTCTGAAGGGTCAGCAGACTTTGGAGAATCAATATCACCATTTTAGTTCTCTGGGAAGCAACACAGGCTACAAAGCAACAGTTAACAATATATTTTTCAATGTGTATGCTAGTTTAGGAAGAAAAAAAATGTAGTGACCAAAACAGACCTGAATGAATGAACAATGCTCCATTCATGAGCGCACAGTACTCAACTAATACTGAAAATGGTGCTTAAGATGACCCAGATAACCAGCATAATTGTAAAATTTCTGAGGTGCTTGTTTAAACTTGAATACCAGAACATTTTTCTCCCCCAATGAACTTCATTGAATTTCTGCTTCCTCACCCCCACCGGTATAACCAGTCGTTTCCCAAATTAAGGACTGAAAATATTTGTCTTCATTTTTTTAATTGAATTTTTCTTTCACAAGTTTATGAGAAGCTGATTCTGCAATGGGTTTTAATTGCTGATGTGCAGCAGGCACTAATCAAAAGCATTTCTGAATGGGGCTCCAGCCGCTCGCTCAGCCAAATGTAGCTCTTTTTTTTAAAAAAAAAAAAGCACATCCATGCTAGAAAACATTACAAAAAACATAGAACTAAATTCGTGTAGGTTAATTATAAAAAGCTAGGCACAAAAAGCCCCCACATGTGTGCATTTCCTGAGCTTTTGTTATAAAAATGTCTCATTGATACATTTCCGGCACTGAAGCCCTCCTTAGTTTTAATGGGAGATTAAAGTATAAAATATATATTTATATTAGGGGGACGACTATGAATAGAATTATTCATAGCACAATGGGATAAATACTGTATACAATTATCTATGAATGGGACCTTTTCAATCAACCGCTTTTTGAAGTCAAGCCACTTATATTCAGCTCTACTTAGTTGAATATCCAGGTTTATTATATAGATGGCTGATTCAACTTTCAGAGATTAGCCATCGCAGTTCACGGAAGGTATACCATAAACTCAATCCATTTCTTTCCAAAGGATTTACAATATGATTATTACCTTATTACCGTACTACACGGGTGTCAAACTTGCAGCATCATGTTGCCGTCACATGACATATTGCAACTTTTTTTCTTTCACATGTTCTGAGTGTGTCACATCTGGCCCACGGGCCAACAGTTTGACACCTCTTCAGTACAATAAGTGATCAAAGATGGGTTGCTGCTGGTTTGGCCCAGATCAGCCAAACCGGTATTAGTGGCGGCAGGAGGCTCCACCCACCTGCCTGGATGTTTCTGTGCATGCGCAGAAGCATCATAGGTGGGCGGGAGCAAGCATGGGAGCACACCCGAACTGGTAGTAAAAGAATTAGCAAATCACCTCTGTAAGTGACGAATTTATACTTTCAGGGTAGGAATAGCTAAGGAATTCTGGGAGCTGAAATGCACACCCCTTAAAGTTACTGAGGCTGAGAAACACTGGGGTAGGGGAGAGACATGGAGTTGGGGGAAGGGAAATATTTTTAAAGGCCTAACAGTCTACATTTTATTTAATTTAGTTTTGTAAGGCTGCTCTTACAGGCAGTCCTTGACTTATGAACACAGCTGGGACCAGAATTGATTGCTAAACCAGAGGGTTCAAAGTGAGTACCACTCAATTTTATGACCTTTTTGACCACAGTCATTAAGCAAATGCAGTTGTTAAGTGAATAAGGACAGTCATTAAGCAAATCTGGCTTCACCTGTTCACTTTGCTTGCTAGAAGCTGGCTGGGAATTGCAATCTTGTGACTCCGGGTTACTGCAACTGACATAAATGTCTGTGGCCAAATGCATGAATTTTGATCACACGGATGTTGTGTTGGTCGTAAATGTAAGGACTTGATAAAATGATTTTTTTGAATGACTGGTCACTGAATGGATGTTTGTTAGTCAAGGACTACCTGTAATGGGTCTCCACCTGATGTATTGGACTAGTAATTCTGCTCCTATCAGCCCATTCTTTTCCAGGTTTTTTTTTCCAGGTTAATGCCATATCTGGCCTGACGTACTTGATATGCTGTTCGTGCCCTTCTCAAAAGCAGTCTTCCCAACCAGACTCATGACTCAATGACGAAGCAGACCTATGCCACCACTGCCCTGATTTTGTCTCCCTCTCATATATTTGTTCAGCATCCCCAGCTGTTGTAGCTCTGCCTATTTGAGCCCTAGCAAAAGGATTAGCATGAGATCAGGTGAATAATGCCATCCTTATCCAGGGGTTGTCACAATAGATTTGAACACTCAGGAACAGATGTTAGTCTCATGTTCCATATGGCCCTGATTAGCAATAACCATGCAAGAGATCATAATCAGTTAGGATCAATCTTGCACAGAGGCTGTTTATTTGACTCACACCCATCTAGATTCCTCATTATACATGGTTTTGCTGCTGTTGAGATTTGATGAGTATACAATTCCACCTTAAGGATAGAGATACTGGAATAGAATGGGGGATGGTTCATAACATGATATACCATTAAATGTTTTATTGTAAAGGAGCTCCATATCAGACACTGTTGTCATAGCCAGAGAGTCAAGATTGTCATCTTCCTAATTATGTGTTGTTTCAATTAATTGTTCCAATTATTCTCTATTTCTTTTCAGTTATGCCTTTCTCTAACAATCTCACCTGGAATGTTACTAGAAATTGGAACTGCTCTGAGGGTCATATATATTGCAATTAAAAATCTGACTGTTTCTAATTAGTTTCTCCACAATACTTTCACTGTTTCATGAGAAACTGGAGTCAATAGAAGCTTGTCCCCATTTTAATAAGTGGGCTCTGCATTTAGCAATTTGATTATTTACTAATTTTGAAACTTAAAGTGTAGCCGACAATTAGCATAGCAATCCTATGCATAATTTACACACAGATAATTCTATTTATTTATTTATGCAAATGTATATGATTGCTCATCTTAAAAAACTCTGAGCAGCTAATAAAGGCATAAAAAAACAAAAATTACATATAAAACCAGTAAAAGGAACAATAACCAGTTCAATAGATAATGACTTACTTCTGAATAAACTTCCATTGGAATGGTATATGTCAAACCCATATAGACAATCTCAAGAAATAAAGATATACAGTTTTTAATCACTATATGCCCCATAAACACATAAACTTAACTCCCAGAATTCTCAGGCGGATATATATGATGCATATGATTTTTATCACATGATACTAAAAAAGGCCCTGACATTACAAGGATTTATAACAGGGGTGTCAAACTCAAGGCCCTTGGGTCAGATCCGGCCTGCAGGGTACTTAGATCTGGCCCACAGGGCCGCCCTGGAAACAGCGAAGGACCACGTTGCGGTGCCTCTGCCAGTGAAAACTGAGCTTGCACCCCTTCCTGGCTCCATTTCCACTGGCAGAGGGCTGCAGGACGCCGTCACGGCTAATAATGGAGACTTGATGAGTGATGTCAAGCTGACCACACACTTTGGCCATGCCCCCCCCCAAGGTCAAACACAACCCTGATGTGGCCTTCAATTAAATTGAGCTTGACACCCTGATTTATAAGATGACATAACAGGCATTTCTTTATTTTTCCCCTATTTTTATTTTATTTTTTAAAAAAGTTAAAATACAAAATTCCTTTTTAAAAAAGCCAAGAAAAAACAAATGTCGAGGGCACCTGTGGTGGCCAAGTGCTAAGGCAAGACTTCCTTCAGACCCTCCCTCGCTATTCATTATAATCTCCTTCCTTCTCTTCTTTTTCCTTCCCTCTTTATTCTCCTTTCTTCTTCCTTCCCCTCTTTTCTTATTTTTTCCTTGCTCTTTTCTGATCTTTCCTTCTTTTTCTTTGTCTTTCATCTTCCCCTTTCTCCTTTCCTATCCCTTTTTGCATGCTCAAATGCAAAAGGGAAAACATTTCTCCTTCTGGTTTTTTTTAGGGTTGCAGGAAGCTGTCGCAGCTGAAAATAGAGCCCAGGAGGGCTACATGCAGCCCTCTTATGCTCCATTTTTGCTGGCAGAGGCACTGCAGGCTTGTCCTTTGTTGATTCCAGAGTGACCCCGTGGGGCAGATCTAAGCACCAGTCGGCCAGATCCAGCTCGCAGGCCTTGAGTTTGACACCCCTCCATTACTACAAAATTACCACTTTTTTTGGAGTATAAGACACACCTTTTTCCTCCAAAAAAGAGGGAGAAAATCTGGGTGTGTCTTATACACTGAATACAGAATTTTTGGCCTCCTGAAACCCTTCCTCCTTCGCAAAAATGGACGTGCAAACAGTTTGGGAGGGCTGCAAAGTGTTCCTGGGGGCCAGGGAGGGCAAAAATGAGGGAAAACAGGCAATTTTTTGTTCAATTTTGCCCCCCCCCCGTCCCCTGGAGCACTCTACAAGCCTCCCAAGGCCTATGAATGCCCTGTATTTTTTGCAAAAATGGGCCTGTTTTTGCAAAAAAAAAGGCCATTTTTGCTCATTTTCCTTCTCAGGAGCACTTTGCAGCCTCTCAAACTCTCTGCAAGCCCCGTTTTTCACAAAAAACAAGGCATGCAGAGGGTTTGGGAGGCCTGCAGAATGCAAAACCTTTTTTTAAAAAAATGACCTCTTCAAAACCTTGGTGCGTCTTATACTCCGGTGCGTCTTATAGTCCCAAAAATATGGTAGTTCCCTACCCCTTGAAAAACAGGGCCTCCAAATTTTTTAAACTACTAAATCTATTTGCGTATTATTATTAATCTGTACTCTATATACTATATTAATGACAAAATAGTTAATGAGAAGAATAAAGAAGCAAGATTAAAGTTTCAAAACCCTCTGTTAACAAACTGTTCTTGTAATCAATTTCTAAATTTACCACAGCATCTTATTTATCCCAAATCACCCCAAGAGTTAAGAGTAATTCATCCAAGCATGGCAGGCATTTGTGTATATGGCTTAGTTATCTATAGACTGGTGAGAGAAGAAAGACTCAGATAAAACCAGATTCCTTGATTTCCCCCCGCCCCAGGCAATAGTGTATTGCAGGGGTGTCAAACTCACATCGTCATGTCATCACATGATATGGTGTATTGCGACTTTTTCACCCTATGCTAAAATGGGGTAGGGTGGGGTGGCCATCACATGATGCATCTGGCCCGTAGGTTGTGAGTTTGACATCCCTGGTGTATTTGGTCAAAAGATAATTAAACTGTAGGTGCCATATTGCTTGTTATGAATGCAATAGGTTTAATTGTCATGCTTGCCATATGATAAGGATAAATGATCTCTTTTCGCTATTCGGAAAATGTTAAAAAAAACGGCTTAAACCTAGCTTTAGCTCAATGGAACGTTCAACAGTATCTATTAAAAGAGATTTGTGATGTTTTTTGAGGAATAAGTCACTCACAAGCATCCCAAATTTAATGTGAAGATAATGAGATACCATCTGGCCATGTTTAGAAATATAATTTATGTTACTTCTTGAGAGGGATAAGACTTCTGAAGTTAGTCTAAGTTCCTCCTTTTTCAATCTTGCCTATTCTGTCTAATAGGATTTAGTGGTGGAGTAAATCCTTTTTCAACGGTCCAATGAGCTTTTGGATAAACCATTCTGGTTACTGGAGAGGAATGATCACTAGATCACAGCAGAATTAGAAGTCTTGTACCCCTTTGCTGTCATCTACTGGTTATACATATTTTTGCAGGCCAGATTGGGTAGCTCTATACATACATTTTCTTAGAAACAACAAAAGAGAGGATACAGGTTGATTTTCATATAAAAGTACTTCTTTGAAAGAAATAGATTGTCTAGACTCATTTCTGACTTCAGACATATGATACCAAAACGATTTTGGGTATTTGGGCTGATGATATTTCTTTGGCATTAAAAAATTGCCACTAAAGAATTTCTTGACCAGGGGGGCTTTTGCCCAGGTTCGCCTGGTGCACCAGCTGCGGCCCTACCTGGACCGGTAGGCATTTCAAATGGTCTCTCATGCCCGCGTCACCTCAAGGCTCGATTACTGTAATGCGCTCTACTTGGGGCTGCCCCTGAAAAGTGTTCTGAGACTACAGTTGGTCCAGAATGCAGCTGCGCGAGCAATATTGGGTGTACCTAGGTACACCCATGTTACACCTATCCTCCGCGAGCTGCACTGGTTTCCTATTGGTCTCCGAATGCACTTCAAGGTGCTAATCATTACTTTTAAAGCCATACATGGCTTAGGACCTGGATATCTGAGAGATCGCCTCCTGCCACATACCTCCCAACGACCAATAAGATCTCACAGGTTGGGCCTTCTCCGAGTTCCATCGACCGGACAATGCCGGCTGGCGGCCCCTCGGGGGAGGGCCTTCTCTGTAGCTGCTTCGGCTCTGTGGAACGATCTACCCGTAGAGATCCGGACCCTTCCCACTCTCTTGGCCTTCCGAAAAGCCACTAAAACCTGGCTGTTCCAGCAGGCCTGGGGCTGTTGAACAAGGTCCAGCTCCACTTAAACGGAATGTATGGTGTGTTGTTTTTTAATTGTATCTCACTTTATTTTTAATTTTAATTTTTATCTTTCTGTAAGCCGCCCAGAGTCCTATGGGATTGGGCGGCATACAAATTTATTAAATTGCTAATTGCTAATTCTTTGCCACTAAAAGAATTATTTTGTTGATTTATCTTGAACTGCCTTGCCTAAATGCAGATGGAGGCAAAAAAAGTAAAAAATTAACAAGCAAAAATAGAAAATGCTAACTTTCATTCAAGTCCATTATTTTTGATAGAATTTACAAGATAATTTAGTTGTATTATTTAATTTTGAATGGTGTCAGGAATAGTCTAAGATTTTCCTTTTCAAACACAAGGTGGTTTCAAATTCATCAGTCTTCTTATTTTGAGAAAGACAAATAGACAATTGAATATTAAATTACACATTATTGTTACATTCAAAATAGGCACAAAAATTTTGCCTGCTTTCCAACAAACCTGATGCATTGAAAAATATGTGCATTCATCTATGTCAATTACCCATTAAAGTACCTGTAGACTTGTTACTATTAGCCCTATTGATTTCACAGGAAGAAAATCTCTAATAAAATAATCCTTTGATTAAAAACTCAGTCAGTGCAGCAAAATACTTAAAATTCATGAGACACCAACACAATGATGCATTGTTCCCACAAAGTTCCTTTAAATGGATCAGTGAAGGAGCACCGAACAGTTATAGTCCCACATTAAAGCTGCAGAGCTTCAGTGACTCAGATGTCTATATATCTTAGCTACGAAACAAATTTTATGCTCCCAGATCTCTGCTCTGCTGTACAGGCTTTCTATCCATTTTTGTAATCTCGATTGCACATTTCCCAAATGTAACTGTGAGACTCTCTATAGTGGGATGTTTTTAAAAAGGCCCATGGTTGCCCTACATGACCCTTATCTTAAGAAATAAAATGTAAAATAGAGGGGAAAATGTTTTTAAGAGTATTAAACCTGAAGATGATCCAGGTGTAATAGTTTGCTCCTGACAGGAAAACTGATATAATGGTGGACCTCAAGAAAGTAGACAAAATTCTCTCTGATCTTTGCTCTGCCACTTGTGCATTGGACCTTGTCCCAGTAACTCAGGAGCAGAGGTGGTATTCAGCCAGTTCTGACTGGAGAACCAGTAGCTTCTTGAGTAGTTCAGAGAACCGACAAATAGGCTGGCCCTACCCCTGCTGATCTTCTTTTGTTGCCCTGAACAGGAGACCAGAGCTGGAAAGCAGGTTAGTGGGGTGGGGAGAGAATGGATATTTTGCAGCAACCTTCCCCCAGGAGTGGGGAGGGAATGGGGATTTTGCAGTATCCTTCCCCTGCCACGCCCACAAAGCCATACTCACAAAGCCATGCCCACAGAACCGGTAGTAAAAAAAAATGATTTCCACCACTGCGACAGGAATGGACTAGAAATTGATCCAGAGCAAAGTAAATGGTTTTAGGGGAAAGGGAGGTATCAGCAGCCCTGATAGAAGTGCCGATCCACCAATTCATCAAGAAGCCTGGTAGGAGTCTGTGGGAATGAACAACTCTCATCCTATCTCCAACTTCTTTGTCTTGTGGAAGGGTCTTAAAAGAGGGTTGTGGAGGACAGAAATTATCTAGGCATATTAGTAGTCTGGATTCAGGCCTGGGAGCAGGACAGAAGTTGCATTGGTCACTTTCATGAATAACTTTTGGTGGGACTGGGATGGAAGGAGAAGAAGGGTGATTGTTCTTGTCTCTTGATCTCTCAACAGTCTTCAGTGCTGTCAATCACAGTATCCTTCTGGGCCACCTGCCAAGATTGGGAATTGGAGGCACCATTGCAAGTGCGGAGCTGAGGCAATTGACCCATTGCTTCCGCTCCTACAAATATACCCTACACTCGTCATGGCGAACCTATGGCACATGTGCCAGAGGTGGCACACAGAGCCCTCTCTGTGGCATGCATGCTGTCACCAGATGCTCTCCTGGTTTCTGGCGCACATGCGCATCAGCCAGCTTCTCTTCGTGGGGCTGGAGCACCAGAAAATGGCCTGAAAACAGCTGCAAAATCAGCCAAAAAAAACAGGCTGTTTTGGCACCATTTTCCGGATCATTTTTAGGCTGTTTTCAGGCTGTTTTTCAGCCCAACAAATGGCCCAAAACAACTGGAAAATGCCCCAAAAATGGTCAAAAACCTGACCAGAAAACAGTCATGCGCACACTGGCCAGCTGGTTTTTGGGTTTCTGGCACTCAGGCATGCATACATGCACACACATTCTGGTTTGGGCACTGGTGCCAAAAAGATTCACCATCACTGCCTTATAGTATTACATTGTGAGAAGGAGTAATCTAAACTATACTGTCGTCAGCCAGAATGTACTCTAGCCTCTTAGACTGATATATCTGGCAAATAAATAACACCACTGTTTATTGGCAGGACTATTTTGGGTTTCATGGGGCTTAGAGATAGTTTACTGGTTAAAAATGAGAGCATATCATGGCTCATTATATTAGATAGAAAAAATGTTCTTCAGCTTGACAAAAAAAGACTTAAAATGCTGAGATTTTGATGGAATCTAGAATAGCCTTTAAATCACTACTGTTCTATGGTTATTTTGTGGTGCCTTATGTTCAGGGTGGGTTCCTGCCAGTTCTAACCTCTTCTATAGAAGAGGTTCCACAAATCTACAGTGCCGTTTAGAACCGGTTCCAGCTACCTCCCCCGCCTGTCCGCACATCGTCAAGATGAAGAGCGAGAGGAGGAATTCTGGGAGTTGAAGTCCACAAGTCTTAAAGCTGTCAAGTTTGAACACCCCTGGGTTTTTTTTCTAAAGGGTTAGGGGTGCAAAGGTCTTGTAACTTGACAGCTTTAAGATTTGCACACTTCAATGCCAGAGTTCCTGAGCCAACATTTTGGTTGCTAAGCAAGAGCGTTGTTAAGTGAGTTTCACCACATTGACCACACCCACCCAGTCACATGGCTGGCAAGCCACTCCCATCCAGTCACATGGACAGGAAGCCACTCCCACAAAGCAGGCCACATCTACAGAAGAGGTTCTAAAAAAAATTGAAACCCACCACTGCTTATGTTACTCTCATATGCTACAGTTGGTCTCCATATCATATTTTCTACACTGATTATATATACACATTCTAAATACCGAGAGTTACATTCAATTACATGCTGTTTAATTACACTTTGTTTGCATTCTTGCACCAAAACCTGTATTAAGAGTAAGTGGCACAAATGTTTCCAGGTGATAGTGAATTGATTGTAACAGACTTTGTCTGTGTTGTGGACAAATGGGAATTGATTGTTAGCCTCAGAAAACAAACATCTATAAAGACAGCAAAATGAACAATGACTTCTTTATTCAAATTGGGTTGTTTAAGAAATACTTACTTCATTTTTTTTAAAAGCCATGGTATACAAGGAGTCTGTTAATGAAATGCACAAACCTTCTGAATCATTTAATAAAACACAAAATATACAATCAATATGACTTAAGGAAGCTGACTATCTTTCTTAATGGGAAATTGGCATATATTCATACCTCCGCCAGCAGTAAGTAGTCCATCAATTGAATATATGAAAGACATTTGCTGATTTCAGCACTGCTATTGATTCTAGCAATGTCTGTCTTTGTGGAGTGCCATGAAGACTTGTCTTCAATATAACTGCTTCATGCAATGCATTTTTATAAGTCAGCAAAAATTTCTCCTTTGTGTTCCATGAGAGCACACTAGAAAACTTCTTGTTTCTCCGTAGGTTATGCCAAGTCCTAAATTTTCTAGCATTATATATTGTAAGTAATAAATAGGGAAGTGGTCTAGATACTTATCTGTTATTTTGAGAAGTAGAAAAATGCATGAAAATTTTTAAAAGAATTCTCTCTAGCAGCTAAGCTAGACTGCAGGCTAAACAGATTTGTGTGAAAAGAGGAAAAAACCCACCCAAGAACATTTTGCTCAGGGATCACAAGTGTAAAACAGGTGGGATCAGGAATACATAATTTCCTACACATTAATCATGGCATATGGCACTGATTGGCTGACATGGGATGACAGACATATTCATATGCATTTGAGTGTGATGCACAACACACAGCACATCCAAAAGGAAACACTTGTGCTTATGTACCTTCCTAACCTGGTTTGCTCATATTATTTCCAAAATGACCATTAAAAATACTCTCACCCTGGCCATCAGGTCTACTTTCAGGGATCATAATCAGAAAAGCATCAATTTTCTCTGTATCCTTGTAGTCCAGAGGTAACACGAAAATTTCCAGATCTCTTTTTTTGAAGCCCCCAAAGGCCTCTGGAACTGCAATATCAAGGGAGACCCAAAATTTTATGAAAAGTTGGAGAAGTTAAAGGTGGTTTCCAGCAGATGGTATGTGAGGCTATGTTGCTGCAAACACCTAACTTTTGGGTTCACAGGTAATTAAAAAAAAAAATTGAATTATCTTTCGGCAAAATACTTCCAAAGGGAGTGAATTGTGACAGAAAGGATTGCATCATGAGTAGAAGAAGATGTGGTTTACTGTCTTTACCTCATTCATCCCATAGGAGCTGACGTGATGTCTTAGAGTAGGAGTCACCCAGGGACCAATAAATTCATAATTTTAAATTCCACTGACCACTAATATGATCTGCCTAATGATAGATGGGTGGGCATGGGTAGGTGGTCATATGACTGGGTGGGCGTGGCTCGATGTCACTCACGTCAGGTACGCCTCACCAGCCTCTACTCGCCCCTCCCTTCCCACTCACTCCTCACCTGCTCATCCAGGCTCCTTAGGGCCCAACAGGAAGCAGGCACCATGAGAAAGAGTTGGCAAAACAGCTGGCTCAGTTCAAATTGGATCTGACCAAAAAGGAGGCTCAGCAGAAGCATCTCACTGAGGACTACGAGCATAGGGTTTCTAAGCAGAGGGAAGACCTGTGGGAATGCAAGGCCAGGTACTGGCGCCTGGAAGCTGAGCAGGCTGAGATGATCAGCCAGTTCCAGGCCATGATGCAGTCCCACTGGAACAAGGCCCTCTGGCTCTTCGCCCCCAGTGGCACTTCTCTCCAGTCTCACCCAAAGCCCCGCACCAGGAGGCCAAAGCAGCCCCCAAGTCGGATTTTTTCGCCCCCTCCGACCTGCACAAAAAGGCCCTGAAGGGGGAGACTCTCTGCAGCAACACAAAGGTTCATTGCACGTATCCGTCCCAAGGGCCATAGTTTGAGGACCCCCAATTTAGTGCAATATAAAAAATACAAATAATTTTTCTGTGGACCACCAAAATTTTCTTGCAGACTGCCAGTAGTCCACAGACCACAAGTTGGTGAGCGCTGTCTTAGAATATTTAACCCATCCAGCGTGTTCAGGTATTACTTCAGATATTTTTGCATTCAATGGACCTTTGTATGGGCTACTATGTGCAGTTAAGCAGTAATTATAACTCAACCACTAGTATTTTCCGTAATGCTGGGAACTTTGATTGGAGAGCCAATAACAATTCAGGGCACAGGCATTCATTAATCCCACAGGCACTTTAATCTTTTCTGGATCACTTCCAACACTGCTTTATTTGATAAAAAAGGACTGTTTACTCATTTAAATATCTTTAATTAGTGTGCATTGTCAAAGAACTATTGCCAGAGATTGTATTACCATAGATAACTAAGAACAGCAGTGGAATATAGCAATTACGTTCACCTTCTCCCTCGCCTCTGTGCCTTGCATAAAAATAGAGGAAAATATTGGGCTCCAGTGAATTTCCTCATTTTTCCACAATGAGTTTTTGGCCAGCTGCAACTCTCTCTCCTCCTCATTCCTCTCACCTTACATTTTTCATCAGGATGACATAAGTTAAGAGAAGGTGGTGATGAGGAACAGATTGCTGATATTGCTAATATGAATACTGAATGATTTACTATATCATTTTACACTGATGTAACTATCATAATATAAATGAATTTACAGGTAAATAATTCATTGAAATGTATAGTTAGAGATTTTCATTCAGTGCATAAGAAAATAGCTTAATTAACTAGATGTTAAACATTAAGGATGTTCCTGTACATTATAAACATTTGCTTTATCAATTAAAGCAGCCTTTCAGCAGCCTTGTCGACTTTCTGGAGCAGCATTTTTCAAGGCTGGCAACTCTAAGATGGGTGGCCTTCAACTCCCAGAATTCCCCATCCAGCATGTTCACTGGGGAATTCTGGGAGTTGAAGTCCACCCATCTCAAAACCGCCAATGTTGAAAAAATTTGCTGTTTCAGACAGATTTCTGCTGTCCTGGAGAAAGAGCTAAAGGCAGTAGGGAAGTATTGTTTCTTAAATTGTGAGAGGTTCAGCAGTGCCCGTAAGCACAGAGTGTGTGCTGGGGGTGGGCTACTGGGGGTTTGCAGGTGTTCGGGAGAACCTCTAGCTAAGATTCTCTGCAGTTCGGAGAACCCCCAAATCTCACTCCTGGCTAGCCCCACCCACCTCCCCCACCCTTCCCAGGAGTCCCCATGCGGCCTGTTTTGGATGCAGGTTAAGAGCAAGGCATGCACAGAGGCTTGTGGAGCCCAAAAATGGGTCTACCAAAGTTTGGGAAAGCCGGAAATGGGCCTGCAGGGGGCCTGGGGAGATCGTTTCCTCCCTCCTGGAAATTTGAGGAAAGCCTCCCGAGCCCAGGAAGGGCAAAAGCCCCCCCACCATGGTGCAGGAATCAACTAGACCATGCTCACCAGGGCCATGCCCACCCAGCAACCAGGCAGAGAACTCCTTACTAAAAATTTTGAAGCCCACCCATGAGTGTATCCCTATTTATTCATTCCTAGTATTTTAATAGTTCAATAGGGTACTGAATTCAGCCTTTCTCCAAGGAGTCAGGTTCCTTCCTATTTTATCATGCCATGCAGAAACGTGTTTTCCCATGATCCATGGGAAACCTTTCATCTTGACAAAGTATTACTAACCTATCTTCCATGCTTCGTTTCTCGACTGGAAGTAATGCAGCACCAATGCACAATATCTATACGGATATTTGCATACTCCATATAGAGGGATGGCTTGAGCAGCTCTATAATGCACAATTACAGTAGGTGAGATTTAGAGAGGGCTGTTCTTTTTTTTTATAATTCCTAATCACCCAGTGAGCAACTTCCCATATATTTATAATAAAGATGGCACAATCATTGGGGGGTAAAAGCCATGCATGAATGCATCTCATATACGGCTTCGTAATCCAGCATTCCCTTAATAAGATTGCCTATAAAACTGATGTGTATGTGTGTGTTTTAGATTTCAAACAAATAAATCATAATGAGGGAGCTTACTACATTTTAGCTAGAGGGGGTTGTCATGTCACTACTGAGATCTCTTGTTTTATCTCTTATTCTTCCATATGAAGATACATTTCTCAAAGTTATGTTATTTTTCCAGATAACTGCACTGAATACAGGAACATTGTTGCTGATAATTATTTGTACTTTTTTTTTGCAATCATTTTCTATCATCTTTGCTTTTTTTGAAATGCCCTGATGCCACTCGTTTATATCTCTGTATTTATGATGTTCAGGATATCCATCTAATTAGTATCTCTTTCTCACTCCCAAATGTTTCCATTCCACCATATTCCATAACGTATTATATATGATAATTATGGTATGGAGAATCCTTGATTAACAATTAATTGCTTAGCAACCATTCAATGAATGACAGACTTCCCCGAGCCACTTATGATCCAGTTCCAGAGTTCTGATGCTAACACACACACACACACACACACACACACACACACACACACACACACGATGGTATTCACTTACCTTCCCGACCAGCTCACTAATCTGAGCATGCGCATACAGTCTTCTGCACATGTGCTTTTGGAGAAAAAAATGGCCTAAATGGTATGTCGTAGAGCAAAGGCGGATGGGTGGGGCCATCTGCGATTTCCACTACCAGTTCGGGCGAACCGGTCCGAACTGGCAGAATAACACCACTGACACACACACACACACACACACACACACACACACACACACACCTGTGGTCATGTGATTGCATTTTGGTCACTTGGCAACCGGTTCATTTTTATGGCTCTTTGGAGCATCCCATGGCTGTATGATCATGATTTGGGGGGGGGTGTTTGCCAATTTCCAGCGTTTATTTCTGGTTTCTGGCAAAAAACCCACCCACTGAAGAAAATGATTTGGTTAACAACCAACATGTTTGTAAAAAAAAGACCATAAAATAGGGCACAGTCACAAGGTGTTCTGCTGAACAACTGCCACAAATTGTGACCATAATTCCAAGTTCAATTACTGTTGTGAATTGAGGACTGCCTACAAACAGATCTAACATAATCCCTACTAAATGGTAATAGATTGGTTCTCACAGAAAAGGCTTGTTTATCACTACTAAGTTTTATGGTTCTTCAGGCAGCTTGTAAACCTTTTCGAAGAGCTAATTTCCAAATCAATTTAAATTAATTACTGAGGGATGATGCAGGGAAGTGTCAATTCAAACATATAATTATCAAACTGGAAGTCAAATTTGCAATGGTTGCTAAAAGTCCATCTCAGAGTCAGCAGGGTCATGATGAGATGGTTAATAAGCTCAGTTGGTGGCTGATACATTGAGAGAATAAATTTCTCACACCTGACAGGTCAAGCTGAAATGAGACACCGAGAGGAATAAACAGATTTATACGCACAATGAAGGAAAAATGAGCAATTTATCTTGCTGAGCTCTGCAGTGAACATTCTACAAAGGAGAAAAGTATCTGAAGGTGAACTTCAGCACATGCTGGAAGACAGAAGAACATCAGCAACAGAGAAAACACTGTATAATAATAATAAAAAACCCAAAGCCATAATTAGAAGATAGTCTTCAGTAGATAATTATTTGTGTTGGAAGAAATGTCCTTCTGGGGTTCAGCTCCAAGTGGGAAGGAAGACACTGGAAACAATGGTGGCTGTTTGGAAAGATGGTTTTAATGGTGGACAGGATCCCATGCTTCAAGATGTGGGGCAAAGAAAAAAACGGCAGAGATCAGTGGTGGGTTTCAATTTATTTTACTATCAGTTTGCTCTTGCGCACGCTTGCACGATGCTTCTGCGCATCCGCAGAAGCATCCGGGTGGGTGAGTGGAGCCTCCTGCCACCGCCACTACTGTTTCATCCGATCTGGAACAAACCAGCAGAAACGCACCTCTGGCAGAGATGCTGAGAGTGCCTGAGTTTTATACCCTCTCTGGGCTTTTGAATGTGAGCTTATATTCTGATTTGTTGTCAGACTCCCATGGGGCCATGCAGGGGCAACTCTGTAGGCTGTCCTGAGTCCCAAGCTTGGTTGAGCCTTGCTCGGTGATGATGTAATGAAAGGGCTTTAGGCAATTCCTACTATGGCTCTCCCTGAAGGAAGTAGATCTTTGTATGTAGAATAGATTGGCCCAGGCCTTAATGGCCCATTGACAAAGGTGTGTGTGTGTATGAGTTTCTGCCTCCCTTTTAGGGGAAATATTCTGTCCTTTTAATAAAACTTTGTAAAAGAGTTCATTTTTCTAGGAGAGGGATGGGTGCTAACTTCCCACATTTGGTTTTTGTTTAGAAAGATATAATAATGTTAGCAAACTATCCTTAGAAAATCTGTTATGGATTTAAGGAGCTGTTATGTGAATACCTTTGGAGGGCACCAGGTTGGCAAAGGTGAAAAACCAAAAGATACATGATTTTGAAGTGCTATTTTAGTGTATATTCCCAACAATTCGAAGATATTGAAGCCTTCCTTAAAGGGCGCCTGACAAGTAAACGTCTTAATATTCCACTGTCATATGAGTGGTAAAAGATTGTCTGGACATGTTGTAGGTGCTTTCCATTCTATGTTTTGATGCGTTGCCTAAAGATTAATGAGTAGGCACCAATGTTCCCTCTAATTTTTTTTCAGTGTGAGCGGAAAAGTACAGTGTGTGAGCGGCACAGTTTCATGCCTGAGCACCTAAGAGAGCCACAGTTTGAACTGCTGTCGCGTCTGCTGGACATTTGCGCAACATTCCAAGCGTCAAGCGCCAATTGCGAGCGAGGTTTCAGCCCGATGAATGCCAGACATGAAAAGTGCCACTCAAACACTATACTTTTCCGCTCACCCTGAAAAAAAAAAAGGCTCTCTGCTCAGCTTTTACATTGTTAGACTGGCTAGAGAGAGACATGGCACCAACAGGGTCCTGGGTCCTGGCATTTTGCAGGCAACCTGTCCTCTCACATTCTTTGGAATGCAACCCATCACATGTGAATTAGATTTTGCCAATTATCCTATTAAAAGATAATCCTATTATTCTAAAATATGACTAACTCAATATTAAAAACTGTAAATATTTGATGCTGATAAATAATAGCAGTAATTGTTATTTAGTATGAGTAAAATCAGTATTGATATATCAATATAATATCTATCAAAATTGACAATAAACACTAAAATAACAATACAAATATATAATGTGAAATATAAATGTAATAAATATAATATATAAATGCAACATAAATGTAATAAAATAATTTATCATGAAACTCTCCCCCTTTAAAGTAGTAAGATCAATTAAATAGTCTAGCAAGTTTGGACAATATGCTATATGTTATGTTACTTAAGAATATATATACCTCAGAATCAGATACAACATCCACATCATTTCCAACTGAGTCAATAAAATCATATGCCATGCCAAAACTATTTTAAATAAAGATATGAAATTAATCAAGTATTGCATTTATTTTTCAAAATGAATGTACATTTTTTTATTATTTAAGTTTTGTACCCTATCTTTTCTAACGTTAACTTTAAAAAGATGTTACATCAGACTACAATACAAGTAATTAAATGAAGACTAAAATAAGTGTTTTGGCATATTGAGCTTTTTATATTTCTTTCTAATATTTCTTCCTTAGTTGAGAACTTCCTCCTCAGCTTACTTACGCATTAACTGTTTGTTGCTTTTATGGTTTATTCATTCACTGCTCCATCTTCAGTTTTTTTCACAGGGGGAGGGCTTCCTTCCTTCCTTCCCTCCCTCCCTCCACTCCTTTGGCCACCAATTTTGATCCAATTCTCTCTCTCTCTCTCTCTCTCTCTCTCTCTCTCTCTCTCTCTCTCTCTCTCTCTCTCTCTCTCTCTCTCTCTCTCTCTCTCACACACACACACACACACACACACACACACACACACACACACACACGTTCTTTGGGGGGGTTGAATTACTCCGCCTCACTGCGCAAAGTCGGCTCAGCATGTGTTCGGCCCCCACTTACGCCGAATCAAATCCGCGGCCGGCGGGACCAAGGCAGGGGTTGCATTTCAAAGCCGCCAGTCCTCTTGCTTCTTCTCCTTCACCAGCAAAGCTCCCGCTGGCTTCCCGGCCCATGGCTTTGGTGTCTCTCCCTCCACGCGGAGCACCTGAGCTGGCTCCCGTGTTATCCCTCCCCCTTCCTCCTCTGCCGTGCTTTTGAGGCCGTGGGAGCTAGTAGGAAAGCGGCGGAGGGCTCGGCCGCTTTCCTACTAGCTCCCGCGGCCTCAAAAGCACAGCAGAGGAGGAAGGGGGAGGGATAACGCAGGAGCCAGCTCAGGTGCTCCGCGTGGAGGGAGAGGCACCAAAGCCATGGGCCGGGAAGCCAGCGGGAGCTTTGCTGGTGAAGGAGAAGAAGCAAGAGGACTGGCGGCTCATCAAAACAAGTCTGGGGAGGTCCTTTGCGGGCGGCCAGTTCTAGCCGCCTGCAAAGGACTTCCCCACGTTTGCTTTGGTAGAAATATCTGCGCGGCAGTTAGAACCCTCTGCGCGGGGATTTCTTTTTATGTGCGCGGCCGCGCAGGCGCGCACCTTAGAGGGAACAGTGGTAGGCACAATCTCTATTGTTTTTATTTTCTCTTGGAGCCCATGTAGTAAAAATTAACAAAATGTTAACACGATCAAGGTAAACTGCTCCAAACTTGATTGCAGAAAATACAACTTCAGCAACAGAGTGATCAACACCTGGAATGCTCTACCTGACTCTGTTGTTACATCCTCAAACCCACACAGCTTCAACTTTAAACTAAGAGGTCCATAAAGGGGTTGTGCATCAGCTCACCAGCGTGCCAACCGTCCCTGTCCTATTGTCCTCATTTATTTGTATTCATTTATTTCATTCATATCCATGTTTATATTTATTCTTGCTATCTTATACATGTTTAACAAACTAATAAATACAAATACAAATCTTCTACTGCTGTTTATTTGGGAGGCAAATGATTGAGGATGAGATGTAGTTTATGGAATTGAAAGCTAGCCAGCTCAAAGCTTATTTTTCCCCATTAAAAATGACTTACTCTTACTTATAAGCTGCAAAGTGCAGCTTCAGGGCGGTGTGCTTCCAATTTTCTGTAGGAATAAGGTGAGGCTCTCGCCTGTTTAATATCTGCATTAAACTGCTTGAGATTGAGGTCACCTGTCACTTCAGGGTTTGGTATGATCAGTATGCAGATGACATCTAATTGTACATCTCAATACCAGACTATGTAGGGGGCGCTGTCAGTGTGCTGACCCAGAGTCAGGAGGCTGTTTGAGTTTGAATGGGGAGGAATGGGTTGAGCTGCTGGGGGTTTGTTCGGGTTCGGGTGATCCTCTAGCTAGGATTCTGCTCAGTTGAACCCCCAAATGCCACCCCAGGTTGGCCCCTACCCCTCCCAGGAGTCTCCACATGGCCCATTCATCATGCCAGGTGAGTGCAGGGCCCACGCGGAGGCTCGGGGAGGCCTACCAGAGGTTCTGGAAGTCACAAATGGACCTCCTTTCTGGCCTCCAGAGGGCCTCCAGAGCCCATAGGAAGCAGTTTTCACACTCCTTGAGGCTCAATGAAAGCTTCTGGAGCCTGGGGAGGATGGAAAACGGGCCTACAGGAAGATCCAGAAGTCTGGAAACGGGGCCTGTTTCCAGGCTCCAGAGGGCCTCCGGAGCCCAGGTGAAGCAGTTTTTGCCCTCCCAGAGGCTTGAGGAAAGCATCTGGAGCCTGGGGTGGGTTCCTGTTGGCGTTGCTGCCGGTTTGCAGCACGCGTGTTTTGCACACGCATACTCGCTTTTGCTCTGACTCACGCCAGATGCACACTGCGTGCATAGAACATTAAAAAATGATTAAAAACCAAGCCGGCAACAGCCGCAGCAACCACGGAACTGGTTCGGGGGGGTGTCTAGCTTGCCGTCCCTACCAGATCGGCAACCAAGTCCCAATTTCCACTACAGTTCACCCGAACCAGTACGAACTGCTGCTACCCACCTCTGGTAGCTCCCGACTTATAACCATTCATTTAGTGACCATTTGACGGTCCAATGACACTGAAAAAAGTGACTTTCACCATTTGTTTTACATTTACGACCATTGCAGCCTCCTTGTGGTCACATAATCGAAATTTGGATGCTTAGCAACTGGCATGTCTTTATGAAGGCTGGGAAAGCCAGATTCACTTAACTGTGTTACTAACTTAACAACTGCAGTGATTCATTTCAGAACTGAGTCAAGAAAATGTGTAAAAGCCACTTCACAGCTGTCTCGCTTAGCAACAGAAATGTTGGGCCTCATTGTGGTTGTAAATTGAAGACTACCTGTATGGCTGCCCATTTCAACAAGTGATTCTGGGCAGCAAACAGAATTAAAATAGAATAAGAACAACCACTAGCATTATAAAAATTAAAAATACAGGCAGCTGAGAAACAAGAAGCCAAATCACTAACCCAACAAAGAAGCAGGTCCTTCCACAAACTCAGGGAGAACCAGGCCTAGGCACAGAATCAGGTCTTAAGGGTCTTACGAAAGGCCAGCAGAGTTCGGAGAAAGAATATTCTACAAGGTGGGCACTAAAGCAGAAAAGGCACATCTTCTAGGCCCTGCCAACTGACAATCTTTGGCTGACGGGCTCCAAAACCCGCCCATCTTGTCTAATCCGATTAGTCAGATAGATACCAGGTAGAAACTTCTGGTTTGCTTCCTTGAATGTAAGACCCTTCGAATAGTCATCGAGACTATAATCATCTCATGATTAGATTACTACAATACCCTCTATATGGGGCTGCCCTTCAAAAACATACAGCTGCAGCTGGCTCAGAATGAAGGCATGGGCAGTTTTTATGACCATTGTCTTACCCTGCTACATGAACTGCATTGGTTACCAGTGGCTTCTGGGTGCAATTCAAAATATTGGTCACTACCTATGAAAGCTCTTAATGGCATAGAGCCCAGTTATTTGAGGGACTGCCTGCCTCCAGCGGTTTCGGCTGTTGGGTGCATTCGTGCAGAGTAAAAGTGCTTTAAAGGTAAAGGTAAAGTTTCCCCTCGGATATGTGTACTAGTCGTTCCTGACTCTAGGGGGTGATGCTTATCCGTTTCAAAGCTGAAGAGCCAGCGCTGTCCAAAGACGCCTTCATGGTCATGTGGATGGCATGACTAAATGCTGAAGGTGCATGGAACGCTGTTACCTTCCCACCAAAGATGGTTCTTATTTTTCTTCTTGCATTTTTACGTGCTTTCGAACTGCTAGGTTGGCAGAAGCTGGGACAAATAACGGGAGCTCACTCTGTTATGGGGCGCTAGGGATTCAAGCTGCCGACCCACATCAATCCCATTCTCCAAGCATTCTGGAAGTCTTTAACGTCTGGCTCTGCTCCCAGGCCTGAGCTTAGGGTGGCTGTGGAGTACCTGTTGAGTCTTTTTTTTTTTTAATGTTGGGAATGCTGCTTTAGTCTAGGTAGTCATATTATTTTAGTTGTGTTTTTGACTTCTTCCACATATTGTAAACTTTCTTAAGAGTTTTTGCAATCTTAACGTATCTAGATAAGCAAATAAAGTCTGTCCATGTATGGCTGAAACATATGTATGCAGATTTCTGAAGGACTCCAAATTCTACATTTCAGAGTTTCCGAATATATGGAAATTTACATGGATAGATTTCATGTACAAAAATATTACGCCAAAAGCAGGACTTCTCAGCCTGGACAACTTGAAGATGTGTGGATGGTGGATGGGGACTTATGGGGGTTGAAGTCCACACAACTTCAAGTTGGCAACTAGCCTAAATTATGGGCATTGGTATTCTCTGAACATGCTTCTGTACTGGTAGTCTACAAAATAATGATGATGCTATAGGATTGTGAATGGAAGGGTATATACACTATATAGAGCCCCAAAATTCCTTTTGTCAAAACCTCCGAAGATTGCACTGCTTAAGCTCAACAAAAAAATCACTACAAGGGAGGCATTGTATGAAGGTTGGACAGTTCAGATTTTTTGATACAATGACTGAATACAGAATACAGACCATGCTATCTTTATGGACATTATTATATGGCCATTACTGATCACATAATACAGAGTGTCATCTATAAGTCACCCTTTCATCAAAATCTGAAATACCTCTGAATTCTAATTTCATTTTGCTGAAGCAGAAGAAAAACATTTGTTCAGCTGTCATTCAGCCTTGGACACATTTTTTTTATCCAGAATGTTGGGTTGTCACCAATAAACAAAATGAGTTGGCAAACAGTTCAGTGAAGCAATCCTGCAAATATCAGCATATTTGCAGAAAAAGAAAAAGGCTGGAATCTTGGCATTGTTACTTCATCCCATTTCATGAGCAAGAGGAATAATAAATACAGAAATCAGCCATTATATACCACTACTTGAAAGCTGACACGCACAATTGATAAATCATAAGCTAGTTCTATTAATTTCTTGCAGAGGCACAACCATATTGTTCTAGTCCAGCAAAAATAACAGACTATTGTGGCACCATAAAAACTAAAAAAAGATATGGCATTATCATAAATTTACAACCCTTTGAGGGCCCCAATAATCCATAAAATTTTAAAACACACCCGTGGATTTGGAAGCTGATCTCGGTAACGTTTAATCATTTAGGGTGCATTCCAATAGACATCACATTTGTAAAAGTCCCCATTCATTTCAAGAGGCTTTATAGAAGAGAGAAAAAGTCAATCAATACATGTATTAAGCTGGAAAATCTCTGGTCCAATTTTATCATGTTGTGCTTTTACAGCCTGTTATTGCTATAGTTTGGAGCAAGTTTTCTACAATGCTGAAAAGTTATTAGGCATCCAGTGTCAGTTAAAACAACAGTAGCTGCAAGTGCAATTGCTTGAAATTAATAGTAGAAATGGGGACAGAAAGTGTGTGTGGATCTTAAGGGTCCATGTCTGACATTATCAGAATTGGAACTTCACATTTAAAATGACATTTATGATATATATTTTTCTATTACCTAGAAGAAAGCCTTGCTGAATTTTGTATGACCTATTCATACAAAAGGGGACACAGTAGCTCAGTGGCTAAGACGCTGAGCTTGTCGATCAGAAAGGCTGGCAGTTCGGTGGTTTGAATCCCAAGCGCCATGTAATGGAGTGAGCTCCTGTTACTTGTCCCAGCTTCTGCCAATCTAGCAGTTCAAAAGCATGTAAAATGCAAGTAGAAAAATAGGGACCACCTTGGTGTGGAGGTAACAGCATTCCGTGCACCGTCAGCATTTAATCATGCTGGCCACATGACCATGGAGATGTCTTCGGACAGCGCTGGCTCCTCAGCTTAGAAACAGAGATGAGCATTGCCCCCTAGAGTGACTAACAAGTATGTGTGAGGGGAACCTTTACCTTACCTATTCTTATATTCCTGTATTCCAATGATCTTCTGCCATTAATAATAATGGCAGAATTATATCTATGCTACAGCTTCCTTGGGTTAAACCAACAGTCCACAAAATTCTGGCCTTGTGCACTCAGAGCCGTCACAAGTAATAGGGGATTGATTTACAAGGGGGTGATTTTCAAGGCATGAAATTTTCAGGTATATAATAATAATGGCAGAATTATATCTATGCTACAGCTTCATGAAAAGCCATCAAAAAACATTAAATGTATAATTGAAATACAGGCAAATTTCTACATTACCTTTTCATGAAGTTTCTAGCCATTGATAGATATAACTTCTGAAATTTCTGAACCCTTTGAGCAAGTGAATGAAGGCCAAATTTAATGCCATATTGTACTCCCTGCATGATAAGTTAAGCCATAAAAACTCTACAAGATAAAAGGGAGAATAATTTTTGTACAGTACCATATGTACAATATGCAAAATGTGCAGCAAGTTTCAGGATTCAGCTTTTTTTTCATCCAAATTACCTGGATGAAGAATTATCTTTTTGTGTGTGTGTGTAGTATCCACATTCCAGCAGAGTGTGTGTGTGTGTGCGCGCGTGAGAGAGAGAGAGAGAGAGAGAGAGAGAGAGAGAGAGAGAGAGAGAGAGAGAGAGAGAGAGAGAGAGAGAGAGAGAGAGAGAGAGAGAGAGAGAGAGAGAGAGAGAGACATGCCAAATTTCACAGATACGGTGCTGCTTCTGGCAAACAAACCAGACGAAAGCATGAATCACCATGATCTGCTTATTAATATTCACTGACTGAAGTGAATATAGATGATTTACTTGACCTTTACCCGCTAAGGGTTAAAAACAGCCTGTGTCAACAACTCTCTGAATTTTCCAGACTCAAGACATCTGCTGACTGACCTCTGGCAGCTACAGTCCATATGCTTGAAAATAAATGCTCACTTCACCAGCTTGAGTCATCATTCTTGTGGTTGAATGCAAGCAATAAGGAGGAAGGAAAAGTAAAAGTTTTGTCACCATTTCGTCAGTTAAATGCACCATTTATATTCACTGTATATTGTTCGTGTATACAATTAGACTTACAACCTGAGTTGAGGATGGAATTTTAGTTTTAAGTAATTGTGGCCATTAGGGGACCACAATCCCAACTCTCCATCATTAAGTCACCACACAGGATGCTTTGAGATGGGGCAGGCCCAACAGTTGCAAGTTGAAACCTGCTGCTGGGCCAAGAAGCTCTGGTTGGCTAGACCCACCAGCATAGGGGCCTCCTCCCTCCCCCTGCCACCCCTCCCAACAGGCCTGGGCCTTCTCCCTATCTCACTATCCCCCAATTCACTTCCCTTTCCCTTTAGCTGCTACTAGGCACATCCAGTCATGCGACACTCGGTCAGAAAACTAGCAAAGGCAATTTTGCTCAAGCCAGGCCATGAACAGGAAGTCAGTCAGCAAAATTTGTGCTCCTGGCCCGCCTTGCCTCTCTAGTAGTTGTGGGATTTGTTTATTTTTTTACTACTGGTTCTATGGGCATGGCTTGGTGGGTGTGGCATGGCAGGGAAGGATACTGTAAAATCTCCATTCCCTCCCCACTCCAGGGGAAGGATACTGCAGAATCCCCATTTCCTCCTGATCAACTGGAACTCAGGAGGCAGAGAATAGATGGGGTGGGGCCAGCCTCAGAGGTGGTATGTACCAGTTCTCCGAACTACTGAAAATTTCCGCTACCGGTTCTCCAGAACTGGTCGGAATCTGCTGAATACCACTTCTGCTCTCTAGTCTTGAGGAAGACTTGCCTTTCCTAGTGTGGCTCTTTCCAGCCCTAACAAAGATTGCCTTTGCTAGATTTCTGGTTGGCAAGTTTCCTCAAGGCTAGAGAGGCAATCTTTCTCAAGGCCGGCCCATAATAGGTTAACCAGTGAAGGTCCTGTTGAGAAAGGTTGCCTCTCTAATCTTGAGGAAGATTGCCCTTGCTGGTTTTTCAGATGCACCTCTCATTGGATGAGTGCATGTATCAGCAGCTGCAGGGAAAAAGGAAAGGAAAGACCGAGACATGGTGGACAAGGGAGAAAGGCCAAGGTCTCTTGGGAATGGGGGGAAAGGGAAGAGTGCCAATGGGCCTAGCTACTGTGAGGCCTCTCAGCCCACAGGATGGGGGGAGTTGCAGTTCTCCCACAATCATAAGGGCAGGTGTGCTGGCTAGTGCTCAAATTTTGATCATGTGATTCTGCAATGTTCAGAACTTGGGTCAAGAGTATTAAGTTCCTTTGTTCAGTGCCATTGTAATTTTGAATGGTCACTGAACAATCGGGGTCATAAGTCAAGGACTACTTTACCAGTCAGACAAAATAACAAAAACTTATATAGGTTTTTCACACTATTGATTTTTCCCAACATTTCAGCTTTCCATTGTTTAATACAACAACCTTCTTAATATATGAATGACCCATTAATTGTGCCAAGAATAATTCTTAGGCCTTGTGTTGAGGACGGAATCCCTTCTGGGATGTATTTTGTAGATGTTTTTTCTATTGATTGATTGTATTGTATTTTTTATTATTCACATTAATATTTTATTCCATCTTTTGATACGGGTAGTCCTCGATTTACGATCACAATTGAGCCCGATATTTATGTTGTTAAGTGAGACATTTGTTAAGTGGGGTTTGCCCCATTTTACAATCTTTCTTACCTCAGTTGTAAGTGAATCACTGCAGTTGATAAGTTAGTAACCTGGTTGTTAAATGAATATGGTTTCCCCATTGACTTTGCTGGTCAGAAGGTCGCAAAAGGGGATCACAACACCTTGGAATAAAGCAACGGTCATAAATATGAACTATCTGCCAAGAATCTAGGATATGATCCTGGGGATGCTACAAAGGTCATAACTGTGAAAAATGGCCATGTCACTTTTTTCAGTGCTATAGTCACTAAATGACTATAGTAAGTTAGTAAGTTGAGGACTAGCTGTATTTAACTCTTTTTAAAAAAATATACATTAAGAATTTTACATGAAATAAAAGACAAACCTGAAGAAAAAAGTAAAGCAAGAAAAAGAGAAAAAGGTGCAAGAAAAGAAAGAAAAGAAAAATGTCCAGAGTTTTTTGGAAATTGGATGGTACTTATATTGAATAAATAAAATTAATAAACATTGATATCTCCCCATAAAGATACAGAATAAATAATACATTTTATGTGAATGTTTCATTTTTAAAAAGTGATTTATATCTAACTCAAACTTCCTAAGTAAAAGGTCTTCTATTCTGGCTTAGTTTTTAGACCTACAGCTACTAAAAGATAAAGGTTCCCCTCACACATATGTGTTAGTCGTTCCCGTCTCTAGGTTGGCAGTGCTCATCTCCGTTTCAAAGCCGAAGAGCCAGCACTGTCTGAAGATGTCACTGTGGTCATGTGGCCAACATGACTAAACACTGAAGGCACACAGAACACTGTTACCTTCCCACCAAAGCAAGGTGGTTCCTATTTTTCTACTTGCATTTTTATGTGCTTTTGAACTGCTAGGTTGGCAGAAGCTGGGACAAGTAACGGGAGCTCACTCTGTTACGCGGCGCTAGGGATTTGAATTGCTGAACTACCGACCTTTCAATCCACAAGCTCAGCGTCTTAGCCACTGAGCCAACATTGTAAAACTGAGCAAAACTGTAAAACGTCAGGGACAAAATGTAGTATTTGTTTGCAACTCCCAAAAAAGCCAAAGGGATCTTTTCCTGAAGTTTTGGGAAAATATGTAACTACTTTAAGATTTGCGTACTCCAAAATATATTTTGGCCTTTGAATCTGAAGTGCTGCACAGCCTTAACGCATATTTAGAACTGGCTTTATCTCTCCGTAAATATCTTTCATTCTGAGAAATGAAAGAGTACCTCAGGGAGGCTTTCTGGTTATTGAACCGAGATAGAGTTGACTGGCAGACTAATACAAAAGTCATGCTTCATGGAATCACTAGATATGGATATCATGTGTGTTCTCTAGGGGAGACTTTCTGCCTTAATTTTTTTTTCTATAAGGCTTTGGGTTGTTTACAATCTTCCTCTGGGTTAGCTAGCTCGGTGGCAATTTGGCAACTTTGGTAGGTATTCGCCTGCATCAGCCAGATAAAATGGAAGCAACTCACTTTAGTGCAGAAAGCATGTTATTCCCCCCCCCCCAGTTTTAACACCCAGAAGAAGAAGCAGATAGATTTAATTTTTTACTTCTGTGCAAGCCTCTGGGATAATTGGGAGCACCTCTTCCTTCACTTCTCTGGCCTACCCTCAACTGCCACAGCCTGAGGCTGAGTCCTCTCATTAAAAGAGGCCCATTTGAGAGGTCTGCCTCAGAGCCTGGTGAGCTCTACTAATATCCATAAATACCCCCACACTGGCATTTTTAGGTTTTAAAATTTTAAACATGCAAGTACAAGTTTATTTCTGCTACAAGAAGACCAAAGAAAGAAACTTGGCCATGTGAATGCAAACTCTGCATTCCAATAATGTCATAATTGACTTATGACAACAACTGAGCCCAAATGTCTGTTGTTAACATCGTAGTGGAATTGCCCAGGATTATGGTTTTGGGGACTTCAGTTTGCCTTGTCTAGGAGTGGAATCTAAGGTGGTTCAGGAATTCATAGCTGTTGTGACAGCCAAGTCACCCAGGGCCTGATGGGGGACAGCAGTATCACACAGAGATCTGGTTTTCCTGTTAGAACACTGGCACTGACCCAGAATGGGGAGAATGTCTTCCTCCTATCCACTGCAGGGAGGCAGGACCTGTTACATCACTCGATCCTTGGCAACCGATGGACCATGATGGCTTTCAAAGTGAGATAGAAATTATTCCTGCTAGTCTGCTGCATATTCCATCTGAAACCCTGGTGGCCACTTGAAACAAGAGGACCATCAAGACTTTGAATCAGATCATGCCTGGATCAGATTTCCCCTCTCATGGATCCTGCAATACTCTAGGGTTCATAAAAGAATTGAGACAGATGATACAAGAAGAGAGACATGTAGAGCACAGCTGATACTTGATAGCAATAGCACTTAAGCTTATTTCTGCTACAAGAATACCAAAGAAAGAAACTTGCCTATGTGAATGCAAGTTCTGCATTCCAACAGTAGTCCGGTGCTCAGTGGTGGGTTGCAGGCGGTACGCACCGGTACGGGTGTACCGGAGCCCACCCGGACCACTGGATACTGTTCCGGTATGGTGCTCCAGAGGGCCCACCTGCCCACCTGCACTCCTTACCTTTCTTTAAAGTCTTTGGTGCTTCCGCAACCGGCACAGCACATACAGGGCCTACGCGATGCTCTGCCGAGCAGCTGGAGCGTCGTGGAGGCTTGCGGAGGCGTTGCTTGATAGTATGTGTGTGCGCACATGGCACGCATCCATGTGGGCGACACTGGTACAGTTGGAACGGGAACAGGACCCCACCACTGCCGGTGCTTGGCTTATGACCACAACTGAGTCCAAAGTTTCTGTTGTTAAGTGAGACATTTGTTAAGTGAGTTTTTTCCCATCTTATGATCTTTCTTTTTCACAGTTGTCAAGTGAACGCTGCAGCTGATAAGTTAGTAACCTGATTATTAAGTGAATCTGGCTTCCCCATTGACTCTGGTGGTCAGAGGGTTGCAAAAGATGATCACAGCAACAGTCATAAATGTGAATCAGCTGCCAAACATCTGAATTTTTATCACATCATCACAGGGATACTGCAAAGGTTGCAACTGTGAAAAACGATCACAAATCACATTTTTCATCTATCCATCGTCTCTTGCTCACTTCAATACTTTAATTGCTATGCTTTTTTTGACTTGCCTCCCAGATTCCTCTCTTGAATCTTTATCTCTGTCTGCATCTGCTTCTTGGCTGTTCAATCTAGGTACTTTGAACAGTCACAAAATGAACTATAGTAAGTCGAGGTCTACCTGTACACAAACAATGATTATTTAGACTCTTACTAAAAATGCAAGCTTATGTACTTCCTTTAATATTTTAACATAAAATTATGTTTCTTTAAAGGAGACTTTGCTACATTTCCCATTAATGCTTAGTGAAGGTTTATTATCTAACTGCACAGCAAGTTTAGTGGTCCCTTTCTCTAGATCTTGAGAGCAAATCAGAATATGTGCTAGGGGCAATTATTCACTTTTATAACATTTGCAAATGGGCTGCCTTTTGCAATCCAAGGTGGATTGAGAAGAAACCTCCACACTGAACTGTGTGGCTCTGATAGAAGCATTTCCCTTTGGTGATCTGACAGCTTTTTTTCTTGACAAGCACTTTGAGGGATGGCTGCCTTTCAGAAACCACTTGACCTCCTTTTATTTTTAGCCTGTCCTAATGAATAGAATAGTGCTGGGTAGTTAATGCTAAAATGAAATTGAAGAACATATCCTAGAGGCACAAGGGCCAATCTAGAAGAATAACACAATGTTTTCTGCAGTTCATCAGCATTAATAACTAACTTTCCCTTCTGGATATTTTCTGGATATTTTTCTTTTCATGTCAATTCTAACCCATTTTTCTGACATGAAGAAATATTTGCTTTGGTTAATTTTATTAAAACTAGATGATCAGATATGGGTGGTGGTGTATTTTTCCCCTTTCTTCTCCTCTTCAATATGCCTGTTTGAGCTGCCTTCCGACAAGCAATGTTCCCTCTAATTTTTTTCCAGTGTAGGCGGAAAAGTATAATGTTTGAGCAGCACATTTTCATGCCTGAGCACCTGAATTTTTTTCACAGATGTCACCCAAGACAACAATGAAATCAGTGTCATATCAAATCAAACTAATAACAATTTAAAATGAAAAAAATTGTAAAGGAATAAATTTAGAAATATTTGTTCAAAAGCAAACTCACCACAATTATCTTTTCAAATTCATTTTGGATTAAATAAAAAAGAGCTTTGAAATGAATATATAAATGGCACTTAATACTGGTAATATTAAAATAGTAAATGTTTGATATACTTCATTTCAATGAATTTCACTTGATATACTTCAGTTTAATATATTATATGCAATTTGTTATTTTAAATGAGTAAAATGATTAAAATCCCCATGCATAAAGTCTCATTCACATCTAACAGTTTTCTTCTATCATTAATTTGTAAACTCAAGGATTTATTGCCTATCTGTTCAACAATGCTTGCTGATTGTTTAAAAAATTGTGGCAATTTGTTCCTCTCTATACAGGTGGTTTCAGTAACCTATTACTACTGAGCTCTGGGAGACAATTCTGCATATAATTAGTGATAGTAACTAGTGACTCAAAATATCCAACAAAATTGCACAGATAAACTGACAGATAGGAAGTGTAATTAGCTTAAAAGCAAAAATATTCTCAATGGCTTTGAAAATCCCAATGAGTTATCAAATATTACGTGATATCACTTGACCGGCTGGAGACTCAAAGATAGCTGAGATTGCAGCCAGGAGAGGTAGAACAAGGAAGATTTTCTTTGAAAGAGAGAGATGCACGAGGAAACAGATCCTGCTTCCTGCATTTGGATTCTGTGGTGCAAACGCTCTAGGTGGGAGTCTAGAATCGCTGCTGCGTTGCCCTGGATTTGCCAATGAGAGCCTCAGGTAGGTAGCCTCAAGAGAAACAGTTGCAGTGAGCCTCCAGCCTTCACTTTCTACCTCGTTGCGGAGAGGTAGAAAGCGAAGGCAGGAGGCTCACTGCCGCCATTTCTCTCAAGCGTGGGTTGCTCTCTGCAGAGCAACCCATGCTCGGCTTAGTTGGCTCATTCTTGGTTCGTGACCAGCCCCCACCCCCACCCCTTGTGGGTTTTTATGTGTTAATCAAGGCACGGATGCTGGAGAAGAAGGGAAGCTGGCTGCTTTCACACAATACGTTTATCTCAGAGGCTGAATTAATCATGTGGGTCAGAAAGACACGGAACTTTCTTTCAGTGAGTTTCGGCCAATCACTCCCTCCCACCCACTCAACGAGGCAAATTTAGCCTTCTTAAACTTGTGCAAAGGCAGCTGTGGGCAATGTTCCCTCTAAATAGTTGCTCCAGGAATCCCGACCCACCTCAAGTCCTCAACCCAGTCACTTTGCTGCCCTGCTGCACCTCAAGACTCCTGTTTAGCTGGAGGGGGTTGTGCGATTGTGTGGCTGCTCTGCAGACTGCAGTCCGTGTCGGGCAAATTACACTGCGCGGCAGTTGGAAACTGCTGCACAGTGTTTACTTTCCATGTGCGCGGCCGCGTACCCGTGCAGCTTAGTGGGAACACTGCTGACAAGTCTTCAATGGTGTCTAACAGCATGTAGTCAAGATGGTGGATGGAGCAGCATATAGTTAAGCTGTGAATGCATTTCTACAAGATGAATGTGATTGTATTTTTTTAAAAGATTGGATAAATTTATGGAGGGTTTATGGAGGACTACCAATTTATGGAGGTCTAACAAGAGCTTTGAAGAATCAATATTATCTCCAGGTTGGTACCATATGTGAAGAACCAATGGCAGGAGAAGGGCATGTCTCCATCTCCTGTTTGTGAACAATCTAGAAGTATCTGGATGATCCACTGTGAAAAACAAAATGGTGGCCCAGAGAGCGACTGCACCTGATTCAGGCTTTCTTAACAATCTTTTCAGTATGTTCCTAATTACTAAAGGGCCTTTGATATGACCCAGCCAAATTCTCCTAGTTCTATGCTGACCAATGATAAAACAAGTCATTTCCAAGTTAAATATTTTTACTGTAAATGTGTAAGGGGGACAATTAAAAAAGAAATTTGAGACAGGAAACATGTAATCCCTTTAATCCAAGAATTAGCTTCAGGAAATGTTTTATATTTATTAGTGCCCTCTGTTTGTCAGTTGACAATTTGGGGTCTCTTTCTGTCATGACATTTTTAATACTTCTGCTTCTTCCAAACATAATCTGTGTAAAACCATTGTGAGGATTTTAAGCTAGAGCCGAGAGAGATAAAACTGTTGCCTACCTTTAGATATGCTCCAATTAGATTGCAAAATTAATCAGTTTTGGTTAACTGCTTCTGAATATTTTTTCTGGAACCCTTTGAAGTTTCAAAGCTTAATTTGCAATACAAAGTAACTCTTCTGCTAAAGCCAAATGTGTTTCTTTCCACTGGTATTTTCAAGCAAAAGTAAAGCTTCATATTAGAAGGTAACACAACTGATAGCTTAACATGTGAATTCAAAATAATATAACTTGCCTTATTTCAGTTCTTCAAAAGTCAAAGATTATATTTCATAAATCCTCAGTTACCAAATGAAAATATTGCCTCAATTATATATCTATAATGTTTAGTAATTTCCTCAGAAAAAGAATTAAAGAGGCTTTCCTTAATGCAATTAGATACGCAAATATGGAGAACAGTTTACTTGATATTAACACTGCAAAATTGAAAATCTCCATTCTTGAATAGTTTTGCAGCAATTTGTATGCAACCCAGACAGTTGGCTTATGTCTGAGTAAAATGTCTCATGTTTTTCAATGTAGTTCATTATTTTTTAATGTTCTGATCATTTTTTGTTTGCATTTTTGCAGCAATTTTTCAGAATTGATATACAGATGTGAATAATTTGTATCTGTATTCATACTTCCTGACACATCAAACCAGAAAGGAGGAAGAGGAAAAGGAATTGAAAAAAAACCACCTTTGAATTAGATAAATAGAATGGAATGGAATGGAATAGAATAGGATAGTTTATTGGCCAACTGTGATTGGATACACAAAAAATTTGTCTGATGCACATGCTCTCGGTGTACATAAAGAAAAATAAAATAGAATACATTCATCAAGAATCATAAGGTACAATACTTAGTGATAGTCATAGGTTACCAGTAAGCAATCAAATTATATTAGGAAATAAATGAAACAATATAAAGTTTAAAGATACAAGAAACATGGTTATATCCATAAACAAACAAACAAACTTTCAAAGCAACAATAACTTCAATGAAAGGAAGTACATATAGAAGTAAAAATATATCTGAAATTCAGATGTACAGTACTGTATAGTTTATCATGCAAGATACAAATAAAGTCTCTTTTGAGTTCAGTTTAGTAGTGGAATTAGCTTATGGTTTTGGGGACTTCAGTCTGCCTTGTCTAGGCATGGAATTTAAGGTAGTTCGGGATTTCATAGCTACTGTGATAGCCATGGGCTTATCCCAAGTCACCCAGGGCCTGATGTGGGACAGCAGTCTCACACAGAGATCTAATTTTCCTGTTAGAGAAGTGGCAATGTGACCTGGAATTGAGGGGGGGGAGGGAACGGCTTACCATGTGATCCTCTCTTGCTACTATCCACTGCAGGAAGGCAGGACTGTTACATCAGTGCATCCTTGGCAACTGATGGATCATGATGGCTTTCAGAGGGAATTGTTCCTGCTAGTTTGCTGCACATTCCATCCAAAGCCCTAATGGCCCTTTGAAACAAGAAGACCATCAAGACTTTGAATTAGATCATGTGTATCCTACTACCTCCCCCCTCTCAGAGAACCTCTGTGGGTTCATAGAAGAATTGAGAGAAATGAGACTTGTAGAGCACTTCTGACACTTGATGAGGGATGAACTTAACTAAATATGCTATTAAAGCCACTCTCAGGTCAACAAGGGCAGCAAAGTAGCACTACTACTTTATCCTTATTGCATCCAAAGATAGCCATTCTTTTCTCTCTCCTTTCTCTGGGATCAGTAGAAATCAATGGTGGTTTAGGAAAAGATATCTGACCATTACTGCACAGTGTTTGATGCTCTCTTCTCTTCTCTTCTCTTCAACACTAACATTAAAAAGCTGGGAGAGATCATCTGTTGCCATGGAGTGCGGTATCATTCATATGCTGATGATGTCCAATTACATCCAAGTATATCTTTCTTCCCTTGATGGACTAAGTGATGCTGTTGATGTCCTATCCTGGCGCCTGGAGGCTTTGAGGATCTCGATGCAGAACAACAGGCTTCACTCTGGCAAGACTGAGGGGCTCTGGGTTTTGAGGTCCTCTGGTTTGAGGACTATGCCATCTTTGGAGTAGATGGGGTTACATCACAACAAAGAGATCTAGTGTGCAAACTGAGGGTCTTCCCGGACTATGACTCCTGCTTGAAGAGTAGTTTGTAGCTGTGGCTACAAAGGCCTATGCACAGCTTTGTGTTGTGCATCACTTGCGCACATTCCTGGAGTGGGAGGCTCTCCTCACAGTCACTCATATCTTGATCATTAACCATCACTGACCTATAGCATACCTCTTCTGTCAATTCAATATGCTGTTTTGACCTTTAAAAACTTTCACAGCATGGGACTGGGTTCCATAGGAGGCCGCCTTCACCCAATTACATCTGCCTGTCCCATTAAGTCTGACAGAAGAGGTATGCTATAGGTCAGTGATGGCGAACCTTTTCGGCACTGAGTGCCCAAACCGGAATGCCTGTGTGTAGCCTGAAGTCCCACCAACCTGAAGACACACTGGCCAGCTGGTCTTCGGGTTTCTGGGGCTCTGGCAAGTGCAAAGGTCAGCTGGCTGGCATGCATGCGTGCACCAGAAACAAGAAGAGCAACTGGCGACGGCATGCATGCCCACATAGAGGACTCTGTGTGCCACCTCTGGCACGCGTGCCATAGGTTCACCATCACGGCTATAGGTCCTGCCTGCAAAGGACAGGGCCTCAGATTCAGGTCTTTTCTGGCATGGCTCCCACTCTGGAACGTCATTCTCACCAAGGTGAGACTGGGCCTATCTCTGACATTCTTCCGGACGTCCTCTAAAACAGACTTGTTGTGTCATCATTTCCTGATCTCATCAGGAAATGGTGAATGAGTGAGATGGCTGTATTCCCTATCACAATAGCTCTTCCTGCTACTCTGTTGGTGATAACTCTGGCTGGTGTTTTTAAATATGGAATGCTTTTTTTAATTGTTAGTTTTTATGATATGTTTTTATTGTATGCTGCCCAGACATACACATTCTGTAAGATGAGCAGTGATATACTGTAAATGTGGTAAACAAACAAACAAACAAACAAACAAACAAACTTCATTCCTGGGGAGTTTGTAGAATTATATGTATAGTCTTCTTGACAAAATGGTTGACCACTATCTTCTTTCTACATACTTTTTTTTTTACTTCCTTGTTTGGTCTGCAGCTCTAGTATTTCCTGGTGTTCTCCCACTGAATATTTTTAAGGGCAACAGCCATTAGTGGAGGACGCACAGAGTCATGAAATTCATCATTAGGATTTCTCCCCCCTCTTGCATTTTTGCAGTCCAGTAAACCTCTTTGGACAAAGTTGTAGGAAGATACCAATAAATTTATATTTGTACAGACTGTCATATGGGATTTCTGTCTAACAAATTTGTTTCCTAATAAATTTATAGTATGGAAGGATTTTACGATGCTAGTATATGTGATAGTAGATTTCCTGTCATTTTGTTCTATATAGTAGAAAGTAGATAAAGGATAAAACTTTTTCTTACTTCACCCGTTTTTATTTGTACCTATCATCCATCATGCTGTACTCTGCCAGAAAGGGGTAAATCAGGGAGCTCGTCAAATGTTGCCAATGAACAATGTTTGGTAAGTTATCTATGCCAGTTTACAAATGTTGTATTCCCTTCTTTTGGAATGTGTATCAATTATAAATTTGTGCCATTTCAATTTCTGTCTTCTTCTGTTCTGTTCTCGTGATAATTAAACCATAATATTTCAAGTAGGAATAAGTCAACATAGTCCCTGACTTAAGACTATTTATTTAACAACTGTTTGAAGTTTCAATGGAACTGAAAAAAATGACTTATGATCAGTCTTCGTACTTATGACCATTATAGCACCCCCACAGTCACATGAGCAAAATCCAGGCACTTGGCAACTGGTATGTATTTACAACACTTGCAGCATCTTGGGGACACATAATTGCCACTTACAACATTCCCAGGGGATTTCCAACAAACAAAGTCATGGGGAAAGATGGACTCATTTAATGAACATCTGTTTTACTTAATAACTACTAAGATTTGCTTAATGACCATGGCAATATTGGGCCTAACTCATTTAATGACTGCCTCACTTAGCAATGGAAGTTCTGGTCCCAAATATGGTGATAAGTCGAGGATTAGGTGTATAGATTTTCAATGAAAGACCAAAGGAATCAAAATAAAAAGCGGTTATATTTTTCAGGACCTTGGACAGGTCCCAGAGAAGACTACTATACTGGGTGGATCAGCTGCTGGAATGTGGAGCTTTCATAGTAAATGACTATGGTTTCCACCAAGGGCCCGGATTTTGCTAGAATATGAAGCAAACCGGAACTCAATTGCATTTTGTTGTTCATGTTTCTGTATTTTGCATAGCAATTTGCTGATTAAATAGTACATACCAAGGAATGCATAACATGGAAAAGTGCTGGGATAGGTTGAGATGGGTGACAGGATTTAATGAGGGACTCTCCATTGGAAATTTAAATTTGATTCCAAGTTATTAATATATATATAAAATATCGTATTAATAGTATATTATGTGGTATTATTAGTGATATCGTATTAACTGTTGATTGGGAGCCACTCAGAATTCAATATATAAGATGTGTGGCTTTATACCATAAGTGTTTTAAATAAAAATAAATGCAAAGAGGCACCTAATGGGGAGAAACTTTTGCACAGTTGGAACTATCTGGAAAAGAACCTGCATGAAAATGCCGATGAATTTTATGCACCTAAACATGCCCGTGACTTTTCAACGCAACATAAGCTGATATGAAATTTAGGAAAACAAACATGCTAAAAAATGGTAAATAGTATAGCAAGCCAAACAGATGGTGCCATGCAGTTTTTCTGACTGGGTGCACATTCGGTGATTTAAAAAAAAAAAAGAATCCCCCCACCCCCGAATACCTGGGAATAACTGAATTTTAAACATGCTCCTGAATAATAGAGCAGCTGATTGCTAAAGAGGCCAGTCATTCTTCAACATTATAAGAAAGGGCGTCACGGGGGGGGGGGGATCAATATTCTTCGAGCATTGTTCCTTCTTTTTTTCCAGCCACCATTTTGTGTGAAAAAGGCACAAACAAGACAGCCATTTAATTGTCCATGAATGTCCGGGCACTGTGGCATGCTAAACAAGATAGACACTGAATGGATTCCAGCTCTCTTGTGTAAGGAACAAAATGAGCTGGGAGGAGTACGGGTCTCAAAACTACACTCCCAGCAGCCTGCAAGATAATGTTCGGTCTTTTTTAACATGACAGTAATAAAGAAAAGCCACTGTTTTAACTATTCCAGGAATAACATTTTTGGTCCAGTTGGCAACAAACGAGAAGGACTTGTTAACTATATAAATATTTTCAGCAGGCAGCCTGCTATTAAGCCATTTTGTTCTCCGCTTGCTTTGTTTGCTTTGTGTTCTGAAGCAAGTGTTAAAGACTTAATGACTGCTCGATTATGCCAGGCCTTTTCTGTCCAGCTGCCAGGAGAGGCAAGGAACTTCCCATACTCAGGGCATCGGCTTGCTGCTGCCCAAAAGAGCTTGTGCGTTTGCTCTTGATCAGAGGTAGTATTCTACTGGTTCAGACCGGTTTGCCTGAACCAGTAGCGGATATCGCAAGTGGCTCTGCCCACCTGCCCTGGCTATACGGCATCCCATTTAGGCCCTTTTTTCGGCAAAAGCACAGAAGGCTGTGCGCATGCGTGGAGGTGGCGCATATGAGCGAAGCAAGCAAGCATGCTCACATTTGTGAACCAGAAGGTAAGTGAATACCACCCTTGCTCTTGATATAACCCGATCAGGGGTGGTATTCACTTACCTTCCCTACTGGTTCACAAATGTGAGCATGCATGTGCTTCGCTCGCATGTACCACCTCCACGCATGCGCACATCCTTCCATGCATGTGCTTTTGCTGAAAAAAGGGGTAAATGGGATGCCGTAGAGCCGGGGCGGGGGGGGTGGAGTCACCCACAATTTCCACTACCAGTTCAGGCAAACCAGTCCGAAGAGCCGAGGTGGCGCAGTGGTTAGGGTGCAGTACTGCAGGCCACTTCAGCTGACTTTTATCTGCAGTTCAGCGGTTCTAATCTCACCGGCTCAAGGTTGACTCAGCCTTCCATCCTTCTGAGGTGGGTGAAATGAGGACCCAGACTGTGGGGGCGATATGCTGACTCTGTAAACCGCTTAGAGAGGGCTGAAAGCCCTATGAAGCGGTATATAAGTCTAACTGCTGTTGCTATTGCTAACTGGTTGAATACCATCTCTGAACCCAATGGAGAATAAAGCGACTTGCGCATATTTCTGAAAGCTTTGACAATGGGTCATTAGTCCTAGACGGCGGGCTCTTTTCTATAAAGCAGTAAAATAGTTCTGTAAAGTATTAAAATAGTTTCCTGTTGGAGGCTTGCACATAGAACCTAGAAACTCTTCAGGAATGAAGTCAGCATATTGACAAAACACAATTAAGCAGAAATGGCTTAACAGAGAACACTGGAAATGGTATTGTGGACAGCCAAGAAAAAAATAAATCAATAAAACATTGAACAGATCAACTCAAGCATTCTCATTGGAGGCATAAATGGCCAGGCTTAAATTATCACATTTTGGACTTGTTCTGGAAAGACCTAATTCTCTGGAGAAGGCTCTAATTCTGGGAAAGGTGGAGGGAAAGAGAGGAAGAGGCAGCAGCTCAGTGGATAAACTCAGTTACAATGATGATGGGTGTAAAACATATTTAAAAAATAAAGGAAGTTGTTATTTATATACATTAACAATTTTATATATGGCCCAAGGCAATTCCTCTTCAATCTGTGCAGCCCCAAGCAAGCCAAAAGGTTGGGCAACCATAATCTAAAGCAGGGGTGGGGAACAATAGTCCCTTTACGACTTGATGGCATACAATCAATCAATCAGTCAGTCAGTCAATCAATCACACTTCTAAATCTTGTTCACACCTCTTTTGAATCTTTAGTACATCTGGACCATGGAACTCCTGGACAGTTGAGCCCCAGTCCCTCCCCCATCCAAGGGCCTTCTAAAAGATTATAAAGCATTGCAGCTTTATTTGGCTAGCAAAACAATTGCTATTTTAAACTCACTGCCTGCTATTCAGTTTTCCTACTATAGTTTGCAGTGCGCACGTGTGTGTGTGTGATTTTAAAACTATTATTTTAAACTACTAATTTGAAAATATTTCCAAGCCAAATTTCTGCTCCATAAATATAAAAAAATACCCAGCTGTCTTAGTATCACTGAGAGTTTTACACTGGGAATTCCTGGCAAAGCTAAAATTGCATATGATGATACCTTTTATCGGCCCAATTTCCTTTTGCTTTCCTTCCAATAAGCTCTTCTTCAAACAAATGGTATTTAATATCAGAGCAAGAGAACTGGACTGCCTTGGGAAAGCGTTTTCAAAAAATCTCATATATCAGACTATTTATTCAGAGAGATGGGAGAAACTGTCCCACTTTGTTTAAGTTAATGCAATTATCTTACTCCTGTGCTTTGATCTAGCTGTGCTGTCAGCTTTTCAATTTTAGGTGGCACAGTTTTTCTACCACTGTTGAGAAAAGAATTTGCAGAGGTTTATTGCACCTTACCATTTATAAGCATGCGAAAGGCAGGATATGTTGTACTTCCCTGAAGGAAAGCTAAAAACCTTCGGTATGTTCCCAACCAGATCCAATCTACAGTGCAAGGCTTAAATTAAAGATTGTCCTGCAAGTGATCTAGGAAATAATCCTCAAAGGATTATCACCTGTTTCTATTGTAGAAGATCTCCTTGCTACCGAAAGTGGATTTGCTTCTGCTTGACTAACCTTGTTGCTTTGAAGTAGGTCACCTGCTACCAGAGGGAACGTTGCTAAAGTAAGAACTCAGTTGCTACCAAGGGGTGGGGGGGGGAGTCATATATCTGTTCTCACTTGGTGACATTCTGTTAAATTTAATTTACGTTGTGCAATGTCAGTGACAACCTGAAAAAGTCAAGAATACCTGAGAAACCACAGCTTCAAAAGAAGTCAAGCATGCAAGCCCAAATGACTAATGCTGGCAACATGAGTCTTCCTATTACTCTGAGCTTGAGAAAAGTCTATCCTTTCCCAAATCCTGCTCTCTGGTTAACTTGGATTTATACAAACATATAAAGATAGTACTTGACTTACAACATCTCATTTAATGACTGTTCAAACTTACAGTGGCACCGGGGGAAAAAAAGAAATATGACTGTTTTTCACACTTACAACCATTGCAGCGTCCCCGTGGTCATGTGTTCAAAATTCAGACATTTGGCCACTGACTCACATTTGTGATGGTTGCCATGTCCTGGGGTCATGTGACCACCTTTTGCAAACTTCTGACAAGCAAAATCAGTGGGGAAGCAAGATTTAATTAACAACCTAGTTACTAACTTAACAACTACAGTGCTTCACTTAATAATTATGGCAAGAGAGGTTATAAAGTGAAGCAAAGCTCCCTTAACAAACATCTCAGCAGCAGAAATGTTGGACTCAATTATGGTCTTAAGTCAAGGACTGCCTGTCCTTATGTTTATGGTTGTATATTACCATGCTAATCAGAATTTTTGATGCATCCTGGTTTTTCTATAGAGCATTTGTCAACTAGGAAAATTCACTATGAGAACTACCTCTGTATAGCATCAGGAAATAAGAGGGCTATATGGAATATAATGAATTTGATATATGCCAGATTCAAACTACTATGTTATATTTAAAAAAAAAATTAATTATATTAAGGCTGAACTCTCAACAGAATGCCCCATCTTCTTCAAATTCCATGGTAATCAAGTGCACAGAACTCAAGTTCACCTGGCAGGCTCTTTCAAGGCAATTTTATAAAACTGAGAGCCGTATTACTTCTGGACCGCGAAGTAGGGAAAAAATAGCATTAAGTTAGACAAATTACTCTCTTCAAATATATTTTCCCAGGGAAAATAAATTGATAGCTCAGCCTTAAAACAAGGAGAGTTCTGGGAAACAAAGATACCAGATAACATTTGGGGGGGGGAGTAGTATCTACCCTTTCCCCCGAAAATAAGACCTAACTAGAAAATAAGTCCTAGCATGATTTTTAGGATGTTCGTAATATTAGCCCTACCCCCAAAATAAGTCCCAGTTAAGATTGTCATCCAGATGGATGCATTTAGTACCATATTTCTCTGAAAATAAGCCCTAACCAGAAAATAAGCCCGAATGCATCTTTTGGAGCAGGAATTAATATAAAACCCAGTCTTATTTTCAGGCAAATATGGTACACAGAAACATATTCTTAGACCCTTCTGGTCAACTCAGGAAAGCTCTTGTACTCAGCTCTACTTACCTCACCATTCAAATCTCACTAACACACAAACTATAATCCAATCAATTAAATGCTGCACTGTATATACAACATACATTGTAACTGGTACATATCTACATAGAATGGTTGCATCTTCATTCCTTTTAAGCTTATTCTTTTACCTCTGTGGAAGAATGACAATCATTGCCATAGCCACTACAACATAACACTTGTATCTATCTTTCATGGAATCAGATCTGGCAAATCTGTTCTATCGCAATACAAACCAGTGTTGTAGTAAAAGGAAACCTTGTTGTTAATAGAAATAGATGTGCCTACTGATCAGTGATTTTGGTAGCAATGTATGAGAAATACAAAGAAATGAATATCCCAGTTTTACAGGAAGCCCTCTAAGGCTAGGGCTATGTCCTGGCTTGTTGCTCACAACAAGGCAGCTTGAAAGAAACTTTTCAATTCTTGTGGACATTTCAGTTTAATCTCCTCCTGCCATAATAATAAGCTCCATCTCTTTGATCTGGAGGTTTCTCTACTCAATCTTATAATTATTAATTGAATAATTATAAGATTGAGTAGAGAAACTTCCAGATCAAAGAGGTGGAGCCTAATTGAGGTCCAGAATGGTATTGGGTCTCCTGCCTGAACAGGGGGATGTGTGCTGCCATTCTCACTCACACACAAATGTAACTGTGGTTTTGTGAGTTTATTAATACCCTGTTTTCCCTAAAATAAGCCCTCCCTGAAAATATTGCAACACAGCAGCAGCCATGAGGTGGCCACGCTCACCACCTCCTGCACCTCAAAAATAATAAGACCTCCCCAAAAATAAGGCAAAGTACTTATTTCAGGAGTCAAAAGAAAATACGACCCTGTATTCCCCAGCAGTTCCCTTCACCAAAATCCCAAAACTGTCCCAATCAAGTCCAGCCATGAGCAGACCAAGGTTAGTCCACAGAGCAAGGGCCCAATAGTCCACAAAGTAATTGAAAGTTGCTCAAAGAAAATAACTGCACCAGACAGACTTAAATCCACCTGTCAAAACTTAAATACCCACACAAGAGAGGCAAGAAAAGTTCAGTCTCTCCAAGGCACAATTCCAAACATGGTGTCAATCCAGAGTGAAGCGGGAATCACAATGATCAAACAAGCAGCTAAAAAACAAACATGTTCCCCAACAGCGCCTCCATCTGTCTGCTGTGATAAATAGCCAGGTTCTGGTGCAGCCCATCAAGACAGGCAGGGCTTTCTCCTCTCGAATAGTCTGGCTGACCTTCTTTGCTCCTGCCTTTTCTCCCCTACGTAGTCTCGGATGAGATCAGAAAGCAGTTCCTCCTCCTCCTCCTCCTCCTTGGCCATCTGCCACTGCAAACTTTCCCCAGCTGAAGCCTCCTCCAAATCCCTTCCAGAGCCATCAAATCACTCAATTCCTTATGTGCCTGGAATGGGCTCATCCTCTCCTGAGCTGACATCTGAGGAGGTATCTGGAAAGTTGTCCAAGGGAGACATCATAGGATGGTCTAGAACAGGGGTCTCCAACCTTGGCAACTTTAAGCCTGGAGGACTTCAACTCCCAGAATTCCCCAGTCAGCTTTGCTGGCTGGGGAATTCTGGGAGTTGAAGTCCTCCAGGCTTAAAGTTGCCATGGATGGAGAACCCTGGTCTAGAATACCGTCAAGGTCCCTTCCAACTCTGTTGTTCTATGTTTTATGATCTGGATATGTTGCTGGAGCCATCTCTAAATCAAAGATGATTTAGGATGAATCAGCAATGAAATAGAGATCAAACACATTATTTCTCCTTCAGTAAGATTTGTGGACTGAAGAATAGTCAGATAATTTATTGATGAGCTGAATATAGATTTATTGTTTAATTCTGCAGGATCATATGGAGGTCTTATCCAAATTATCTGGATAAAAGTCAATTAAGCTCTTGCTAATATCATTGAGATTCAACTTTCTGGAATACAAATTGCGTTGTATGCGTGTGGCTTGGATATTAGGCAGTTGAGCTGATCACTTCTTAGCACAGAGTATGTTTCAAAAGACTTAAAGTATATTTTGTAGCTATCCTCACACACACACACAAACATCATTTTTTTTAAACTGCTGCTCGTGATCAAGAGAAAGATGGTTTTTAAAAATCATTGTCAAAATGAATGTGAATTTTCAATATTCCCATTTGAGTGTTTTGTTCCTATTTTATGAGACTGCAGCTGATTTGAAAGCAATTGCTTCCGGCAGCTGCAGATTCAAAATTAAATGACAGTGAAATAAACAATTTTGTAAATAATGCTTTCATCTTTAATACATATTGAAGAAGATGAATTCCAGATATTTTGCAGCATCACAGTATAAGCTCTTTGGGGCTATTTGTGGATTCCTTAGGAACAACTGACTAAAGGGTAACATATAGAAATTCCTTCTGTCTGGCAATGTTCTCATTTGTAAAATTCAAGCCATTCAGTTATGTCATTTCATTGGTAATTTTGGCACGATTCAGGTGCTTTCCTGAATAACAATAATCTTTTTGTAATAAAGAGCTAGGTGCAAGGAAAAGACAATAGGAGTTATCCTTGATGCTCTCTGAGCTTGGTTATTTTGTTATAGACATTTCATTACCCAATTAGATAACATTATCAGTGCTAGAAGGATGAAGGGTTTGCTTTCTTTATCAGAGGTGGGTTCCTACCGGTTCAGAGAGGTTCAGCTGAGTAGGTAGTAACTCGGGTTGCCACGCCCCCAAACCGCCCCCAAACCGGTTCTCGCGGTGGTGGTGTAGGTGCCGCCATCTTGTTTTTTGCATCTGCGCATGCGCAGAAGCATTTTTTAAAATACTGTGCATGCGCAGTACACTTGTGTGTGTGGACACTGCGCCCCTGAGCGAACTGGCAGAAGCAGCAGCCAAAACCCACCCCTACTCTTTATATACACGTGGCTTGTCCTGTCAGTGTTGATAGGAATGGTTCTTGGTGGTTCTTCAATTAGACTGTTGTTTACTGTTTGATAGTTTGTCTGAGTTGGTGGTTTCTTGATTGGGGTGTTGTTTTATGGAAGATTCCACTAGTGCCACATGGAAAGATCAACCCAATTATGGGCTGAACATGATGGTGACACAGAAGGAATAAAACATTGGCAAAGAGACAAAGGATAATATATATTGCAATTATTCTAAATATAAGCCAACATGTAAAATCTAAGAAATGAAACCAAGATAGCTAGCATGACTCTCTGTTTAGAGAAACATTACATTATTTCTGTGGTGTAAACATGGGATGTGCTCATTATTTCTTTCTATAAAGATAAAGATTCTTGCCAATTTGGAAAACGCCTAAGCTTGAAGTAGAATACAAATGAAATCAATGAGTAGCAAAATGAACTCTCTTTTTGTGAATGACTGAAAAATTTTTAACCACCTATTCAAAGAGACATAAAAGCTTCCTACTTATGAAAAAAGTTTTATAAAAATATCCTCAAGCGAGGAAAGATGGTATGAAAAAATTGGGAGGACAAGAAAGCTTTGAAGTTAAAATAAGATGCTGATAACCAAAGGTGAATACAGTCAATAAAGGAGAAAAAGCAAAGATGTAAAAATAACAAAAGAGACAAACTAGAAAGTAAATCAGTAAAAATTGCATTTTATGATAAATAAGAGATCCAATAAAATGAGAAAGAAAATAGAGCAAATTTTAGAAATATCTGATAGAACACTCACAGAAACAGTCTTATTTTTAATAAAGGTGATTTTCATTGGCTTGTGTGTTCTGTGCTGTCAATCTGCAGCTGAAACAGATCCTTCATTTTCATAATAGAATTATCTTCCCAATTCATATCCGCAAATCTGGTCCAGAGGGCTGTGGAACAGATGGGGCTATTGAGGACAAGAGAAAGAAATCCCACTTCACAAGCATAACTTTTTGGGGAGATAGGATGTAGCTATTTGCACTTCATTTCAAAAATTAATTCTACTGGAATGATTTTGAACCACTTCCAAAAAGCCTACTTAAATGCAAAGAGCATTCCCAAGTGGGTTGCAGCATGCTTGGGACAGAAATTTCACAGCTGTGGGCCCAGCTTATCATGTTCTGCCTTCCAAGGCAAGCTATGCACGTATCCTTAATGAGAAAGCAAAGCATTTAAAAATTCTCATCCATTCCCCAAGGTTGTAGGAAAACTGTGTTTGAGCACAGTTTAGAGATTTAGCTCATTAATAACACATTGAAATTCCATTTAAAGCCAATTCAAAGCTGTAAAGACATTTGCTCAATCTCTTCCTTCTTTCCTTCCTTCCTCCTTCCTTACTTCCTTCGTCACTTCCTTCCTTTCTTCCTTCCTTTCTTCCTTCCTATTTTACAATCTTTGTATATGATTCAAAGCTATAAAGACATTTGCTCAATTCCTTCCTTCTTTCCTCCCTTCCTTTTTTCCATCCTCTATTTTACAATCCTTGTATATGATTCAAAGCTGTAGACATTTGCTCAATCCCTTCCTTCCTTCCTTCCTTCCTTCCTTCCTTCCTTCCTTCCTTCCTTCCTTCCTTCCTCTTTTTTACAATCTTTGTGTATGATTCAAAGCTGTAAAGACATTTGCTCAATCCCTTCTTTCTTTCTTTCTTTCTTTCTTTTCTTCCTTCCTTCTTTCCTTCCTTCCTTCCTTCCTTCTTTCCTTCCTCTATTTTACAATATTTGTATATGATTCAAAGCTGTAAAGACATTTGCTCAATCCCTTCTTTCTTTCTTTTCTTCCTTCCTTCCTTCCTTCCGTCCGTCTTTCCTTCCTCTATTTTACAATCTTTGTATATGATTCAAATCTGTAGACATTTGCTCAATCCCCTCTCTCTCTCCTTCCTTCCTTCCTTCCTTCCTTCCTTCCTTCCTTCCTTCCTTCCTTCCTTCTTTCCTTCCTCTATTTTACAATCTTTGTATATGACCTCATTTCCAGTATTCTGATGATTAAGGTATTGTCAGAATACTTTTTAAACAAACACATTTATAACAAATATGGCAAACAAGGAAGATACAGTAGAATATTTTATATAGTGTTGGTTGCAACGATAGTGACAGCATTAAAAACATAAATATCTAGAACTGAACAAGTTAGGGCAAGGATGACATAATGGTTATGCCCTCTAGTCTAACATGATAATGAACATTCCCAAAGAACAAAATGGTGTTTAAGCTTTATGTAATGCTAACTATATCTTATTCCTATTGTTTGCAAGGTGATAAAATAGGTTACTCAGAACTTTTCCTGTTTATTTTTCCCCCTAATTGAATACATACACATATACCCTAAAATTCTGATATATCCTATTAATGTTAGTAAAAAGATGGAAACAGTATATTAATAAGATGAGATTTCCTTATTAAAAAGGCAGATGAAAATGTTGGAAACTATTGATGACATATTGGTTTCAGAAAATGACAGACATGAGAAAAAATATAATGGTATATTGTATTGAGACAGTAACCATTAATAAAAGATAATAGAGAGGATTATATTCTTTAGAAAGCAAAAGATAATTAATACTCAATCATGACCGTAATATTGAACTATGACTAAAACCATAATATTCCGTATAATATCCTGGTCATAATTCCTGAGTACATCCTAGCAAACTGTAACAATTGCTTCAAAATTTTTCTTTTGGCCTTTTATTTCTAGTATTGTTTACTACTGCTTATCTTCCCCTCCCACACCAATTTTTATACTGTTAAGAACCATGAAAGGTAACAATGTAATGAATGAATGATGTGTGTGTTTGTGTGTGTGTGTGTGTGTGTGTGTTATACCACTATTCAACTTCAAAATAGTTGTTCCATTAACTACCAATACTGTGGCATACACTACTTTATCTTTAAAAACTAAGTCTAAAAAAGATAGCAGAACAGCAACCAGAAGTATGTAAAAAAATAAGAGTTCAGTGACACTGTAGCTCTCCTCATTGGCTGTGTAGATTGAGGCAGTGAGGAATTAATTCATTAATGTTGTAGGAAAATGAGCCGAGCCCTCCATTAGAAGCATTAGAGCAATCCATCTGAGAAAAGTGTGTAAAAACTGAATTATGACACTCGGAGAACTGTATCACAGAAAATATGAATCAGTCTGAGTTCTAAAAAAAATATTTTAGATTGCCCTTTACATGTGTTTTTGGCCTTTTAGTCCAACAAGAGCTTCAGATGTCAAATTTCAGTCAAATAGCATCTGTTGTGCCAAGTGATTGGGTAGCTATTGGTAAGCTACGATATAGATCTTGTAATGCAAATAAGCAGTTCTAACTATAGGTTTATGGTTTCATCCAGAGGTGGTTTTCAGCCAGTTCGGATTGGTTCGCCTGAATCGGTAGCAGAAAGCCCACCCACCCTGGCTCTATGCTGTCCTATTTAGGCACGTTTTTGAGACCGGGTACATGCGTGGAAGGCACGCACGTGAGCAAAGCACACATGCAGAAGGCCTGGCGCATGCGCGGAAGGGCACAGCGAACCAGTGGTAACAAAATGTGAAACCACCGCTGGCTTCATCACCTACGTATATTTAAAGGTTTTTTTCTATGAACAGCTCTGCATGTGCAAGAAAGCCTCTGGGTCCCTTTCTACTCTAAAAACCCCCACCATTTGCAATGCTTAAAAAACATAACCCAAAAGGAAATATTCCTCCCTCATTCTAAGAGGAGAAAAAAGGCAAAGCTCCCATTTTCAAAGCAAGATTAATTTCCAGACTATGAGGACAAATGGGAAAAAAACATATGCTGGTGCTTCTATTATGATTGGGTAATGTTAAATCAACCCTACCTAGATTTAATTTTATCCTTGATCCTGTCTTTTATCTTTAGCATACCAAGGGTCATTTTAATTTCAAAGGGAATAAGAGCAGTATTTTTTGTTGCTTTTATCAGAATAAATTTCAGCAAGTCTAGGAAGAGTCAAAAGGAATTGAAGCCTATTGCTCTGCAGATATACTGGAAGACACCTGGGCCATGAAATATGGAGATGCAGCATTCATTCACATATCTAAAAGGTCAGGTTGGGGGAATCTGGTGTAGGGGATGACCATATTGTATCTTATAGCCCAACTAGCTGATAACCCAGCATTGCCCGGGTATTTATTTATAGGGGGAAAATGTCTGGATCAAAGTAATTTCTAATATTGGATTTTCCCCCTTACCAGATGGAGTCCCTTTGTGGAGTACTGTGAAGCCTGCAAGAGCAACCTCTCTCTTAGCCCTGATTTCGGCAATAATTAAATTAGTTAAAAATGTTTTCCCTGTGACCCCAGAAGCATAATTTTGTAAAGTTGTATTTTCCCCCTTACCAGAGGGAGCCCCCTTGTGGAGTACTGTGAAGCCGTTACCACAGCAACTCCACTGCACTGCACAGTAGAAGCCATTTTAAGACACAACAGGCTGTATCTTAACAAAACACACACACACCTGAGCGGTCTTAGGAATGTCTTACCCCCACAGTATATTTTTACAGAGAGTAAGTCATCTGTGTACCAAGTTTGGTTGAAATTGCTCGAGGCGTTCCAGAGTTATGCTGGAACACACACACACACACACACACACACACACACACACACACACACAGCCATTTTTATATACATAGAAGATCCTTTTATGCTATTAAAATTAATTCCAATGTACAGAAAATAAGCAGCCAAGAAAAGAATCCCCTGCTTAATTTCTCCATGGTAGAGTAATAATCAAAGCATTAGAGCAGTTCAAGGGGAAAAAAATACCTCTGCCATATCCAGTCAGATGCTTTCAGATATGTCAAGGCTATAACTCTCAAGGTTTAACCAACATATCCTTATTTTAATCTGCCAGCCAGAATTCTGTGTAATGTGATTCAACACGACTGGGCAGCTCCAGGTTAGGGAAAATATACTATATTTATTATAGTATATTATAATACAGTTTTGTTCATATTACTATTATAATAGTAACATTATATAAATATTACTATAATATCCTATAGTAAAAATAGCTAAAATTTCCCATCTCTGAGGGAGATGGGCGGTTAAGAAATATGAAATATAAACAAATTTTAAAAAGCACTGTTCCTTTGCACAGAGGTTCTTTTTACTCACATTTGTCTGTTATGAAGAATTTTTTTCATAATTCAGTGGGGGAAAAAATATTTTTTCAAAATGACAAAAGAGAAACTAATGCAGTAAAAGATATAAAAATAACCATAATACTGAACATTGTCACTCTGAATTCATACCGTGTTTCCTTGAAAATAAGAGAGGATTTTATTTTCTTTTGACACCCCCCCAATGTTGCTTGGGCCTTATTATCAGGGGGGGCTTATTGGTTTGGGGTTTCCGGGTGGCTGGTCTCTTGTGAGCGGGAGCCTGAAGAGCCGGACGCAACCCCAGGGGCAAACAGCCGTGTTGCGTTGTCGCAGCAGTGCAACAAAGCTACCATGAGGTGACCACGCTCATGAGCAGCAGCCCGGCAACGCCCCTTTCTAGCCGGGCAGAGCACCACTCACCGATCCAGTAATATCCCAAAGGTGCTAAGTCGCGTGGCACTCTGCCTGGCTGGAAAGGGAGATTGTGCGCCTGTTCTGCCCCCAGCTCATGTGCCTCCCAGCCTCACCATGCCCTAGCCCAGCTCTCCCTGCAGGGCCAGGGCACCACCACCACTGCTCTGCTGCTGCCGCCATGCTCCAAGCATAACCGGCTTCCAAAGACCAGAGATCTGCTGCCGAGTCTTCTGGCAGCAGCCGCTCTGGGACTATGCTCTATGGTTGTGGGATGGCTGCAGGAAGACTCTCTGTCCCACCAGAGTCTTCCAACAGCCAGCCCACAACCATAGAGCGTAGTCCCAGAGCAGCCGTTGCCGGAAGACTCAGCAGCAGATCTCTGGAGTTTGGAAGCCGGTTATGCTCAGAGCACAAGAGCGGCACCCTTGCCCTGCAGGGAGAGCTGGGCCAGGGCATGGTGAGGCTGGGAGGCACATGAGGTGGGGGCAGAACAGGCAATCGCGCAACCTCTCTTTCCAGTCAGGCAGAGCACCACGTGGCTTACCACCTTTGGGATATTACTGGGTCGGTGGGTGGCGCTCTGCCTGGCTGGAAAGGGGGGGTTGTCCAGGGGGCTTATTATCGGGGGAGGGCATATATTTTTGCCCATAGGAAAAATATGGCATGGCCTTATTATCAGGACATGTCGTATTTTCGGGGAAACACGGTAAGTGTGAATGTATAAGTCTCAACTATGTTTTTTTCTGCTGTGATATTTTTTGTTTGAGTATGTGCAATAGATTTGTCTCTTAATTTATAGGGTTTTCATCTTGAGCCATTCATAATTAAATACTTTTCATTCTCTTATTGCTGTTTAAACCATTTAAAAATGTTTACTGTTACAAACAAAATACATGAGGAGAACATTTTATATATTCTCCTGGGCCAGAATTTGGCTTTCCTTTCTGCAGGCGTAATATCAGTTCATTCAAAGGTTTTGAGGAAAAGTAGCATCTTATTTCTAGTTGTATGGGTTTAGTATTTGGAGAAAGAAACCAAATGGAGTTGGGATATTTTTTGTTAAGAATCAGGTTTTGATATACAACATATCAAATACATATACATATACAACATTACAGGAGTTGGCAACTATGGCCCATTTACAACCTATGGACTTCAATTTCCAGAATTCTTGAGTTAGCATTCAGGAATTCTGGGAGCTAAAGTCCACACATTATAAAGGACCCACAATTGCCCAATCCTGCAGCCTACCGTGTTTCCCCGAAAATAAGACAAGATCTTATTTTCTTTTGACCCCCGAAATATGGCCTTGGCCTTATTATTGGGGGGGGGGCTTATTGTTTTCTGGCAGGTGGCAAGTGGGGTGAGCAAGAAGCAAGAAGCGCAACTTACCTTTCCAGCTCCGTCACGTTCCTTGCCATTGTGTCCAGGGAACCACATTGTTAAAAAAAAACTTCTTGTGAGTTAAAACTTCTTGAACTCACGAGAAGGTTTTTTTACAAAGTGTTTCCCTGGACACAACAGTTAGGAACGCGATGGAGTTGGAAAGGTAAGATGCACTGGGGCGCAATTTGGGGGTTGGCAGTGAGGCAGGGGTTGGGGTGGGGTAGAGGCTCCTGCAACTCACCGATTCCTGGTCAGAACAGCAAATGTCTGCTACCTGCCAGAGATTGAGATGGCAGGAACCAAGCACCTTCCTGCACCACGAAAGCAGCTTCACCCAGGTGCTGGTGCGGGGAGTGGTGATGGCCCTGACTACCAAGCATGTGTAATTCTTGGTAACTGACCACATGGAGTTGAGTGTGAGGGGTTTTTATACCTTCTCCTGGGCTTTGAACTTGAGCTTCCTGTTCCTGTGCAAGAACATGTATTTGATTAGCTGTTGTCAGACTCCCATGGGGTCATATAGGGGTCATGTTTGTCCGAGCTATGTTTCATTGAAGTTTGCAGGTGATACAATGTCCTTAGGAGATTTTACAATATAGTGAGTTCTGCTGCTAGATGGTAGTGGGTTAGTCTTATTATGTCCTGAAGAGTCATGTCTTAATCCCATCATCCTAGAGCTGAAGGTCTTTTATTTTGTAGATAGGCTGAGCCAATCTTTCTCAATGGGCACAAAATATCTGCTGGGGGCAGCGAGCTGGGGTCCTGAGTTTCTGTCTCCCTTTTTATTTCTCTTTTAGGGGAAATATAATATTCTGCCTTTTTAATATTTCTCAAATTTTTTCATTCTTCTAGGAGGGGGTGGGCACTAACTTTCTACAGAGGTATTCAGGAAAGTTCATCTCTCCTCAATTCCACTACTAGGGTCAGAAATTACAGAGTTTGCAGTTCAAAATATCTGGAGGGCACCAGGCTTTCCTATCAGCATTGCAGAAAAGGAAATCTATGCAGATGTACTGTATGTACTGTCTCTGTCTCTCATTTCTAGGCCAAATAATTCTTTGTCTGCTTTTGGATAAGCACATGGGGGACCATGGGGGAAGCTGTGGCCTAGTCACACCCTAATTCTTCACAGATAATTATATTATTACACTGATGCTTGAAGTCAAGTGTTTCTGACAGATACTCACATACTGCTACATAGATCAGCTGCAATATAATTGCTGTTGGAAACTTTTAGTTTGTTTGAATGGAAGGACTCCACATTCCTGGGAACAGAAAATTAACAGGAATGGGGAGGAAAAATCCATACTAGTGATCCAAATATCACAGCTGAAGAATAATCACAACATTTGCAAATATCACAGCATTGCTATGAAGATTCCCTGAAAGGCCACTTAGATAATGAGAAACATAGATCCTTCTAGAAGGTTGTCTTAGTTGACCATGTATAGCTTTGAAGTCTCCTGACTCCTTCATCACCTTCTTGTTTAGTTGAAATATTTTGATCCAACATTTTTTCTTGCTTTTCTATATAAAAATAAACTAAGCAGTCTATAAAGATACAAAAGGAATAATAAGCACTATAAATACTACATTGTCCAGGATCTGCCAATAGATGATACTGTACCTCTGGAGACAGATGTGCTATTAAAGATACAGATAGTTCTCAACTTACAATCACTTGTTTAGTGACCATTCAAAGTTACAATGGCACTGAAAAAAGTGACTTATGGCCATTTTTCACAAAACTGTTGCAGCATTCCCATGGTCATGTGATCAAAATTTGGAAACTTGGCAACTGGCATATATATCACATTGTAGTGTTCACCATTTGAAACCTTCTGACAAGCAAAGTTAGTGGGGAAGCCTGATTCACTTAGTAAACCTGTTACTAACTTAACAACTGTAATGATTCACTTAACAATTCTGGCAAGAAAATGGGACAAAATTCACTTAACTTAGAAACTGAAATTTTGAGTTCAATTGTGGTTGTAAGCCAAGAACTATCTGTGCTTGTGAGAAGGATGGAGAAACTGAATGGAGATTTAAATGTTATTACTCGTTAGATTCCATGTAACTGGCCAACTAGTGAAGACAATACAAACATAGATTTCAAGAATATTGTCTTTAATATTATCTGGTCTGGGATAAAAACAGATTTTTGAAAACTAAGATTGTCAATTTTACAAATAGTGGAAAAGTGACTTTAGAGGTGGATAAATTGTGCTTGACCAAAGTCCTTTGATAAAAGTTTCCCAAATGTCCCAAATTCCTGCCTATCTGTCTCTTAGTTCATTCATTCATTCATTCATCTCAAATCGAGGCTCCTATGTGAAACATGGCCAATTTCAAGGGGCAATTGAAAAAGAGAGTTCACAGGTTCTGCTACGCCATTTATGAAATTATAAATCAGTCTTGTTTTTTTAAACAAGTGGATAAAACTCTCCTGGAGAGCATACAAAGCTAGAATAACTTTCTGAGCCAAGGAGACAACAAGACAATTCAGGGAAGGAAATGCAACAGGATAATTCAAGAGCAAAATAAGGGCTAAGCCATTTGCCAGAAAACAAAGTCGTGCCAAGAAAGGACCACAAAGAGCTGTTTGCAGGCCAGGCAAAACCCTAAGTCAGTCTTCCAATTGAGCTAACATTCACGAACATGCCTGGTTCCTAGGGCAAAATCAGAGGGCATCAGGTGCTCACCCTCAAGAATAATGGTACCACTCCAAACACAAAAGATGAGATGGCTGTGCAACTGATGCTGAACTCAGGGTGGAATCAGGACAAAAGATTGAAAGTATTAATCTGAAGTGGGGGGGTTATGTGAGGGGGAGGGAGCCCCCATGAAGTCCTGGATAGCTGTGTCAATTAAGGCAATGCAGCACAAACTACTTGAGAAGGAAAGCTGGTCTTGGCACAAGCCGTCCTGCCCATTCATTCATTCTTGGCACTTGCCTTTTAAAGAGAGATTCTCTCATTTCATGAGGGTTATAAATCCTTGAATTCACAAGAGAATGTGCCAGATCCCTCCCACTCGGATGTACTTAGAGGCCACAAATCCTCCCCCTCTGATTGTTTAACAAGGAAGGCATCCCATACACACACACAGGAGTGTTAAGAGACCCGTCAGAAACACGGTGAATCAAAAATATCACATAGGTAGAGCAAAGGTCTGCATGCATGAATACACACCACACGTAGGTGGGATTGTGTGAAAGGAGCCAGCTGGCCTAGAGGGTGGGAGAACTATGTTAACCTGTTTTAGCATGTGCCCTGCAGAGTTCACGCTAGTCACTGGCTGATACTTGGCATCGGCAACATTTAGGCCAATCACATACAAATTATCTTAATTACATGGAACTGAAATATACTTTATCCCACAGCTCATTTGTCTCTGCGGTAGCACAAAGGCACATTGTTGGTTTGTGACTTGACTAGCATCCAATAATTATCGTGCAGTTTCCCAAAGGAAAATAAATATGGCAGCCGAGGCAGTAATACCTCGGAGGCTGCTCATCTCATCCCATCTGCTGTTTATTTCATTAGCAGAAATAACAACAGCCTAATCATATAGACTTCCCTCTGCCACCCCCACTATTCCTTTGCCTCATGAAGGAATTTGTCATTGATGAGTAGACAATATATTTCCCTCAACCGTATCGTTATTTTTTAAGCACGACTTGAAATGCAGCCCACTTGGATGGCACTTAGAATTTTCCATTTAAATGGGGAGTCATTATAATAAATAATTCCAAAATGTATTTCATCTCACTTAAGCATCTAAACCAAAGCTATGCAGGGCTGCATTCCAGAACCTGCTTTTGTGATGCAGCTTTTAATATAAGACTAATATTCCTTCATTTGCATAGTTACCACCTAGTAATAAAGAATAATTTCTCCAGCCGCATGAGCATCTCTTCCGAACATTATTAAATCTATTCCATTGTGAATTTATTGGAGTGGAATGGGAAACAGGCAATGCAGAACAAAATCTCTTCCCCCATTAACTAATTTCAGCAACCAGAGTATAATAAATTATTAAGTTTTTGCTTCTTGTGTAAACAATTCATACATTTTCACCAAGTGATGGAAGATGCTTCTGAATTATTAAGTTCACAGGTGCAGTGATAAGGGAACAAAGATGCATCTTCAGTCTAAATATCGGTTAAATCTAAACTGACACCATTTGCATCAATTTGTCATTTGTGATATACATATGTATGAATGTGTATATATGTATGTATATATATATATATATATATATATATATATATATGTGTGTGTGTGTTTGTGTATGTATATATGTATAAATATACCGTCATAAATGGCATTATTTATCTCAGTTTAACTCCCTATTGATACAATAAAGCCGCTATTTTAAATGAAAGTTGATCCAGATAAACATTTTTAAGGTTGAACCCGAGTCCACTAAACTGAAGATTAACCTTATATATGTGGTGCACTGTATATTTTGGGGATATATCCAGTACTGTATGGTATTCTGATTGACATGTATGTTGTTTGCCTCCAGACAACGCAATTAATCTTTTGTTAAAAAAGAAAATTTAGTTTTTCTTTAGATATTAGATAAATTTTAGATGTAGTGTTATATGTACCAGGTGTTGACTTAGCTTTGTTACCATTACTTTATTTATTATTAAATTCCTTGAATGTGAATTAAAATGACATTCTTTCTTGCTTTTTACATGCATATTTTACCTTCAGAGGATATATAAAGGAGTCTATTCCTTCTCCTCAGTCTTGCAAACCTCTACACTAGAGTATCTCACATACTTCTCAGGTGTTTTAAGCCAACATTTTTTAAGAACTGTGGACTTCAGCTCCCAGAATTCCCCACCCAGTATTATGGTCTTTCAATGCCTACTGATTGGTTAACAGTAATAATCTATTTAACAATGGCCTCATACCAATGGCATTGTCATTGAAATGTTTTGTCAGAAATGCGTAGAGGCTACTTTTCAATCAATATTTTCAACAGCAAAGAGGCTTCCAGAATTAGTAAGTAGATCTCCAATCTCCTGGTTTTCATAGAACTTCATCCATCTTCAAATTGCAATGTTGCTTATTAATTCACCCAACTGAACTTCTGGAAAAGATCTCTCGTTAGATCTTGCAGAAGTCCTAATATCTATCTATATTGGAGGTTTTTTCCTGTGTCTCTGTTTCTGATTTAACCGAGTTGGAAGGGATGTTGGAGGTCTTCTAGTCTAACCCCCTGCTCAAGCAGGAGACCCTATATTCCATTTCAGACTAATAGTTGTCCGATCTCTTTTTAAAAGCGTCTGGTGATGAAGCACCCACAACTTCTGAAGGCAAACCGTTCCACTGATAAATACATGTCAGTCAACTCAAAGAGCTGGTGTGATAAAAAAATTGCATAGGTGTGATGAAAGAAATGTCCTTCTGGGTTCGGCTCCAAGTGGGGAAAAAGACACTGGAGATACGGAGGCTGCTTTGAAAGATGGTTTAATGATGGACAGGACCACATGGCTTGAGTCCTGAACAGAAAAGGTGATCACATGCTTCAATGTTGGGGGAGAAGCAGAGAAGGAAGGGCTGAGATGCTGAAAGTCCCTGGTTTTACACCCTCTCTGGCCTTTGATCTTGAGCTTGTATTCTGATTGGTTGTCAGACTCCCATGGGGCCATGCAGGGGCAACTCTCTAGGCTGTGTATTTAATCCAGGTTTGGTTGAGTTCTCAGATGCCATGTGGGGAGTGGGTGAAGGCTAATCATGCCTGAAGGGGAGCTGAGCAGAAGGGAAAATCTCTTTATTATGTAGAATAGACTGGTTTGGGCATCTTAAGCCCATTGACAAAAGTGGGGTGGGCAGGAAGTTGCAGGGAACTACTCTGCCTTTTTAAAACATGTTTCTTCCTTTTCACATCCAGGGAAATATAATATTCTGCCATTTCAATATTTCCTAGGATATTTCATTTTTCTGGGAGAGGGCTGGGTGATAACTTTCCACAAGTGTTTTCCTTAAAAAAAAAAAAAAAAGCATTAGTGGCCACTTTCAAGATTTACAGGACCAATACTAGACTGGTTTTTCTGTGTACCAAACTGATACAAACAGGACAGAATACAGCATTATCTCAAGAGAAAACTAAGAATGAATTGAGAAAACTGCAAATGCTTGTGGGTAACCTTGCGACCCCCAAAGCAATACACAGCATTCACAATGGCCTATTTGAGCGCTCTGCCCTCTCACTGTTGCTTATGGAAGACAGCATAACATTTCCCTTTCGGAATGACTTTGCCCAGATGAAGCACTGTAGAGGCGGCTGAAAGAGGGAGACATGTCATTTTGCATTGTGCATTCTTTTGTGACATCCACTCTGTTCTTGCTGTCCCTTTTAGTGAATAGGCTTGCTAGATCTTCATGTGATTCATATTTAATTTCAGCCAATCTTGACCCATCAGCCTCTCTCATTGTTATAAAATGCTTTCTGGCAGCCTTAGGAGAAAGTTGGCCCTTGTTTCTTGTTATTATTCATTCACATTTCTTAGGTCTGTGATGGTGAACCTATGGCACACGTGGGCATGCACATGTTCCACTGCGCATGTGCACACGCCTCCCATCGGCCAGTTGATTTTCAGGACTCTGCCGTACATGCATGGGGGCAGTGCACATGCGGGAAATGCACACGCATGCACGGGGTCAGTGAGTTGCACTCTAGGGGGCAGTGCTCATCTCCGTTTCAAAGCCGAAGAGCCAGCTGTATGAAGATGTCTCTGTGGTCTTCCGTGCAAAGGTGCACAAAACGCTGTTACCTTCCCACCAAAGGTGGTTCCTATTTTTCTACTTGCATTTTTACATGATTTCGAACTGCTAGGTTGGCAGAAGCTGGGACAAGTATACTCTCTCCGCTATGCGGCACTAGGAGTCCGAACCGCCGAACTGCCAACCTTTCTGATTGACAAGCTAAGCGTCTTAGCCACTGAGCCACCACGTCCCTCTTTTCAGAGTATTACTGAATGCTTTTTATTGGCCAATATGGCTAGTTTAATGAGACAGTGTTCTTCAAGTTGAGCTTAATTCTCACTGAGTTTCAATGTGCTGTCTTCTTGAAAAAGTTAAGCCATAGGAAGGCATTAAATTAAACAAATTTTATATTTAGAGGAAAATTGATTAACAGCCATTCCTTTTCCAGGTATTGGCCTGTGCATATGGAACCGATTTATTGCTTAATGGATTTTACTTCTTATTTTGTTTCTTCAGACAGATCATGTGGAAATGCTTTTCCTCCCCTGGAAATTACAATAGTTTTACCATACTTTGACATTATTCATTTGTGTATTTTGGAACGGTTGTTTGCCAGCTCTTCTGACATTTCTAGACCAATGATTTATTGATTAAGAGATATTTAAGGTAATTAATCGGCAGAGAAAATATGTTTTCATGTCTGCTTCCTTTGGGCTTCAAGAACTATAATAAAACTTAAGTCAGTGGAGGAAGAAGGGTCATCCTGAGCATTAAAATGAACAAAATGCAATTAATATTCTCCATACATACATATTTTGTATATACATATTTCTTCTTGTTGTTATTAATAGTATTAGAACTAAAATATTTCAAATTGAGCCATGTCTTCCTGCTCAGAGTCATTCAAGATGTGCAGTTCATAATACATATTCCTTTTCCTGGGAGAATGCTATAAATGAAGCTATGACCATACTATATATGTTTTTCTCAAATAAATGACTGAATTGCTGTTCCTAATACAAACACAACATAGATTTCGGCAACACAACCCTGTGCGGATGTCTTGTGAGATTTGCTGTGTGCTATTACAGCTGTCTTCAGCTGGAGTCATTTTTATAGTTCCCTATAAACTGACATAACATCCAGATTTTCACCATGAATATATGTCAAACTATAGTTTAAAATAGTACACACAACATTTGGATGACCAGATCTTCCATTTGTAAACCTTGTGCTGGATACAAGGTTAAATTCTTGTTATTTCTTCACGGGGCTACATTGAAGACAGCTGTTCTTTATAGGGATTAAAGTTCCCATCCATATTTAAATACACATTCACAGGTTCAGAAAGCCTTCCTGCGTACAAAACACTACATAAATCACTAAACTCTAAATCAGGGGTATCCAATTTTGGCAACTTTAAGACTTAAGTACTTCAATTTCCAGACTTCCCCAGTCAGCATGACTGGCTGGGGAATTCTGGGAGTTGAAGTCCATAGGTCTTAAAGTTGCCAAGGTTGGACATCCCTGCACTAAATGATATGCTCTTAGACTTTAAAAATATGTTTGGCAACATGCACAGAATATCAACCTATGACCCACTGCAGTTTCTTCTGTTGCTTTTAACACCAGTGTTTACTAGGTCACGTTCAACCTTTCATAAATCTCCCATAGTGACATCTGAAATTAACAAAACCTTGGTGACCATTGATTTTATGTCATCTGTGATTGATCTGAACATACTGTATACAAAGACATTTGAAGTCACAGGGGCTAAATACTGTCTATCACTGCATCACAGGCACATACTAGAAGAAAAGGAAAAGATGTAACTCTTGTGTCCTTAACAACTGCCAAGTTCAGGCTGCAAAAATCAGGATCACACTTTAGATCAGTGGTTCTTAAGCTGTTTCTGCACACTTCCCCTGTCTAGGTCTTGAATAATATTGTTACTGCCTGCTCTCCCCTCCCCAGAAAACACCAGCTGTCCCAAATTGGATCCTCAATCATAAACAAGCAATTAGAAATTGCTCCACTACCCCACCATAAACCTGCAATTACCACCACCACCACCCACTTTAAGAACCACGATTCTAGATGGCAGGAAACAGCTACATAACATTTTTAAATCTCTGTTGCCATCTAGCGGTTGTCTGTATTTCTGCAGCTCAGATTTTGTAGCTCTATGTTTCTTCATTTCCTAGACAGGAATAATGTGATTCAATATACCAATTTTATTTCCTGTATTTTCTGATTTTGTATACTGCTGAACTCAGAAATGTTTCAGCATAATAAATGAAATTTCTAATATTGCTAGTACCCAGATAAGAATGAATATTTATTACTGAACAATTCCCAATTTCAAAAGGTGCCAAGAAAGGTGGCCATTATATACATTATTAGTTAACCTCATTATAGAAACAGTAATGGTAGCTCTTCTAAGCAAGAAGGAAATTACAGGGATAAAGTAAGAGATATAAATTATATATTAAATTTATTTGTGCATGATATATTAACTTTTTCAAATTTTGGTAACATAGCTTTGTAATTAAATTAGGATGGAATTGAAGAATTGGGAAAAATATCAGGTTTATTAGTATATTTTCAAAACTTGCAATTAATGTTGTTCCATACCTGTTCTAAAATACAAAGAGAGCTAGAATTTTAAATATTCTGGTAGAAGGATAAGATCTAGGAATTCGTCCCAAAGGTGCTTTCCACAAAGCAACTGGACTGTCATGTTTTTTTTCCCCGTTGAAAAAAAATATCACTTTTCATTCAAGGAGCTTCTTCAGTTTCTGGATGAGAGACAAAACTTTTTCAAGCAAAAATCCAGTTGCCTTTTGGAAAAGCACCTTTGGGGCAACCATGACCTGGATGACTAGGAATCTCCATAGATACATCTAGGAATTGATTGTACTGAAAGCTAAAACAAACTGTTTAATAATGATTTTATCCCAATATGAAAAGTAAATGAAAAGAAATAAAAATCTGGGGCAAGAAATATGGGTTGAACTGCAGCAGCTAAAACATTTTATTTTATTTTAAACTCTTCCAACAGAAGTGCCAGAGAAAACATTAATAAATTAACACTGTGACAAACAAAAATTGTATTTCATGGTTTCAACTCGAAAAAATTAAGAATAGAAAAATCATCATATAGATCTCAGAAAAAGGGAGAATGGGAGTGCATTTTAAAAATATTATTAGTGAGCAGATTTGGGACACATTATTGCCTTCACATTAGGAGACCCAAATAAACCATGGATTTCATTAATTTAGTGTAAATTGATGTGTAAATACAGTTTAGTTTAACATTTAGAATCTATGACTGAATTTTCTGAGTTATCTTGTTTTCCTTCGCTTGTAGACTATTAAAAGTAATTGAATAAATGAATGAATTCCAGTGTGAGCAATGCTATATCCATCACATAACCAGGTCTGGGCAATGAAATTTGTCATGTACCCATTTGGACCAACTCCTCCAAGATGGAAGAGTAGATTACAAAATGATCTTGGTCCAGGGATGGGTCACTGCCAGTTTGCTCAGTGGTGCGCTGCAGGTGCATGCGCTTGATGTGTGCTATGTGCACATGCACAATAGTTAAAGATTGCTTCTGCGCATGCGCAGAAGTAAAAACAAGATGGCGCCACCATAGGCGCCATCGATAGAATCAGTTCAAGGGCATGTCTGGCCGAGTTACTACCTACTGCTCTGAACCAGTCCGAACTGGTAGGAACCCACCTCTGTCTTCATCCCAAGTGGAACACCACCAAAAAATCAAATGAATATAAAGATCTGTTGAAGTCCTTGCTTGAGATATCAACACCATTTGGATAAATAAGAAAGCGAGAAAGCCGGCAAGTGAAAGTGGTCGGATCTGAATCCAGACTGATAATCTGCATCTGCACTACAAATTATCTATTTACCTAAATAAGACAATGTGCTTCTTGACTTGTTCCAGAAAGAAACTATTTTGCTTCTATGAAGGAATCTAGAGCTGATCTTGGGAAAATACGAGAGACCTTTTTAAGGCAGGCCAGAAGGAGTAAGTTTTTAAGGCAGGAATGAGCAACAAAGGCTCTTTACGGCCTGTGGACTTCAACTTCCAGAATTCCTGACCCACCATGAGTAGCTCAGGAATTCTGGGACTTGAAGTCCACAGATTGTAAAGGAACCATAGTTGCCTGCCCCTACCTTAAGGGGATTTGGAATAGAGATTAAACAGCCCTGAGATGGAAAGAAGGGCGAGCTAGAACAAAATTGATTTCAGTGAGGAAACAGGACAGGCTTTCAACTTTCTGCTTTTCTATTTTACTGTAATAAGGGCAACTCCTGCTATTCCTGCTTTTACAGGCCTCACTAATCATGGAGAAAAGGGATGAGGCAATGTCAATCACATGGTTGTGGTTGACATTATGACTCTTTTGACCCAGTGGACTCCTCTGAGCTTAGAGAGCTTGCAATTCACCATTTAAATAACTTCATGACATTGACATTCCTTTCTTCCCGTCCTTCCTTCCTTCCTTCCTTCCTTCCTTCCTTCCTTCCTTCCTTCCTTCCTTCCTTCCTTCCTTCCTTCCTTCCTTCCTTCCTTCCTCTTTCTGCTGCCCATCTCAACAAATGATTCTTGGCAGCTCTCAATTCACAACATATATTAAAAGAATATAAATATTTAAAAAGCATTAAAACATTGCGTGAAAAACATTAAAATGTCCAATTCAAAGTACTTACTTGAAAATAGCTCTCAACTCTTTATATGAAGCATTCAGGCCTCAGTCTTATGAATCACTGAAGCAAAATATTGAATTACAGCCTAATAACAAATACAATTGTAGCTACTCACCTCCAACAAGGCCAAGGCCTAGTCTTAAGGTACTTCCCAAACTCCACTGCTAGGGGTGGAAGGAAGCCAGCTCCCTACATTTGCACTTTCTTCAGTGGATTTTTTATTTTTAATTTTCCCAGTGGGTTGTACTAATGAATGCTTTAATTGCATGAATTAATCCTGCACTGCCTTGAGGGGATGGCCACTTACTTACACAGATCTTGCCAATTTTATTTGTTTTATTCTCCTAGGGATACGTTTCAGGGGGAGTTTGCGACGGAGTGATGATCCAACTGAATATAAAGCAATCACAATTTTGCTAGGTGGTTCCTAAGCAAAAATCCAACACCTATTCTTAGACACTGCATTCCTTTAGGAACACCCTATCCCAGTGATGGCTAAACTTTTTGTTGTTGGGTGCCAAAAATGTAAGCAGGCGTGTGCGATAGCGCATGCATGTGCCAGCACCCATAATGCAAAGCGCGCCCCCACATGTGCATGAGTGCACAACCCCCCCACGCACTCCCCCACGTGCACCACACTGCTCGCCTCCAAGCTGAGCTTGGCATTTCCTCCGGAGGGAGGCCGTTTTCGCCCTCCCAGACTCCAGGAAAGCCTCCGGAGCCTGGGGAGGGTGAAAAATGGGCCCAACAGGGTCTATCAGAAGTTCGGAAACAGCCGAAAATCAGCTGGCACGCAAGCTGTCAGCTCCAGCACACAGGCGCGTGCCAGCAGATATGGCTCCACATGTTACCTGTGGCACGCATGCCATGGGTTCGCCATCACGGCCCTATCCAAATGGATCAAATGTGTTTGTAAGCTTTTGAGGATTCCAGAGTTCTTCACGGTAGAAAATGCTACAAAAAAGTGTGAGAAAGGGGTGAAAATTTGCACCCTCTTTGCTGTCATCTGGGTCTCTATCCATCTTCAGAAAGAGAGAAGGAAAGAAGCAAGTTTATCTCAGCACCAGTTTACTGGGCTCCTTTTTTTTAAAGTATCTTTAGTATCTTAACTATTTGATGTACCAGTAGTCCTCGGCTTACAATCATTTGTTTAGTGACCGTTCAAAGTTACAACAGTGAAAAAAGGGGCTTATGAGTTTTTCACGCTTATGATTATTGCAGCACCCACACAATCATGTAATCAAAATTTAGGGGCTTGGCAGTTGCAGTGTCCTGGGAAGGCAGAGTCACTTAACAACTGTGTTACTAACAAAACAACTGCAGTGATTCACTTAACAGCTCCGGCAAGGAGGGTTATAAAATGGGGCAAAACTAACTTAACAACTTGCTTAGCAACAAAAATTTGGGCCTCAGTTGTGGTTGTTAAGGTGAGGACTACCTGTACAAATTTCTGGCTAGGACAGTGGCCTGATGCTTCTTGAGGCCACAGCTGAGGCACCAAGAAAATCACATTTTGTTTGGGTTTTTGCCAAGGGTTTTGAATTTAGGAGAAGCCCAGCATCATTAAATTCCAGTCTCATTATGTGTTTTGTCTGATTGTTATCGGAAAATACTTCGGATATTTCTCTTGGGGCCTTTTAGGAAGGCTGTTGCAGTTGAACCCTGATAATGGCCAGCACCATTGGGGATTGGAAAGAGTGAATCTAACACTCTGCTGACATTAGGAGTGAAGGATTTTCAGGAAATGACCTTGGAGTTATTGCCTTGGAAACCATGGCAACAGCACCGGTGTCTGCAAAATAATTTCTGGTTTCAGGGTTAGCTATTATACATCTGAGACATTTTCTTGAAACTCTGCAGTAGATTCTCTCTCCCCCCCCCCCTTCCCTCTCTTGGAATTGATAAGTTTGTGTTGCAGGTTTCCAACTCAATTGGAGATGCCACACATGCCAGGTTCAATCTCTTCCAACTTGATCTCAAAGGAAAAGGAAAAACCTCTGGATAGAGCTGGCAAAATACCCCTTTAACAAATCACTGGATATTGGTTTAATTAGGAGCAAGTTAATGACAGGAAGCGTGTTTTTTAGTAATATGATGAGCAGATTTTTGAACCTGGTATCAAGCAACAGGCAGCAGTGATTCACCTTTAAATACATTAGGAGATTAAAACGGAAGATTTCTGTCCTGTCTTCTTCAGATAAGCAGTCCATTTTACATGTATAAGGGGTATTTTTTCATTTGAAGTTCAATTATTATTACAAAATCTGAGAATTCAGGAAGTTTGAACCTCCTTCATTAATAGGATTAGCCTTGCGCTGGCACTTTAAGTACCCCAAAGAAATAAAAAAACTTGTCCTGTGCCATTAAGAGCCAGTACAGAAATTGTGCAAATTTTCCCACAAAAACAAAGCGATTTTGAGATGCAAATTCAGTTTATCATCACTGAGTTAGAAAATCAACACAATTTTACTGTAAGGATTATGCTGGATCATACCAAAGCTCCATTTGATCCAACCATGGCAACTTTACAATTTGTGGACTTCAACTCCCATCCTCTCCATGACTGACTGGGGAACCCTGGGAGCTGAAGTCCAGAAATCTTAAAATTGCCAAGGTTGGACACCCCTGATTTTAGGCATATCAGATATTTGGGAAATATCATAAAGTATTCATCTGCTCGGTATATGCTGAGTGCTTATGAAAGAACGCAGGGCAAAAACCATAACCAGAAAGGAGAGCTCTATTTGTGCATCAGAACGAACTCTCACTAAACAAATTCTATAATCTGAATGAAAACATATGTAATGTACATTAGCACAAAGCATTTTCCCGAGATAATTAGGTTCTGTTTTCCTATGTGTTTCATTGCCTGGATCAGTTTGTCTATCTGTTTAATTTATGTGTGCCAGTGAGACTTGGACTGTATGCAGGAGGCATGCTAGGCAATTGAACCACTTCCACATGACCTCCCTCTGTAGAATTCTGAGGATCCGGTGGGAGGACAAGGTACCAGACACAGAACTCCATTCCAGTGCAGGCCTGCCATCAGTTCACACCCTGCTGATGAAAGCCCAGGCACGCTGGGCAGGCCATGTTGCAAGGATGCCAGACCATCACATCCCCAAACAGCTCCTTTATGGTGAGCTGTCTCAAGGAAAGCTATCACATGGGGGACAAAGGAAGCAATACAAAGACACATTGAAAGCTTCCTTCAAGTCCTTGGATATTGACACCACCTCCTGGGAAACCCTGGCACAAGATCGATCAACATGGTGCATGCTGATCCACCAAGGTCCCCACACATCTGAGGACAGAAGAACAACCATGGCACAAGAGAAGTGTGCACCCCACAAAGCCAGAACTGCAAATGCTGCAACAATGATGCCCACACATGTGTGCCTGACATGTGGCAGAACATTTTGTGCCCATATAGGTCTTACCAGCCACCTGCGGACACATCATGGACAGCCCACAAGCAGTTATGTCAAGGTCCTCTTTGAACACGACGGACGAACATCATCAGGCTGTCCAATCCTATAATACAAATGTAAACTATAACAATGACAGTATCAGTTCTAGAAGGATGCAGCCAGACAGAATAATAGAAAGATGAAGGATTTTGTTCATAGGACTCTGGCACATGTAGTTCTTGACTTACTACAGTATGTTTAGTGACTGTTCAAAGTTACAATGGCACTGAAAAAAGGGACTTATGACCGTTTTTCACACTTAAGACTGTTGCAGCATCCCCATGGTCATGTGATTTACATTTGGATGTTTAGACAGCTGGTTCATATTTATGATGGTTTTAATGTCCTGGGGTCATGTGATCACCTTTTGCAACCTTCTGACAAGCAAAGACAATGGGGAAGCCAGATTTACTTAACGGCCGTGTTACTGACTTAACAGCTGCAGTGATTCACTTAACAAATGTGGCAAGAAAAGTCGTAAAATGGGGCAAAACTCACTTAACAAATTTGCCACATAAATTTTGGGTTCAACTGTGGTCACAAATTGAGGACTACCTATATATATTTGGGGATGGTTTTATGAATATGTTGTTGAATTTAAAATTAAGTAAACTAATGTTTTAAAACATATCCCAGAGAGGGTTATCCCTTAAATTTCTCGAATAGTGTCTCATCATCTTAGATATCTATTTCTGAAGTATATACACTTCCTTTTCCTGTAAATGTTCCATGAATGGTTGTGTAACAAATTTTTATTGTAATTTTTTTTAGCATTTTGACTCCTAACATTTCTACCTACAGCTGTTCATGTGTGAATACGGGTACAGGCTGGTTCTTCCAGATATACCTAATTCAACATCAGTGTTTATGTTTGGATTTTTTTGCAGCAGCAGATGGCAGAAATTGGATGGGGGCCTGTGAGAAAAATCCTGGACGATTTCTACACTATTGAAAAGACATCCTCAGAAAGAGGTAATGGCTAGAGCCTCCTATGTTGTGGTAAGAAAACTACACACACATGGCTATGTAGTTACAAAAAATATAACTCAATTTTACTTTTTACTTTTTAAAATGATAGCAAAATGTTGCCTTTAAAGTGAAGGTGGTTTACTAATTTTAATAAATTAATGTATTCTGTGGAGTGCTGAATCTGCCGGAGTTTCTTTGGTGATTATTCTATGTACACCATGATCGATATTTTTAGATGCTCCATTTTTCTAAGGAAGTGATGATTTATTGTGTTCATTATTTCACACTAAGATTACAGGATTTAGTAGTACAGATTCCCCTGAAAAGTTGATACTTTGCTTCTTCCCTCTCAAATTTCTCTCTCCCAATTCAGTTTGCTTTGTATCGCCCTGTCTGGAATTCCAGTACTACTGGTTACAGGTAGTCCTTGACTTTACAACTGAGCCCAAAATTTATGTTACTAAGTGAGATATTTCTTATGTGAGTTTTGCCCCATTTTACCATCTTTCTTTCCAAGTTGTTAAGTGAATTATTCCGCTTGTTAAGTTGGTAACAAAGCTGTTAAGTGAATTTGGTTTCCCCATTGACTTTGCTTGTCAGAAGGTCACAAAAGTTGATCACATGACCCCGGGACACTGCAACCGTCATAAATACAAGTCCGTTGCCAAGCATCAGAACTTTGATCATCTAATCATGGAAACACTGCAATGGTTGAAAAACTGTCACAAGTCCCTTTTTTCAGGACTGTTGAAACTTTGAACAGTCACTAAATGAAGTGTTGTAAGTAGAGGATTACCTGTATTTTCTGCTGGTTTCCAATTAAAGAAATATGTTTAAAAGCGGAACATTGTTCATTGCCTCTTATGCTTATTTAAAGGCAGAACTAGGCCTCCCTTATGCTTATTTATGGAACGTTTCTTCTGGAAGGGACTGATTGCTTCATCTTTCTTTCCTTCTAAACAAGATTTCTAAATTGCATTTCTGGTACAGAGATGCCAAAGTCAGCATAACATGTGACAAAAATATATCAGGTTAAAACCCTTAGACACTCAAACAGCATTTTTGCAACATCCTCTTCTGCCAGATACAAATCAATAAGTATGAATAACAACATTGAAATAATATAATACAAAAACCAATGAAATAAAAAGTTTCCAGGGACTGAAAAAACAATTCCTCTAATATTAGCAGTGAAAGATCATAGCAAAAATAAATTGAGAAAATCACAGAACAGCTACATGAAAAGTTCTTTTTTAGTTCATTGAAAAAGAAATTTGAAAAAAGGCATTTTGTGTCCTCAGTGGATTATGAATGGATATTTACACTGAATTAGAAATTCCAAATTGAATTACTTATATTGGAAGGTAACTAAGTTTTGAGATATTTTCGCCAAGTCAACTTTATCACAGATCCAAAATTTTAATGTATTGAGTCATGTGAAGTTTGAAATCCATGGGTGATACTTCTAGCTATCTCTATCTCTATCTCTATCTCTATCTCTATCTCTATCTCTATCTCTATCTCTATCTCTATCTCTATCTCTATCTCTACCTCTACCTCTACCTCTACCTCTACCTCTACCTCTATCTCTATCTCTATCTCTATCTCTATCTCTATCTCATCTCTATCTCTATCTCTATCTCTATTTATCTGTCTGTCTCTGTCTGTCTGTCTGCCTGCCTGCCTGCCTGCCTGCCTGCCTGCCTGCCTGCCTACCTACCTACCTACCTACCTACCCACCTACCCACCCACCCACCCACCCACCCACCTACCTATGCCCGGGATGGCGAAGCTATGGCATACATGACACAGGTGACACACGGAACCATTTGTCAGGGCATGTGAGGTGTTGCCCTGTCAGCTGCCCAGCGCGCATGCGCATGCTGGCCAGCTGAGTTCAGCCTTTTTTAAAGCCATTTTTCACCCTCCCCAGGCTCCAGAGGCTTTATAGGAGCCTGGGGAGGGTGAAAAGAGCCTCCCCCATGATCCCCAGAGGCCCTCTGGAGGCTTCAGGAGCTTCCCTGAAGTCTCTGGAGCGCAAAAGAAACGGCCCTATGGGCAAACCGGAAGTTCAGGAACAGACTTCCAGTTTGCTCGTAGGGTCAGTTTAAACCCTCCAGAGGCTTCACGGATCTTCAGGAGGCTTCCCTGAAGCCTCTGGAGGACTAAAAATGACCCTACGAGTAAACCGGAAGTCACTTCTGGTTTGCTCGTAGGGCTGGTTTAAGGCCTTCAGAGGCTTCAGGGAAGCTTCCTGAAGGTCCCTGAAGCCTCCAGAGGGCCTCAGGGAGGGGAGCAGGGGAGGCTGGTTTCACCCTCCCCAGGCTCCTATAAAGCCTCTGGAGCCTGTGGAGGGAGAAAAAAGTATGCAAAAAAATGGGGGGGGCATCGTGCGTTGCATTATGGGTGCGGCATGCCCCTGCACTCCCCCACTTATGGCACGCGAGCCAAAAAAGATTCGCCATCGCTGATCTATGCCATAATATATATATGGGACCTGTTGCAAAATGTTGTGTGACATCATCCTTACTAAAAAGGTTGCTCTTGTTACAGTTAAATCTGTGGAGCATTTTAAGAAGGGGCTGGACGGCCATGTCCTAGGGATGATTTCATCGATTTTCCTGCATATTGCAGAAAATGGGAGTAGATTATCCTGTCGGTTCCTTCCAATGCTACATATTTTTGAATCTGTGAGTCCAGATATGGCAGCATTAATTTTTGGGGGGTCTGAATTTGAAAGAGTGAGGCTGGTTAAAAATAAAAAAGTGCAATGCTGTAGAAATCATGGAAGGAGACCACACAGAGATTTACACACAAAGGCCTCTAAATTGTTGTAGACACAGGTGGAAAACTGACTGGCACATCATAAAAAGCAAACACAGGCTGTTCAAAGGCATGGAAAACGTATTCTCCCTAGTTCCTTTAAACAGTCAAGTATAGAATCAGAATACAAAACAGACTCTGGAACCTCAGCAGTTCTATCTACTTACTTTTTTGGGCCTAGTTTTACTATTTTAATGGTTTTTATTTATTTATCTTTTTACTGTTTTTAAGTCAGCTAGAGTTACCTTATTAGGGAGATGGGCCACTTATACATTTAGTAAATAAATAAAAATAAACAAATAAAAGTTCAAAAGCAATCTTCAAAATAAAATGCCTAACCCAGGAAGAGAACTGTTCTCATAGCAACAGTTGAAAGCTTGGTCTCCTGCTCTCTCAGGAGCAATCTCGGTAGACTTTCCAGCCTCAGCTGTAGATTATAAACAGCTTGTGTAGTCTTTGGCATCTTTTCTTTATACTTGAAAATGACTTTCTAGCTTAAGTAAGGTGACCAGATTTTCAGATTGGTAAAGAGGGACACTATTGACCGGGGGGGGGGGGGGGGCTTGATTAAAAATTTTATATTTTGTCAAAAGGTCACACAAGGCGATTACATGACCTCAGGACACTGAAAGCTTCATAAATATGAATGTTGCCAAACATCAAAATTTTGATCACGTGACCATGAGGATGCTTCAACGGTCGCTAAGTGTGAAAAATGGTCGCTAAGTGTCAAAAATGGTCATCAGTCACTTTTTTCAATGCCATTGTAACTTTGGTCACTAAATGAACTGTTTGAAAGCTAAAGCTAGCTTGCATTATAATGCCTTATGCTAGCTTACATTTTCAAGAGAGAAGCTAAACTCCTTATTAGAATTGAAATAGAAATGAGTAGAGTAGAGTAGAGTAGAGTAGAGTAGAGTAGAGTAGAGTAGAGTAGAGTAGAGTAGAGTAGAGTAGACTAGTTTATTAGCCAAGTGTGATTGGGCAAACAAGGAATTTGTCTTCGGTGTACATAAAAAAAAAAATAATAGAATACATTAGGCAAGAATCATAAGCTACAACACTTAGTGATAGTCTCTCTCTCTCTCTCACACACACACACACACTCCTCCTCTGGATTCAATGAGGACTTTTAGAAAATCCCCCCTCCTGTGCACACACTCCCTCTTTCTCTCTCTCTCTCTCTCTCTCCCCTCCTCTGGATTCAATGGGGTTTAGAAAATCCCCCCTCCTCACACACTCCCTCTTTCTCCTCTCTCTCTCCCTCTCCCTCTCCCTCTCCCTCTCCTCTCTCTCTCTCTCTCTCTCTCTCTCTCTCTCTCCCCTCCTCTGGATTCAATGGGGTTTAGAAAATCCCCCCTCCTCACACACTCCTTCAGCCTCTTTCTCCCCTCTTTCTGGATTCGCTCTGAAGTTTTTAAAATTACCTCTTCTGTAGAGACCAGGTTATCAGCCACGTGAGACATACGCTGTGTTTCTATGGCACAGTAATCCCCTCCTCAAACAACAACACGCAATGCCAATTTAGAAGCCCCGAGCAGCAGCCGAGGTGAAGCAGCAGTCTGGGGCAGGGGCGGGGGAGGGGCTGAGCTTGGACAGCCTCAGAGGCAGCTGCTAGCTCCGAGAGAGAGAGGAAGAGAGGGGGAAGGGGGGGGCTGCTCAAAGCAACAGAAGAAGAAAAAAATCTGTGAGGGAAGTCTGCGGTCTCCACATGGAGTAAGTCTTCTCCTCCCTCAGCCATTGGCAACAGCTCCCAGGGACGCGCGGGCGGGAATGCGCTCGTCTCGAAGAAGAATATACGCTCCCAGTTGCTGGGAGAGCCTCTGCGGCTGGAGGCTTTTTTGTAACTTTAAAAAAAAACGGGACTTTTTTTAAAAAAACCGGGACGCGGGAGAAATTGTGAAAAAGCGTGACTATCCCGCCAAAAGCGGGACATCTGGTCACCTTAAGCTTAAGGAAGGAACTCTCTTCTGCCTACGCCAGGGGTGTCACACTTGCACCCCGCAGTCTGGACACGTCACATGCTGGCCCCGCCCCCACCCGGTTTAGAAAAGGGGGAAAAGTCCCAATACATCATGTGATGATGCCGTGACATGATACCCCTGGCCTAGGCAATGATTATGTCAAAGCTAGGCAACAGAAGCGTAGCCTCGGGTGGTATTCACTTACTTTCCCTACTGGTTCGCAAATGTGAGCGTGCCCCATCCACGCATACGCTTGGCCTTCCACACATGTGCTTTGATCACGTGCATGTGCACAGCTTAAAAACGTGCCTAAATAGGATGGCATAGAGCCGGGGTGGGTGGGCTGGCCACTACCAGTTTGGATGAACCGGTCCCAAACTGGCTGAATACCACCTCCGCCCTGCCTACAACCTAATCCTCAATTTATGACCACAATTGAGCCCAAAATTTCCATTGCTAAGAAAGGCAGTTGCTAAGTTGAGTTTGGCTCGATTTTGCAACCTTGTTTGCCACAGTTGCTAAGTGAGTCACTGCAGTTGTTATTTGAATCATGCAGTCATTAAGCAAATCTGGCTTCCCCCATTGACTTTGCTTGTCAGAAGTCAGCTGAGAAGGTTACAGATGGTGGTCATATGGCACCAGGACACTGAAACTGTCACAAACACATGCTGGTTGCCAAACATCTGAATTTTGATCACATGACCATGAGGATGCTGCAATGGTTGCAATGTGACAAATGGTCATAAGTCCCTTTTTCCAGTTCTGTTGTTAACTTCAAACTGTTACCAAGCGAATCATACTTTTAATACTGTATAGCAGTGGCCCCCAACCTTTTGGGCACCAGGGACCAGTTCCATGGAGAAAGGTTTTTCCCACAGACCGGAGGGGGCATGGTTTTGTGTGCTGCCTCCATTCCACAGATGGGGCTTCTCTTGTTTGCATGTTGCTGGTATGCCGTGAACTGGTGCCGGTCCACGAACCGGGGGTTGAGGACCCCAGCTGTATAGATTCCTCTTTGTTGACTTCTGCCATCGTCCTTCTTTTTTGATCTCTACCCCATCTCCTTCTTATGAATGGTCTCTATGTTCAACCTGTACAGAGTCTGCAAACATTGCCCACTGTTGTGGCTTACTCAAAAGGAGGCTGAGGTTATTGGTTCAACACAGCTTCCATATCTTAGATGTCCACGCATTAATGTTGACAACAGGGATAGGATCAAGTCATCATAGGCAAGGTGAGAATTGTGGCTCTGGGCCTCTTTACGATGCCTTTACTTTGCTCCTATGCTTTGTGCTTCTTCCTTCCTCAAAATGATAGGAAACCACCTCACTGATTTCTAGCAATTTGTGCATACAGGCAATCTTCAACTTACGACCACAACTGAGTCCAACATTTCTGTTGCTAAGCAAGGCAGTTGATGTGAATTTTGCCCCATTTTATGACTTTTCTTGCCAAAGTTGTTAAGTGAATCACTATGGTTGTTAAGTTAGTAACATGGTTGCTAAGGGAGCGTGACTTCTCCATTGACTTTGTCTGGAGGTCACAAAAGGTGATCACGTGACCCTGGGACACTGCAACCATCCTAAATATGAGTCACCAAGTGTCTGATCATGTGACGATGCTTTTAAGTGTAAAAAATGGTCATGAAATGTTTTGTCTCCCTTGGGCAACTCCCCAGATTTCTCCTCAGAGGCCAGCTCAAGGGAGGATGAGCCCATTCCTCGCACCATCCAGAACCGAGTTGATTAATAGTTCAGCTTGCAGTGACAGATGGCCAGCGAAGAGGAGGAGGAACCACCTTCTGATCTGAAAACACGCAGGGCAGAGAAAAGGCAGGAGCAACAGAGGTCAGCCAGACTACTTGAGAGGAGAAGGTCCTGCCTGTCTTGATGGGCTGCACTGAAACCTGGCTATTTGTCACAGCGGACAGATGGAGGCATTGCTGGGAACAACGCTGTTGTCATATAACTCCTTGTGTAGGTGTGGTAGTCACCCATGGTCCAGTGCATAACAGGGCATGCACAGCCACGCTGACCCACACAGGAAAAAACAAACTCCATAACATCCTGATAGTTCATAACATAACATCCTGATAGTTCGCTCTAGATGTGCCTTACCCAACGACGCCCAGGATTTGACCATATATAGACAGAACTTCCCTGAGCAGTAGATTAGCAATTGTAGTTTGACAGGCTGTCTTAAATCACATGCTGATTGCTCCTCCTGCCTTTGTCCTATCTCAATAAAAGGGGCTCCCAGACCCCAATCTGGGTCGCCTCATCCCGAGAAAGCTCGTGTCTGTGTCTTTTCTCAACATTGGCCTCATGAGTGAACCACGGGTACATCACACAACGTGTTAGTTTTCCAGCTGTTTGTTTGAGCGTCGTGATTCCTGCTTCACCCTGGATTGACACCGTGTTTGGAATTGTGCCTTGGAGACTCTGAACTTTTCCTGCCAAGTGAGCTATTGTGTGTGGATTTAAGTTTTGCCTGGTGGAATTAACCTTGGTGGAGATATTTGTTTGGGCAACTTTCAATTGCTTTATGGATTATTGGGCCATTGCTTTGTGGACTAATCTTGGTCTGCTTCTGACTGGACTTAATTGGGACAGTTCTGAGTGTTGGTGAAGAGTATTGTTGGGGAAAATTGATAAACTCACTAAACCACAGTTACGTGTGTGTGTGGGGTGAGTGGGGAAGCACAATAAGTCCCTTTTTTCAGTGACTTTATATTGGTCTTACACATTCTTACATCTCACATTTTACCTTGTGGGAAGCAGATCTTTTCCTCCTTGTTTAAATGATGGACTTCAATATGAGGGAAAATACTATAAAATGTAATAAAAATGAGCTTCAAACTGTTATGGATTTAAAAGAATTATATATATTTTTATTTATTTGAAATGGCGTCTGCTGAGGATATGGAGAAAAATTGCAGTTTAAATTCCAACAAATATAATCAGTCACAGAAACTGATGAGCTATTTCATCCATTTTTATAGTTTCTATTCATTCATGGTTTATTGATTTTTGATTTAACTGAGCTATCATTGCTCCCTTATGTTCTTATTAAAAAAAACACATTCAGCATTATCCCAAAGATTAGTGGATTAGATCTGTGTTGAATTGAGGTAATTAAGTTTTATAACATAAGGACAAAAATGCTGTTTGCAAACAGAACAAAATTGCAGAAGTAGCATTAAAAAGAACAGTCTTTCTCCTAGTTTGTGTAGGAGTACCCAGGATTTATGCTTTTGAATGCAAAATTAAATGCTATTAAAAGCAAATTTAAATATAGTAACTGTTTATTGTAGATGAAGCAGGAAAATCTGATTGAATACTTAGAGAAGTCTTAATTGTTCCCCCCTAACATGAATGACATTGTGAAAACAAAAGAAATTATTAACTAAATAGCATTCCCTTAAACTTTTATTACAGGCATTCAATGTTCAATACCAATAAACTATTGTTTCTGTGATTTGAGGCAATTAATGAAAGTTACAATCCTCTGGTTCCTATCAAAAACTATCTAGATGCAGAGAATATTATCTTTTACCAGCGTTATGTATATCTAAGGGCCAATTTCAGAGGTTATTCCTCAACCAAAAATATCCAAATCCCTGACCAAATCTTATTTTTCTCATATCGTTTACATGATTTAAAAAATGAAACATATTTAAACAAAGCACAAAAAGATAATGTGGGAGAAAAAAGAGAATCTGAATTTTATTGATTTGATTGTCCATGAACTCAACAGGAAACTAGAAAGTGTTATAACTCCACCTAATGGAAAAAAGGTGGCAAAAGCTGTCATGAAATTTGTGAATTGTGGTTAATAACAGAGACCAAGGATGGACAATTCATTTTTCCAAGGATCATATGAGAAATTGGTACTTTTGTGGTGGCCGAACCAACAGGGCGGAGAAGGGGCATAGGCATGCATGTGCATTTGTAAATTAAAAAAATAAACCAGTTGTTTTCAAAATAAAAGTAATGCAGATACTTTTATACTAGATTTGCATGCAGACCTGATAAATGTTATCCAGTAACTCTGTCTACAGCCTAGTCTTCAACTTATGACCACAACTGAGCCCAAACTTTTCATCCCTAAGAAAGGAAATTTCCATTGCTAAGAAGAAAAAACAGTCATCTTCACGAAAAAAGTACACTTATTTACATTTGATTTCTAATTTCCAATTGACCTCACGTGGACTGGACTGGAACAACCAAAGGGCCAGGATATGGCTTGGGGCCCATAAAATGCCCATGTCTGATATTGTCTTTCAGAAATGAATCAAATTCAACCAGTTCCCCTGCACCTTGTAACCTAGACTGAGTCTAGATTAGGTAGTGGTGGCTTAGTACAAAATTGCTTTACTATAATAATTATTAAAATAGTGTTTTATTTTTGCTGTACAGCCTGTAGTGCTTTGGATGCAAAGACAAACAAGTATTTTGGAGTTGTAAGTCATGAGCATAGCACCTGACTGCCATTTCTTAAAACAAGCGTGCCTTCCTAAAATTACATAGCCAGGGTCACCTTTGCAAGTCTGCTTCATGGAGCTGCAGAAGGGACTGCATATGTGCCCCCCATAATCTCCAAAGCCTCTTGTTGCCTTCAAATCCAAAGTACTGAAGAGGCACATTGCTTAATATTAGAAGACCACATCAATTATGATTTTAGTTCCTTATGGTGATTTAAGGATTTTAAATGTCTATGGAAATTCTCAAGTCATCCAAGTCATGGTTGTTATAAAGGTGCATTTTCAAGAGGCAACTGGACTTTCTGGTTTTTCTTTGAAGACATTTCATTTTTCATCCAAGAAGCTTCTCCAGCTCTGAATGGATGGTGGGGAATGGAAGGATTTATACTCCTTGCAGGTAGCTGGTCATTGGCATTCTTTTAGCAAGTCATTAAGGCCACCTGGAAGTTTATCTGTGTTGTCAGGATCACCTGAGTGGTGCAAATGACAATGGAGCCTTCTTGGAACTGTTGAAAGGACTGTGTTGTAGATTGGAGACAGATGATGAACAGCCCACTCTCAACATGGTTGTCGCAAAGGTTCATTTTCAGGAGGCAACTGGACTTTCCTGTTTTTTTCTTTTGAAGACATTTCACTTCTCATCCCAAAATCTTTTTGAGCTCTGATAGGATAGTGGGGAACGGAAGGATGTATATTCCTTGCATACAGCTGGAGATTTGCATCCTTTTAGAGGGTCATTGAAACATTTGGAGGTTTATCTGTGTCTTCAGGGTCACCTGAGTAATGTTCCTGGTTCCTGTAGTCTGCAATTTTTCCTATGGAAATCCATTCCTAAGGTGTTCATCCCAAATTGTATAACTAAAAGTCTGTAGACATACTCAGTCATCCAGGTCCTGGTTGACCCAAAAGTGCTTTTTTGGGAGGCAACTGGACTTTCTTGTTTTTTGATGATGAGAAGTGACACATCTTCAAAAGAAAAAAAATAAAGTCCAGTTGCCTCCTGAAAAAGCACCTTTGGGTTGTCTAGTTCTTTTTTAATCCTAAAGTAACAGTAGAGGGCTGTATCATTAAGGCAATACTCTAAATCAGAATGTCCAATCTTGGCAACTTTAAATTTGTGGACTTGAACTCCCAGAATTCCCGCCAGCCATGTGATTCTGCAGTTCATTCTGATTCCAATACACCTGGAGACAAAATTGATGTGTTTATCAATGCAGGCTAGCGATTTGTGCAAGGCTTATCTAGAAGAGAAATCTAGTAAAATCCAGTTATTATTTTATTTCCTGTATGGATGCACAAAGAGCTGGATTCATAGTTCCTGTTCAAAGACTTTTGCATAGATCCATCTGATGCAATTGATGTATCTGATTGAGAGGCCATCTGGTTCTCCACATCCTAGTCACCTTATAAATGGGACTACTGTAATGCATTCTATCTGGGATTTCCCTTGAAGATCACTTGGAAAACACAGCTGGTCCAGAATGCAGCAGCATGCATATATTTAATAAGATTCAGGGACTTCCTTTTAAAGAGAGGGCCTGCTCTAAGATGGTTGTTTTTGAGGCAAAACTAATGTGAAACAAATACAAATAAAACTCCTTTGTAATCCTCATACAAATCCTGTAGCATAAGTGAAGATGAAAGATAAGCCGTTTTGGGCATTTTAAAGCAACATGGGATAGCAGATGTTGCAAACCATTGCACTCACCTTCAATCAATTTTTCCTGTGCGGGGGGGGGGGGGACGGGGACGGGACATGTACAAAGCTAAAGACATCTATTATCTTTCTTTAAATCTCTCCCATACAAAAAAGCAGAGCAGCTTATTTCAGTTCTAATGTTGCGTTGATATTATCAGCCAAGATCTTAAAAAAAAAATAACAGAGTTGGAAGGGACCTTGGACGTCTTCTAGTCCAACACCCTGCTCAGGCAGCAAATCCTATACCGTTTCAGACAAATAGTTGTCCTATCTTTTGTTAAAAACTTCCAGTGTTGGAGCATTTACAACTTCTGGAGCCAAGTTGTTCTACTGATTAATTGTTCTGTCAGGAAATTTCTCCTTAGTTCTAGGTTGCTTCTCTCCTTGTTTAGTTTCCATCCGTTGTTATCATCTTGCCTTCAGGTGCTTTGGAGAGGCCCCTTAGGCTGATGTAGGCACAGTGCCCAACATGAACTCCAAGTAAAACAAAGCTCCTGTTTTTCTAAGCCCAAGGACCACAGAGAGCAATTGAGACAGAGTTTAGTTCTTTATTTGCTTACAAACAAAATTCCCACCAGCTTAAACCCTAACTATTCTCACCCTAATGGAGATACCCTTAAAGATTTATAGGGAGTTTCTATCCTTACTTTTTCCCTCTGTCTCCTATCCAACTCTGGCTGGATTGGCTCCTCCCCCCTTTTTGGGAACATCCTTATTTTTTCCTGAGAAATTGCCACTGTAGTCCATTGTACTCGCTCCCTCTCTGTGGGCATCCTTTCACACAATTCCACAAAACTGATGTGAACATTTTTGCTTAAACCCAGTGTGCCTAAGTAGTCCAGAAATAACATAATGATGTCACACAGATTTTCTTGGGCCACTTACAGAAACAAAACACCAATACACCCCCACGCCCCCCTGGCAACAACAGTCCACACAACCATTTGATGGGCTCCATATTACTCTGGGGTCCCCAGGCCCATTGGCAACACGATGTCTTCAGGACCTTTTGAAAGAGTGTCAAAATGTGGGCCCATCTTATTTCAGGGATGACATTCCCCAGGGAAGGAGCCACCATGGAGAAGGCCCTTCTTCTTAGTCCCATCAATGGAACTCTTGAGAGGGGACCTGTAACATATCCTGCCTTTCCACTCTGTTGGTGGGTTGGGTAGATATAAATGGGAAAACAGGGTCCTTCAAATAACCTGGCCTAAATGTCTAATTGGAGAAAAGATGATTTCGCATTGAGCGTTTGTTGCTTTCAACATGGGATTCCCTCCCCCCCAAAAGTTGATCCATCATTACTAGAAGCAATAAGTCCCAAAATAATCCTTCCTTTGATGTGGTTTCTTAACAGCTATTCTTGCAAATCATTTGCTTTGTTTTAAAATATATTTTTATTTTAGTTCACTTACTACTGACAAGGTATTTGTGAAAAGCCCTCTGAGTAACAACAACAACAACTGTAATGTTGAAATGTATGTAAGATGTAGTTAAGTGTAATCCATAGGGACACATCTTCTGGAACAAGGCAGCAGCAATAATGAATGTCTGGGAGGTTGACCTAAACTCAGCACTTTGGTTACTTGCGAATGGGGGTGGGGCTCATCAGCGCTGCCTCTTCCTCCCCACTCCCTGCCCTGGTAAAGTAAAGGAAGGACCATTGCTTCAAAATTACTGGAATTTTATTTGCCTCAGGCTTATGAATTGCAACCAAAGACATTGTGCAAAGAAAGCAAAGATTAAGTACACTTTGAGGAAAGGTAACAAACCATAAATGGTAGCATAAAAGAATCTGATGAAAAAAGCCATTCATTATACTATAATTGCAATATTTAACAGCATTTTAAATCCAACTTTTTATAATCAAGGGGGGGGGAAAGAAGAGGAGGGGGAAAAAGTAAAGTTTACAGTAGACATAAATTTCATGTATACAGTTCAAAAAGCATTTCTTTTTCAACAGATCATGGAGCATAAACTGAAGCAACAAATGGTAGAGGGTGGGCGAGAGACTAGCTACTGTACATTTAGAAGCTATTAAACAAAACTGCATATTATGTAGCACAATGTAAAACAGATACAATGTAAAACAGATAAACTAATAAAACTTGGAAAATTGCCTGATGAAAAATAAAATTACCAGTTGCTTTTAATGGCTCCTGGTTAGCAATGCTACAAAAGACTTTCTTTTAAAACGTTCTTGATGCTGGTTGAGAGCATCTAATCAAATATCGAACCCAGGAATTGTCAAATCATTTAGTTAGCTAAATCCAACCCATAGAAATATACTATCCACCCATGTTTTTCCCATCAAAAGGGGTTTTTTTTTGTTTGTTTTTCCTTTGAGGCCTTTTTGGTCACAGTATGTTACATTTTTTTACACCACGAAATATGTTTGTCTGGTACTAACCCTAAAGTTAATTTATAGATGATATAAATACAGAAGCACCCCGATGCCTATCTGACCAAGTGAATTCACTGGGTGTAAACTGAGAGAAGAAATTTTGTCTTTATGAATATTTAACTGTGTGGATCACTCGTCGTCACTTCCACTTACTTCTGACTGGTCCTAAATATAAGAGATAGAGGGAAAAAGTTAGAATATGCTCAAAATAAAAATGAGCAAAGGAATGGCAATAGAGAAACAAGGTGGAAATCTAGAACTAAGTGAGCATGCAGATTCTACTGAACTAAATGGATTTAACTCCTGATGACTACTTCAGAAGAATTTCTTTGGGTCCTTACAGTAGAACTGTCTTAAGCCAGAGAGCTATGGGAGCCACTGAAGGGTATATGTTATCCATGCCACTAAGCCTGTGGTTAAACCAAACACAAACTTACTCTCAGGCTTTCACACAGGAATGTGAAGATTATACCTGGCACTGTCATGAATTACAAAGTTACTGGATGGAGCTGATCTGCAAGAAGGAATCTTGTTTCTGTTGGTGATCGGAGGATTCAAGAAGCACCACAACTGCAGGATTCAGAGCAGGGGCTGCTACTCCACCTCCATCTTTCAAACAGCCTGTCTCGAATGCAGGAGTTGGCTGAACATAAAATGGGGCCTCTAGTGGAGCACCAAATATTCCTGGCTTCCATTCATTAACAACAGCAAGAGTTTGATTTTGCTTCCCCTTATAAAACAGGATGCCAACGCAGAACCAATTTTGGAGGAAAAGCTAAGAATAGTTTCTACTATGACTTGGTGTATTTTCAGTTCTAGAATTGAACGTAAATCCCTGGTTTGAGCTTGTATTTAACAGTATCCTGATTTCTTAATTCTAAAATATGCTACACTGTATATATGTTGGAGCATCTTGGAATAGATTAATTAGATTTAGAAGATGCTCAACTTCAATTCTGAGCAACATACACTAGTAAGCTGTAATCTATTAAGCATAGCGAAAAATATAACCTCATGTTCACCTCTATTTCTTACACTAGTGAATTTCTAATACTTAGCTTTTGTACTGACAGACTGAGATTAGAGAGCTATTTTATGTACATTCAAGGCTTGGTCATACTCCCTAGGATTTTTGAAAAATACATTGAGATATAATCCCCTGGGTGACTTGCTGTGGGCTTGAGAACTACAATCTATTTTGATGTTCAGGACAAGCTGCACACCACTTTTGATATTTTTGTCCAAATATGCCGTAAATGGATAGAAAGCAGACTGCAAACTTCACCTCTTACTTCTTTTAAAAAAAATTCGATCTCCCCCATAATATTAATGTGTAAAGATTAGTACGTGTAAAACTAATTGCAGTGAAGAGTAAAGAAAAGAAAGGAAAATAAAAGATATCAGTGATTCAATAATGGCATACTTACATTTTCATCTTGATCCTCATCAGTATCATCATCACTCACAACCGGTTTGGCTTTGACCCGAACCTGGCGTTTCTTGCCTTTCCCTTTATCTCGGTTTTTGTCCTCTTTCTTGTTTAGCTTAATTTTCACTTTCACAGATTTTGCTGAGAAAGCGGAAAAAAATGTTGAGAACTTGAATGCCAAAATTGATACTCTTAAAACAAACATGTATGTCCCACTCTATAAGGGATTTCCTCACCGTTCCTTTTTCTGACCCATGGCTTTACAAAAACCACAGCTAAGCCATGAAAATATATTACTTAGCTTGAAATAATCTGAATGGTAAGAACTCTCTTTTTATTGTTATTTTACAGGCCCAAATGGAACTTTCTCTAGCTACGTCTTGAATGGCAAAGATGGTCAGTTTGCCAAAAAGGCAGATTGCTTGTTCCTATTTTTGAATGAAAGACTTACATTCAGATTCTGACTCGTCTTCCTCATCATCATCTTCCTCGTTGCTGTCGTCCTCACTTTCATCTTCTTTGGCAAGCTTCTGCCGTGCACTTTTGAAGACTGACTGAAGAACAATGGAGTCCTCATAGATCTGGAGCATGAAAGCAAATGTGTGTCAGAAATGTAAGCTGTGCTTCATCAAAAATCCACAGCATGGAAGGTTATTTTCTATTCAAACCCACAGAGAGCATGGCCTCTTCTCTCCCTGAACAAGGCATCATTCTTCTTACATGCATTTTATAGGAAATAGCAGTGTTAATTGTTTATGCACTAAATTAAGTGAGCTTCCATATTATAGTGCTTTTCACATTTCCCAGCCTATTTTTATGCCTAAATTATTTAATCGTGCAGTACTAATGCTATTAAAGTCTTCCATGGAAAGCTCTAATTAAGATTTAGATTATAGTCTAACTATATATTCAACATGAAATAGGCGCAGTACTTGGGTGATAATTATGGCAGAAAAATAAAATGGCTCATATTTGCTGGTAACAGAACCTTTATGAAATAAACTGTAAGTATCTAAAGTGCTCAGGTCATAGTTGCTGTAAAAGGTAATAAAGTATTGCAGCATCGTAACTCCAGTTGCACTCCTGAAAATGGTTTTGGCTTATCATTAAGACCCTGAATCACTATTTAAGATTTATATCTCTAATGATTTCAATCTAGTTAATGCCAATTGCTGTCTGGGAAATTTTGGGAATTAAAGTCCACAGATCTTAAAGTTGCCAACATTGGACACCCCTAATCTAGGCCATGACATAAGGGGAAAATGATTTTTTTGCACAGAACCTATGGGGCTAGAAGGAACAAACTCTCAATCTTACAGTCAGTTCCTGATCTCTCAAATTTTTCAAATAATTTAAAAAAATTATTTTCTTTTATCAGCTCATATCACTAAATGACTTAAAGATCACCTTTGAGGAAAAAAAGACCTTGAGTTCTCCATTACATTACTTTTTTCTATAACTGTATTTGCAAAAGAAGGTTTGAAAATTAATCTTCCTTCTCAAATGAACTGGTACTATTGCAAGCGATGTTTAATACGACTACAATAACTCAAAGCCATTTTATAGACACGAAGACACTTAACTTGCATTTCAAATGATCACAGATAATAGGTGTAAACTAGATGGCTTATTGTTTTTAAAACTAGTTTGGGATTCTTATTACTTTTAGGCTTCCTTGTGCAATAAATGTGCAACTATAATGCTAAGACTATAGAATATTCATTAGGAGTGATATAGGGTCCCCTCTGTCAATAGCGTTGAACAATGGTCTTCTTTGAAGCCTTTAAGATTTATAAGATTTCTCTTTGGAATTCAGCATTATTCCCGAAGAAAAGCAATGAGAACTGGTACTCTAAATCTCCCTTTTGTGTGCATGTTGTGTAGTTGCATATAAAACAGTGTTCCAGGGATTCTCAAACTGGTCACTTGAAGGGATAATTTGCTGTTTTCTGAACATAAATCTTCCAAAAGTGTTCATTGTGTTCCGGTGTTGGAGAACTCTTGTAGTTCTCCAATCAGTCCAGGAAGTTGAGTTGCATCTTTAAACCCCCCAAAAAATCACCAAACTTTCCACTACAATTTAAAGAATTAAATGAACAAATCATTCCTTTCTACACTGTTTTTCAACTAAGCAGAAGCAAGTCTACGTCCTGCTCTAATTTTGCCAGAATATAACTGCAAAATGAAAGCAGCGTGCATATATGCAGTTCTCAGCCCTGCCAGTTTTAGATTCCCCCTTAACCTTCTTTATCCTCTAGGATTGTGTCCACTTCCTGGCATCATGTGCTCAACTGATGATCTGCAATGCAACTTCACAAGGATTCTGAGGTCGTCTAAAAACCCTGCGAGAAGGCCCTGACCTTCAGTCTCCAAATTGTACATGCCATTCTTGCGATGTTTCGGAAGAGCTATGGAAAGTTCCAATGCCTTAGAAACCTTCCAGAGCATTGTGAGAAGGGTGTGTGCTATTTGGAGAACTGCAAAAACAATCTTGGAAAGAAGACTCATAGTCAATGGCTGCCTCTCATAGGACCAGGCTGATCCTGCCTTGTCAGCAGTGGGAGGAAGATGGCCAAAGTTAATTGGGCATGGCTATGGCCTGTAAAACACAGGATGGCAAGGGATTTATGTTGTGGTAGGGGCCATGGAAGCCAGCTGAGACTGCTGAGGAGTGCCGCTGTGCAGAGTGGCCAAAAGGACAGAGATAGGGAGAGTTGAAGTATCCCTGCAGTTATAAGCGAGATGAGTTGCCCAGCCTCCAACTTTGATTGGACATTACAATAGTTTTGGGGACTGGGCATAAGTACCATTCATTCAGCACATTGTAACTTTTGAACAGCTGCTGAATGAATGGCTGTTAATTGAGGACTACCTCTAAGTTGAAGCCGAAACAAATAGATTTAAAATTATTTTATGTAAAATTATTATGCACAATGTATGATAACATTTTTCGTGCCAGTATTTCCTACTCTCATGCCCACTGAATAGCAGAGCATGACAATCCAGCACCCTTCAATTGTGCTGATTTCAGTTCCCACTAAGAATTGAAAGTTGAAATTTCAAATTGAATGGCCCAGATTGGCAAAGGAATCCAGATTGTACACAGTATTCAATGCAAATATATACATCAATGGCCTTAGAATCAGAAATTATTCGAATCAGACCTGTGATCCTTCTAAGTTGAAGGTCTGGGCATTGTGACACAACAACATGACATCCTTCTCCAAGTCACTGAGACTCCGATATTTATGATTACGAATTCTTTCCTACAAAGAGTAGATTTTTAAAGCAAGGGCAGAGGGAAAGATTGAAAGGGGGGGGGGGAGAGAAATCACACATAAAATTAATTAATTAACAACATAACTCAGAATAAGAGAGATGCAGTTTTGTTCTAAATGATTTAAGTACTATACCCTGTCAACTAATTAAATAGCACAAACATAGCAGCCCTTATTCAGAAAAATGCCCAAACTCTCCACATATTGAACGAAGAACAGGGAACAACACTGAATGAAAAGAAGAATTACAAATGATACTTTCAAGAAGCTATGTGTCTAATTCAGGTAAAAATTTATACATGCCAGAAAAATGAAAATACTAGAAGCTTTAGTGGTGCATACCCCATTGATGTACCTAAAGCTGCTATATAATCCAAGGAATTTAATAATCTTATAAAGAACAATATTTATGTTGTTACTGTTTACATATACATCACAATGTGAGAAAGTACAACATTCAAATTCACTAAAACTAAATGTAGCTATAATGAAATCCATGGGTTAAATGCAATGTTTATTCCATCAGTAAGAACAGTATCTGAGTTTTGTTGGTTATTTTCTCTCTCACACACTTCAGCAGTGCAAGTACTACCTTCTTTTCAATTGTTGAAGGTCTCTATAAATTTCAGGGGCCTCTCAGAAATGGGAGAAAGTGATAAGCCATTGAAGATAACACTACTCTTTTCTGTCAATGTAATTTTCCGGATTGAGTAGAAGCTTCAGAAGGAGCACCTGCTTCATGGAAGGCTTGTGATGGATACTATGTTTAAGATAGCTTAAATATTCTCCAAAGTTGGCTCTTGTTTTATACTCCCTCATGCATCTCAATAAAGGTTTTTAATTTAAAAAAAACTTTGGATTTATTATTAACAACCTGGTCATTTTATAAAAATCAAACTTCCAGAGTTTGTGCAGATGCTGTCAGGAACAAACGATCAGACCCATACATGTAGAATTCAAGCTATCTACTTTATTGTTCTTTGCCTATAGTACAGGAATCTCCTCAGGCTGGCAGCTTTTGCCTGGAAAAGACTCTAAGGCATTTGGGGGTGGCATGTCAGACCTAGACTTCTTGTGTCAATCAATCAATTTTTATTATGGTCAAAGACTAGCAAATAAAAGCATTAAAACAATAATACTAAAAAAATAAAACAAACAGAATAATATATTGTGATTGGTAGTGGATTAACAGTGGGCAGTTGAAATTTGCCTAATTTTACATACATCATATCAGAATTTGACCACATTCAGAGAAACTACCGTATTTTTCGGAGTATAAGATGCACCAAGGTTTTGAAGAGGCAATTTTTTAAAAAAATAGGTAGGTAGATAGAGGGAGAGAAGGAGAGAGAGAGAAATACAGTAGGTAGGTAGGGGGAGAGAGAGAGTAGTTAGGTAGGTAGATGGAGAGAGAGAGAAAAATAGAGAGAGATAGAGAAATACAGGTAGGTAGGGAGAGACAGAGGGAGAGAGTGTAGGTAGGTAGGGAGAGGGATAGAGAAAGAGAAATAGAGAGAGAGAGAGAAATACAGTAGATAGGTAGGGAGAGAGAGAGTAGGTAGATAGAGGGATAGAGAGAAATACAGTAGATAGGTAGGAGACAGAGAGAGTGTAGGTAGGTAGATAGGTAGGTAGAGGGATATATATCTATATATCTATATCTATAGAGAGAGCGAGAGAGAGACAGAGAGAAATACAGAAGATAGGTAGGGAAAGAGAGCGTACGTCGGTAGGCAGATGTTTCCAGGTGTATTTATCCATGTGCTGGAGAAGGAAATAGCTGACACTCTGCAGCACCTAAGACTTTATTTCTGCTGGCACAGCACTTGATCAATGTGATCCTCATCAATCAGTTAAAGAGGTTTCCAAAAGGAAAAAAAAAGTTTTTACATTCAGCAAACCTCCCAAAAATGGCCCATTTTTCATGAAAACGGGCTCGTTTCCCCCCCCCCAAAAGGCATGAATAGCCGGGGGGAGCCCTTGCAGAGTGCTCCTGGAGGGCTGGGGGCAAAACGAGCAAAAAATGGCCTGCTTTTCACAAAAACAGGCCCCTTTTTTTGTCAAAAAAATTGCATGCATAGCCTTATGGAGGCTTATAGAGTGCTGCTGGGGCCTGGTTTTGTGCTCATTTCTGCCCTCCCTAGCCCCCAGGAGCTCTCTGAAAGCCTCCATAAGGGTATGCACGGTCATTTTGGTGAAAGGAGCGGGGCTTCGAGAGGCAAAAAATGCTGTATTTGATGTATAAGACGCACCTAGATTTTCAGCCTCTTTTTTGAGGGAAAAAGGTGCGTCTTATACTCTGAAAAATACAGTACTTCATACTGATCCAACCAATAATCTCTTGCGTTTACATAATGAGCCTAGGCTGATTCTTTGTTTGAGCCCTTCTCCCATCTGGGATGGCTCGTCTCCAATAGATGCCTTCAACAACTAGGCTATGTTATATTCTCAAGAATTTGTTTTCAATAACAATTTATTCACAATTAAATATTACTTATGAAGATTCAGAGCAAGCAATATTTTTATGTTCATTGTGTGCAAATATTTACATAATAATTTTAATTAATGACAAATACATTCAAATGCAATCAAAATTATACTGACCTTAATTTTTTTGAAGTCCACTGGTTTTCTAATTAACTCATAATATTCTGGGTATTCTTTTCGAGAAGGCAGCTGAATGAAGACTTCACTTAACTGCCGTCCTGAACTGTAGAAAAGAAGGAAGCAAAACATTAATAGAGACAAGAAGCAATGCATTGATTCTATTCTCCATGGGCATTCTTAGACCGTGTCCTGATAGGGATAGGAGCCAAGACAAATATTGGGAATTTAAACTACCAATTACTAGGGCCCCATTCAAAAGTAATTTTCCCTGGGAAATTGCCAGACTTGGCATTTAATATGCAAAATATCTTTTTAAAAACATTTCCAATGCTATTGCCATTAAGAAAAGATCCTGCTGTTTGGCATTTCAGAAGCATGGTAGCTTTTCAGTCATAACATTCATAACTTACCTCATGGATTTGTATCCCAGCAGAAACAAATAATCATTTTTAGCATCTGAAGTCACATCCAAACTATCCAGAAACTGCAGGTTTTAATGAATTTCAATGCAAGTGCAGCACAGCTGTACATCTTTATTATCTTGGCAACAGGACTGCAGACTACAGTGCCAATCTGGGATATTTTATCTGCAATTCCTTTGCTTATTTACATAACACTTTGCCAATAAGCCAGATCTGTGCATAAAACAATCGTAGTCTAACAATTCCTAATGAAGTCAATTTGGGACAGACTTCATTCAGTCAACTTTTCAACTTCAATAAACAAATATTGTGGATGAACTACTACAACAGACAAGATTGATGCAAAAAAGCCAGAATCAGCTGGGTATTTATATATAGAGAAAAAGGCGTTTTCTATTGTGGTGTTACTTTGTGAGCTCTTTATGCTTGCTAAAAAGGGAATTCAAGGGTCCAGTTTGCTTTAAAAGACAAGAAAAAAGGATTGTTTTAATGTTCAAGAAATGTATTATCAATGCAATTCTTTTGCAAGGAGGAACCTGGATTTGCCATAGGCTAGCTTTGTTTAATAATGTTTTCAAAAGCACTGAATAAAGGTATTTTGCCAAAGATACGGTAGTGCCTTGCTTAATGTATGTTCTTACACCAGCATCAGAATATTGAATTATGCCCTGGCCCGGGGGGGGGGGGGGGGGGCGGGAGGCACCCATCCATTGATTTTTGTGCTTCACAAAAAAGATGTTGTATCTATATTTGTGTGCAAATGTACATAAAGGTTGAAAAAATAAATCTATTAGGCATTCTTCTAAGAAGAAAAATGTAATGGTTGCAATCAAGGATATGCTAAGTAAATTATGATTAATATGCAGGCTAATCCTATTTTAATATGTACATTTCTGTTTCAAATAACATCTTTTAGAAACACACATGCACATATGAAAGAGGGAGAGAGACCTACCAAACATAAAAAATCACGTTCACTATTTCTCTTTTGGTTGCCTAGCAACTACCAGATTATATGCTGAAGAGCAATAGGACCTGCATAAATTAATGGAATGTACAGAAATATGAGTGGCATTTCAGTGCTATAATTGCAGTGAGTTCTACTATTTTTCCACACAAATAAGCAAGCAAATAGAGACTGTGACTTATATATTTATGTGTATACATTATACACATGTCTTGCCATTCTGGAAAGCAATTCTTATTTCAAAAACACCCTATGGGATAAACAGGAATAAATTTGAAGTTAAAATGTAGATGCCTCTCACAACTGTGCACTCAAAGGGCCTATCAGATTATTTTTACTGAAAACTCTGGTAGCATTCCATTAATAATAATTAATTAATAATTCAGTATTAATTCAAAATTTAAAAGGAAACAGATACAAATAAATAGGAAATGTTTATGGCTTTGTAGAGATTAGTCCCATAGCACTATCTAGATACAGGTAGTCCCCAACTGACCGCATTTCATTTAGTGACCATTAGAAGATACAATGGCCCTGAAAAAAGTGACTTATAACATTTTTCACACTTATGACTGCTGCAGCATCCCGGTGGTCACATGATCAAAATTCAGATGCTTGGCAATTGGTTTATATTATGACAGTTGCTGTATCCCTAGGTCATGTGATCCCTTTTTGTGACCTTCTGACAAGCAGAATCAATGGGGGAAACAGATTGATTTAACAGCTATTTTACTAATTGAATAACTGCAGTGATTCACTTAACAAGAAAGATCGTAAAATTGGGAAAAACTCAACAAATGTCTCACTTAGCAACATAACTTTTGAGCTCAATTGTGGTTAAGTCAAGGACTACCTGTACCTCATCAAATAGTGATTTTCACGTTACGCTACACTAATATTGAATGATATGTTCAATACTGTTAATTACGATCAATGCATCATTAACTTTCTAGGTTTCTACAGAACTGGTTATAAGCAAGTGTAGACGCAAAATTCTGAAGCAAAGTATAGCAATAGCACTTAGATTTGTATACCACTTCATAGTGCTTTTACAGTCCTCTCTAAGCGGTTTTACAGAGTCCGCATATTGCCCCCAACAATCTGGGTCCTCATTTTACCCACCTTGGAAGGATGAGTCAACCTTAAGCCGAACTGCCGAACTGCAGCTAGCACTCAGCTGAAGTAGCCTGCAGTACTGCACTCTAACACTGTGCCATCTCAGCTCTTCAAGTATAAATCTAAAATGCACATTTCTTATTTCCTAAGTTCAACAAAGGAACTGTTTTAACAAGTGGCATCTCCGCCTGAGATTTGAGGATTCCCGAAACTATCTTTCTCCATTTTCTTAATACATGCTGAGATGTGGAATAACTGACCACATAGATATCCTCAGTCTGGAATTAAGTGAAAATCTATCAACCTGTATCAACAATTGGGGCGCATGGGATACCTAAACCCAGAGAATACTACTTAACTACAAAACAAACACAAACACTTAGGAACCGTTCTGCAATCAGAACCATTCTGATTCTCCAATCTCTAGAAAAAATAGAGAAAAAAATGGAAATATTTTCTACTTTTATGAACAAACCCACATGGATCCAAGCTATTAAGATAGGAAAATTATTTTACTAAGTAACAACTTACTGTATGATCTGTCCTCATTAATGTAATTATGGTATTGCAAAATTATTTTCCTCATGAGACAGTTCTAGTGTAGATGAGCAATCATAAAAAAATCAAATTCTACACTATATGCATTTCATAATTTTGGCTTCAGACTGTGTATTAACACAGGATTCATATTCTTATAACCACAATTTGAAAGACAAAGTCAGACAGAGACCTGAATTTTACAATCGATGGATAACAGAACAGGGATCTTTTCTATCTTAGTCTTATTCCTAGGAAAGGCATGCTTAACAAAGCATTAAACCCAGTGAAGTGTGAGGTGCAATCAGGCACCATTAATGTCAATGGACATCCCATAATAAAAAGGAATGCTTTGATGTATGAAATGTGACCTACTCACTGTGCTAAGTGGAATGAGAAAAAAAGAAATGGGAAAGGGTCGATCCCTATCTTGATGAAGTTGCTTAAGCCTGAAATTTAGTTTACACTGTTCAAAGGTTAGAGAGCATTAGCTACCAAGGCAGTATTTTTGTTCAAAATGTTGCGACATTTGTCCTCTTTAAAGCACTTGTGAAAATTTATGTATAAGTAACATATCCTCAGACCTTAATGTTCCCTGGCTAACTCTGGGCTGGTCAATCCACTTACACCCAACTTGACTCTGGTAATAAAAATGGACATAGCAATAGCCTTCTAAAATAGGTGGAGATCCACAATGGAATGAGACAATTTTGCCTCAATCCACTCGCCACGGCCAACTGGCCACCATCAACTCACCATAGCTAACACTCTACAGCCAACTCACCACAGTACAACTTGCTATGACCAAGATGCCACAGGACAACTCGCTGCAGGACAATTCAATTTAATTATTTAAAAGAAATTTTAAAATATTTTAATTTTTGTCATTCACACTTTATTTTGTCCTTCCTTTGGCATCCTTTCTTTAATGGTTCTATTTGAATATTTCTTCGATATCAGTGTAACTTGTCCTGTGGCAAGTTGGCCACGGCAAGTTGGCCGCAGCAAGTTGGCTGTGGTGAGATGTCTGAGGTGAGAGAACTGTGGTGAGTTGTTGAAGACCATGTACTATGTACTATGTCTGAGCAACGGTTCAAAAGTGACAGTTTATGGGACTTGCAAGGCTGAATAGGTTTTTCTGTTTTTTATTTTCTATTCTGAAACTTACTGTGCACTATGACAATAACTAAGTGGTCCGGATATAATACTGTTTAACTCATGTTCTTTCTAGATTTGAGGAGAATTATTGGCTGGTAAGCAATTTTATAAAGTTCCTAAACCACAACAAGATCATTTTCTTTTGAGAATTTGGGCTATGTGCACATATTCCTCTGCAAAGGAAGATTAAGAAGAAAACCAGTTATGTGGCTGTATTGCCTGAAAAACTCTCTTTTCCCATGTCTATGGAGATTCTCAGTCATTCAGATCATGGTTGTCCCAAAGGTGCTTCTTCAAAAGGCAACTGGACCTTGTTTTTTCTTGAAGACGTTTCACTTCTCATCCAAGAAGTCAGTCAGAACTGAAGAAACTTCTTGGATGAAAAGTGAAACGTCTTCAAGGGAAAACTTAGTCCAGTTGCCTTTTGAAAAAGCACTTTTGGGTCTCTTCTCCTCCCCTCCCTCCTCTTGCTGTTTAATATAGTTTTATATGATTCAATATATCTTTTCATACAATTCTAGCAAACCATCCTTAGTTGTACCACATCAGTAAAGTGATTCATTCATTGCCTTTTCCTATTTCACCACTTTCTTTTCGAGGAGCTCATAAAAATCCATCCACCCACCTCTTTCTGAGACTTCTCCTTCCTCTTGACCTACTCACTCTTTTTTTAATTTGGTTTGTAATGTCATCCTTTTGTGCTGTATTACCAAATCACTTCACTAAACTTCTTTTGTACTGGTTGTTTAGTTTTATACTCAATCCCATTCATTCAGCCCCTATCCATTTTTTATCCTATTTCTTCTGCCTTTACCACATAGAATTCTGGAGTGCTCCATTACAACTGTATTTATGTTTAGATTTCTCACAATACACGAAACTCTCACTTCTAAAAACACTCTCATATAATGAGCAGAAACAGGGTTGTATACCCGGTTATTTTCTCCTCTTGTAACAATTATTCCTTACCGGAAATCACACACATTTTTACTGTTTCTATTTCTGAACATCTCCATTAATTCACCCTTCTTTAATAAAAATTCTACAAAAGGGACACACATTCAACAACTTGCTATTTGTTGCCATTTATGTATAACTTGTAATTGATCATTTTATTTTTCCTATCAAACAGTATTATCTTGGTCTTTCATGAAAGATATATGATTCTCATTGCATCATACAAGTTAACCCAACATTTTCTGCACATTATTTGGGTTCTCAGACCAAAATACATAGGTATGTAATGTATACATATTTCTCCATTACCAACCAACATATGTTTAAGCTGTTCCTTATAAATTCATACATAAATACATTAGACAACCAAGGAGACTTGCACATCCTTATCTTACTACCTGCTCCCATTTGCTATTTCATCTATTTTTTAAAGCATACTTTATTTCAACCATATATTACTTATCACATCCAGCAGAATTTTAAACAAAATTCTGCCCAAGTATTTTCCTAGGGCACTTAACAAACAGTCTTTCCATGTACTCTTCCTGACTTTCCCTTTGTATAGAGGAACAAGCATTATTTCATTCATCAGGCATAGGTTGAAATCTTCATGCACACATTAACAAGTTGTAAATCATTCCATAAGAAAATCATTTCCATACTAGCTACACCGGCAGCCTTGCCAATTTTGACAATCACACATTTATAATTGCCTTTTTATATTTTTTCCTTGAACACTAATATTTAAAGCATCTGTTTCATTTCTAGACCTGAAATCCCTATTGTTCACATTATAAACCTCTAAAATACTCTACCCAGCTTTCCCTCAATTGTGTTCAACACTTTTATTTTTAATTCCCTTCACTCTTCTGAAAACTTCTTGTTTAAGCCTCTTCACTCACTTCCAAAACAATAGTTTTATTTCCATCATGGCAAGTTCTTTTTTTAGTTTCTCTTAATTGTTCCTTGCTCTTTTCAATCATATTCTTACATCCTCATTTTTCACAGCAGTTTCTCTTTTTCCCCCATCTACAGCCTATTTTTATTCTTTTCAGCATAAAACATGTATTTCATTTTTTCCATTAGTATAATTCTATAAGATTATTCTGTGACTTTTGTAATATAATTATTTTCACTGTGTGGCAAACAGATTTCACGCCTGTTTTCTTAGCTCCCTCCATAACTTCACCAAAAAGTCCCTGACCACTCAACCCAATACAGCACAACCAACAGAAGCCCTAAAAAGAATTACACTGCCACACATCAAGAATGTCTTAGAAACTATCAACAGATCACTGCAATCACACAAGCCAACTAAAGCCCTTCAAAACATCCTAAGCAGACCAAAAGACCCAACAACCCCAGAAAAAAAAACAGGCATCATCTACAACATACAATGTAAGGACCACAACAACCACTATGTAGGACAAACAGGCAGAAGGCTGGCAGAATGCATCCACAAAGACCAACTAGCAAGTCAGAAGACATGATGAAAACTCTTTAATTTCACAATGTATAGACAGATTTAATCATCGTTTCAATTGGGAAAATGTGACCATTCTAGACTAAGCCAAGACTAGATTAGACCAAGGAATTTCTAAAAACATGGCAACCTGACAAATCAGCCATCAATAGACACATAGACATTAACATCTGTACACTCTGCAAAATAAACCCTTACCCAACCCAAAAAAGAACAAAAAAACTAAGCACCTCTTCACCAACAATCAGCATCGATTAACTCCAAGGTTAATCAGACCAACAATCAAATAAACAATATACCTCAATCAAGAAACTGCCAAAAAGTCAACAGTAAACAGCTCAACCAAAGACTCTCTAGGACCATCCCCATCAACAATGACAGAGCAAGACATCAGAATATACTGACAGTAAACCCCACTCCTTACTAGTACTGTTGATGTTACCTAGTTAGGGTAATGAAAAGCCTGCAAGAAAACAAGCAAGCTCAGAAAGCACCAAGCAACCTTTGTTTCTCACATTTAAAACCTCTCATAATAGTTAAAGATTTCACCCATTCTCTAAATCTTTCAGCAAAAATAATCTAATCCATTATGCTTCTTTATTTATTTTTATTCTTGCAAATTATGCTTTAATAATGTATTTCAAACAAGATTGATTCCTAACCAGATATCCAGTAACTATTCTGATTCACACTTGGACCAGTGAATGGTCGTAACCTTTTCTGTTAATATCTTGTTCCATTTCATTAAGTTATCCAGAGAATGTTTCCCTTGGATTACACTTGTTCAAACATTGAACAATTTCCCCTAAATTTGTATTTGATTTTTCCACTGGAGCATAAGATGCAACTATCATTAACCTACAAATTACTAGTTTTGTATATAGCCACAACAACCTATATTACAACAATTTGAACTTTCTGATTTGCATTTTAGGCCTTCTATTCATAATTAAAACTCCAGCTATATTTTTCTCAAAGAATTCAACTATTCCTCTCCATTGGATCATATTACTTTTATTAATATATATTATATTGTTCCCTTTTAAGTTTCAAAGACATGCAATACACACACACCAGTGGTGGGTTGTAGGCAGTATGCCTGGTACGGGCGTATCAGAGCCTGCCCAGAGCACCGGATACCATTCCAGTACGGTGCTCCAGAGGGCCCACCCGCCAACGCTCCTTACCTGTCCTTTAAAGCCTTTGACACTTCCGCACACGCGCATGGCGCATACAGTGCCTGCACGATGCTGCACCGAGCAGATGGAGCGTCACAGAGGCACCTCTGGAAGGTATGATGCATGCACGCATCGCATGCATGTGCGTGTTCATGTGGAGGACAACGGGTCCCGTTGCAACCATACTGGTTGCAACGGGATCCGGAACCCACTACTGACACACACACATATGTTATATGTATGTATGTATATATACGTGTTTGTGTGTGTGTGTAATTTACATACATTATGAAAGCTATACATAAAATAGATATAAATATATTGTTGTTATTTATTGCCACATGGAAACTGACACAGATAGAAATCAGACAAAGCAAAGTTGTAACTAAATACAGGAGAACCTCTGCTCACGACCATAATTTGTTCCCTAACTTTGGTTGCAACCTGATTTGGTCATGACCTGAACCTAATTTTGGAAATTTGGTGCTTACCCCCAAAAAATGGTGCAGAAGGGGAAATCGGCTGCAGAAAAAAAAATGTGAATTTTTTTGGTTGGAACCCGATTTGGTTGTGGTCAGAAGCGTTCGTGACCAGAGGTTCTACCGTAAATATGAAATGGTCACATGCCATCAAAAATAGGTTGATTTGTTCATCCCTGTTGATTCTCTTTAGGATTGCAGCTAAGATTGGTTTAATGATTTCACACTGAGTCATTCCTCAACTTGTGAAAACTAAGAGTTCAATGTATTGATTTATTATTTTATATTATGGAAAATATTCTTTGTAAAATCAGGCAACTTTAAACAGTTATTCAAGTCATTTCACCAGAATTATTGAAAAGTTTTGCCAAAAAATTCTTATTTGGAGAACTTTACTTCTGCTCTACAACAGATTTGCAAGAGTTAGTGCAGTGAATAAAGTTTTGTTGTCACAAAAATGAGCAGAAATCCCCTGGAAACTGCTTACTAATTCAACACAACAAACTGAGTTATTTCACTCACAGTTAATTTTTGTGGACCCATACTTAGTGGCACCATTTTTTAAAGTTTCTATGGAAAAAAGTAAAGTCCAAGAATATCTGTTTCTTAAATACATATAAATAACCTTTGTAATATTATGTCAAAGATGGATTTTGGAGAATCTCAAAATCTCAGAATCTCAACAAAAAAAAAAAGCCAACTTAAATAAATGCAGCTAGTTCACTCTGGAAAATATCTATACTAATATGAATGTTTTAAATACTTGATCCCCTTTTGCAACCTTCTCACAAGCAAAGTGAATGGGGAAGCCAGATCCACTTAACAACTTTGATACTAACTTAATAACTGCAGTGATTCGCTTGACAACTGTGGCAAGAAGGATCGTAAAATGGGGCAAAACTCATTTAACAAATGTCTCAGCTACAGAAATTTTGAGCTCGATTGTGGTCGTAAGTCAAGGACTACCTGCATTTAGAAAAGACCATGCATAGGCCACGGAAGTTTTCCCTAAAAGCTTCCCTTCTTCAACTCCCTGAGAGAAATCTGTTGAAAAGAACCACATCAGACTGATCTCTAGTTTTTGCATGAGGCACATCTTAAGAAGAAAGAGTAGAAAGGACCTCTTTGGGTCGAAATTTAGCTACTGTCCCAAACATTAATTATTGTGCTAGAACTGTATTTAAATGAGGCAGCTTTATTAGCTTGCATTCTAAGAATCATCCTCTTATAGCCAAATTTAGGGGATTGGTTCCTTTGAATCCTGCCTTGATTTTGCCCTGCTATTTTCCTTGTATTGTAATGTATATATGTAAAATAGGTATGGGCGATGGGCAGCGTCTCACAACCTTTTAGTGTCCGTGAGGTGTACCATGCTGCTCCAAGATACCATTCAGTTGGCTAAAGTATCACAGCAGTTTCTTCACAGTTATGAGAGAATTCCTAAGTCAATGCTCAAAAGAAAGTAATGCAATTCTATGCAAAGTGTCCTTCTTCCGTATTGAAGAGCTGCTTGCAGATATGCAATGGTTACTGAAAATGTACCAGCTCTTGAAGAATGGGAGAAAGGCCAATTTTTTCCCAGCCAAGTGTTTCAGAAGCTTCTGAACTACACTCACAATTAAAAGACTACAAATATGTCTCTAAATAATTCTGAGAGAATTTGTTTTCAAAAGTAAAAAAAACAAAAAACTTTGCTAGGTGATCCAAAGATCACTTTAAAACCTGTCTGTCTAGTCTACTTCGAGAGGTGATAGAAATACGTTTTCGAATTCGCTATTTGGACCAAGAATACACAACCTGGTGACTCAAAGTTGATGGGTTTAATTGAAGCCCACATCTAAAAAGTCTATGATGGGGGAGTTAAGGGTGAAACGGGTGACCTGACTGCCTGCATTGCAAAAATAAAGGAAAAAAACGCAATCATCCTTTTGTGTGAGAGTTTGATGGTGACACTTGGGCTACCTGTTTTGCATTGTTAAATTACATTCTTTTGTGTGAACAAACACAGAGCCCACGGAAGTCTTGATATCTTGCTGGTATAAATAAATTGAGAGTATAAATAAATTGTTCAAAATAGCAATATAACAAATAAGGGCAATTCTTCCAACTGTGTTCTTTGTTGCGGTTTTTATTTTATTTTATTTATTTGAACTCTGCTTACTTGCGCTGAGTTTCCAATACAGAATAATCATCCCACTAGTCTTTCAAGGAACCTACTAAATCTACTGCTAGCTATGCAAAAGCTTCAGGATTTTCTTCATTAAGTCCCCAGAAGAAGCTTCAACATTCACTTTCTGAAGCACTACTATGAGACAGAGAAATTCTTACTCTTAAGAAAAGTTTTTATGTGGGTGAAATATGAAACTATTATTTAAGTAGTACAAATTTTCTGTATAACTTTACATAGATGGTAGACTGCTTATTTTGATTGAAACAAATGAACTTTCTTCTCTATCTATCCATCCACAAGCATATATGCAACATGCACACATGTACACACATATAAACCTGCACCTATTTATACTCTCATTTTAGGACAATACTACAAATATTTATCTTGAATTCATAAGTAGTGATACAATAATATACACAAGTGTTTGGTTTTCCCATATGTTTTTGTGTGTGTCAGTTTATGTGGGTTTGTTTGTGTGTCTGTGTGTGTGTGTCTGAGTGTGTGTATACACACAAATTTCAAATTTGATGAAGGTTTTATACGAAACAAATTTTAGAACTCTATGCAAGGGCATCTTCATGTCAAACTATGGCATGATGAAAATTGGGAAAATGCAATTTGTTCCAAAGAAACTAAAGTGCTGATTTTGAAAAACAGTACCTTACCTGTCCTTATAGTTGATCACAGTATCAATTATGGCATTCATTTGCTTTGTCAGCTTAGGTGGATTGGGTGACAATTTTTCAGCTGGAGGCCTTCCTCTCCTCTTTTTCGCCTTCTCGACATCTTCTTTGCCCGAATCCTTGTCCACATTTCTTCTCCTTTTACGCTTTTTAAGCCGAACCTCCTCCTCCATTTCTTCCAAGTTGCCGTCTTCAATTGCCTATTAATAAGGACAACAGGAAAATATATACAAATATGTAAAGATGTGTAGAATAAATTTATATCCAATTAAGTCTAAATGGTACAAACAACTTTGTAGTGTTTATGAGCTAAACAGTTTATACAAGTTGAACAAAAGAATTTTAGGGACTATCAACTAGAAACACAACAATACCATTGTTCATAAGTACTCTGATTGTGGAAAGGAAGGTCAACCCCAAAAAGCGTTTGTTGCTGCAACTGTATACACTCAATTAAGTAATGATCCATTGTACTCTTTAAAACAATTAACCTCAGATTTCATTTTTAATATACAGGACAGTTTTAACAAAGCAAAACAAAAATCCCTTCAAAATATATTCACACACATTCCTCTTTTTGCAAAGGAGTTTACAAACAGAATTTCAAAAAACCGTCTCAGTATTATACACCTAAAACAACGTGCTTTTACCTTAATATAATGCCTACTCACAATGCAGAAGTAGCAAACAATGCATTGTTTGATATGTAAAGAATATTAGCGTTATGGGGTGACAAAGAAACCACACAATGCAAACACATTCAGGCAACATATACTAGTTTAAAATTTACCTGCAAATATGAACCTTAAATCACAGCCAATAATACTATACAATGACAGAATGAAAAATGCTGCAAAACCAGATCTGATCTAAAAGAAATTGTTCATACTCTCAGCAATATATGTGACAATCAGGGAATCCGAACTAAAAAAAAATAACAGAAGAAAAAAGCCAAAGATGTGAGTAGTTCTGTTTTACAAAGAGCTTAAAATTAACAATGTGTTGAAGAGAAAAAGAAAGAAAATGCAACCCTGCTTTTTAAAAATAAATTACATCAGCCTTTATGATGCTTTCTCAAATCATAAATGTTGACACTGTCCTTTCTGCTCCCCTTTACCTAAGATACATGCAAATGTGAATCAATCTTTTTCTGAGCTGAAACATCTCTAATCGTAAGGCAATTACCTTCATTTTTCCACAGCACCAAACATGGCTAATATTTATGATCATGTGAGTGTAACAATCAATATACAAAGAGTGATTACATCCCAGACACAATTCCTTTCACCGGGTTATGTTGCTTGCAAAACATTTTGTGAATAAACCTGGTACATCAGACAAAACAGGCTGGCACGTTAAAAATGCCAGGGAGATTTCAGTCTCTGTTTCTTATTCATCCTTCGATGTGCAAATCCAACGAACAAACATGAACACAGAATCCTGAGGGAGAGACGCTAACCCAGGCCTTAATAATCAAAAGACAATTTCCACCATGCTTTCACAGCGTTCAGCAAACCACTATGAAGCAGCTTAAGATCTGATGAGTTAGGTGGGAGAAAAGAGAATAAGAATATGAATATATATATACATATATGTATGTATATATCTGCACACACATTCATTAATATTCATTTGGCTAAAGCAGGACACCCATTACACATCACAGCAGCTCCCGAAGATTATGCAAAAGAAACTGTTCTGCAAATCTTGGAAGCTAGAAATTCTAATAATAAATGCAGCATGCAGGGCTGTCAACAGTTAATGTTATCGCTTCTCCTTAAGCACTCATTTGTACACAGAAAAACACAGAGAACATCAGCTTTTGATGTGTTACACACCTACACATGCCTGCGATGTAGTTCTACTGAATCTTCAAGACGGCAATGAAAAAGGATATTTACCTTACCACTATCAGCAGGCCGGCTATCGGAAATCACAGTTAGTGGGGATAAAATTAACAAGCCAGCAAAGCAGCGAGCTGCTAGTCTCTTCATCAGCTGATCAGGAAAAAAAAGAGAGCTGGGGAAAGGCTATGTTTTCATATACAAGTAATTTTATTTTACTGAAAAGGCAACACTGAAAGGAATGTAGATACTCAAATCTGCCGTTTCATTCTACTACCTACCACAAGGCCCAAAGCCTTCTCCCTTCAAGCCTCTTTAATATTGACAACTACTTATCATATTTTCCCAATATTATTCCAGGAATACAAATAAAAATTATTTTTTGGCAGACTAGTTACTGATTCCTGGAAGCATTTTAATTATACTATCAATATGTTAAAAACTCAGATATATAAATATATACATAAATATATGTTTTTAAAAAGCAAAACAGTGAAGTCTGTATTTTAAGGCTGTATAGCACCCAAGGCTGCTTCATTATTCACAGAAAATTTTAATTTACTGGGATTGCTTTAAATACCAATTCCCCCCCCCCCCCATTTTTCTAACCTTTCTGATTTAACATGCTTTTAAAAATGATAAAATAAAACCAATAAAATGATCAATTTTTTTCTCTCTCCTCTCACAGATAAGCACACCACTGGTTATTAATTTTCACATGCCTCACCTGCTAGAATTTACCTCTTTCAATATTTTTTTGTAAAAATTATATTCCAAGGGATATTACAGTTTTTCATAAATATCTCCATTGTACATTTGTGTGTGTTTTATAATTTTGGGAATAGCAGACAAATTCTGCTAAATTGTGAAACATGATTTTTTTAAAAAAATACAACAATTAAAAAAAATATTCTCTGCATTTTGTGAAAGATTTGTGAAAATTCATACATTAGTGTTCAGCAAATTAAAATGCTGATGTACCAAGTGTATAATTTTATTCAGATGAGGTGGCGCCCAATTTTAATTTTTGATTTGTGTTAATTATGTGAACAGTCAATTTAAACCTTTTAAAACTGACAGTAAATGAGCATATGTAGTTTTCTACATGTGTGTCACCATTTCATGTATTTCTGTATTTCTGCAAACCCTATATTTTATTAATGAGTCTCAGCAGAATCTACACTGTTTTTCTAAAATAGATACCATTGTACCTGTTTACAAATTTCTATGAAATAGATGCTATAGTACACAATTACAAATTTTTAATAACACTAACTTTCCATCCAGCACACTGTGAGCAAGTGTCTCTACAGTAACATTTCTTTCTCAATATCTTTCCCAGATCATTTAATACAGTTCTCCAAAGCAGACTCCAATGATATATAAGACTGACAATGCTGGACTTCACTAATATTAATGAAACAAGTCCTAGAATTACTTATATGTATCTTACATATAAGTAGTTCATAACTTATATGTAGTACATAACTTATATGTACTACAATGATATGTAACCAACATCAGTAAAATACAGTTGCAGCACACTTCCCAGTTCTACTGTTTCAATGTAGCACAAAGAGATCTGTTTTGCAAGTGTGACAAATGCCTAGCAGGCTGAGATACTACTGTTTATCTCACACAAAGCAGTAAAAAGCAGCAAGCATCATTTATTTACTTTTGATTGAAAAGAGATGGAAACTGCCAATTGATTTTTTTCACTTGAACTCAAAAATTTGGTACTAAAGCAACCCTTCCTTAAACTCCTTCCCTTTTACATTAGCAACTTTTTTGTTAAAATGGGGGAGGCAAAAATGGTACCTTGGGGTTCTTCATAGCACAAACACATATCACTAAATTCATCTCTCTGTTTGCCTAACTTTATTCCTGAAATACCAATCTGACAAAAGTTGGCTTGTTAGTTGACAGAAAGTTAAGCGACTCCAAATCATATAGTGTTATGTTGAAACTTGAACCTGAGTCTCTTCTGCCTATTTCTACATTAGCTTTTAATATAATTAGATTAACTCATTAAAAAACCCAAAGTAATCAAAAGTCAAAAATCCAGAATCTTTCACATTTATGAAATGCTAGAAGCCTATCAGCTCTTTCAGGTGGACCAGGTCAAAAACAAATTCCACAAAGACTACCAAAACTCTCCTTTCCTTTCCTTTCGAGTACAATAAGAGAATCTTGGATGTCTGGTAAAGTTTTTCTCTTTCTCTCCCCAACTACATACCAAAGAAAATCAGGGTAAATCTTGAGTTTCTTTCTTTTACACTTTCTATAATCTTTCAAGTGATTAAATCACTCCTCATCTTGCTTTACTATTCAATACCATGACTTATTTATGTTAGATATGCAAAAGCCACTTCCTAAAATATGGAATATGTTCCCTTATAATCCGAATATAGTCCCCATTTCTGTTTTAAATCTCTGTGTTTTTAATCTAATTTTGCAACATAGTAGTCTACATGGATTTTTATATACCTAGGTGTATACGATATCATCAAGATAGTAAAGGAATTGAAATGGAAATGGGCTGGTCACATAGCAAGAAGAATTGATGGCATGTGGACCAAGGCAGTCATAGAATGGATCCCACTTGATAAAAAGCATCCACAAAAGAGACGTAAAACAAGATGGATCGATGACATCAGCAAGGATTGTGGGCCCAATTGGCAAAAGAAACATGTGGAAGAGGCCTTCATCCTTCAGTGGACAGAAAATGACTAAAATAATGATGATGTTGATATACCTACATAGAGTATGTATTTTAATTATTTTGCTACCTTTTAAAAATATTAATTAGATGGTAGTACTCCTGTAGGTGAGTATAAAAAATCTATAGTCTAGTAAAACTGCAAAATATTTTCCTGAAAGTATACCTGATTTGTGATTAGACCATTATGTGATGTTGATTAATATTATTTAAAATTTTCTCAGATTATTGCATTGTTGGTTGCACAATCAGCCAGATGCTTAGATTGGATTGGACATTTTCAATCACCTATAGTATTATTTATTATTAGCACCACCACTAGAAGCAGCATGCTATCTTTCTCATAGTTAATGTACCATAAGACATATACAAGTTGTTTTGATTCCACAAGCATAAAGAGGTACCATCAAGTGGACAAATTTGACATCTGTTTACTTGTATATCAAATTTCTAATGCAGCCCAATTCCATAAGGACTCTGAGTGATGTACAGCATTAAAAATAGTTTTACTTTGTTGTTCTGAGGCTAAGCACACACTTTTCACATAAATCTTCCAAGTACAATCCCTCGTTTCTCCAGAGTAAGGGCAAGAAAGACTGAGTTCTTCAGAACAAACTGCAAGAAATCTTAGTGGATGGTGATGTATAGTCCAGCAATGAAGGGAGGAATAACCCTGAAGTAGAAAGACCACAATTTAATTTTTTAAAAGGCAGCTTCCTATGTGCCTAAGGGATGAGAGGAATCACAAGTGTTAGCTGAGCTTGCAAGCAGCTATTTTTCAAATCATTTTAGATTCACTACTTCTGGAATGCTGCCATGTAGGTCAGTTCTGTTTATATGGCAAGTAAAAACACTGCCTTTTGCTTCTGCGCATATATCTGAACTTCTATTTTATGAATAGCTAGCATTTCTTTGTCTTTTATTCAGCCTCTGATAAATCCACCTTTTTAGACAGGGTTATAATTTGGTTGAAATTATCCCCATATCAATCATGCAATCTACATCAAGCACCCAATCAACTCCAAGCAAGTAAGTCCCAGATGTTCCATCACACAATGCAATTGACAGGCAAGAGCATTCGGGCATATTCCCAATGACAAAGATTCTCTGAAGAACTAAAACATCTGGTGAGACAAGGATATAAATCTTCATGGCTCATTGCAAAAGTTCATATTTTGGGATTTCAGGATTGTTTAGCAGGGATAAGAAAATGGAAATATAGAAAGAATGAGTTTTCCAACCTCTAGGGATATACAGATAGTCCTTGACTTGTGATTACAATTGAGCCCAGAATTTCCATTGCTAAGAGAGATGGTTATTAAGTGATTTTTGCCACATTTTACAACCTTTCTCACCACAGTTGTTAAATGAATCACTGCAGTTGTTAGTAACACGGTTGTTAAGTGAATCTGGCTTCCGCATTGAGTTTGCTTGTCAGAAGGTCGCAAAAGGTGATCACCTGACCTCAGGGCACTGCAACTGTCATAAATATGAGTCAGTTGCCAAGCATCTGAATTTTAATCATGTGACCACAGTAATCCTGCAGTGGTCATGGGTGTGAAAAATGGTCTTAAGACACTTTTTTCAGCACCATTGTAACTTCAAATGGTTACTAAACAAACTATTGTAAATTGAGGACTATCTGTATTTATTCATTTTCCAAATATGTAACAATGGTTTTCTATATCACAAGAAATTGCATCCACTTAAGAGATGTAACTAATTACACCTGATGTAATACACAATCCAAGCAGAAACATTTACAATACAGACAATACAAATACCACCCTGTATATTTGCTCAAAAGTTTTCTTTGTTCAGCTCTGAGCAACTATGTGAACTACTTGAAAACTACCAAACTTTACTGCTTGAAACTTCTTCCTGGATCAAGTTATTTATTCATCAGCATAATTGCAGCTAACAAAACTATCTTCCCATCAGCAATACGACAAAATGGACCATCCAAAGGCAAGAGAAAGGTTTCTTTATATCTGCGTCCACACGCACACAAACAAATACACATAAAGGAAGGGAATTAACATGAAAATATTTGCATTCGGAAACGCTGCCTGACTCTCTCTGCCTAAATAAAATGTCATCATTCTTTACAAACTCTTTAAATTACTGAAGAGGCAAAGTCCCTCACAGAATGAATATGTGGAAGTAAAAGTAAACTCGTACTACACCAATTAAAATGTCTCCTTCCCGATCATCCTGTACAGTTCTTTGACACCACTCAATTTAAAAGTTCTTCAGTTCCACTCAATTTAAAGTTAGATGAGCACGTTTTTACTATTAAAGCCAAATACTCAAAGATAAACAATTTTCATAGTATCTGATACAGAGGTGCCCCCAATTACTCGTTCACTTCAGAGGGCAATTTCATTTTATTCTCCAGTTTGTATTCTTATATCTTATAATTAATACCGAAAAGAATAGATTTTACATACCCTTAACCACTGTTTCTCTGTCAAAGCATCACTGTAGTCCACATCCCGACGCTGACGGGACCCTCTCCCAAATATTTTTTCTTCCTCCTCTTCACACGTGAGTCTTTCCACTTCAGCATCGTCTTTGATGATCCAAGATGGCAAATCATCTTCCTCCATCAAGCGTGGTTTGCGTTTTGGGTTTCGAGCATCCTCCCTGCGCCTATCCAGGTCCATTCGCTGGAGAAGTGATAAATATGATATTTAAGAAAGGTGATGGCAAAACAAATGCTGGATTTATATTTTCTCAGTAAAATTATCTGCAATGCATACATTAGCAAATGACCAACCTGAATTCTGCAATGCCACCATGAACTAGAAATATTTGCTGAACAGGAAATGCAATTAAACATTCACTCTAAGAAGCATATCTTAAAAATAGTAAGCTATATACATCAGCTGTTCTAATACTGGATTTTAGCCAAAATGCAAGCACCAAGAAACAAGAGGGAATTATCAGAATGACTGAGAAATAGAGTTTGCAGAAGTACGAAGACCCTTCAACAACGAATTTCATTTATTTGTATATATTAAGTTTTAAGCATCTGTTCTTCCACAATAATTTTCTTTTAAAGTAATATCAAAACTAAGAGCTATGACAGCTTTTGTCATCACCCAACTTTTCAGCAATCTGTTCTATAACCTGATTTCCAAGTAAATTAGGCTACAATTTAGTAGGACACCAATTGTACCCCTTCGCTTTCCCTTTCCTGATTCATCAATTTAGCTGATGCTCAATTTGGCAATAAATGAAAATTGAGAATTACTATTTAAAAAGAAATATAAGTTTATTAAGCAAAAAAAATCTCAAAGCAATAATTATTTAATCTGATTTGTTTTCCACCACTTTTATTTCCATACAATAATAAATTAAAGTTTAACTACAGTAAATTCTGTTCTTCAAGTTAGGTGCAAGGCAGAGAGGTTTTGGGTGCACACATTTTTGCTTATGCACAAATTAGTGTTACATACTAACTAACCAAACACAATATGAAAAACCATATGGATATATTCCATTCTTACCATTGTGAAATAATTATAGTCACAGAATTTCAGCCCAGACAATGGAATTATACTTTCAAGTCCTTGTGTATTTCCTACAGCAGGTTTTACAAAGTATTTTGACTTCAATTCCTTTTAATCGGCAAAATAACCAGCACAACAACCACACTGCACACAAACTCCTAATGAGTATCGTTGTCATAATATGTACACATCAGTAAATTACAGAATGTTATTCTTCTACTGACATTTCTATAGCAACACCATAAATGATGAGCTTAGCTTTAAATATTTTAATCACATCCACTCCTGAAGAAATGTTTGAGAGTAATATCAATCACCCAGCCTAAAGACACTGGTCAATTAAAGCCTAACATTTTCATTAATAATGAAGATGAGAGATTCTTTTATTTCAATGAAAAATATTTACCCAAAACAATCTTTGATAATATTATACATATTACTTTTTCCTATTAAATATAAAACTTTTTAGCGCATGTATGTGCATGGATCAATACACTCCTAACTCACTGGGATAATATTACTATCCTAAAATATTATCCAGTTCATTTTGTCCCTTCTACCATAACATTGGCCTTTTAAAAGGAAACAGAGAGGACTTTGGGGGGCCGGGGTTGTATGATTGCAATAGTTCACAGTAGGACACATAAAAGAAGAGGGTATCTCCAACAATTTTGGGGAAAAAGAAAATTCTAGCTTAATGTGGAAATGGGCCAAAACTCCCAGTATTGCTACAGTCTGTGATATTATTAGGCTATACAGCAGGGGTGTCAAACTCATGTTGTCACGGCAGCATCATGTGACATATTGAGACTTCCCCCTTCGCTAAACCAGGTGGGCGTGGCCAGCATGTGATGTGTCCGGCCCGTGGGCTGGGAGTTTGACAGGCTTCTATATACATCCCAAGTCTATCTTTAATTAACCCTAAAAAATGTACTGGCTTTCGAGAAACAGAGTATGTTCTTGACTTCTGACTAATCCATCAGTCTTAAAGTATTTCCTGAATTTATAATTTTAAAAAAATCCATAAACATTAGGTCTATAATCATATAGAACCTCCGTTTTTAAAAAGAATATTTTATTACTGTCGATCTGTTATTATGTTGGAAGGTTCTTTTAATCTGCATGTTTTTAATAGTGCTGTATAAATTTAGCAAACAAGAAAGTACATAGATAACAAACACTTCAAAGAAGTCTCATTGCTTCTCTACTGTTTTCTCCCTCTTGCTTTCATTTCCTCTGATCAAGATCTGTCACTAAGAAGTATGAGAAAGACTAAAAGGCAGCCAACAAACAGAACAGGTGAAGAAGAGGGACCAGTTGGATTAGCAGCAAGTATCAGAGCAGCCTCTTGTGGCACACATAGGGAAATGCATTTCAAGGCTAGTTATTAATCTAATAAGAGATTAGTGTTTTTAATTCGATAAATAGATAAGTTGTATTTCACTCAGGTTTTGTAGAAAGACATAAAAAGAATTAATTTAGTTTATGCTGACTGATATATATTGAAAAAAAGCATGATCTACTCATGCTAATAATTTTGCTAGTTAAAACGATGTTTCAATCTATTCTGTGCTGAAATGCTAGAAATGGCACCCACACTTATTATTTAACATAAAGAAGCAGTTATAAAGTTTGATTATAGCTAGGGCATAAAGATGCAATTTGTTAGAGCGTCCTTTTGTTTCATACATTCCTATGTGTTAGGGATTTCACACTTTTCTGCCTTAATGAATTCATCCCTAGATTAAAAAGTGAGTTATAAAGGTTATCAAGGCAACAATTCTATCCACAATTAGAAACATGCATCACTACCATGAAAAGATCAAATTCCTCTTCACGTCGTGCAATCATCTGATTCAGAGTCTCATCATCAGGAACTTCATCTTCTTCCTAAAGAGAGAAACAAAAATGTTTACAATTTTGTTTTCTTTCATTCAATCATGTCTGATTCTCAAGAGACTGACTGGACAAGCCTGTGTAGTTTTCTTGGCAAAGTTTGCAGAAGTGGTTTGCTATTGTCTTTTCTTCCTTTGTTCGTGAGAAAGTGACTTGCTGAAGGTCATCTAGCTGGTTTTGTGCCTAAGACAGGACTAGAACTCACAGTCTCCCACTTTCTAGTCCGATGGGTTAACCATTACACCAAACTAGCTGCGATAACCCGGGACACAGCACAGAGATAACACAGGCAGCTGGCAGTTCAAACTACCCCTTTATTGCTCCAAATTTCTCCAAAATGCTCCCACCTTTCTGGCAAGTCCCAGAGCAAAGTGATAACAAACACCCACACACACCTCAAGCAGCCTCTGGCTGCAAATAGTCCAGCCCAGTGCTGTGTTCACCACAGCTGCACAGCAACAAATCCAGCAGGGCAAATCAAGGAGTTCAAGAAGCAAAGGATCCAGATAATTTTAGTCCAGAAATCCAGAAAGAATGCAAGCGCTCTTGGAAAGTTCAAACATCAGCACCCAACACTTCAGGAATTCACCATTTGTTCCTGACAAATGGCCCTCCCCACAGCAGTCTCCATAAGTCTCATTCCCCAGGTGTGCTTTGTGAGAAGGGGAGGGGTACTCTTCTCCCGAGTAGCCTGCTCAGTTTCCGCTGTTCTCCATTCTCCGTGCTCTCGGATCAGGAGGGGGTGGTCCTTGCTCCTTGCCTGAGCTCTGTCCCTCATGCCCCTTGCTTAGCCTCTCTTGGTCATCCTGCCCCTGTTTCTCCCTGCCTACAAGCCATCCTAATCCTGAAAGGCCCTAGCCTGACTGGCTTGTCTTCCCCTACAGATTCAGGTTCCGATGGGGACATGACATTGGTCTTCTACTAGAAAAAACCATTAGAGAGAGTCTATTAGAGAATATAAGCAGGTGGTCCTTGGGTTACAATGACAATTGGGATTGCTCACGCTAAGTTATATTCAGGTAGTCCTCGATTTATGACCACAATTGAGCCCAAAACTTTTGTTGCTAAGTAAAACAGTTCTTAAGCAAATTTTGCCTCATTGTATGATCTTTCCTGCCACAGTGGTTAAGTTAATCACTGCCATTGCTAAGTTAGTAATACGGTTAAGTGAGTCTGGCTTCCCCATTGACTTTCCTTGTCAGGAGGTCACATGACCCAGGGACACTGCAACCGTCATAAATATGAGTCAGTTGTCAAGCATCTGAATTTTGATCAAATGACCCTGGGGATGCTGCAATGGCCCTAAATGTGAAAAACAGTCATACGTCACTTTTTCAGTGCTGTTGTAACTTCAAAGAGTCACTAAGTGAATTGTTGTAAGTCAAGGACTACCTGTAGCCATAAAGGGCAATGCCATGTGACTGATGGAGTAACTCCAAAATACATGGGTCAATAAGTGGGAAGTAGCCAGAGAACCACCTAGGGAGCATGGGGCTGTTGCAGGCCTATGGGGAGGCCCAAGGACAGTGATGGCAAACCTTTTTGGCACCAAGGGTTCAAACCGGAACACACGTGAATGTGCATGCATGTGAGCGTGCCAGAGTGCTGGAAACCCAAAGATCAGCTGGCTGGCACGGACATGCCTTTTTTGGTTGTTTTTTGGTTGTTTTCTAGGCCATTTTCTGGCATTTTTCGGCCAAACCGAGCCCGAAAAATGGCCTGAAACATCCCCCCAACCCCCAAAACGATCTGAAAACAGCCCCAAAATGGTCTGTTCTTTGGCCATTTTTTAGCTGTTTTCAGGCTGTTTTCTACTGCTCCAGCACCTGTGAAGACCAGCTGCTGATGGTGTGTGTGCCCACAGAAAAGGCTGTGTACCCTCTCTGGCACGCATGCCATAGGTTTGCCAACACGGCCCTAGGTCACAGAGACTGTGCACAGGCTGGAGTCTGAAGGAGCAGCTGCATGTGAGTGCAGGAAGGAGAACACGATTAAGAGTGAGCCTAGGGAGGATGAGAGAAGGATGTCATGGGGAGAAGGAAGCCATGGTGGTGGTGGTGGTGGGACTTGCCAGACTTCCAACTTCCCTGCTGCCTTCCCCACTTGCGATAAGCCAGCAGGGAAGGTTGCAAACCCCATTTGACTGTGGGGTGCTGCCAAATTGCAGTCATGTGACCGCAGGTGGGCCTGGATGGCAGAACTTCCAGGACCCATCCTAAGTACCATTCATTCGGCACCGGTGCAACTTTGAATGGCCACTGAACAAGTGTTAAGCGAGGGCTACTTGCTTGTTTCACATCACAAATGGCCAACATTTTAAAGGATTTGATACAGCTTCGATTCAGTCATGTTTTTTGACTTCATTTTTATTTATAGCTACGAAACAATTTTTGTAACAAGAATAAAGACTCAACTCCTGGCTAAAATAATCCTCATCATCTTTAACCAGTGAGTCTCTTGAGAAATGATATATCTATGTTCCAAACATGTGCCACTTTCATAATCCATTAATTAGATTTCACACATCCCTTTCCGCACTTTCTGTCAACGGTTAAAGTTAGAGCTATCATTCCTGGGTTGCAAAAATATATGCAATCATCAGAGGGCTGCCACATAACATCATAAAGTTTAATATTTTGCTGCCTTCTAGTGTTCATCCAGATTCCTGCAGCACGGTTACTGCAGCTCTAGCGAAATACTAAATATACAACTTCTGAACTTTTTAGTACAAAATAATACAATATATATCCAGAAACCTGGATGCTTAATCTGATCCTTTAAATCATAGATCTTTCTGAACAACAGTATTAACAACAGATGTTCTGCGATTTTCTTTTATCACCATTTTGTATGCTCTAGGGCCGTGATGGCTAATCTTTTAGTCCTCACGTGCTGAAAGCGTGCCCAAACCTATAATGTGTGTGTGACACTCCCACGCGTGCCCCGCTCCCTACACGAGTGCACAACCATATTTTTACCACCCCCATGCATGCGCGCACAACACCCCCACGGCCCATTTTGGACCTAGCAGCCCTCTCTGAAGCCTCCTGAGACCAAAACCAGGGTGCTGCACCCCCCCTGTGCATGCGTACGTGTCTCCCGAATGCATTGCAGAGACCTGAAAATCAGCTGGCTGGTGGACAGTGCACGTGCATCCATGGTGGAGCTGTGGAGCTGAGCTGGGCAATGGCTCACGTGCCCACAGAGAGGGCTCCACGTGCCAACTGTGGCACACATGCCATAGGTTCACCATCACGGCTCTAGGGAAGCTCAATTTATCTCCCAAGAAGGAAAATTCCACACTGACACATAGAAGGATGATATATAGCATGAGACACAGGGGTGGTTTTCACTTCCCTTCCTATAGGTTCGCAAATGTCCATGCACGCGTCCACGCACGTGCCCAGCAGATGCGCTTTCCTCAAAAAATGTCCTTAAATAGGACAAAATAGAGCCAGGGCAGGTCCACCAGCGATTTCCACTACCAGTTCAGGAGAACTAGTTCGAACTAGTACCAGCTCTGATGAGATAGAATTCGTCTATCAGAATATCCTGTTTATTTTATTTTATTTTAATATCCTGAATGCTTTGATTAAAAACATTTAAAATTAGAAGACTCCATTTGATGCCTTCTGTTTAATCAAAAGACATTTATTATTCAGTTTCTTAACTACGAAACTTTGCTATAAGGTTTTAAGGAGAATGAAAGGAATCTTGCAGGATGGCCTGGTCCCTTTTCCACAAGTTACAGTTCAACTGGTAGTGCTTAACAATTGCTGAACAATTCCCAGTAGGCTTGGTCACTTTCTACAGCTCCTTCTACAAGCTTGGATTAGTAGCATGGCTTAAAGGCAACTGCATCACTTGACAACCCTCAAATTTCCTTCCTCTGAGAGTAGCAAGCAAAGCAACAGCCACTGCTGGGTTTATAGAGGTCTGAGCAGTGGTATGATTCAGCCAGTTCGCACCACTTCGGGAGAACCGGTTGTTAAGTTTCTGAGCAGTTTGGTAAGCTAGTTGTTGGATGAAATCATTAGGGCAGAGACGGGTTGTAAATTATTTGAATCCCACCACTGGGTCTGGGGCTTCTGCCAGTTCAGACTCTACCTCTTCTGTTTCTGTTAGTAAAGCCTCACTTCTTTTCCACTTCTGGTGGAACTAATTATGCTTCTTCAGCTCTGGCTAAGATTGATGGTCAGGGATGTTCCTGAGCATGATTCAATGTTCTCTTAGGAAATAGAGCAGGGTATCAAACTTGGGTCGTCACAGCATCGTCATGTGACATACTGAGATTCCCCCTCTTCGCTAAACTGGGCGTGGCCAGCGCATGATGCATCCAGCCCATGGGCTGCGGGTTTGACCACCCTGAACTAGAGCATGAATCAAGAACTAAGTGAATAAGTGTGGGGATACTGGAATTAGGAAGAGTAAGAATGAAATGCACATCTATTTTTAACAGAGATTTTTTAGTATAATACCTCATTTTCTTCTTCATGTTCCAATATGGCTTGGAGAAAAGCTCTTCGTTCATGGCTTGAAGATTTTTGATCAAACATGCCAGCCTGAATAACCTTCTGATCCACATTCAGTTTATACTTGGCAGCTGCCAAGATCTTCTCCTCGACACTGTTCACTGTGCACAATCGTAAGACTCGAACTTCGTTCTGCTGCCCGATTCGATGAGCTCTGTCTTGCGCCTGCAAGTCCTGTAAAAATACGTTTGGTACACTTCTAATATTGGAGTAATTGGGCAAGGAAAAATATAATCCTCAACATTTTACATTCAGAAAAGCACTATAGACTATAATCAATATTCCTTAATCTAGACCTTCTTATACATGAAGCTCTTCAAAGTTCCAATTAATGAATTCTTGGATCCATAATACAATGATTTAAAGAAAGATGAGTGTCTTGTTATACCAACATCTCCCAACTGCCAGCATAAATCACACAATCAGATTGTGATAGTTGCTTGAATGTTCTTCTATCATAACTGGTTTCCACTTTTCTGCAATTTTAATTCAAATTAATTTATTTATGGTTAATATATCAAATTGATCACTGATGTATTTTAGAGTTCATCTACGTTATATTATTCACCTCAAAAAAAGATACCTCAACTATTGTTCATGGATATACAGTGTGTCAGCTCTTCAAAGATGTAATATGGTGGGAGTGGTCCATCTATTTGGGTATAGGCTGTTCCAGAGGAGATAAGCCATCACTGAGAAAGCTTTTATCATAGAGCCCCTACAAATGGTGTATTCTAAGTGGTGGGAACCCTAGCAAATTTTCTTTCACAATCTGCAGCTAAATTGATAGTGGTTGGAAAGAGAAAAAAAGGGGGGGATAAATCCAGGAAAATTGGTGGGAAAGGACTCAACATCTTTGATGTACTCTAACACATTACTATTCACTGAAAGTTTTATTTATTACTAATGATTTAAAACAACACAGAAGAACAATGAATCATAAATTACCTGGTGAGGATTCCAATCACTGTCAAAAATTATCACAGTATCAGCTGCCTGAAGGTTCAAACCCAGACCTCCTGCTCTTGTGCTCAGCAGAAAAATAAAGTATTGGGAATTGGGCTCATTGAATTTCTTCAGCAGAGTTGCTCGATCTTCCGACTTTGTTGTTCCTAAAAAAAAAAACACAAAAAACAGTGTAAATAAAAAAGAAATCAGGAATTCCTAGCCTAAAAATATCTGCTCATTATCCAGACTTTCAAACATCTGCAATATTGATCCCAGGATTTAGTTATACTGGGGACTCACTTCCCTTTATCTGCAATACAGAATGAATTTGCAGGCGAGAATATATGTGATTTGAATGTAATAAACAGTAGTTTTCTTCTTACGCTTTGCTTGGATAAAGCTTCAGGAACAACTATTTTTAAGTTTGTTGGCATCTTAACTGAAGAATTACAACTGTTCTTGGTGAAGAAGCTGACGCTAATAAATTTGTTAACTAATTACATGAAGATAAAATCAGCAAAGTTCATTTCTAAGCCATCATGTTTGAGAGCCAATCTGAAGTAGTGGTTAAAATGTTGGCCTGGGGGTGAGAAGGGCCAAGGTCCAATCTACTTTTAGCCTTAAAAACTTTGGTGACTTTGGACCAGTCACTTTCTCACTCTAACCTATTTTATAGTGTTGTTTAGAGGAAAAGGAGGAGGAGGAGACAGCAGTATAGATGGTGCTCCATGTTCATGAATGAAAGACAGGATATTTGATATTGCTGATTCTGGGATTATTTTAACAGATTAACAGAGTTGTAGGTCATCTAGTCTAAATCCCCACCCAGGCAGAAGACCCTTCACCATTTCTGACAGATGGCAGTCGAGTCTCTTTTTGAAAGCTTCCAGTGATGAAGTTCCCACAACTTCTGAAGGCAAGCTGTTCCATTGCTCTAAGTAATATTTATGTATTGATTATTGATAACACCGCCCAAGAACAAGTTCTCAAAAGTGGCTTATTCGTTTACATACTCACTTTCAGCCATTTCTATGTCACCTCTGTTTTAGTTTGGAAAACAACATTAAAGTGGATCACAATATTTTTTATAGTTGTTCGCATAGTATGCAGAGGCAAGTTATTCATAGATGTTCTGCTCATAAGAAAGTGGAACATCTATTTGAAGCAAATCCAAATGATTTCAAGTAAATCTTATTATTTACGCAAGTTCTGATTGTCCTGAAGAATAACCACACCGCAGGAGCAGCTGTTCCCCTTCCCCACAAGTGTCTGTAATCAGGAGTGACTCAAATGGGCCAGGTAACGTTGGGCTAGGAGGACAAGATTGCTTTTGCAGTTCACATCTTTCCTCAAAGAGCTGACTTGATAGAATCCTCCTGTACAATAAGCCCGCTACCACTGATGCCAAAGGCAGTTTGTCTAACTCACTTTTAGGGAAGAGTTAATTTTTATTTTTCTAACAGTTTTGTTTTGCTAAACATACTTCTCGATATTCTTCTTTTCTTGAAAAAAACCTTCACTTTTAGCCAGTGACCAAATAGAGGGAGAGTATTTAATTGAACAGTATACATATCATATAATCATAAACATAATCTCTTCTGCCATGGAACATCTATAAAGACATATTGTAGTTTGTGCAATTAGCTTTAAACCTTTTAATAAACTTCTCCCCTCAATCCTTTATTTAGTTAAGAATATCACCTCCTAAGATGGAAGTAAATGTTAATCAATATTAATGACTAAGAAGAATCCAAGCTGGATCAGAAATATCAAGGATATTTGAATTTGACAATACAGTCTTTTAGAGAACTGGAGAAATGAATGTAACAACTTCAGCAAAATTTCTAGATTTCTGCCACATTATTTTGAAAGACAGCCTTAAACTAATGAAAGGATGAAAGGAACATGATATTTGAAGCATTTGTGAACTTAGTCTTGATTGTAAGATCCCTGTAAAGTATCTCAATATCATTTATAGGAAGCTAACAAGTTGAAACACCATTTCAGAAGCTGACAGGTCTGTTGTGCTGTAATAATAGTGTGCCAGCAAATAAAGAATGTTCTCAATCACTGAATGACAATAGCAATAAGTAATAAAAGTCAAAAATTGTAGACATGGCTTTAATGGCCAAACTTTAGAGTCTCGGTTACAATAATACAAAATAGACCTTAGTTTATTAACAGCATATTAATTGACAGGTATTCCTATTATAATCTTTAAAATAAATGAACTCTAGATTCATCCTGGACATTACCATCAAGCCGCAAGTAAGCAAAGTTTCGAAAGGCAAAGTAATCTTCCATAATAGTCATAAGGGATGTCATTTGACAGAAAAGAAGCACACGATGATTAGTGGCTCGCAACTTTGGTAGAATTCGATCAAGAAGTTCAAACTTCCCAGAAGCCCGATAAAGCTCAGCTCTGTGACAAAACACAAAAACAAAAAATCACACAAGAATTACTTTTATTTGTGTAGGTCTATATTAACTCTCACTAATCTATCTTCCAAAATTAAACCCAAAATCCAGAAAAAGCAAAAGCAAACAGACTAAATACTGTCCAGGAGGGAGGGACGAAGGAAGGAAGGGACGACTAGTTTTAGAAGGAAAGATACCTTAAGTCTGGAAATAATCTTTTTAATATATATATATTATTAACAATGTTTTTAACAAAATAAAAGTTATAAGATAAAATAAATAGAATAAAGAAAAATAATGAATGACGAGAAAAGAAAATAGTAAAGTGAAATACAAGTAAAATAAAGATTATAAAGAAGCACCCTTCAATCTCCTTGACAGCAATTATAAATACATTTATACATTATTATCTCTCTCTTCTCAGGTTGCATCAAAATTTCATTATTTTCCTAAGTTACCCTTTCCAAACTTTCAATCCATAAATCATATATTTGTCTGAAAGTCTTTTTCACCTAGTTGGTCTGGGGCTTCTCACAGAGAAAAACTTCAGAATTTCAATATTGAAATACTTCAGTATTCAGTACAAATAGAAGGAATGGAAATTTCTGTTTTGTTTGTTATCCACAGACTTTCTAAGTGTTCAGAACATTGTTTCTTCAACCTCTTCAACTATTACCTTTTGGTAGATTGGATTTTTCTGAGGACATATTTGACCCCCTATTTTCACGCTTTACACACAATACTAGTTATTTCTTTTTCTCCCTAGAATTTGTAGATATAAAAAAGGCAATTTTCTTTGTGTAATTTGACATGACAAACTAATTTAAGTTTATACTCTGCAGTTAATCTCACTTTATCTCCTGCTGTGAATCTGCATAGGTCAGCAGAACAAACCTTTCTGAAAATACTTCAGCGCTATCTAGCATGTGGGAGAGGGAATTTCCAATGTGAACCCTAGACTATGGAATGTAGTCCCCAGGGTGTATGTTTGACTCCCTGCATGTCTCACAATTTAGGAAATGAGTGAAAATCCATCTCTTTCATCCAGATTTGAAATGTGAATTGAGTAGCATTTTGATTTTTTTTTATTCCGATTTTAAGCTTCTCTTAATTTTAATTGTATTATTTTATTTTTATGTTTTTTTAATTTGTAGTGTTAATTGCTGTAAACAGTTTTGTATGTTTAAAATCAGAAACAGTCAATCAGTGCCTTAAAGTTTCCTTTACTTTCAGGGAAAAGTGTGAAACATACAGTATGTCTCCATTGGAAACTAAAGAAATATAATAGGGATCTAATGTGCAGTCATGCAAAGTTGAGATTTTCCTCCACTTAACTGATAGATCACCCAGTATCTCCAGAAGAGATACTTTGTTGCTATTACTATTGTTTCTAAATATTTAATTGGCTAAGAGTTCTAATAACTTGTTTTCCCTTAAGCTGATTTGCATTTCACTTTTGTCTTATAACATAACTTTTTCTAATATAAATGCTTCTTTTGGTATTATTAATTTTATTTACTTCATTCATTCATTTATTTAAAGATTTACATGGCTGCCCATCTTAAACAACTCTCGGCGGTTCAATTTCTTTTATCAATATAATATTAACTTGGTGCTTTAGAAGTGCTTTATCATGCCAAGATCATGTCTTATTCTAATTTTTTATGCCAATGTATTTTCTGAATGGTTTATGTTTTAATTTGAAATAACCCCATCTGTTGGCTATAAATAAGTGAAAAAAATTACCCATTGATAACACCACTGGAATAACCCAAATGCTCAGCAAAGGATTCCTGCAAAATGATAACAGTGAGTTATTTAGCTTTTCCATATTAAACATTCCCTAAAATCCATCAGAAGAAATGCTTTACAATGTATAGGACCATGTACAAAACATCTCTTCCAATAATAGAAACATTCACATCCCGTGCGAGGCTTCCACTTTCATACCCAACAAAAAACATGAACAGTAAATCAAAGGGAAGTACATAAACACACAGAGAATCAACTTATAAAGCAGCAGCAGCTGCTGCAAAAAAACAACAACAACCCCAGCTTCTGAATTGAACTGAGTACTTGTACTTATTGCTCACATTGGGAAATACCATTTGAATTCTTTGCTTAGCTCTAGAAACGAACCACTTAAATGCATAAATTCAGCTTTCTATTTCTAATGTTATTTAAAAGAATGGATTTCAGAAGTTATATTTTCCTTAAAAGTGTAAAGGCATACTTAAGTTACATAAATTAGCTGGCAAGCTATATGCAATCATTAAAGTAATGAGTTAAATAAATAACGGGCAACTAATTGATTAAATGCCAAAGGTGCTTTTTCAAGAGGCAACTGGATTTTCTTTGCTTTCCCTTGAAGACCTTTCATTTCTCATCCAAGAAGCTTTTTCAGTTCTGTAATTAATTAAATGATTGCAACTAACCATTTCCTTGGTAATCTATGAACAATTTTACAACATATGAATTAAGTGTATGATTCAAAGAAAATTAATGACTTATAACTGGACATGCATTTGCTTGACTATGCATTTATTTCCAATTATTTATTTATAACTTCTATTTCCATGGCTGCCAACTACTCTAATGATTGTGCTAATACAATTTTAAGATACAATTGCTAGGTTGTCTTGCATTGCTGCAAGTGAATGTGTGGGGACATGCAGATTGTTCACTTCTGCTCTTTGTTGGTTAGATGTCAAGTTGTGTTTGATAACTGAACCTTGATTTCTAGTTCCTTACTCCCAAATGAATCAAGGTTCAAAACTGGAATAAATCAAAACATATTGAATTACACATCCTAGCTTTCAGGGAAGCAAGAAGGAAACCAGAAGTTCCATTTACAATTTCTTGTTCATTATATACCTCTGTGCAAAGCAGGAACAAATTCAACCAGCAACTCACCAGCAGTAAGTTAGGATAAGCCAGCAATTCTTGCTCAGTGGAATTTGCAAACACAATGGAGGTATTTTCATAGTCGTGTGATTAAAAAAAGGTGTAAAATATTTCATGTCAGTCAGGATGACAAAACTCTCTTGACTATATGAAAAAGTCAATCGTTTGATGATAGGCAGGTAATTTAATTACTCATTATCAAAAACAAACTTTCTGATGTCAAGTAATCCAGAAATTCCAACATTTAGTTGATCTATGTTGAAACTGTTTTCAAAAGATCTCACTGAAAGAATAGAAAAATGAAGGGAGAATAACAACTTTGTAGAATAAAATGATAAGATTAATTTACCTCAATATGTTGGAACATATATGGGTGATTGCATATTTTTCTCAGCTGCATGATGGTATTCATGAGTGTTTTGGCTCCACCTTTTCCCTGAGGGAGTGACACAAAGGTAGTTATGAATTAATAAAATCTGAAACAGCATTGTTCACTTAATATATGACATATTTACCATATTACTATATTCACAGTATAATATATGCTTATTCTAATATATTATCTAGAGCCTTTTGAAAGGGATGCTTTGTAACAAACTTTTAGTAATGGAACACTCAACATAACTCTGTGACATTCCCAAATAGGTGAATTTTACAGATGCTGTATTTGTGACAGCAGCAGTCAGCTGCTTTTAATGAATCTTTTAAAGCAGCTGTGTCTTCTTCCAAAATCCCATGGCTGTTTTGGAATATATTCTAAAACATATTTTTCAGACAATTACTTAAGCTTGATATTTTTTAATCCAAATTCTAAAGTACCTTCATGACTATTCTATTCACAGTGCTGGTTGCCCTCAGTTTAAAGTATTACAGATTCCCTCCATTTCTGTTTTAATCCACCATCTGTTTGCAACAATTTAGGTCTCATATATAATGAATTCTACTTTTTATTTTAGTAATGTTTTTTTTTTTGCTAGTTATACTCAAGAAGGCTCAAATCATTTGTTATTTGTTAGAATTACTGTTTTTGTATAGGGGAGTTTTGAATGTGACATGCCAAGAGACTTCTCACCTTCTTGTCTTTCTCTGAGCCATCAGTAAGAAGGATTCCCTTTGCTTGCATGTGACGATACAGAATCTTCTGCAAGGCCGACATATCACACTTTATCACGTATTCAACCTTGTAAAAAAAGACAATAAATATTAAATAATGCAACTTTATAATAAATTTTAAAATGTATTCAAGCAGGCATGTAAAACTCGCATTGTCACGGTATTGTCAAGTGACATATCATGACTTTTTCCCCTTTGCCAAACCAGGGGTGGGTGTGGCCAATGTGTGACGCATCTGGCCCGTGAGTTTGACAGCCCTGTATTAAAATTATATTTATATAAGGATTTATAAAACAACCTATTCACTTATAAATAAGAATACTAGCAAAACTGGATCATGCTGGTTCTCAACAACTGTGGGGACGGCGGGGGGGGAATAATACAGAAAAGGTTAATTCTCTTGCTACGTCACAAACATATCTCCTGATCTATCCTATCTGTTTTACTCTTATTTATTCGAAAAGTTAATTATTTATATTTTATTAAAAATGTATATTATTTTCTATACAGTCAATGGAATAGTGATGCTGATGTTTGGAAGATTGAGATTATTATAGTCAATAGTACTATGTTATGGATCACAGCTAAAAGGGCAACAGGGAAGTTTGATAGAAAATGTGTAATAATACACTAAAGACATACATATGCACACACACAAAAACAAATTATGACATGGTAAACTGAACTAGCAAAGAACTCAAAAATAATCCTCCTTTAATGACAGGAATTGGGACCACGAATTCCATCACCAATGGCACAAGAATAAAATAATTGCCATGTGATCCTTAGGAGTGACATCACATTGATTTTGCTGCAACTTTTGAGGACCGGCTTTAAGTTTCCTCATTCAGCAGCCTCATAAATTCAAATGGTGACTGAACAAGTTATTGTTGTTAAGCAAGGAACCATCTATATTGTTTTTAAATGGATGTATATAGCTCTAAATTATTTCCTATTTTACATTACTGATATTACTGATAGTTAGATAAAGCAAGATTTACAACCAAGCTCAACCTTCTGAAATTTCAGGCAGAGTGGAATAAGTTGTGACAGAGGTATTTTGCATCATATGGAATCTGGATTTATTACTACAGATAATTCAACAGAGCTTCCCCTTAACAAACCTTTTCTGGTAACTGAGATTCAACCTCTTTCTTCAACCTTCTTAACAAGAAAGGTCTTAGCACTTTATGGAGACGCCGAATAATCAGAATAGTTTCCTCCTCATTTAAATCCACCTAAATGAAAAGATTAAGAAGAGGAAAGAGGAAAAAAAGCACTTTAAAAACAGTACTTATATATTTCATTCTTTGCAATAGTACTACAAAATCAACTATAACCATTGCAACCAATTCTATGTGGGACAAACATCACGTCAATTAAAAACCAGGATCCACAAATACCGGCTGGCAGTCAAATGCCACGATCCCAAATCCTTAATCTCTATCCATACCAACACCAAACAACACCAGTTCGATTGGAGCAACACAAAAATCATCAATCACACCACCACCATCATGCTCATGAGTTCATCAAAGCACTCCACAAGCAATTCCATCAACAGACACATTGACCTACAACCAGCCTATGAACTCCTCAGAATCCAAATCAATTGCACAGTCAACCAGAGACAGCATCAACCGTCAAACAACCCATGCAAGCCCCCCCCCCCCTGCCAAACAGCACTTGATCTCCCAATGATCCTCACATGATGTAGCTTCCCCATCACAAGACTCTCACTGGTGACACACAGCTGACCAATCACAAAACCCATTACAAGATCCTCACTTGACTCACCCACACCGAAGCCCTTATAAACAGAAGAACACTGACATCCCCTAAACTCTGCTAAAGATATTACCTAGCCTGGTAATGCAACATTCGGAAGCCAACCCACAAGTTCAGAGAATAAACCTTCACCCCATCCTCATATTTCATTATTTTTCAATGCAACAAACTCTTTAAGCCTTCTTATATATTAATACAATTTAAAAGATTACAAGTGCATTAATTTAAAAAGTTCAATGTATCAATATATACCAGTTGCTATAAAATAGACTGTCCATTTAATATAACGTGTTACTATAGCATTTTTAAATAAATTGCCCAGTACCCTTTCTCCAGTCATGGCAAAAGGAGCATTGAACCATTGTTCAAAAGTGCTGCAACTCTTGAAAATTGTTGGGAGGAGAAAATTAAGGAGAGCCCAAAGTTCAGGTAATTTGTTCTGTAATGGCGTTCCAGTCAAGAGAATCCTTCTTGGTGCCACATAATGAGTATTTAGCACCTGAGTCAGCTTACAGTGATGGTTCTTCATTCGATGACCTTCATCTACAATCATGTATTTCCACCGAATCTATGAAAATACAGAAATAATTGGTAAATTATTGAGGTTCTAACCTATGAAATCATTACGATTAAATACAACTGAAGCCTTCAAAACTCACACTTCATTTCAAAGTATGCAATAATTAGTACATATTTTGCACAATATTAACAAACAGCCACTAAAATTGGAGTACATCAAGTGTACCACATAATATACGTCATAACGCCCACCTTCAAAGGGCATATTGGATTAATATAATCCTATATAATAGAACAATGTAAACTAAATTGTGTGATTTTATTTTATTTTATTCATGTATTCATAAATTTCTAGGCTGTCCAACTCGGACTATGAGAGGCTTCACAAAGTTAAAAGAAGAAAAGCTCCATTAAAAATGAGCAACATCCATAAAATAAAAAATCAAGGGAACAAGAATCTTAGTTACAGCTCATAGGAGCCTATCCAACCATCCTAAACCAGGTTAACCCTTAAGAATTAAATCCTTTAACTAAAGCCTAAGAGAGAAAAAAACAGTTTTTTAAAGAATGCTTGGATACAAATTTGCAAGGGGATGCTATTCCACAGGGATATGTGCAGTAGTATAAACTCATAATGAAAGAAAGTAAAAAATTCTGGCTTCGGAACCCTTAATTAAACATTTTTATATAAGCACAAAATGCAGTTCATGACTTAAAGAAAATTCCAGAAGGTGAATTGATACAATTTAATGCATTCAACTATATACCATATTTTTCGGAGTATAAGACACATCTCCCCCCCCCCCAAAAAAGAGGGTGAAAATTTAGGTACGTGTACACATGTAGCCCCGCCCACCCACCGGCCCCCACCCTTTGGCCTCTGCCTCCCAGCAATTTACCTCTTTGCAGCAAACAGAGGGGCAATCCCTGCAGCCTGTAACAGCTGATGATCGGGAGGCCAAATTGGAAGTGAAACTTGCTGTTTGCTCCACAAGGTAAATTGCTGGGAGGTAGAGGCAAGTTTTTTCCCACTGTGCTAATCAGGCTGTTTGCTGCAAGGAGGTAAGTCAATTACTATAAATGCCTATAGGATGTTCAAATTATTAGATATTTTTAAAGACTGCTTTATTATTATTCTAGACAACTTAACAAAATGAAGAAGCTTTTAAAATAAATGCTTGATCTGAAGCTGTTGTATTTTCTTTTAAACAGCAGAGAATAATGTATACTTCCAGAAAGCCACATCAATTTTAACAGCATCTGTACAAGTATAGTCTGAAATGTAACACCACAAACAGCATATATCTACTGTGTTGTTTGCTGTTTGTTGCAAGGAGGAAAATTGCTGGGAGGCAGAGGCAGATTTGTTTTCCTCCCCAAAAGCTAGGTGCGTCTTATACTTCGGAGCGTCTTATACTCTGAAAAATATGGTAATAAGTATCAACCCAGTAAACTTTAGTTCCCTGTATAGCCTCATAGAACAGCGGGCTGCAACTTGGCCCATTTATTCTTACTATCACTTCGCAAGGGGAGAGGAACAATGTAAGGAAGTAAGAAACAGAGTCAATGAATGGTTGAAACCATACCCCTTAATATTTTACTGAGAAATCTTGAAAATCATTATCAGAAGATTTAAGTGTCCATTAACATACATATTTAATTCAGGACAACCTTTTTAGCCCTCCCTTCACCTGCACTACCATCTTCCACAGTAAATTCGACCGACTGAACAGGCAGGAAAAACTTTTTTAAAACTGATTTGAGGGGATTGGGAGCCTCTCAATTTTCTCCCCATTGCAAATGTATGAAGAGAAGGAAGTGCAAAAAGAGGATTACGGGTAGCCCTCGACTTACGACCACAATTGAGCCCAAAATTTCTGTTGCTAAGTGAGATAGTTATTAAGTGAATTTTGCTCCATTTTATGACTTTTCTTGCCAGCCTTGTTAAATGAATCACTGCAGTCATTAGGTGAGTAACATGGTTATTAAATGAAGCTGCCTTCCCCATTGACTTTGCTTGTCAGAAGGTCGCAAAAGACAATCATATGATCCTATTATAACTGTCGTAAATATGAACCACTTCCCAAGCATTCAAATTCTGATCATGTGACTATGAGGATGTGGCAATCGTCGTAAGTGTGAAAAATGGTCATGTCACTTTTTTCTGTGATGTCATACCTTTTCACTAAATGAACTTTTGTACGTTGAAAAATATCTGTATTCGTGGGGTACACTGATAGCCTATTTTCAAAGTGCCAATACTGGGTCTCAGAAAGGGGAAAAAAATAGCTTGAAATTTTTGGAAGCTTACTTAAAGCGAATGTCTCTCGTTAAAAAATGTACATGTTCGGAAATGCAGCAAAGAGAATTGAAGAGAGATGTGACCAATTACAGTGGATTCCATTATTTAATTACCTTTACTTTAACAAAATAATTTTGGGAAGTACTGAAGTAATTTCCAAAGAAGGACTCCCATGTTTTAGTGTCTATTCAAAAGATTTTTTGTGCATAAATGAAATGAACGGTATAAATTTCAATCTGGTCTCTGTTATCTTTCCACATCTGGAAAACATTAACAAAGCCCGATTCTCTTTTCCCTCCTTTCCCTCTATTCATCTCTGCTCAGAAACAAAGAACTGGAGAAGAGCTGCAGATAAAAATGGAATAGCAGGGTTCCCAGGTAAATGGGATTCAGTAGAGGGATGAGGAGGTGGCTATTCTGCTTGACAAAGAGCAACGGTGTGGAATTTATGGGATCCACAGGTAGCAAAATCTTTTCCCTCACCAGCAATCCTGAAAGGACTCAGCAGGAACAGAGACAGTGAATGGGATGGGAGAAGGCAAAAGCAATTCAGAAAAACACAGAACTTTTAAAGACAATAGCGATTATGGATATTGTACCTGGACCCTTCAGGGTTGGTATAATTCTTACTAACTGAGAGTGGAGGAAGCCAAGAAAAGAAAAAGAAAAAAGCTAGCCATCCGGAAAACCCCCAAATATAATAGTACCTTAGCAAGAATGTGTTTGTCCTTTATGATGTATTCATATGTAGTCAAAAGAACGTTAAATTTCCCACTACGTAGCTGAGGTACAAGCGATCGGCGCATAGCAGGTGTACCCTGAAAAAAAGGAAAAGAAAAAAACACATCAAGGTGTTATTCACTAAAAAAGGATAGTTGTGAGGTGGATTTTAAAGAAGGGCAGCAGAGAATTCCTAATATATTATTAATATTTCCAGTCCATTCAAGAGGAAGCCAAAGACAAAAAGAAACGTGGATTGAATCTTTACAAATGTATTCAATAGGTCTGCTACAAGGAGGAAAAACTGTCTTTCGTTGACAGAACCCTTCAATGAATCTTTTCATCAGCAAATGATACCCCGTTGATAAACAGCAACTGGGAAAGCATTGCTCAGATAGCAGTCTTATGCTGCAGTCAATCTCATGCCTGTCTTTCCAGCCTGTTTTATAACACCAACTGCTGTGGACTAATTCAAGATAGGTAGATTGCCATGCTACAATCTGGTATCTACATTATTTATATTTTTAAAAGAATATACTAATGTGTTGTAATTATGATCATGATTACTTGGAAAAGAGCATATTGGAATCAGTTTTCGCAATTTCCTTATACATTTCAATTCCTGAAAGTACTTGTGAGATATTACAAATCAGGGGACAGAGTTCTATAAAACGGCCATACTTTACAAGTGAATAAAATTGCTCAGTGAATCTGAAGTTACATCTTTACATTCATATATAAAATATCCAAACCTTGTAAGAAATTTTCACCACGGAAGGGGCCCATTTGTCAAATTCGTATGTCCAGTTGGATAAAGTCCTATATAAAAGATGAAGATTGCACGGTATATTAAAACTGCATCAAACATAAAATTCTGCAACCTGATTTTTAATCTCCAAGATGCAAGATGTTTAACAAAATGAAACCTGTTGCACCTCCTCACTGTAACAGTAGATTGCTCTCTCATATCAAAAGCGCTGCCTGGGGTTTCAGATCAGAATTTGACCATGTTTTTAAAAAATTATTACATGTGTACATAAACCTGTCTAGTCTGTATCCAACAAACTGATTTTAGTGGAATTTTTGAATTTCAACTTCACTTTTAAGGACCTGTTCACAAAACCGAAAGAAACAATGACATAACATATATTAGTATTGTATTTTTACGCTGAGATCCTTGCTTCCCAGTTCTCTTTAAAAGGCAGAAACCCCAACTCACACTTCAAGAAAATGTGCATTGATCCTATATAGCAGTGATGGCAAGCCTTTTTTGGCTGCCATGCCAAAAGCAGGGGGAGCATGGGGGTGTGTGTCGTGCGCCTGTGTTCCGCACCCATGCTATGTGCCCCCCATGTGCGCATGCTGCGACCAGTGACCCCCTCCCCACTTATGCGGCAGTTTTTTCCAGAGGCTTTCTAGGAGCCTGGGGAGGGTGAAAACAACACCCCTTCCCCACGCAGGCCTCAGGAGCTTCCCTCCGGAGGGCGAAAACTGCCCCTACAAGTGACTTCCAGGTTCCTTGTAGGTCTGTTTTTCACCCTCCGGAGCCTTCAGCGAAAAACGGAGGGCGAAAAACGGTCCTAGGAGCAAACACATGTGCGCTGGCCAGCTGACAGGGCATGTCTTCGCATACCCTGACAAATGTCTCCGTGTGCCACCTGTGGCACGCATGCCATAGGTTTGCCATCATGGCTATATAGTCAACATATGAGTAAATCAAAGTGAATGAACTGGTGTCTTAATACATATACTAACACCCCCAGAAGTATTCCTATGTGCCTGGAATAGATCAGCACATATTTAATGCAAAGCTCAAAAGTATTTTGACAAATGAAGAAATTTGAAAATGTATTAGGTTAAAAAAAAAAAAAACAGAGTCAGGCCTTGGGAAGAAATTTTTATTTTACCTTTCTTGATATTCTTATTTCTTTATTTCAAAGACAGCTAATCTGCAATTCTACTGCTTTCTCTCCACCAATGGATACACGAAATGTATCCCTAACTGTTCAATAATATAATTGCTGCAGCCTCAATAAACCATAATATGGTTCATTGACAAGTTATTTACTCTGATGCAGAATCTGAGCTGATACGTTTGATTTGGGAGACAGGGAAGGCTATAAAACAAAACCTGCAGACATACTGCAGCACGTGTATAAACAGATATCTGACTTTAAAGTGGCATAGCTGATTTCAATTAAAATCACCAGCCTTAACAAGAATCTTTTCAAAGTTAACTGCAGGAGAAGATAACCAAGCAAAACAGGGTTTCTGTCAAAACCTATTTCATACTAACACTGGATTAACCACAAAGATGGATTAGTTAAGGAAGAAAAACAATAATCACCACAATTACCAAATGAGCAGCATTGCAATTCCACAATTCTCATTCAGCCTAAGTTAACTGGGAATTTGTAGAGCTGGAGTTCCAGCACATCCAAAAATTGTGGCTGGTGGAAGCCGAAAAATTTAAGTAACTCTCCAGAAGAATATGAGGATCCTCAAAGAAGGACATTTTGGAATCTAAAAGGGCATCCTATGCAGCCAATCTCAGGTAAGAAATATATTTTCCATCTTGTGAATCACAATAGGGGCTAGCTAGGGTGACTAAAAGATGCAGTAAATTTCAACTGCTCTAAGCCATCTGTCCCAAAGGTGCTTTTTCAGGAGGCAACTGGACTTCCTTGTTTTTATTTTGAAGACGTTTTGCTTCTCATCCAATAAGCTTCTTCAGCTCTTACAGGATAGTGGGGAATTGGAAGGATTTATATTCCTTGCGGACAGCTGGTCATTTGCGTCCTTTTATACCTCTAAGCCATCTGGTTTCCAATCTCATAGAATCCATATGTAAGGAAGGAAAGACAATCAAAGATTAAATCGGTAACATGCAGGCGGCATACACCTGGTGTGTGCTTTATCTGGTCATTAAAGGTAAAGAAAAAAAGTACATGTTGTTAATGAACCAATCACAGGAAAATATCATTAGGAAGAATCTGCCTACTTACGAGAGGGGAACAATGATGAGATAGGGTCCATTAAGCCTTTTGTGATCCATCAGGTAAGTGATGAGCGCTATTGTCTGTATGGTCTTTCCTAGCCCCATTTCGTCAGCTAAAATTCCATTCAAATTGTTATTATACAAGGAAACCATCCATTCCAAGCCCTGGACCTGAAATACAATAAAATCCCCTCAGTTATCCATAACAGTTATATTTTCTTATTTTAACATCTCCGCTTTGAAGTTGAGTGCCTTGGTGCTGACCTTAAGTAGCTTAATGATAAAGAAAGCATCAAAAATCTCCCATACAAGAATAACTGCTGCTATATATTTCAAGTAGTAGTAGTGATATTCTTTTGCTCTGAAAACCAATCTCTGTTTTAGGCAGTGTTAAATATTAATGCTGCTCATATTGTGACATAGTTCAAGTTTTTAGCAATCAGTATAGGCTTCAAATTTATATTTTCACAGTGCTATAGATCTATTTGATAGCATTTAGAGCAATAAAGTACATTTCCTAATCACCAACTTGCACATTACAATGAAACTGTCCTGAGTATTGTTTGAAAATAAATTATGAATGATAAATTAATTCAATATTGCTGTGTTGCAATAAAACACAGTTAATTTAACATTTAACTGGTAGAAGTAGTCAGCAAAACACTGCAGCTAAATGAACTGGATTTAAAAAAATAACAATGTCCAATGCAAAGTCAGACTTCAGAAAATAGGTTCTATCATACTTCCCTTCCCTAGTTTGATTTTCCATTCATGTTTCCCAGAAGAGCTAAGCCATTTTCAAACCAAGAGCTAGACTTGGTATTTTGAATAATGTGCTAGAAGCTGCTCTCCAAAAGGGGACAAATAATAATAATAATGATAATGATAATGATATACCAGGTCATTTGGTAGGACTCGAATGGTAGATAAAAATACCACTTCCAGTCTGAACACCAGATAATGAGACATTTAAAAAAACCCAATATTAAAAAAAATTATTATCTATTTGATTCATTTAAATTTAATGAAAATTAACTGAAATGCTGTACGTGTAATCATACCTCATGCATTTCATATTTTTTCTCACCCATCTGACTAAAAAATACCATTTTTGGAAGAGCGCCATCAAGGAGTTCTAAGGCTGCCTGGGAGCCTGTGAATTTAGGTGGTGCACTTTTAACATATCCTATCTGTCTATTTTATTGTTTAGATTCAATTCCGATTTTGACTTTACATCACAATCTGAAGGTTTGTGATAAACGTTCTATCTCTGAAAACACAGCAAAATGTAGTTGGAACAATTTAGCAAGTGGGACAGATTATATTCATCAAAGTGAATATGAAGAGAATGCCATCATGCAATTATGTAGTATGTTGCCAGATCAATCACTGAAAATCCCAGACAAGAGTTTTATATTCAGTCTTGATAATAGCAGTCTAATGGAGCATTTCCTTGGCTTGGTAAATATCTGAATTCTGTTATTTTTGATATTACAGTTATGATAGATAGAGCAACTGTAGCGCCCAATCTGCAGTAATGCTACTCACTGGCTTTATTAACTGCTGCTTCAACAATAGGTGAAAACTATTTTTTTAAATGTAATTAGCTAAACAAAAGATTAGCACTGGTATCAATGTAAAATATTTGTTTACAAGAACAGCCTTAGGAAACTGGAGGAAAAGCTGGACAATTGAATAAAGATTTCCCAGCCCACAGAAGGAGAGGAGGCGTCAAAGGCATTTCAGAAGGGACCCTCCCTAGTTTTCCAGAGAGTAAAAGAAAAGGACGGGAGAAATATTTTCAGATTTGCAAGATTCTATTAATTCAATCTTACAATAGAATATGCAATCATGGCTATGTTTCTTGTATAGCAATAGCACTTAGACTTATATAGTGCTTTACAGCTCTCTCTAAGTGGTTTATAGAGTCAGCATATTGCCCTCAACAATTTAGGTCCTCATTTTACCCAACTCGGAAGGATGGAAGGCTGTACCTGCACCAAATCAAAGACTATGGATATCCAAGAAAGAGGAACTGGGATAAGCTTGAACTTGGTCCATAACATACTTGGCATGATACCTGGGCTGAAATATATATGATATATATATTGATACACACAATGATTTTTCGCATGCTACTAGTCCGGAAGTATGAATTCATACAACCATCGCTGTAAGAAGAATGGGCACTGAAGCTCTTATCAGCTTTCCAAGGAACTGTCAAATGCTATATGTTTTCAACCCTGTTCTAGTTTTTAAACCTTGATAAATAAAGGAAGTCTTACTAGCAATCAAAGTTGAAACTTATGTGGACAATTCAGTGGAAAAAGGGCCAGAATCTGGTATGCTTCAAAATATGGACCAGACAATGGACAAAGGAAGGTACGCTTTTTATTGTATGTCCTAAAATAATCAAAGGTAGAATTCAAGAATCATCCCATATCTAAACAGAATGATTTTGAAAATCTGAAATAGTCCAGCTTTTTAAAGGAGACTAATTATAGTACATTTTAAGGATCTCTGGCATGAAGCTCCTGTAGGAGCAATTTCCAGCTAGTATGCTTGCCTGGTAATGTTTCAGGGTGCCGTTGATAAGAAGTGAGGACTGCTTATCCACTCTCTCAGCAATTGCGTGAGCCACTGTATAGTAAGACTGAGATCCCCTTTCACTGTACTGCATGCTGTACTCGTCATCCACATCTTGTTTTGCTGTCCTATAAAGCAAGGAATGATTTGTTTTTAATTTCACATTGATGACTTGTTTGCCATTTTATTTCTTAAAACATGCAGAAATCCGATCTAGAAAGGGGAGGGTGCCACATGCTTTGCTGTCTCTGCTCTCCCAAATTACTCACTCAATGATTTGTTTAGCGTCTTTTTCTGAAACATCTTCAGTGTTGGGATCCAGATGTATCTTTTCATCTATTTCTTGTCTACTTGATTCATCTTCATCTTCCTGCACAGGGAAAAAACCCCCAACAACCCATGAAGTCAATCCCACATGAAACACTTATCAGCAAGAACTCCAAAGGCCAGCTACAATTTTCCATTATGTTTTGCTTCCCTCCTCAATTTCCTCTCCCTTGTAAAACAAAAAACTGCCCCACTGAGATTTATAGAGAAGTACCTTTTGTTAGTTAAAAAAAAGAGTTTAGCCTGATTATAGGAACTTGGTTTTATAATGAATAAATAAATTTGCAACATATAATTCCTGATGCTTTTAAAATAACCAGTGGAGGTGATTTTGTGGGATTGTTTTTTTTCAAACAAAAATTATTCTGGCTTTATTATTTTTATTAATAACGTAAAGTGGCAAACATATCTAATACTCTTTCCTCCTCCTATTGGAAAAACAATTTGCCTGTTAAATAGATTGGGCTGTGAGAGAGATTGACAGGCCCAAAGTCATCCAGCCAGTTTTTCATGCTAAAGGCAAGGAATAGAACTCAGAACCAGTCCAAGTCACTGGGCATGACACCAGCAGAATATATTACATGTTTTCCATGTGTAGTATTTCTCACACAGTTTTTCCACTATAGATAACCTCAGGTAACTTAAACATTTTCTACTTTTAACCATAATTGGAAGAATTCAGAGCTTAGTCCCTAAAATAAATTATTCTGCTGGGTCAAAACCTCTATAATGGAAAGGAAGGATTAGCAACTATAAGACTGGGACCTTGAGATCCCAAAGCAAAAGCAAAAAAAATGGTACAGTAAATAAATCTTACAGATTTAATAAAAACTCCAAACACTTTCCATTGTGTTGCTCTAGAGCAGAGGTTCCCAAACTTGGCAACTGGCTGGAGAATTCTGGGAGTTGAAGTCCACAAGTCTTAAAGTTGCAAGTTTGGGAACCTCTGCTCTATAGCAATGCATATCTACTTTCCTAACTATTACTGGCAGTAGTTTTAATGGCAGTTTTAAAAATTACTGAACACATCCTTGGCTGCTAACATCACAAAACGAAAACAAAAAAGTCTCCCCAATCCCCCCCCCCCACTACCTTTCCTCTTCTAAACCATTTAATGAGAAACTGACTAAAATATAATAATTTTCAGACAAGCTACTGTATATGAAGGAAAAAATATTCAAGAAGACTTATTACCAATTATATTAAAAATTAACAATCTACATCAATTTTGACGAACTGCAATATCCTTAAAACTAAAACCCCATTACTTACTGTGATTAACAACCATCAGTAATCAAAAAGAAATCTGGCATCCTTCAGTTGCTTAAAGATTTATAACTAGCTATTTTTCCAGTTAGTTAATTAGGTTATGGTACTGTAATTTACGACCCAATTGAAACATTTTATTTAGACAAGAAAAGTCACACAAATTAGTATTATTATGGGTTATTATTGTTATGGTAGAAACAAACTGGGAGACTGCATAATACACGGTGGATTTTATTTTAATTAGGTTCTTTGTTTCTTTATTTATTGGGATTTCTATTTCTGCTCTAAATTATACAACCTTGTGGCAAATTAAAACAGCAAATTAAAATAATATATAACAGTAAATAATAAAATAAATAAACCTGATCATTCATCAAACCAAAGAAACAATATGATGCCTAAATAAACTGACTATGGACACCATCAACTTGGATAACTTCTAACTACTAAATTCCCTATGGAACAGCTGCTTTCCAGAAGAATTGTGTTTGTTTGTGATAGTGACAAAATATCTATAGCTTGTGTTTAGGATGAGGGTGGAGGTTTGTTGTCTGAGCTTGTGGATTGGTTTCTGAATGTTTCGTTACTAGGCTAGGTAACATTGTCGGTGGTAAAAGTAACCCCACACACCATTGTGGTAGTCTATTCGGGTATTTATCTTGCAGTATTAAAGAGTTGTACTTCAATAGTTAAGATTTGTTTTTTGCATGCTTATTTTTACTCTGTTATCAAAAAAAATATTCTTCTAGATAAAGAGCTACATCAAGAAAGAGTGTTCACTTACATCTTCTTCATATTCTGAGCCACTTTCATCTTCACTGTCTGACCTGGGAGCAACTTCATAGCTGGCCAGGGAGAAGCAGGTGAAACAGTATGAGTAAGGGAACTCCTCCAAAATAGCAACCCTTTAAAAATATTTCTAAGAAAAAAGTATTTCAGAGAAGTACAAAAATAATATTAAAGATATCAAAGCAATCAATTATGGGAGAAATCATTCATAGACTTCCAGAGGAAACAAATTGGCTCACAGTGCTAGAATTATTGCTCCACAACAACTAGTCACAATGGGCATAGTTGATTACATCCATCGTGTTCTGTTCAAAAATGTGCTCAGAGTTGACTTTCTCAGAAAAATGCACCCCTCCATAAGTAAATATTTAAGAAAGATCCATAGAAGCTTGTGCATTGAGAAATAAATAGATTTTAATAAACATATAATAGTATAGCTGCATATTAAAAGCATGTTGCAGATAACAAAAGTTGCAACTTTTTGAGCAAACAGTGGCCAAACACAATACATAAAAAACCCCAACAATGCTAATATGGATGGGGTTTAGAACCATTTACATGTGTGTAAATTAAAAAAAAAAATCGGCAAATACTTAAGCTGCATGACTGTAATGCAAAAGTATTTGGGTTGCGCGTTAGTAGGTAAACCAATTACTTACCCTGGGTTCATTTCTAACCAAGCATCCAATTGACTTGCTTTTGGAGCTTCTGGTCCAAGAAGGACTTTGCCTGTTTCTGTATGAGTTACCTTGACCGGGAGATCACTCATCTGACTGCTCTCATCTATGAGCTAAATATTAAGGAGAAGCATACATTTGAATTTGTATAGACAATAGGATTCTGTGAGACAAAGAGTGAAAATAGGTTCAAAGTTCTTAATATCCCACCATTTATTTATTTAGACCCATGCTGAGAACCCAAAATTAGGAAGGATTTAAGAGGACAAAAATGTGCCTACTCAAAAAAGACTTGGGACTTACTCCCTTTCAAACCAAACCCTGCATAATGTATGTTGTCATGTGATGCAATCTGACTGGAGATACCCCGTGTGCAACCCTCAATCTTCATAAAGTTTGTAGCTTGATGAGGGAGAAAGTATGCCAGGTCAGAGAGTAACATGGATAGATTTTTAAAAAAATTAACAGTTTATATTTTGGTGGAAATACTGTTATAACTTTAAATGTCTTCGATACTCAATAATAAAGGAGATAGGTTTCATAGGGTAAGTTTAAAGGTTAGGACACTAAGAACTGCTTTGTTGCCTCATTGTGGAAGGGAATGCTCCTGGAAGAGGTGAGCAAAGAGCATCAGGACTGGATGCTAGGAGTTATACTCCCAATAGTATGAACTCATCCCAGCTGTTCAGATAAAGGAAGCAGACATCTATATCAAGAACTATAGCAGGCATCAAGAAATCAAAGACCGCTTGGAAGAAGACAATGGTGTTAATAAACGGCAGATTATGGGCCCCTTAGACTGGATATTGCTAAAGGCCTTTTAGAGTACTACAGACAGTCCCTGACTTATGACTGATTGTTTAGCAACAGTTCAAAGTTATAACAAGCCTCCTAAAAGGGATGTAAAATCTGGTTTCCAAATTCTGACATCAGACCCTCTCCTGCATTCATGTGACTGCATTTTGGGCGCTTAGCAAGTGGCCCTCATTTGCAGTGCCCATGATGTACAGTTTCTGGCAAAACACAGGCCCACAATGAACACTGGGTTCATTTAACTCCCACTGCAAAATAAAGAAAAAGAGGCCCAGTTATGTGGTGATTTGCTTTACAAGCATCATGGGTTTTGATCGTAATTGTTAGGACTATCTGTAATAATGTTTAGGATGTGGCTAAATTAAAGCTTTAGTTGCTGCTGTTACCATGAAAGAAAAGAAAACCTGAAGCTGCAAATGGAATTATAGTTTGACTTTGGAATGTAGAAAGCATGAAGATGGTAAAGTTCAAGCCGGTGAAAAGTGAACAAACTACAAACTGACATCTTGGACATTTGCAAATTGACATGGATAGGAACTGACACTTTAAATCAGGAGATCATACTGTTTACTACTCAGGGCAAAAAAATAATAGCCAAGAAGGATATAGCAAAAATAGTGTTTGGATAGGCTACAACCAAATAACATCAGTAAGTTTTCACAGTCAATCATTTAACATTACAGTTATTCAGGTTTAGGTCTGAACCACAGATGCAGGTAAAGAAAAATTGTGGGTGTTTTATGGTCAAGTTCAATCTGAAATTGACAGAATATGCAAGCAAGATCTGGAAACAGTCTGCAGTTTGGAGATTGTAATGCCAAAGTTAAAATGGTAAGGAGGAAAACATAGTTGGCCTGTTCAGCCTAGGAAACAGAAATGAAGAAGTAAAGTAAATTATGCATTTTTGCCAATTTAATGATGCCTTTATTATTAATAAATTCTTCAGACAACAAAACAACAGTTATGTACATGGTTATCGCCAGAAGAAGCACAAAGAAATCAAGGTACAAGGAAATAAAAGAGCTCAGTTGTAACAGCAAAGACATAATCAAAAGCTGTGGAACAGATCATGTGAACTGCTTGTATGCAAGTTCCAAATCAAAGTAAAGCCGAAGAACAAAGCCAGCCAGTTTCCAAGACATGAGCTTGACCACAGATGCATCATTTTCAAGAACAACATTGGGAACTGCAACGAAGGCCAGAACTACATTTATAGCCAAGGAATGAAATCTAAGATGTCAAGAATGAATGTGAAAAGAGACTGCCAAATACCAAGAAACAGAAGAAATCAAACTGGATATCAGAACAGATGGTGAACACTGCCAGGAAGAGAAGAGAAGCCAAGAAAGACAAAGATCTCAGGAAGGAACTTAACAAAGAATTTCAGAGAACTGTTAAAAGAGGCAAAGGAGCTGTACTACAATTTTGGTAGAGAAATATAGTGTGGAGATAGACCAAAACCAAGGGAAGTCCTTTGAAAAATGTCTGAAGGAGCTTCCAACCTTAAATTGGACACCAACGGATAGATAGTGACCAATCCAACGAGGAACAAACAGATGGAAGCAGTACACTGAAACTGAGTGTAACCAGATGTCAATATCTAAAGATACTTTGGAAGATATTCTAAATTTATAAGAACTTCTAATGAAGATAAAATTAGCACTACAGCAATCACCAAACTGGAAATCTACAAGAACTGATGGAATATCTACAGAAATACTGCAAGCAACAGAAGAATCAATAATGGTTGCAACCAAACTATGCCAGCAAATCTGGACAACAGATTGACATTGCCAACAAATTAGAAGAAGTACCAGTAGCAAAGAAAGGAGATTTACGTGATTGCATAAAATTCTCTATTTCACATGTTAGCAAAGTACTTGTTAGGATCATCTAATGCAATCTTGCTCAGAAAAGGGAATGCCAGATGCTCAAGCTGGTTTTAGAAAAGGCAGAGGACCAAGAATCACTATTGCTGATGCACCCTGGATAATTGAGAAAGCCAAAGAATGCACATAAGAAATCGACATGTAGTTCATCAACTCTAGAAAGGCCTTGAATGAATCGATCCGAATTGTGGAATGTCTTGAAGAAACTGCGATTCCTAGAATATATCATTGTCTTCATATGAAACATATACAAAGAATAGGGACATATCAACCAAACAGAAGAGTGACTCCAGGTTGGCAAGTGGATGAGAAAGTACTCAGCTCCTCCTTCCCTCCCTGTCTCCTTTTATTCTTTATTCAATCTATATGCTGAATATATAATGAGGGAAGCAGTATGGATGAAGATGAAGATGATTTTAAGATTGGATAACATCAATAACCTGCCCTATGTTGGCGATGCTATTTGGATAACTGAAAATACAAATGATCTACAAAATCAAGGAGTGCAGAAAAAAGAACACGAGACTACATGTTGTCTTCCTTAAAATAAGGAAGACTACGCTAATGTTAATTGTAGAATAATCAACCTGAGAAGTGACAAGACATTGAACTAGTGGACCCCTTTTGCCTTTTAAGATCAACTATTAACATTAACAATAATTTAAAAAGGCATATGCTAGGATTTGGTACGGCTTTCCCTGTGCACATTCTATGGAAGTGGCAGTTGGAAAGCAAGACACTTTTAAATTTTGGTGTTGGACAGGACTCTTGAGAATATCAGGAAAACAAACAAATGGATTGTAGAACAAATCAATCCAAAATTCTCCCTTGGGAGAATGTTGTTTTAGAAATATTTTTTTCAGAATATGACAGGTTCAATCTGTCAATAGTTTGGAAACATTATGCAAAGGATAAGCTTCTTTAAGAATGCTAGGGACATTAATAATGTTAATAACACTAGGACAAGTGGAAGGAAAAAGAAGATGATCAGCAGCATGGTGGATGGACCGAATTACAACAGCAATATGAATGAAACATTAAGAGATATAAAAGGCCAGGTTGTGAATAGATCATTTTGAAGAAAGTTTACCTATGCAATTGCTAAGAGTCTATCTTAACTTGATGGCAGTTCATCAATTCAACGCTATAAAGCTTACCTACTGACCTTTAAGTTAGTCTCACTGTTTTCAGTGAGACTTTCTTTCCAAGGCAACATGCAACGATATGTATTGTGGAATAAGCCTCTTTGACTGCAGTAGGATTACTTTCAGATATAACTGTACACCAGATTATCTCAATGGCTTATAAAAACATCTCAGTCATTTTAAGTAATCTTGGGGCAAAGTTTCAAATAATAATGTGTGTCATATTTCTAGCATAAGACATCAGCATAGAAACATTATGGTTATTATAGTGCATTCTAGCATGCTCATTAGTGAGATAGCTCATTAAGTAGAAGTGTACTCATTAAAAACTTCAATTAGATGTGTTGGACAAAGTGTCTTGCATTAAACCAATTTACTAGACATCTTATTGCATATGACAAAAGAAAGCATACGGTAAATCTACTAATGTAAATGTGGCTGATTAAACAGACTGTAATAATCCAATTTACTGATGGAGGGAAAAGCTAAAACTGTGTTTTTTCAAGTTGCAAAAGCAAAATATTTTGTCGCCGATTCCAAAATATAATTTTAAATGATGCCAACTGTATGGATGTTAATATGAAATATACTATTCTCTAGCCTATACAACTGTAACCTCCAAATTATATATTAAGAAATCATGATCATTAGGATTTTCTTTAAAGTTTTCTTTATTTATGTTGCATTTACATAACTGGTAACCTCACGCTTCAATCTATCATTTACAATCAATAGGAGGCAACATCTATGCAATTAAGCTAATGTTAATTTACATCCCTCTTTTTCTATGTTCTAACCTTGTATATACAACCTCCTTTGAATATGATGAGGGGTAAAAATAATATCAAAAACACATACAATTTTAAAATAAACACAGCATATATTTACAAGCCTAGACTTAGTAAGTAAAACTGAATATACAAGATCCTTCTGCTGATGAGAAATTAAAGGCAAATTAGTTCTCCCAGTTCTCACTTCCCCTTGCAAATCCAATATAGAGCATGTTAGATGAGAAAGGGATTCCAGGGTCAAGAGAGAACTATATGGATTAAAGTTCCTTTGTTGAAGAACTTTTAAAATTTAGGATCTTATTTTCTATAATTGGTTTTACTACCATTGAAAAAAGATGTTACATAGAGGCTTCATTATCTGTACCATAATTTATAAATAGGACTATTGCTTTCTAAAACTATCTATAATTCATACTGAGGAAAATAGTTCTTTGTGTTAACCTTGTTGCCCCACTGCTCCCAAATTTATTAAAATACGAAACGTGACATTTTGTTTAGCATTATAGTAACAGAGGTGAATACATTTGAAATACTTCCTCAGAAGAAAATAGAATTCTTACTTCACCATCAGGACCAAGTCCAGATCCTATTCCTTCCGTGTTGTCTTCTACCTTCTGAAATAAAAACACATGGATAGTTAATATTTCAGCAGAAATGCTCTTTAAAAATATTTAAATTGTGATTTTCTTAGGTGATGGTGGAAAACAAACACTGAAGTTACACTGATTTCATATTAAGTATAAACAAAACAATACATTTTCCATCTGCATACTATCTCTAGACTAGTCCCCTTATTTAAAGCAAGGAATGAAATGCTATAATTACATCCTGCCTTAGAAACTGGAACTTGTTCATAATTTAATTATGTTCAGAAATGAATCCAGTTCGTCTTTTATTTCATCATTTATATCCCACTTCTAATTCAACAGACCCCCACACAATATATAGGGAGTCCACGACTTATAACCACAACTGAGCTCATAATTTATGTTGCTAAGTGAGAAATTTGTTAAGTGAGTTTTCTCCCATTTTACAATTTTTCTTGCCACATTTGTTGAGTGGATCACTGCAGTTGTTAAACTAGTAACACAGTGGTTAAGTGAATCCCTACTGACTTTGCTTGTCATATGGTGGCACAAGGTGATCACATAACCCTGGGGCACTGCAACCATCATGAATATGAAGCAGTTGCCAAGCATCCAAAGGCAAATCATGTGACCATGGGCTGCCACAAGAGTTGTACATATGAAAAATGGTCATAAGTAACTTTGTTCAGAAACAAACTGTTGTAAGTCGAGGACTGCCTGTACGTTTTAAAACCAATATATTTAGGAGTAGTTAAAAAAAAAAAACTCTTTTAAGTTCCAAATGGATGGACTGTTGCCTTTCCAAACAACAAGACAGCAAGGACCCTGGCAACATCTCAGGGATAGGTAATTCCGGAAAGTCAGGGCCAATACGAAAAAGGCCTGCTTTCAAGCTACTGTCTGAAAGGAAACTGCACTTGCAAGCCAATCACGCACAATAAGCCAACCTCCATTTGAAGAGTATGGTTCCACATTATGACACAAGGACCCAAGCCATAGAGCTTTAGAAGTAATACATTCACTCTGAATTATGGGTGAAGATAAAATGGTAACCAGTGCAGCAGCCATCTAGATGTCCCATTCCTAAGGTGGATCTCCCCCACCTTCAGAGTACCACACTCTGTACTAATGGAAGCTTCTGAGATGTCTCCGAGTGGGGAGGGCACTGCAGTACTGCAAATTTTATCAGCCTGAGCATTTAGCTCTGAAAGCTTTCCCCAGCAATTCCTGCTGCCATCCGCGCCTTGGGCTGCGTTTTCCTTCTACTCAATTTCATTTCTAGATGTGCCCATCTTGGGAATGAAGAAGCCAGGATGGGAGGAAGAATGCTACTAATGCTCTCAATCTCTACTCATTGACCAGCGGATGTTAACTCCTAATAAATGTGCAGAAAAAAGAATTATAAGTATTAGGAAACTTTTCTGCTGAGTTGGAAAAAGATTATTGTTTGATTTTAAAGATGGATTTGGGGTTGAGAGGTGGGCACATGTTAATGCATACTCTGCAAATAAGTTGCTTTTAGCAGTGGATGGAGGAAAAATAATTTCTACAGAATGAAAAACAATTGATTTTAAAAAGAGGTAGGGCCAATGGTTTAAATTTGTAAGCAATCCTCAAATAATCATCTTAACACCACCAAATTAATTTTTAGCTGCCTCTACCCCTTCTGGGGAAATGCAGTGCCGCCTATCACAACTGTGGCTCTTAAGAGTCTTTGTAAAAGGATGCCAATTGCTGGTACTATTTTGGTGAATGTGAGTAGAAGCTCCATTTTATTCATACCTCCTAAAGGTATGGAGTTTTGAAACAAGAAGAAAGTGTGTTTCCATCCCACTGTTTCTTCCCAGTGAGCTCTTCCTGCATTCAGGTAAATCCCTGAACAAGCATTTTGCTGCTTCTTGCAAAATTCTAACCAGAGATCCTGCTCAGGAGCACCCTCTGGTATGGAGAGAAGTCTATGATTTGCTAGACCTCACTGAAGTAGACCCCATCAAGAAGTTGGTAGGGGCAACAAAGGCTGCAATATTGGTTAGCTGGGTAGTGACAAAAAGGAAGGAGAGCTATGGGCATCTGTGCTGCATCAAAGATCTTAGAGAACTGTAAACACTTGAAAGGTGGCAGGTGTGTTTCTCTCTAGCCTAACTGCTAAAACCCTATTCCGGCTTTTATTTACCTTGTTTTCTTCTTTTCCTGGTAGTGGTACAAAATATAGAAAACTATTTACACAAAACCTGGCAGAAAGCCAATGCCTACCAAATCCTGGTGGCAGGCAGGTGCAGAAAGCAGATAGCTCTTGCATTGCCGGAAAGCTTATTTTAACAGCAAGCAGCCTCTGCAACTAAGAGGAGGCCTTCTATATATGAAAAAGGGCCTGTAATGTCACACCTCCTCCTCTTAATTAGCTCTGTTAAAAAGAGCTGCTCAGAACTGAGAGTTTAAACAGGACTTCACATGCAGGGTACTGATGTTAAGCACAAAGCAGCCACGTATTATCCTGCATATGAATAATGCCCAAGCATATAAAATTGCCATGGAAGACCATTAAGCTTTTAATGCAGAAATAGCAAAGAAAAAGTGAAAACAAACTAGATGAGAAAATATTTGTAACAGAAAGGCTAGATAACACATTTACAATTCTTTAAAAGTTTATCAGACCAGAACATTGTAATTTTACAAAAAGAAACACCTTGCTTTGAATTTCTTATAATTCTTAGACACTCACTTAACTTGGTTAGGACCTGAATTATTAAATTCTACCAGTGCTAGATTGTGAATCTAACTGCCAATTACCCACACATAATAAGGTTTATGCTTTAGGCATCATGTTATATTTACGTATCAATGAGTTAGAACACTTCATATTATCAAGTTCCTTATCACAGATATTCCTAACTATATTTCTAGTGAGCAAGAGTGATTTGTTCTGATAAAAACATTTCATTAGTTAGGCAGTAATGTGTTAATATTGAATGATCCCGAGTTCAATCAATTATATGTCACCCTAAAGAATGTTAAAAACAACTTTAAGTATACTTTACATCTCCTTTTATTAAAAAAATAATAATGTTTATGATATGAAAGGATAAGGGGTAATTTAAAAAGAAGTCATTTTTGTACATTAACCCGTTTTAAATATTGAAAACACACCAAAATGCTTCTTTCAGGAGCCCATTTAAAAATATGTACGGTAATTTATAAAATGAGCCAGGGTCAGATTTTAACGAAACATGAGCGTGTACAATATAATGAAATGTAGGTCATTTCATTTCCATTTTTTCCTCCTGCCATTAGACTTGCCCAGCTTATTAAGGTCCCTTCCCCAAGGTACAGGGATATAACAAGCAGCATTCAGAAGTGGGAGACTCTAAAAATCTATCTACCAAGAAGATAAAAGCAAAAGCCTCTAATTTGGATTCAACAACAAACATTTATGCTTGTATCACCTCAGGTTTTGACTATTTACCACTATTTTCAGAAGACTGCTTGGAATGTATATAGTACATACCTCCCTTGAGTGTCCTTTTCTTTCTCTATGTCAATGCTTTTCAACCACAACAACTTTAAGATGTGCAGACTTCAACTCCCAGAATTCCCCAGCCCATATACAGGCCCTCAACTTACAAAAGTTCACTTAGTGACTGTTCAAAGTTACAACGGCATTGAAAAAAGTGGCATGACCATTTTGCAGCATCCCCATGGTCACATGATTTACATTCAGATCCTTGACAATTGACTCAGTTGCAGTGTCCAGGAGTCATATAATCATCTTTTGTGACTGTTCTGACCTAGGCTTCCTAAGAGCATGAAGCAAACTCCTTGTCCCGACAAAAAACCCTTTTATTAATTTACTGTGAATTCTGCTCATTCACATCCAGCAAAGCCTTTCAAGGGAGGATTTATAGTCACAGACCTTATTTGACTTGGAGAGCTGATAGGCCGATATCTGCAGAACTTGGCAAGGCATCTCGGAGAGTCACAACCAATTAAGCAAACTAACTATCTCCTGCAAAATCCACTCCCTGTTCGCTCCTTTTTTATTTCCTCTGGGAGGGGCAATTTATCATCCACCTGGGGCCTTATTCCCAAGTCAACCCCTGTTCTTTAGCTGTTCCCTTCATCTGCCAACTCTGTGCATGTGCACACTGGGAACAGGCTCCAGCTGTTCGTCTGCTTCACTGATGTTTGACTCTGAAGGCAGCTGATAGCTGGCATACGGCTCTGGTCCCCTCTCTGCCTCCGACACAGAGCCCTCATCAGAGTCTTCCCCAGACTTCAGGACTGGCCCATGTTCCTCCTCAACCTCCTCACTCTCCAAATCTGCTGCCAGCTCCGCTAGCAAGCCACAACAGTAACATTTTGACAAGCAAAGTCAATGTGGAAAGCAGATTCACTTAACAACCGTGTTACAAATTTAACAACTGCAGTGGTTCATTTAACAACCATGGCCAGAAAAGTCATTAAATGGGCCAAAATTCACTTAAATTTCTTAGCAACGCATATTTTGGGCTCAATTGTGGTCGTAAGTTGAGGACTACCTGTACTAGGTTCACACACCTCAAACCTGCTGAGGTTGAGAAACACATGAACTATTGGAGGCAAAGTATATTGTTATGGCCTGAGTGTGTTGATTATAATTAGAAACTTTGGAGATTACAACTTAAAAGATGTTTAAAATATCCTTATGTTGTCCTGCTTGAAAAAAAATAAAGTTAGCAATAACTAATCTATATAGATGCAGGGTCAGACATAATTTAAATATGTGTAATGAGTTAACTTTATTGTCTGATCCTCTCTGGTTCCCAAACTTGTTCCACCAGGTGGCAAGGTTTGGAGGGGAAAAGTAGACCCGTTCACTACTAAAGTGCTGTTTGTAATATGTCCCATATGTTTTGGAATGAGCTGGAGAGAGGAATTTGGCATAACAGATCAGATGCTTTTTTTATTTATTAGTATCTGCCAAAATGTGCCTTTAAAAAAAACCCTGAGAAAACCTTCTATAAAAATGCCTTGGAAGAAAGCAACTGCATAACAAGAGATTTCTTTAAAAGTCTTTTCAGCAACAACTAAACTTTATACTTGCCTTCTTTCTTCTTCTCCTCTTCTTTTTTTCTTTGGCAGCTTGTGCTTGCTTGTGTTCCCACACCAAATTTGTCAGATTGGCCACATATTCATCAGTTTGCTGCAGCAGATAGGCTAGACGTCTGTCTTTTTTCTGATCAATGAGTTTGCGGTAGCCTTCTTCATCTTCAGCCTAATGGCATGAGCAAATGAAAATTCACATAATGTCAAAGGGAAAGGATCAATTTGTGTAGTCCTGGATAGCTAGTATTGCAACTAGTATTGTATAAAAATATTTTTTAAAAATAAATTTGTTATTTATATACATTAATTATATCTTTTTATCTTTTTTATGTGGTCCAAGACTTCTTCCCTCAAAGTGGCCCAGGCAAGCCAAAAGGTTGGGCCCCCAATGGTTGTAGAAATGCGGTTACAAATCAGGTCTACAAATTAGACTGTTCTTCCTAATCTAGGGGTATCAACTGATCACTTTATTGTTATTTAAGACATACAACATGGTGATGATTATCGAAGCAATCAGTGCAGAGTCTAGTGAGTCTACTGTTTTTTAGAGACGAGATGGGTAATATGTTTATGTTTATGAACTTCCATCTTCGACAATTCCTAGCAGTAATCAAACCAAGCTTTGATTTGGGATTTGGAGTTCAATAATATTTGGAGAGAATAAACATACCAGGCAAAACTATCAATCTACTTCTTTCCCCTCACTGTGTGGAGTTTACAGTAAACACTCTTGGAAAATCTTGATTTGGGTTGAAAATTCAATTAAACAAACGTCACTGATAACAATGACATTCCAAAGTTTATCATGATCAAACTACTGTTTTGACATGCTACTCATTTTCAAAACATGCCCGAGAATAGCAAATAGCTGAAACATTTAATTTTTAGTATGATTCAAATATATCTGAAAGGGAAGGAAACAAAAGAGTTTGAAGAATTTAAGAGACAGGCTATGGTATGGCAAAAATTTCTATTGAGCAACAATCAATCTCTAAAAATGAAATATATAAAATATTAGATTATCATCTTAGTATGTCTGGGAACCAGGTTCAGATAACTGTATAATAAACATTTCTTCATTTATTTTCTTCATGTAATCCAACATAAAGATGGAAATGTGTTGGGGAGGCAAAGGATCCAACCAACAAAGCTGTCCTTGGGGTACACTCCCTTGAATCTTTCTTTGATAACTGGATAGCACCAGAATACATCTTTATTGCCAGGATTTTTAAAACATAAAGCATATTGGAACTGTCATGAACTGCTGCACCTATGTTCATTTGCCTCTAAATCATGGGTGTCAAACCTGCGGCGTCATGTTGCCATCATGTGACGTTTCATGACATTTTCCCCCTTCATGGAGCTGGGGGAGGGTACCCGACGCATGACACATCTGGGCTGTTTGACACTCCTGCTCTAAATCCAGGTGTATCATCTGTTTAACTCCTGTATTTTTGAATGAATATTTTAAGGAATTCTAAAGGAACAGGGTTAATATAATTTTTCCTTTAAGCTTCTCCTCTGATCCCCAAAACAAGAACTAATGTTGTCTGTCTCCATGATTGGTTATATCACATCTTACCATCAGCCTTCTCATTCGTTCTTTCTCAATCCTCTCTGTTTCTTTCTTCTGTTCCCGTTCTGTGTTGGCATGCCAGGTAGCCACAGCTTTGGAAAGTTTCTGAATTTTTCCAGCCACTGACCGATGGTATTCTTTAAAATCTTTAGCATGCTGTAAAATGCTATTGAGATATTCCTGTTGAAATAATAGTAAAAAAGTCAACTGAAGGGCAGTAACCAACAAACTTAGCAAAATCACTTAAGTATATGACAGCAGTATTTTTTATTTAATTTTTTATTCAATGCAGAACAGCTGTAAGTAGCAAGCAGTATTCTATATGAGGATGAACTGAAACTCTTAACAGTCTTCAATATCAGCAAAACTGGTTATGTCTGATGGGATTTGAAGTACTATGTTGTTTCTATCTTGAGAACTGAAAAGACAAATGGCTACATATTGTTTCTCAGAAATATGCTTCTGGTTGCACCCCAAACATTACTGAACATATCACTAATAAAAAATAGGGTGAATAAAACTAAATTTATCTTAACTAAGCTCAATTAATAGGATTATAACTCATGTAGTTAGTAATATTCCCCTTTCAGTTTTAGTAACATAATTTGGATTAGATTTGAAGTTTTGGGCTTGCGTATACAATCTTGAGGATGCATGCTGCAAAGAAAAAGGCAAGTTTAGGTAGATGGATGGATGGATGGATGGATGGATGGATGAAGTTAGGATGAATACTCAAAGATATGAAGGCTAAATTACATGTCTACTTCAAAAAATCCTCTTTTTTGCAGTGTAAGTAAATCTAGAATAACTGCTGAATTGCCTATAATTGCGTATTAAAAGCTCACTGTAGTTTATATTTTAACAAAACTGTCAAAGACAAAAGTCTGCTATTCAATTCATTTCAGAAAGCCAGTTCAGTTTAGTGGCTAAAAGCAGTGGGCTAAAGACTGGAAAACTGAGTTCTATTCCTGTCTTAGGTTCAAAGCCTGCTAGATTATTTCTCTCTCTCTTAGCGCCTATGATGCAGAAATGGCAAATCACTTCCAAAAGTCTTGCCAAGAAGATTTTAAACTCCAGCGACTCATCCAATCAGTTGCCACAAGTCAAAACGACTTGAAAGATTTGATGCATATATAGGCATATATGTACATACATATTGAGAGGTGAAACCTGGCAATTTTTAGAGTTTTGATGCAGGCTTTTAATATTACCATAAAGAGTTAGCAAAAATTCAGATAATCATCACATGCCAGCAAAGAGATGCAGAAAACTTGAATTCTTTGCTGGCACTGGAATTTATGAAGCCCAGTTACGGCAGCCTGAATGCAACCTTTCCTCCCTATTTTTCTGCCTCTCTTGATTTATAGTTATTTCAGCAGCTGCCAGTTTCTTGAAAGGCAATTTCTTGAAAGGAGAGACACTACAGATTTTTCTTACTGCAGAAGCTAAAGTATCTGACCCTCTGGCTTCTGTACTGAGCAGATTCTGTGGTAACAATTTCTTGTGAGAAACAGGGCTTTTCAAAAAGAAAAAAAGTATCTTTCTTCAAGGGCCAGTGGCTTTTGAACCTTTTTCAATACAAAGGTTATAAGCTATGATATTCTGCAATTGGATACGGTGTTTCCTATATAGTAGTTAATAGGCTGTAACCATGATGAGGATAGATGTTCTCTTTGGTGTGGGACAAGGAAGAGGCTCTGGTGGATCTGAACATATCTGCATATGTGGCCCCAGATCTACCAATCAGCACTTCCTGCAACTCTTTGGCTCAAAGCTTATCCAGCCTGGTGATTATCCGAACCTCCATTCTCTAAGGGCTGCATCCAAGGAAGTAGTTTCTAATCCAGCTAAAAAACATTATTAAGGACTATTTTTAGTCATTGTTTCTGGAATTATAGTTCTCAATGTGGATCTCAAAGTTCAATTCGGATATATCTAAAATGCAGAAGAGGAAATCTCCCTGTTAAAACCTTTTAATGGACACAAGCTATTTAGCATTTGTGAGATCAACTATAGATTGATTATTTCAGAAAGAGGACATCGCTTGTGTAAAAAAAACCAAAGTTCAGTTCCTAATATTTCCATTTTTTAAAAAGGTCATAAAAAGTTAGCAAGCAATGTCTGCTAACATGCCAATCAATGGAAATAGTATTAATTCCATTGGATATATTTCTACATTATAATTTCTCATTAAAAGACTCCAAATATTGAATCCACCAAAAAGAACCAGAAGCATAAAGTGGCCTCATTTCCTGAAATCTATATCAGGACAAGCTCAATTTGGTGCTGAAGAACTTTTCCAATCCAATATCTGATACTTACTAGTAGATTTGGGAGAGACTAAAAAGCCCAAATATTCACTTCCTGCCAGGTTCGGAAGTACTGAGTTTCTGCATCTATCCGTTTGTTACATATCAAAAAACACAGAATGACCCACACTGTCATTTGGATCCAAGGAAGATTATTTTTTTAATATGATTTATGTCAGTGAAGTATGATGGCAGGAACAAATGTGAACTTTCACAAAAAAAGCTAATAGATTTTTTTCAACAACGAGGAATGAGTTTCCACACAGCAACATATGCGGGTGACTGGCAAAATGACAAAAACAGTGTTGTGCCAATGCTATGCAAGCTCCGCCCCTTTCGTACGTGCATTGTGCTCTCACACACGTGGGTGAATGGGATGGAGCTCGCCTCACAATGGCACAACAGTTTCATTTTGATGAAAGCATTGGATCCTGTGGACACCTCTGCATCAGCAAATTCCAACTCTTTCAGATTTTTTCCAATTTATGCAGTGAGCTGCCGATTCATTGTGGCTCCTTCTCATTATGTTAATACACGAGACACAAAAGAAGCAGCTGGATCTTCCTCCAACCTCTGCATGGGCATTTCACTGACAAATGGACTGCGGAATAATGAAAGGCAAGCCAGCATATCTAGCAGGATATAAAAGAAATGAGTGGCCCGTTGACAGATTATTTCATCCACTTGTAGAGGGAGGAAAAACATACAAACCGAACAGTCCCAAAGTAACTGAAGGGTAAAATACCTGGTGCTTCTGTCTACGTTTTCTCTCCTGCTCTATTTTCTGTTGTTTCTCAAGTTTCTCGGTCATTCGGGCTTCCCTCAGGGTCTGCCGCTTGCTGCGTTTGTATGCCTTAGAGTTCAGAGCAGTCTCCAAAGTTGTGTCCCGACGCATGCATGCCACTACTTCTTGTCGCAGCTGTGAACCAGAAGAGATAGCATTTTAAAAGGAAATTGGGTCTCAGCAGAAATTGCACTGATAAAAAAACAAAAAGAAAGAAAGAAAGAAAAGCATTTCAAAGTGTTCTTTCCATTTTGTTCTGGATGTCTAATATAAATGTGACGGGACTTCCAGTTTCTAAAACAAGTTTGTTGATCAAATAAAGCGAGTTAATTTGAATTTGAGAAAATCTAACTAGGCAGTGCTTAACTTTAAAAGGAAACAGATTTTATCAATTGAGTCCCGGCATTTAAATGAAAAGTGGAGCAGCAGTGTCAAATTAATTTCTCTCCTGATTTTAGTTTCATAAAATAGGTCTGTACTTATTGTTCTGTTTTTTGTTTTGGTTTTGGTTGCACTGTTGTTTGTTGTGATCGGGTTGCTTTTGTAAAAAGAAAAAAGAAAAGTGAATAAAATGATTCTCAGCTTGAGGCCCATATTGTACAGCAGGTGGAATGCGAAGTCATTAAAATATAATAATTAAAATAAATAAAAGATAAAATAAAAATAATAAACTTGGAAAGAACATTCTCCTTAAGCCTAACCTGTTTTATGAAAGGTTTTAGACAGTAAAATAAATTGTGCCTAATGTTACAGAAAGTGCTGCTGGTGTTAAGACAAGCGTGCACAGATATATACAAAGACAAAATAAAACTTCAGGCCAAGGGAGATTCTGTAACTTCTGATGATAAATCTGTTGCTTGGTATCCAATCCATAAATGGTTCCTGTTTCATTATCAGCTTGCAACTTTTTAAAAAAGTGAAAGTTTTGTTTGATACACACAAACATAACAAACATTAACAAATGTTCATGTACATTTCATAATATATGATTTTATATTCCCTTTTAGCCCAATGAATTTGTTTTTGCATCCTTTTACGTATGGTAATGCTTTTTGTACGCTGAGATACTTTGGTATCATAATCTGTTCCATGCGAATCGTGAGGAAAGCCCACCCCAAGATCATCAGCAATGTTCAGGACATTTTTCTTCTATGGAAATGAAAACTCATTTGCTTCTATAACCTTGCAGGACAGGGAATTGTGTAAGAGATAAAACAGGAGCTGCAATAAATACCATACTTAAACTTAGCACTTAGATTTATATTCGCTCTAGAGTGTTTTACAGCACTCTTTGAACGATTTACAGCATCAGCATGTCCCCAACAATTTGGGGTCTCAGTTTACCAACCTTGGAAGGACAGAAGGCTGAGTCAACCTTGAGGATCAAACTCCTGGCTGTGGGCAGAGTTACTTGCAAAAGTGCATTCTAACCATTGCACCACCATGACTCAACTGCAGTTGTTGTGCTTCTCTTCTATAGGTTGAGCTCACACGAGACACATGAAATTCATTGGTGCACCAATTACTCTTTAGCTTTAAAATAGAATGACTGACATATAAAGGCCCTAAGTGTCTGATCACAAATAAATATATCTTTCCCCCCAGTATAATGCATTACCTGGCGCTGGAAATTTAGTAGCCTAAGTGCTTTCAACTCCACTGTGGCTTTAGTCCTCAGATCTGGAGGTAAAGAACCAGGTAAATTTTCTAATTCTTGAATTCTGTGTGCAATTCGAGCCTGAAGCCTAGATAGATAAGGACACAAGACAGAAAATTTAAAATAAATAAATAAATAAATGTGTCAGTTTCAAGTCTCTTTCACTATCTCTTGGCTTTTATAGTTTGCTTTATGCATGCACATCTTTTTGAACTCAGAAGACCCTGTGTTTTAAGACAAATAAAGTGAACTATTAGGGGTTTTTTTACTGTTGAATTACCCCCCCCACACACACACACACAGGTGCGCAAACATTTCGTGCAAAGAGTTTTCAAATGCTACTGTTGTCAAGCCCCACAAAGCTGGCCAATTCAAGAATGGAGAACCATTCATTTTTTTTTTTAAACTTCCCATGCTGGTTAAAAACTGTACAAGTTCTCAGATAGACTTATAACAAACCACTTAAGGTGGTGTCTCTTTCAAACCCATGTCCCTCCCCTAATACCCCTGACCCCCTTCCTTTAGTATCAAGGCATGCAGCCAAGCCCATTCTAAATGGCCAGAATTCCTGGGAACAAGGATATCATATTTATAACAGTGGTGGCTGGAGCACTTGTAAAAGCTCTCTTTTTAACATATGTGTAAAATGTAAAAACATTTTCAAGTACCATAATGACTATTTTAAGGCTACTGGACCATGCAGCATGTAATATCCATATATATAATCAAAGAATGAAAATGCAGGAACCCATAGTTTGACTTAAACATGAAGATATTCAAAACTGGGTCTCCTGGCCTTTGTTGCTGCACAAAGGCCTTATATTAAGAAATGTTAGAACAGCTGGTCTATATGACCACAGTGACAGCGTTCCAAATAATGCACCCATTGAAAGCAGAACTTCAAGGCAGGTGGATTCCTCAAAGAACAGGTTTATTGGATACATCATATTGGCACAGCCAGTGAAAACCAACTCTAACAGTTCCCACAGTTTTTACCTACTTAAAAGAGTAAAAATCCCCCCTCCCAAGTGTCACCAGTCACATCCCACTGAATGGAGCCCTGGCATCTGAGGTCTTCCTTGGCCCGGTATAAGTTCCCAGTGGTTGTTGCCTCTGCTCGGACCTTGGGCTGGGTTACCGCCAGTAGGGCGGTTTCTGTCAGCATCGCTGTGGTCTACAGGACCTCTGTAGGGGTCTGCAAGCTCTCTGTGGGAAGTCATGCCCTTTCCCCAATTCTCCAACTCTGAGGTCTTCCTTGAGTCTTCTCTGCTCCTCTCAAAAGATCAGGTGAGCAGCCGGGGCTCAGGACCCCAGAGAGTGGCTCCGGCTGGAGCGGACAGTTGGGAGAGTTGGTTTAATTATAGTGTTCTGAGTAATGCACCCATTGAAAGCAGAACTCTGAGGTTTTGTGGCACAGTCGGTGAAAACCAAATCTAACAGTTCCCATTTTTTCACCTAATTAAAAGAGTAACACCCCCCCCCCAGTTGTCACTGGTCACATTGTCCAGTGAAGATGGGTGGCAGGCTCCTCTCCTCCTTCAACAGCCACCTGTTCCATTGCCTTTAGTTCCCACAGGAAAACTTTATTTTGATTGTATCCGGGCTATCTATTTCTCCCTCCCTTCCCCCTCTCAGGCTTCGTGGCAACTATGAGGCAGCACAAGACAGCTTCAGCTAAGTTCGCATTGGAGTTGACACATACCTCTAACACATCGAGCTAGTGCAGATGAAGTGACGTTTATCTGTTATCTAGCATTGACAAACCAAGCATACAGCCTCCAGAAAAAGTTTTCCCTGTTCACAGAGTCCTTTTTTTCAGCTATGCTTGACAGCAGTTAAGTAGTCCAAGACCATCCTTCTTGGCTAAATGTAATGTTCAGCCTACAATCTGAAAGCTGTTTCAAATGGTGTATTGAGATTCTAATTAAATGGGGAGCAACTACCCTCAACTGTGGTTAAGATCCTTGCTAAAAGATTCTTTAACTGCGTTAGCAGCGAAGAGGCAAAATTGACAAGTAGTTATAGTGAAGAAATACACAACCTTCAGGGTAGTGTATTTTTCGGAGTGTAAGACGCACCAAGGTTTTGAAGAGGCATTTTTTTAAAAAAAGTAGGTAGGTAGATAGAGGGATAGAGAGGGGGAGAGAAAGAAAGAGAAATACAGTAGGTAGGTAAGTAGAGAGAGTAGTTTTGTAGGTAGGTAAAGGGATAGAGAGACAGAGAAATAGAGATAGAGAAATACAGTAGATAGGTAGGGAGATAGAGAGTAGGTAGGTAGAGGGATAGCGAGAGAGAGAGAAATACAGCAGGGAGGGAGAGAGAGAGTGTGTGTGTGTGTAGGTAGGTAGGTAGGTAGGTAGGTAGGTAGGTAGGTAGAGAGATAGAGGGAAAGAAATAGAAAGAGAGAGAGAGAGAAATACAGTAGATAAGTAGGGAGAGAGAGGGGGTAGGTAGGTAGAGGGATAGAGAGAAAGAAATAGAAAGAGGGAGAGAGAGAAATACAGTAGATAGGTAGGGAGAGAGAGGGAGTAGATAGGTAGGTAGAGGGATAGAGAGAGAGAAATACAGTAGGTAGGTAGGTAGGTAGGTAGGTAGGTAGGGAGGGAGGAGAGAGAGAGAGAGAGAGAGAGAGAGAGAGAGAGAGAGAGAAAGAGAGAGAGAGTGAGTGTAGTTAGGTAGGTAGAGGTTTCCAGGTATATTTATCCATGTGCTGGAAAAGGAAATCGCTGACAAACCTTAAGACTTTGTTTCTGCTGGCACAGCACTTGATCAATGTAATTCTTATCAGTTAAAGAGCTTTGCAAAAGGGGGGAAAAGTTTTTGCACTCTGCAAACCTCCGAAAAACGTCTCGTTTTTCACAAAAACGGGCCCATTTGTTTTCCAAATAAAAGGCATGAATAGCTTAGTGGGGAGGCTTGCAGAGTGCTCCTGGGGGGTGAGCCCCTCCAAAAAAGAGCAAAAAAATTTGCTTGCATAGCCTTATGGAGGCTTATAGAGTGCTGCTGGGGGCTTGGGGGGGGGAATGGCCCATTTTTTGCTCATTTCTGCCCTCCCCAGTCCCCAGGAGCTCTCTGAAAGCCTTCATAAGGCTATGCACGGCCATTTTGGTGAAGGGGCGGGGCTTCGGGAGGCAAAAAAATGCTGTATTTGATGTATAAGACGCACCCAGATTTTCGGCCTCTTTTTTTGAGGAAAAAAGGTGCGTCTTATACTCTGAAAAATACGCTAATTTCTAGGCCGTTAAAATGGTGTTGCAGCCACAATGGCTCATTTGTCTTAATAACTGCTATCAATATAAAGAATATATTTAAGCTCAAGCATATGCATTGGAAGAAGCTACCAACAATACCAAATTATCACCATTGCCATTAAATTGAAATCAAGTTTAAAATCTGTAGTCCTTATTTAGCATTTCCAAAATAAAAATAAATAGAAGTAAAATGATCATTATTATAAATTATGACATTTAAAAGGAAGAGGCTCAGAGTTGCTTTTATTTAATTACTATAGCATTGTATCAGACACAGAATTATAATTTATGTGGCATCTTGGAATACTTTATGACAATCTACTTTGTCCAAAAATGTAGGTATCAAATACTTAAATCATCTTCACTGCCTAATCTTTAAAACAGATGGGGGGGGAAAGGCTATTTTTATCTTATGGGGGAAATATTAAAAGCCATTAAGTCCTAAAATCGAGACACAAAGAGGAAAGCAGTTTTCTGAAGTCGCCAGTTAAAGGGCTTTGGGGATTTAAGCTAACTCTGTCCAAAATTTGTTTAATTAATCTCCAGTGTCGTTATTTGTCTTTTTCTAAGCAGAATGAGAATTCTTAAAGGGATGATAAAGATCTTCTTGCAAAAGGGCACCATCCCCTTGAACCAACTGTGCGCAACTACAGATGTTATTGGATTCCAGAGTAGGTGCCACAACTGCAGAATGATAACCCAAGGAGCACGGAGAGGCAATTAAAAAGACCCATTTGATATAATCCATTCTGCTCATCATTTCAGGACAATAACATATGCAATTTTTTAATGAGTAGTAAGGAGAAAAGAAGCTTTGCTCATAGTGGAATGACATTAAATTACACTGTACATTATTCATTTCAGAGGAATTCATTAAGATTAGAGAAGAACAAGTACTTTGTTTTGTTAAGTGTTAGGAGGGCTTTTTAAGAATTTGTGCATAAATTTATTAAACTGGCTCAGCTTTAAACTGCAAAGTAAATCGAGTTGTTATCAACATGTTAAATATGTGAAGGCTTTATATGTATTTCTTTCACAATATCTGTTGCTGTTCCCATAAAGGGATAACACTTAAGAAGTATGTTAAGCATAATGAATTTGACAGACACATCATACTGCACTTTGACCTGCGGGAAATGGCTGCAAAAAAGCATTTGAAATATTAAGCAACATCAAATACACAGGATAACTTTTAGAACATGAGAACTTATTTTTCTTCATTTTTCTGTTTTCATCAGACTTAAGAAGGATGAACAGAAAGTAGAATACAATTATTCGAATTAGACATAGAGAATGGCAGCAAGGATGATCAGAGATTAGAAATTAAATTCTGTGAAAAAAGACTGAAGGAGCTGGCTATATTTAGCTCTGGGGCAAAATCTGAGTTGGGGGCGATATGATAGCATTCTTCAAATTCCTGAAAGAATGTTACACTTGAAGAAGGTCAAGACCTATTCTCTCTTGTTCAGAAGTGCAGAACAGGGAATAATGGATTTAAAGTTACAGGAAAGAGGATTCTAATGATGGGTTAGAAAGAAAACTTTCTGACAGTTATGAGTACTTTCACAGTTGAACCAATTACTGTATCCAGAGAAGCAATGGCCTTGCCTTCATTGCATGCCTGTAACTAGAAGGTATCTGGAATACTTTAGTTTGGATTCCCCCACTGAATAAGGAGTTGGATTCAATAGGACAAATGGCTCCTTTTGCCTATATGATTTTAAGACATGCTTAAAACATTAAAGCTTGCCCAAACAAAATCAAATGAATTAACAAGAGATACTTCTTATTGGTACTTATTCCAATTTTAATCTGACTTAAATGTAGTTCCTTTCTCCCATTACTAAAATGCAAAGTTCCAGAATTATTATTATTATTATTATTATTATTATTATTATTATTATTATTATACAATTGTATCACAGCGGCCAGTTGTTTCGCCGGATTTGGCATTGGTTACTAGTCGGGCCCCACCCAGGGGCCTAGGACGTCGTAACGTATTTTCGTAATATGCGTGCAGATCCAAGCAGTGCGGCTTTTTGCATTTGACTGATGGTGATTTTGTCAATTTTTAACTGTTTTAAATGTAATTCCAGTGCTTTTGGAATAGCACCCAGTGTGCCAATTACCACTGGAATTACCACTGCTGGTTTGTGCCATAATCGTTGAATTTCGATTTTTAAGTCCTGGTATCTTGCGATTTTTTCAAGTTCCTTCTCGGCGACCCTGCTATCACCTGGTATTGCGATGTCTATGATTGTGACCTTATTTTTCTCAACCAGTGTGATGTCTGGTGTATTATGCGCCAGTATTTTGTCGGTTTGTATACGGAAATCCCACAAGATCTTGACCATCTGATTTTCGGTGACTTTTTCAGGCTGATGTTCCCACCAGTTTGTTGCTGTTTTAATATTATAATTTTTGCACAAATTCCAATGGATCATTTGTGCTACTGAATTGTGCCGCAATTTATAATCAGTCTGCGCGATTTTTTTACAGCAGCTGAGTATGTGATCAACAGTTTCATCAGCTTCTTTGCAAAGTCTGCATTTGGCATCATCAGAGGATTTTTCGATTTTGGCCTTAATGGCATTTGTGCGGATAGCTTGTTCTTGCGCAGCCAGGATTAGTGACTCTGTTTCTTTCTTTAATGTACCTGTTTTTAACCATAACCAAGTTTGTTCACTGTCCACTTTATCTTTTATTTTTTCCAGAAATTGACCATGCAGTGCTTTGTTCTGCCAACTCTCCATTCTTGATTTTATCACATCTTTTCTGTATTCTTGTTTTGTCTGTTGGGCCTTCAGTAGATTTTTGTTCTTTACTTCGATTAATAGATGTTCTTGACTTTCTTTTAAATAATCAGCCAGTGCATGTTTTTCCTCTTCAACTATTTGCTTCACTTGTAGTAATCCTCTGCCACCTGATTTTCGGGGCAGATATAGTCTATCAGTATCACCACGTGGATGTAAACTGTAGTGCATTGTCATTAGTTTCCTGGTTTTTCGGTCCAAAAGGTCCAAATCAGCTTGTGTCCAGTTAACTATGCCAGCTGTGTATCTTATAACTGGTATTGCCCAGGTATTTATGGCCTTGATTGTATTTCCACCATTCAATTTAGATTTCAAAATTTTCCTAACTCTGTTGGTGTACTCTCGCCTGACAATAGTTTTTACTTCTCCATGCTTGATGTTATCCAACTGGAGAATGCCTAAGTATTTGTAGGCTTCATTTTCTTTGCATTTAATTAGTTGGCCATTGGGCATTTCAATTCCCTCAGATGCAGTGATTTTGCCCCTTTTTATGGATACAGTGGCACATTTTTCCATGCCAAACTGCATTGAAATATCGGTGCTGAATACTCGGACTGTATTTGTCAATGATTGGATTTCTATTTCTGACTTTCCATAGAGTTTCAAATCATCCATATATAGTAAATGCGAAATTTTTTCAGCTTTTTTGGCTGTTTGGTAGCCTAATTTCATTTTTTTTAAGATTACTGATAGTGGGATCATTGCAATGATGAAGAGAAGAGGTGAAAGTGAATCACCCTGGAAAATTCCTCGCTTGATATTAACCATTCCGTAGCTCTCATTCCCTACTGCCAACTCAGTTCTCCATTGTTTCATTGCCTTTTCAGTAAAGGATGTAATATTTTTGCTAATGCCAGTTGTTTCTAAGCATTTTATGATCCAACTATGTGGCAGTGAGTCAAATGCCTTTTTGTAATCAATCCAGACCATATTCAAGTTCGTTTTTCTGTTCTTACAATTTTCTAATATCATTTTATCAATTAGAAGCTGATCTTTTGTGCCCCTGCTCCTTCTTTTGTTGCCTTTTTGCTCTACTGGCAAGATGTTGTTTGTTTCCAAATAATCCATCATGTTATCTGCAATAATGCCTGTGAGTAATTTGAAGGTTGTTGGCAAGCATGTTATTGGTCTATAGTTTTCAGGTGTTGTTCCTTTAGTTGGATCTTTCTGAATCAAGTATGTTTTTCCAGTTGTCAACCATTCATCAATTTGGCCCTTTTGTAAAATTTCATTCAGTTGCCTGGCTAATATTGCATGTAATATTAGCCAGGCAACTGAATGAAATTATTATTATTATTATTATTATTATTATTATTATTATTATTATTATTATTATTTTGCTTTAGAGTAAAATTGTTTTCAGTATAAAGCTTGGAAAGTAAAAAAGGCCTTCTACTGAATCACGAACACACATATATTATATACATACTCAGAGATTTAAGGAAATGAAGTGAAAAGATAGAGGGAAATGTAAATATTTATTCATGCACATAAATCAAATCTGCACAACCTTTGAGCCACCCAGACCAAAAAAGCTGGCTTGGACTAAAGAAAAAAATAAAAGGAAACAGATGCCCAATCAATGGGCTATATCATTTAGGAAAATTATAAATTACATAAACTGGATGGCAAACGAATTTTGATCTTGAAAACGGATGAAGAATCTCCTTTATTAGACTACTGAATAGATAGAAGTTATTTTATATAAAAGGAAAATGAGTACTCTCATGTAGAGAGGAGATCTATTTTTTTGTCTATTAATCCTTCCAAATACACATATACCGTATTTTTCAGAGTATAAGATGCACCTTTTTCCCTCAAAAAAGAATCTGAAAATCTGGGTGCATCTTATACACTGAATATAGCATTTTTTGCCTCCCGAAACCCCACCCCTTCACCAAAATGGCCACGCACAGCCTTTAGGAGGTTTCCAGAGTGCTCCTAGGGGCTGGGGAGGGCAGAAATGAGTGGAAAATAGACCGTTTTTTGCTCAATTTTGCCCCCACAGCCCCCAGGAGCACTCTATAAGCCTCCGAAAGGCTATGCATGCCCTTTTGGGGGGGACGGGGACGGACCCAGGCCTATTTTCACAAAAACCAGGCCGTTTTGGGGAGGTCTGCAGAGTGCAAAAACTTACTTTAAATTTGCTTCTTCAAAATCTTGGTGTGTCTTATACTCTGAAAAATACGGTAAATACTTTTTTTATGCTGCATTCTGTCATTCTAATGTGCCCAACTCATGAAAATTGATTGCAATAGAAAAAATAGAATAGCACAATTTTATGATTTCCGAACACATTTTCACAGTAATTGATTTTACTTAAACCTGGTTTAAAAAAAACATTTCAGAATTTTGAAGATTTCTATTTAAATCCAAACTCCAATCCCAAATTGACTGGTAATTGTTAGGTCTAGCCTATTTTCTTCCAGGATTTGAAGAATTTCCTTTAGCAATCGTTTAAATTTTAAACGATTTTTAAAATTTTTCTCTAGTTCTGAAAGGTTTACAATAGGATGCCAAAGGTTAGGGATTAAAAATTTGATTCAGCCTTCCCATGCCCTTAATTTCCCAGCCCTACTTCCCAGCTGATTTTCAGTCCTTTTCCAAAAAAATAAAATAATTGCTATGAAGTTTGTTTTAAAATTTTGAAATGACAAGAATCATCTCACAAATCAAGCTAATCTGAAACACTCCACTTTGGCTATTACCTATATTCCCGTTCCTGAAGAATTTCAACAGGATCCAGCCCCTGAGGCTTTTGGATGGGGCTGATACGGTTCTGTTTTTGCTGCAGCTGAACAATAGGCGAAGGCTGACCAGCTGCAGGCTGTGGTACAGAAGGACCTGGCATTACAGCTGTGGGCTGGGTAGCAGCAGGGGCAGGTGATGGTCTTCCACTTGGAGGAGGAACAGCCAACTTTTGGGGTGTACTTGAGACATTCATATCCACTCCTTGCCCTGGAAAATAAAAAGTGAGATAGAAGAAATACTGGTAGGCCAAGCCCACCCTGGCTCCACAAGGGCAAAAAAAATCTCAATATGTCACGATATGGCCTGTGATGCAATTGAGTTTGACACTCCTGATCTAGATCAAATGATATTAACTTTGAAACTTCTACAGTATTTATAGGCATTCACATGTACATACTAACAGAAACATGAATAACATAATGTTTTAGGGTTTTTTTCTGTTTAATTTTATACCTAAAATAAACATCCCACATGAAAGTAACATCTCTGCCCTAATCTGTGATCACATTAATTACTCTCAATTTGCTCTGATTCTCAAGTTATGTTTTTGGTTTCTTAATTATTCCTGTAATGATGTTTATAAAACTGCATTATAAGGGGGGGGGTCAAAGGAATCATGTTAAAGGGATTTCAGATGCAAACCAACAAAAGCGGGATGAACAGCTTCTATTCATTGCAGACAATTAAATTATCTTTCAGTCAAGAACCTGGAAATGTATTAGAAAAAGGTGAATAGGCTTTGAAACTTTCTATCTGCTAGTCACACCTCTGATAGACAATGCAAATATTTTTGCCTGAGATTCCAGAAGCCGAGCAAGTGTGATTTTTCTAAATGTTATTCAGCTAGAAAGCAGTGAAGTGTCTTTCATATTCTAAAAAGTAAGGCAACAGTAGATAACTGGAAGCTAACTAAAACCAAGCTAGGAAGAAGAAAACATAAGAAAAATATTTTTCAGAGATTATTGACACTTTAAAGTCTTGTCAAAATCTTAGATCAGAATCTCAGAAGCAGAATATTGTGATGACTCCTTGAAATGAAAGCTTGTTCTTTTCCACTAGAACTATCATTAAACCTCATTTCCCATATGGGCATAGCATAAAACATTGAATAAAAGGATTGGAAGGGACTTTGGAGGTTTCCTAGTCCAAGTCTCCGCTCAACCAGCTATTCTGGACAAATACCTATCCAGTCTCTTCTTGATAACCTCCAGTGATGGGGCATCCACAACCTCTGGAGGTAAACCATCTCACTGATTAATTCTTCCCATGTCAGAACATTTCTCCTTAGTTCTAGCTTGGATCCCTCTTTAATAATCACCCATTAAACTTTTGTCTGCTGGAGATACTTCACAAAAGGAACTTTGGGAGGAGAAAAAAAGGGGAAAGGAGCACTAAAACGTATCATGGTTATCTCTGTTCTCTTATATCTTCTCTTATATCTGAGGAGAAAACTATCTATTTATTGTGAAGATGTGCTATTAAGACAATTTAGAAAGGAAGGATTTGAAAAGATCTTTTTTGCTTTTTCTTTCCCCTCCTCTTCTCAGATCACAACTATCATGGTTAACTGCACATGAACTGCTGGTAGTTTTGGGTTATGGTACTGCAGTTTTACCTTCTGGCCAAGTTTTTGGAGCCATGGCAGCTGTATGTCCTGGCATTCCTGAAGCAACTCCGTGTCCAGGCATGGGAACTACTCCTGCAAGGAAGAATGCACATGATCTCTTATCAGAAGATACCAAGAACTTTTATGCAAACAGCTTCTGTGCCTTAGGGTGACTTTTGGGAAATTCCTTCATATGAATAGTGTGTGTATGTATGTGTGTGTGGGGGGGGGGGTTGAGGCGTGTGTTGTTAATTAAACATTTAAAGTTTACATTTCAGTAGATGTTTTGAAATCAAAATGTAGTGATGCCCCTTCCTCCTTTTTTTTGCTCCATTTACCTAGTAGTTCATACTAAAATTAAACGCATACAGGAAATAGACAATTTTTATTTGAGGGCAGACTCTTTATTTCACTTCAGGGATCCCTATGGAATTCAATAGAGCTCTCTTTCCTTCTTTCTCTGCTTTGAGGTAAACGCATAGAAAATCTCTCACCAGGACATTACAGGAAATGCATATTCCACCACCACCCCATAGAAGTTGGCTTTTCTAGGGCTCAAATTACTCAGGATCCCAAAATGCCTGTTGTCTGTACTACTCATCCACACTGCTTCTGCACACACCTATGCACTGAAGCAAAAAAAAAACAGGACTCCCTTTTACTCCTTTCCTCACAAATCACTCTTTGAATTCCGATTTACACATAATAGAGGAAAGGACACAATTTTGTCCTCAGCCTTGCATAGGTATCATAATACTGAAGGTAGCCATTTTACCGGATGATTTGTAAAGAGCCTGTTGCTGCTGAATCCCAGGCAGTGACCTTTTTCCTTGTACAGCAAGCTGAATGTTTTCAGGGATTTGCTGTCCTCTTGCCAGCATTTTGTATGCTAAAATCTGAGCTCGGAGCTGATGCAACTGGACAGGACTGAAAGGTGAAGGGCCTCTACTGGGTTGGCTCATCACTTGTGGGTCTCCAGGCATCATGGGTCCTGGCTGACTCGGTTGCATTTGGGGTGGAGTTGGACCTCCTCCGGACATTGGGCTAGACACATGCTCAGGTGCTCCCAGGGGAGACGGATGCGGAGACATATAGCCTGTACACAAAAACAAAAGAACCAGAAAATTTATGATTGTTTGGTTTCCAACTAATAAGCCTTAACAACCGAGTACTGCAATAATCATACTTTTGCATGCAAATATATTCTTCCAAAAGACTCCTAATTCGCAAGGGAAAAAAGAAGCTATTAGGCACACTTCATTTAGGCACATTTAAACTAAGCTCTTATTGCGAATTTTAAAAAACCCTATTAAACCAAAGAGTGGTCAAAACAATAGAATGTCTCTTCACTTTGCAACAACCACAGGAGACAAACATGGCAATTGTTTTTCAAGTTCTCATTTGGAATTCTAGACTAAAATGGCTTAAGTGGAAATTTTCTTGAAGAAAATTATGGACTGGCTGATTGGAAAATTCTACAATATGGGAAAGTTGAGATAGAACAGGAATTATTAGAAACTGAGGCAGATACATGCGGAGGAAGTGAGACCTTTGCCCACATTGTTCTGCCGCTGGATATGCACAGCTGAGTACAGCCTACCATTTTCTGTAATAGACTTTTTTTGTTCTTGCACCTGTTTGATCAAGGCTAGAAACCGGGAGACTATGAGTTCTAGTTTCGCTTTAGGCGTGAAAACCAGTTGGGTAACTTTAGTTGCTCTCTCCTCAGCCCAACTCACCTCAAGGGATTGTTGTTCTGGGAAAAATAGGAGGAGGAAGGGGCAGTGAGTATGTCTCTTGGGTTATTTATAAAAGTAACCAAGGTGGGATTAAAAATAATTTTTAAAAAATGCATCTTGCAGTAACATTTCAAGCAGTGACTGAGAGGTGAAGCTGGAGCCTAGCAGAATAAACCGATCGGTGGATGTTTTTTTGGGAGCAAGGCAGGGTTGGGCAATTATGGGTCCTTTATGACCTTTGGACTTCAACTCCCAGAATTCCTGAGCCAGCATGGCTGATTCGGGAATTCTGGAAGAAGTCCACAGGTCATAAAAGGGCCATAGTTCGGATGCCTGCTCTGGGATAAGGTATGTTGCATCATTTCACTCACACTGTAAACATTCATTGTTTGAGTGGAGATAATCAGTTCTCATCAAACGCTGTTGTGCAAGGCTCGTGAATGGCTAGGAACGGGTGTCTTGAGGTTTATTTTATTAGCTCAAGGCAGCAGTCTGGCATTTTATCTGGGGACCAGACTCACATATCATTTGGAGAGATAATAATCTCAGATTGAAGTAAGGTAGCAAATGGCTTTACAAAGGATCCCAGTTGTATTGAGTACCATGTAGCCAGGTTTTGCTTAAGTACATTCATGCAGATCCACTTTCACTCGCAGATCCACTTTCACTTGCCGACCCACTGAATCCTCGCCAAACTGATCTGACAGGTAGATATGTGTACATGGGTTGTTTTCCTCCAGTCAGCTTCCTGTGTGCTCCTGCTTTTTATAGCAGTGCATTATTTTTCCACATCAGCTGTGTCTCATGAGTTGCTGCTGTTATTACTGAGATCCCTATGTCTTGCATCATGTGCAGTTTTCATGCAGTGACCGGCTTCCAGACAGCTCTGGTTTCAAATTGGGTCATTCACTGCTCTTCACACGTCCCAGGCTCCATTTCTTAGAGGGCTTTATACAGTCTGTTTGTTGGGGGGTTTGTTCCGCTCCCCTCAAGCTCAGATACAGTCCATAATATTTACAACATGTATTTGTCATTTTCCATACCTAGAACATTTTTGACTATCACTCACTGTCAAGAATCCCCTTATTTTAAGATTTATGTTCTGGTGTTTTCCCTTATTTTCTTGTTTTTGAGCTTTGGTTTTCTCAGAGACAAAATTCTCTAAATCACCTGCAGCTTCAATTTTTGTGTAATCAATCATTTCCAAACTTGGTGGTTCGTGAATCTCCCTTTGTCCATTCTGTTTGCACCATATTTAGGACCCTAGCTCGCATGCTATAGTTATGTTATGGAAGACATTGCTATTTTTGCATTTCTGAAAGGGTCTTTGATGTCCAGTCTGTACTTTGGGTGACTCCAGCTTCAGTGGTGCATGAGAGAAGTGTGTGTGTGTGTGTGTGTGTGTGTGTGTGTGTGTGTGTGTTGTGCGTTTAGTTTGAAATTTCAGTTACGTACAGTTATAATTGTTAAGTTTCACAGGACATCAAAACCTCTTCCCTATTTATTATTCACTTGATGAATAGTAGAGTGATTAGAGTGAGTAGAGTGATCTCCACTAACTAACTACATATATGATAAGCTTGAATATGTTATGTTCCTTAGATGGGTAATTAGACCTTAATGCAAGCAGCATTAAAAGTGTTTTTTATTTGATTTGGTAGGTTTTTCATTTGGTTTTATTTAGTAATTAGTCTTAAAAGGTCATATTAAAAAGGCAGGATATACTGTACATCCTGAAACAAAATCAAACTAGTTATATCTGTAAGGGCGACATTTGAAACTGAATCTCAATGGGAGGAAATAATGTGACACTCTTCTTTCTATGCCTCAGAAATTATGACCACACATAGCACAGTCCTTTAATCAGGCATACATGTTGCATTAAAATGAATAGAACTTTTACAGGCACCAGTGTTATGCAAAGCCATAAAGTTGTTATCAATTGGCAACTGTGACAAACTGTTTAGTCTTCAGCCATGCAAGCAATTATCTACAATAGGGATATATTGTACAAATTCTTTCTACTGAGCAGAGTAATTATGGGTTATATAGTAACATAGACACCAAAACAAAATACAATATTTTAATATTTAATCCGCAAACATTTAACCCAATCATTTTATAGGCTATGTTTTGAATTTCCAGAAAGTTCAATAATCCACCCATGCATCTATTCTACAATGGATACAAGTTCTACTTCTACAATTGCAGTAATCTTCATTAGCTTTCTTTTAACTGGTGGCTTCTATGTGCAATGGAATTCAAGTCTATAAATACCCAGCCAACCCAGAGGACATCAAATTGGGCAATGATGATTTTAAATGTTCACTTTTGTCCTGGAGTCTTAAGACCTGGTATTAGACAGTTACTACCTGACATTTTTATAAATTCTCTTCCACATTTATTTTCATTCAGAATCAACACAGACTGTAATTCAGATCCCTCTGTTACTCCTTTCCTTCCTAAGCACAGTAAGTTGCCAAAATTCCTTACAGTTTACTGGTAATTGCTTCTAAACAGCAATCCTCTGAGCACAAGCTGGAATTAATACAGTACTAAACCAGCAATCTTTTAATATATGAAAAACATTATTGCTAAAGCAGTGCAAAGGTAAAATTAAATATACAAAATAATAATGTTAATTAGTAAAAAAATATACATTCAATTGCACTCATTTTACATTTTTAACTATTCGAGCTTTCTGAGGAAGCACTATAAATTTAATCAGGCCTATGCATGTACCATATGTATTTAATCTTTTAAGAAATAATTAATTCAGACAGAACAGAAGGGAGGAAGATTGAAAAACAGCTGACCAAAAATCCTGCAACTTCTATTCTGCAATGCTTAATCTAATAATGTCACACCTTCAGAGAATCGTCACAATACTCCTTGTTCTTAAAAAGCTCTATTACATAACTGAAGACAACAAAGATTTTGATATGGATATCTTTTCATAATAACTGCAAGAAACACTCATACTTTAAGTTGTCTAAATAGCATAATTAACTTCTATTTTAGAAAAGCGATAGCACTTAGACTTATATACCACTTCGTAGTGCTTTATAGCCCTCTCTAAGCGGTTTATAGAATGAGCATATTGCCCGCAACAATCTGGCTCTTCATTTTACCAACCTCAGAAGGATGGAAGGCTGAGTCAACCTTGAGCCAGTGAGGATCGAACTGCTGGCAGTCAACAGAATTAGCCTGCAATACTCCATTCTAACACTGCGGCACCACCGCTCGTGCAAAAGAGTCTGCCATAGTGGGTTTCAGGATGTCATTAAAAGTAGTAGAATTAGACAATGCAGCACCAGACATTGCAATCTATTGGAAAAGGTCTGCCAACTAGGCCTTTGAAACAGTCTCAATAACTCAAAACCAGTTTGCTTTCACATAATCTCCATAAATAACAACTGGCGATATTGCTCAGCTCATGATTTTGGATGGGGAGATAGGTGGTCATGATGCCTATGTCAGGGTTCCAAATAGCATCCAAAAGTAAATCAGAGTCCAAGCAAAGTATTGCTCAAATTTCTAACGATAAGTGAAATACTTTATTCTAAATTCCTGAAAATTAATCCAAAACTCCTCTTCAATCACCAGCCTTAATTCCCCAAACACTTTCACTTTTGGAAAGGGAAGTGGGGCATGCAGATAGCAAGTATGTCAAATTCGGTCTATTCTCCCCCATTTTTCACACATCCAGCACACCCCCAAAAATAGCTCTACTAAGAAAGATAAAAGTAAAATAAATTTGAATCACTCTAAAAACAAGCTGAGCTTTTCTCAGATTGTGGGAAGAAGTGAGATAACTTATCACAACGAGCTGTGAAGAGGAGAAATTCCTGATGAATTGTATCCCATATTAATAAGTCATTTGGATTTTCTGCTTCTGGACCACACTGACTTGTGTTGCTTGTACTACAGCAATTGTACTGCACAATTATTAGACCTGCGATACCATTCCACTCTGCACAACTCCAAACAATCAATGTGCAACAGAGGGTAACTGTATGTCAAAGGTTATGGGATTTTTATTTGCTGTGACTATATATGTGACTGCAACTAATCTACCAGTCTCAAAGTCACTCCCATTTGTTGTTGTTTTTCTTGAGAAGACCAAAAAGAAGCATTACAACAGTCAGATAAATAATCAAGGGGGTTGTAAGGGGGGGGGCAAGAAATAAAAAACAGCAAGTCATAGAAATCTCCTTATGGAACCCAGCAACATTGTCATATTTTAAAATAAATGTCTGTCACCCTGTTCTGTGGAGCTTCTGGAATGCTAGACAGCTGTTTAAATCATGGAACATTTGTGAATATTATATAAATATCCAAAGTGCATTGCAAATGAATGGTTTCAACTATGAATTCCTTGGGGAAAGGGCCATGAAGGATGTGGTCCTGTAAGTGCTCATTTGCTTTTTAAAATTGCCAGAGATTATTTTATACTAACCTTCTGTTCTGAAAGCTTAACCAGGCAGCATATGGTGCTACAAGAAAAATTGACCTTTCAGAGCCCTTCCTTGTCTTCCATAAGCATCTGAAAACAAACATCTGCAGAGGCACTGACTGGGGGGGTTGCGCCATGAAGCTTTGGAAAAGGCAGGCAGCATTATTAACATATGGCCCAAAGAAAGGAACTGGGGAAAAGGTTGCATATCTAGTTTGAAATGCATTTTTAAGTCCGCCAAAGCCACTCCTCTTTTAGATAAGTTAACACCTGCATCATTGCTTTGAGGAGAGAAAACAAAGGCCCCTAACTATGCCCTTCAAACTGCCATATGCCTGATATATCCGCATCTAAGTTTCTAAAGAGACAAACACAAAACCAGGCACTTGAATAAGCCACAAATGATTTATATCATTTATATTATATTTGGTGAACTATAATTTGAACATACCCAATTATGGAAAGTATTTCCGTTATTACAGCACCACTAAACAGTAACCAAATTACTCCCCATTTCCTAAATAAATGACAAATTATAATGCCAAACATTGATCTAATAATTGTAATCAATTACTTAATTTGCAAAAACAACTCTCTCTGAAATAGAGCTGGGAAAATAATTTTTAGTTAGGAAAAAAAACAATAAAATTATAATAGAAAAAAATATAAGTAGTTTAGGATTGAATTGTCCTTGGTACTCTGAATTTGGTTGTTTGCTTGCAAACATTTCTTTGCCTAACTACAGTAGGTAAAATCATAAATGCTAATGAGTGTGGAATTTTTGTCCCGTTCATAACATGCCCTGCCAGTATTGATAAGGATGTGGTTTTCTCCTTGGTACTTTCTTTTTTAGGACACATAAACTGAATGAATGAATAAATGAATTGCTTTCTGCTTGTTTGTTTGGTGTTGATTCCTGCTTTTCTGGGTGTTGTTTGGTGTAGAGGATGTGTTCTGGCCCTTTTTTATTTCCTTCTTAGTTTTTTAATTGTCTCTTTTGAATGGCATGATTTATTTCTACGATGACTGATTTATCTGAAGTTTCCAGGAATTCCCTAGCATGTTTGGATTTAGCTTGGTCTGGATGCTCATTTTCCAAGTTGAAACTAGGTGATGATGTTGATGATGTAATGCATTCAGTTGTGTCCAACTCATAGTGATTCTATGGGCCAGGTCTCTCCATATCTTCTGATCTTGCACTACTTTGAAACTATGTAGCAGAGTGCATTTATGAAGACATGATGAAACATCCTTAATCCCAAAACACATGGACAGACTCAACCATAGTTTCAACTTGCCAGAAATAACAACACTTAATTAGCATTCAGGACCAAATAACAGTAATGGTATTTAATTACACCATCATTAGTTGGCTATGGAGATAACGGTTTCCTTAGGAAGTGCACTTCTTATTCTCCCTGTTCATTTGAGCAGAGATGTTTACTGTCTTCATCCTCCCCTTGGCACCATCAATATACCAGGTCATGATAAACTACATCCCTGAAGAATCTAAGGAAGATTATGTGTGTCAATTGCTAAAATCTATTCATCTTGGTGTTAATTTTATTTCCAAATGATCAACGCAGCTTAAACATCCCTGAATATTTAGTATTACATTGTACCATTTGATTCAGAACAAAGAAGGAATGACAAAGCTTGGGAGTTATTCACTGAAAAATGTCCTCCCACTACCCACAGGAATGCAGATTATAAAGTAAATAAGAACCAGCTTCTACCAAGCTAACCAAAAAAAAAAATTGTGGCCCAGATCTGTGCAAAGTCCATCTGTATGACTGAAATCAGCCAAATACATGATCCTTAATGAGGCACTGGAATTCTGTTGTTGATGTATTTTATGATTGGAAGATGTTATTTACTCCAAGCGCCACAGGTTATTGAATATTGGTTTCAGTTGTTAGATTTTAAGCATTGTACGCCACCCAGGGTCAGTCTTGTGAGATTGGCAGCCATATGACTTATTTAAATAAATTTTAAAAAATTATAAAAATAAAAATGCTAGAAGTGGGAAGTAGATGAAAATTGTCCTCCTTAAAAACCAAGGCACATGAGTAATGAATAAAGACTGAAAGCTTAGGTTTGAACTTTAGATGGGGTCAAAACCAAGCCTGAGCATCAATAGCATTGTGTTTTTAGAAAGCCAGCAAGGATAAAAACAAAGGTAAGTTTTTTTCCTCTATATTTTTCACTTTGATGCTGGAATATGAAAAATTTCAAAGTAACTTCTTTACTTTTTTTAATCTCCAGAAATTGGGAGTGGGACATAGAGGGACAAATAACCTTTTGTCTGAAAATCAATTAAGTATTTTATTATTACTGATAATTTTAGCATTTTTAAATTGGCCAAGTTTCATTTCCTACCCTCCATAAAAAAATGCATCCTAACCCAGCTGAATCTCACAGTAAAGTCAGTCTCCAAAGCTTCATCTCTAAGGATTACCCAGGTGATATGATGCAGTATTTATACTAAATCCAAACTGGAAAGAGCCCATGGCAGTCTTATAATATACTTTTGGCAGAGTTCAGATTGTTAACTATAAATATGACTCCAAAATCACCCTTGGTAAGTTGAGAAGGTGAGCACAGGGAGCTACAGCTCAGGCCTTGCTTCAATCCCTTTCAGAACTAATTTGAGAGAAGCCCAGGACCAGGAAGAGCTTCTGTCCTGTTCCTTAAGTCTCAGGGGAGGTGTGTGTGTGTGTGTGTGTGTGTGTGTGTGCGTGCGCGCGTGTTTCAGCTTCTTTACGAAGGGACTGTGGAAAGGAGATGAATTTTTCTCTGACATGCAGGATTGATCTCAAAGCTTTTGCTGCTGGGACTGAGAGATGCCAAAGAAGACAGTTATGCTGAAGGATATGGATGAGGATAAAAGAAAAAATATACACTCCAGACCTAGAGCATATAATAACTGAAATCATATTTCTAATTCTTACATTTCATACCCCCGCCCCCCCTCAAGGAAGTTGTACATTGTTATCTTTCCATCTTAGCAACTGAGTTTGGCTTATACGTGTAATTGTCTTTTAAATTTCCTTTTTAAAATGCATTTGTATATAATTCATTTTTCTTTTAATATTGTTGGTATTGTATTCACCTGTCAAAGTGGAAAAGTATATATGTTCAGCTACAATGGTTGGTTTTATTATGATTGACTGCAGAGTCAGCGAGATGTTGACTGGATTTGGCATTTTTATCCATCTACTGAGTCCTTCCCAACAACCTGGGATATGCAAATGTTGTTGTTTGATGGTGTTACAAGGTATGCTTGCAGAATGTAAGCTGCTCTGAGTAAAGCTGCCTTTTGCAATTGACTGAAGATAAATTTGTCAATGCCGATAGTGTTCAAATGACATTGTTTTGGCATTCCATCCAAGGCATCTATTACTTTTGGTACTATCTTTGCCTTTTTCTTGTTATTATTATTAGATACAAGTATTTGTGGATAGTAGTATTTTGATAAAAGATAAAGTGTCCTTCAAGTCAAACTCAGTCACATGCAGTTTTTATCAAAACACCAAAACACAACAAAACAAAAACCACTGTTCTCAGATAGAATGAGACCTGCTGGAACAATGGTTAGTGCAGTATTGCAGGCAAACAGTCCACATGCTGGAGTTTGATCATGATGGGACTCAAGATTGACTTAACCTTCCATCCTTCTGCGGTCAATAAAATGAGGATTTAGATTGTTGGGGACCATATACTGACATTGTAAACCGCTTTAGAGAGGGCTGTAAAGCAGAGGTCCCCAACTCCTGGGTTGCAGCCCACTACCGGGTGGTGGCCTATTTGGAACCGGAACATGGCGGGCCAGCATGCAGCTCTATTTGCGCGAGTGGTGAGCCTGTGCACATTTGTGCACAACTCAACTTGAGCAAATTGAGCTGCTCATGCAGCCTGGTTCCCCTCTTCCCCCGCTGGGCTGCCCAGCCCCAAAAGTTGGGGACTGCTTCTGTAAAGCAATATGGGGCAGTATATCAGCCTAAATGCTAGTGCTATTAATATATTTTCCAATTTTCCAATCAAGCCGGCAGCCGTAGCCAAACTTACTCCAACATAAGCTTGTGGCTTTCCTTATTCAAAGCAATGAGTGAATCAACAAAGTACTTGACATTGATGAATACCTAAGAAAAACAAAAGTCTCAATTTTTCATTTTCTGCATCACTTTGAACTTATCGCTTCAAACAAACATCCTCTACCAGATATGATTTTTACCTTTAAAGGTTTATCTGTACTACAAACGCAACAAGGCTTAAAAGCCATCAGTTCTCATGACAAAAAAGATATATAATTTCACAATTTTTAGAATAATCTAAAATAGGACAAAACTATAAACCTTGACTGTGTTGATCCATTGGACTCTGAGGTGGTCCCATGCCAGGAAGAGGTGGTCGCATGTTTGCAGCCTTCATGGAACTGTTGTGTAGGTCTTCAACTATCCCTTTTTCATGCAAACCATCAATAGGCTGTAAGAGGAAAATAATTTTTTTTAAAATTCTTATTGTTTCTTGGATTTACATCCTGCGTTCCTCCAGTCTCATTCCTGCCTCAAATAACGCTTAAGCAATCTGCTGCTTTGGCTTGCTCCATCATGAAGATTTATAGTAAATTACAATACTTAAAACACACTGATACAAATAAGCAAGCATAAAATAGTATTAAAATCAGACCAAAATGTGCATGAAAACATCAAAGAAATCAAAAAACCCAGTCAGCATTAGTAGGAAATGAAATTGACCTTAATATGCCATAACAGCAATATTTTCTGAAATTACATAATTTTATCTTTTTTTTAATGCTGGCTAGGATCTATGAGAGTTATAACCCCCACGCTTCTGGAAGTGACAAGGGAAGGCCAAGTTATTGATATTTTAAATACATGCCCTAACATTCTTCCATTTCTCTTCCCCAATCATTTATTATAAGCAAACACTTGTATGTAATGAGCTATATTTTGGCAGCAATATCAACAATAATCTGTGTTTTGAACTACAGAGGACTCCAGAGACAAGCATTACTAACCAGATTTTTTTTTTAAAAAAAGTTACCCTTCCCCAATCTTACTATCCTCCATGTGAATGGTCCAGTTTCCAGAATTTACAGCAATGGTTGTATTGTGTTGTCTGGATGAATCTGGGAATGAAGGTCCCACTTAGGTTTAATTTTTATATGTAATAATCACTACCATGCTGGTAAAAATTGTGTTTTATCTTGTTACAACAATCAATCTTTTTTCAGGTACCCAAGGGACCAAAAGAAATTACAGGTAGTGCTCGACTTATAACCATTTATTTAGTAACAGTTCAAAGTAACGACAGCACTGAAAAAGTGACTTATGACCATTTTTCACACTTACAACCGCTGCAGCATCCCTGTGGTCCCATGATCAAAATTCAGATCTTTGGCGTTGTATTGTCCCAGGGTTATGTGATCGCCTTTCACAACCTTCTGACAAGCAAAGTCAATGGGGAATGGGGAAACTGGATTCATTGAACAACCATGTGACTAACCTAAGAACTGCAGTGATTCACTTAACAAAAGAGGTCATAAAAGGGGGGGGGACTCGCTTGACAACTGTCTTGCTTAGCAATGGAAATGTTGGGCCCAATTGTGGTCGTAAGTCAAGGACTACCTGTAGTTAACTTCACAGAGCACTTTTCAGTTATCACCTAACTCCAGCAAAAGCCATGCTTTACTAGCAAAGCAAGGCTGTATTCAAGAATCTGTTACCAGTGAAGGGAAAGACGAGGAAGAAGCTGAGCCATCAGAGGAAAAAATGAAAGGTCAGCTGCAAGAGGTAGGAAAGGCTGCCATGTGAGGACAAAGTGAAGCCCACCCTACATTCAAAGAGAAAAAAGGAGGAGGAGGAGGAGGAGGCAGCCAGGAAAGAAACCTGAAGGCTTCTGAATTGAATCATCAACAGAGGGTAAAATAAAAAAAGATTTTCCTCACTTGTAAGGGGAGAGCCCAGGGGAAAAGCTATTTAAAGGGGAAGAAACATTTAATAGTTGCTCTGAGAGTGTCTCAACAAACATTATGTGCAGCTCTCTAAAGACTGTCTCCACTCCACACATGCAAAGCTGAAGGGCTCAGGTTTCTCACAACAACAACTCTCAGTCAAGGCCATATCGTTAGCAGGTTTTAGATCTCAAAATGTGTGTGTGGGGGGGGGGTGTGGGTGTGTGTGTGTGTGTGTGTGTGTGTGTGTGTGTGTGAGAGAGAGAGAGAGAGAGAGAGAGAGAGAGAGAGAGAATACACAGATACAGATTGACTGCTAGGGAAGGAACTGGGGAGTGGAAAAGGAAAGGAGGGGAAAAGATAGAGAGAGATTTAAAGGAATAAATATTGAAGAAAATTAAAAGGAGAAAAACCACAAGAATTCCAGATTTCTGGGGTGCAACTCAGAATTTGGTCATTTTTGCCCTGCTACAAACACTCTTCATACGAAACTGTTGTTTTTAAATGCATCTGTTCCTCTAACAGTGGGTTTTATTCAATACCCTTTTTTCCACTTAGAATGGCAGAGTATTTTTTTTTCCAAAAAACAAACTCTCCCCACATGTCATTAAAGCTACAGAGCTAGCAATATACAAAATCTGGATAAGCTTTGATCCTTAAAACAGACTAAGGAAAGTACTCATAGTTATCAAGAAAATAACAGAGGGACTCTGTCAGGAAGTCCACTTAGCTAGTTACAATGGAGATCTATCAAAGGTGAATCTGGGACAAGATATTCTAAAGTTACAAGCACCAAATGTCTATTTCCTGTTTCAAAGTTGAGCTGAGATGCAAAGAAAATTGAATGGCTGTATCTGTAGGGCATAAAACACTCAACCGTATATTATTCTCTGTTGCAAGGAGTTTTATTCCCTTGTTTAATATGGCTCTTAAAGATTCAGAAAGTTCCGTGACAGTTAAGTAGATCAGTTAAGAACTGAAAAGAAGCCAGAAGGTGGGATGAGGAAGCCCTGAGAGATTAATTACAGGAGAGAAACTGATGCATATTAATCATCTCTTAATAGTCTTCAGCAGTTACAAAAACAGGATTAATATATCAAAAAATCAAGAGACAAGCTGGCTGTTACTTAACCCAATATCCTAGTGCTAAATTAATGAATTAAAACTGCAGTATATTTGAGCACGTGGCGCTACACAGCACAGAAATACAAAACATTAATTCCTACTTATTTAATATTTCGGGTTTAATCAACTTCAACAACTGGGAACAAAAGGCTGTCACCCATAATCAGTGTTGCCCTCTATTGATATTTTCTATTGTTTTCTAAATCATAATGGGCGCCTGTTGTGCATGAGACATCTCAAAATAATTTAATTCAAAAGTCATCCTGGGAAACAGTTGATGTAAAGGAAAAAAATTAAAAAGAAACAGTGCTTCAGAAAGTTTACAAGATCATGAACATTGTATTAGGGATAATCCATCTAAAATTAAGCAAATTAAAATTCCATTGATTTCAACAAGGTGTTTTTTTTAATTAAAATCTCATTGATTTTTTTACACTTCATTCTTATTGGATAGTGTCTGCAAAACACATATTAATTATCTGCACAGTTGATAGATGTATTAAGGAAGAAAAATTCTATCCCCAATCAAGGTCATATTTTATCCATCGCATCCTTCTAATGGAAGGGAAAAAACACCAAATCACAGATTATAAAAGGAGTTTGAGGAATAGTGAATACATCTTTAGAAATGATAAATGAACTGTCTACTAAATGCTAATGTTAAAGTTAACAGACAGTTTCCAAGGGATAGTTAAATCCTAAAACAATTGAGGTGATTATAAGAATTTTGAAAGATAATTTTTGTCCTTAGTCTTTCCCAGAGACATATACGGTAGGCTGTATTTAATGCTTCTGGGAGAAGTAAGAAAAGAGTTGCAACCAGAATAAAGCCATTTAAAAATTACTATTTTTATAATGCTGGTTTCAGCTTTTATACTAGAGTTTTTGTGTTTTTCCCCATTCAAATCAGAAATTGTGCTTTCAAGGGTTCAGCAATCATGGTCAGAAGAGGCTCCAAGAGCCATTAAAAAAGGTTTAAGTCCCTTCAAACCAGAAGGGATGGGTTGGCAAAAGCTGAATAGACGAAAAAGACTTTAATGCTACTTTGTTGGCATTCATTTGGGACAATGAATCTACAAAGTAGGGCATCTACAAGGCATCTACACTATTAAATCTTCCATATCCTGCTGTGTTGAGAAACAAAACTTCTGAGCAACACTTATGCTTTATTGGTCTTTCAGGGGAGCTGCCTGTTTATCTTTATAAACTTATCAAAGGAAAAAAAGGAAACTGTTCCACATTGATCAATATGTTCAGTTCTTGAATGCAGACACTTCCCTTGAGGCTGTTGAGTGTTGATGAAGTAGGCACCCGCCTGTCAAATTGCAGTCCTAAAAGAATGCGAAATCCTTCATGGAGACAGTGATAAAATGGAAGAGAATCAACTGTTATTGTCTCAGCAAAAGAAAGAATGCACAAGGAGTATCCTGACCATAACCAAATTAATAGGACATCTGGGTGACCAGAACACTGCTTATGCCCTTTATTAGAGTATTTCTGTTGCTGAGACAGTAATTATTGATTCAATGCTCCTGTCATCTGGTAGTACCTTATTATTAAGTGACTCCATACCAAGAAAAGTATGGGCGTTTAGATCTCTAGTCATCAACGATTCTACAAATTTGGGAGGCAGGAAAAGGAAGAGATTGAAAGTGGACTGAAAGGACTAGTAAGGCCTTGAGGGTAAACTGTTTTTATTGCTACTGTCTTTTTTCTTAGAACAAGAGAAGGAATCTAAGGATGACTCTCATATAGCATTTTCTGTTGCTTTTCTTGTCACCATAATGAGCCACTGAGTTTGCTAATTAATGTCTTGTTGATTCTTAACAAAAAAAAATGGTCCTCCAGGCAAGAGGGATGAGCCACAGTGAAAAATGCCTGCTAACTATAGTTTGTAAGCATACTCTCTGGCTATTGAAGAAGAAAATGCACTTGAGTAGACATGGGTGGTCCATACAGAGCAGACACCCCCACCAGATATACTCTATTTGCAGTCCAGGCTGACAAGCCAAACTTGCAGATTTTATTTTAAATATGGGAATGAGGATTTTGAGAAGGAAATGAATGCCATTTAAAACTCCAACTATATACCATATCAAGTACTCTTCTGCTTTGGAAAGGTAATTTTATTCTTTAATGGTTACCCCAAGCTCCTCTATGGGAAAAAGTAGATTTGAAAATCTTAAGTTCAGCCCACTAATTGATATCACATCAATAGCTATGACACTTGTGCACCACCTCAGCAAGTAAGAAGGGAAAAAATATAGTTCATAAAATAAATAAATTGTCCTGAAATTATAAGTTATTCTTTACATTATAACAATTGTTTCATTACATTTTTATTACAGTACATCTCAAGAAGGATGAACTTTGCTGGTCACAAGTGGGTATTTATTAAAAGATTCCTATCTGTAGTACAGAACAAAAATCAGACTAAAGACCATTTTTTTCCAAGGCCATTGTAGTCTTCCCCAAGGCCACTTTTCTACTCTAGACTTTGCTCCAGATACAGCTTCTCTGACAGCTCAATTCTAACTCAAAGTTTATAGCCTCATCAAGATCCATAGTATCTATCATAGTCTCATTTTCCTTGATGGTAACTGAAGATATCATATAAAGATTTCAAGGCTGTCTACATATAATGATTATAATCTTTGTTCCATTGATTCCAATGCTGACTATGGACCTCTACAAATTCTAACTTTCAGAGATGATATACAATCCTAAGTATACTCTTAGTTACCCTATTGGCAGTTAAGCCTGCTATATGAATGATTTTGAACATCTCAGAAAATCTTAGAGTGACAATTTAGTATCACAGAAAGATAATTTTTGTTTGATCTTGGACCACCTGAACATTTAGTTATAGTTAAGTCTAACTGGTCTTTTGAGCTTTATAGCTTTAATACAGGCTGTCAAACTCAAGGCCCGTGGGCTGAATGCGACACACACACTGGCCATGCCCATGCCCAATTTAACAAAGGGGAGGAAAGTCCTGATACGTCATGTGACACTGCTGTGACAATGTGAGTTTGACACCCTGCTTTAATATAATTTGATATGTCTTTTAATTTTTGACTGGGAACCACCCAGAATTGGATGAAAGATGGATGGCTATATAAATGTTTTAAACAAATAAATAAATAAAATCTTATATAGTAGAAATTTATACTGGAACAAGAGAAAACACCAAATAAAGAATGAAAAGAAAGAAAATCTCCAATTTAATTGTGATACCATTCTACATTATTGGATGTGGTCTTATTTTCCTAAGGCACTATAGCATTCATAAAGCTATATTATGAGCAGAATACTGCACTGTTCCTGGATCTTAAATATTGTTACGGTTTTTATCATTCCGGTTTTTATCTTCAAAAATATTCTTCTTCTTCCAAAAAGAAATTATGGTGAATCATACACATGTGCACTTCAAAGAATGCTCTACTGAATTTAAACATATGTACTCCAACGTATGCTAAATTATCTCACTGAGGAACATTAACCACAACTGCCACAAGCAAGTCTTAATTTATGCTCTGGAATTCACACCTCAAGATCACAGTCTTAATGAATGACTTGCACATATATAACATTTAGGATGACAAAACGATCATTTTAGTTTTCCATCATAATTCTTCTGCATATAGAAAACATTTGGTAGAAAACATTTCATAGTAATACTTACTTTGTGCATTTGGTGCATGCCTTCCTGTGAATAATCGCCCGGTCCCATAGATGGCATTGAATGTGGTACACTTGGAGGTCCAGGACTTGGTCCCATCATGCTATGTACTGAGCTTGGTGATGGCCCAGGTCCTGGGCTGGGACCTAGGATCGGTCCTGGAGATGGGCCTGGCCCTGGTGAAGGGCCTGGATGAGGCATTGTAGTAGGATCAGTTGGTGTAGACATCTACTCTGTCTCTCTTGGAATCAGTGATTGAGCTGTAGTGAAGGAAAAAAAGAATAACACATCTAAATTTAAGTTGTTCGCCATTAGGAAAGAAAGACATAAGACATTTAATAATTTGTGCACGATTTCATCTTTAAGCATAAGAACTTCAAGTGGTTCTATATCTATATTGTGAGCCGCCCTGAGTCCCCCCAGGGAAAAGGGCGGCATACAAATAAATAAACTAAACTAAACTAAACTATATCTATATCTATATCGGGCCGAGGTGGTGCAGTGGGTAGAGTGCAGTACTGCAGGCCACTTCAGTTCAAATCTCACCGGCTCAGGGTTGACTCAGCCTTCCATCCTTCCGAGGTGGGTAAAATGAGGACCCAGATTGTGGGGGCTATATGCTGACTCTGTAAACCGCTTAGAGAGGGCTGAAAGTCCTATGAAGCGGTATAGAAGTCTAACTGCTATTGCTATTGCTATATCAAAATAAAATAGATGTCAAAGTGAAGTTACTCATTTGTATCGGGGGTCCACTATGAAACATGGCTAAAATAAATTGAGTCTTTTGGAAGAAAATTATAATACATGTTTGTTTGCTTTTTAAATTGAGTATCGCCTTGGGAGTCTTGCACTGAAAGGAAGATTATATAAAGTATATACGCAAATAAATAAGAATTATAAGGTTTTCAAAAAGAAGTCACTAAATTCCTTTTTATTTAAGGTAGCTTTTATAAATACCATGATTCTCAAATTCCCCATCTCCCTATTAACAATTAACTATACAGGATAATAAATACAAGGATAAACAAACAATAACAATGTCATTCATAGTGTATGTTTCTGTCTGTCAGAAAAAGTGATTGTCTAGACAAAAACAATTAATGCCAAAGCACGTGCTATTGCCTTTTTATGTCAAGCACTATAAAGACATGCCACAAACTTAATGAATATTTGATACGCCTTGTGTTATACATTCCCAAAGACTGCAATTGTATACCATTTATTTATTTCTTTATTTAGAGTTTGATCCCATCTTTATTGTTTTTATAAATAATTCAAGGCGGTGAACATATCTAATATGCCTTCCTTCTCCTATCAAACCAAATTGCAGTTGAGAGCAAACTCTTCTAAAAGGTAAGCGGGCCATCTCTTCTCTCAATGGGACATCTTTTTGCTCAGAATAACTCATATTAGAAATATTCTGCTCCTTATAAGTATGTCCATCGTGTAAAATTAGCATTCCCCATTATGGAGCGCCCCCCCCCCCGCCCCACAATGTGTTGACTTTCAAAAGCCATGCAAGTTAATGGCTGAATTAGCAAAGATGCTTTGATTAGAGACAAGGGACGAGATAGTTTTATAAGAGACTGGAAGCCATTTGTGAACATGTCAAATACAATAACAGATGGTTAACAGAAGGATTTGAAGATTAGTGTAATGTTTGGGTTAACCTGTTGACTTGGGTTTTATATATGTAACAGCTATATATACAATATGAATAAACGTGACAATACCTCCGCCTACCAGACATCTGGAAACCAGCCCTGGTAAACAAATGAGCCCCACCCACCACCCAGGCCGTTACAACACAAAACAACAACAGACCCACAGCCAGCACCAATCAGCACCAATCTACCAATCATGATATAGCCACACATCCAATCAATCCACTGGTTCACCGACAAAACCGCGAAGCCCTTTTCCGCGCCGACATAACCGCGGAGGGCAAATTCGTGCCGTCCGAAGCTCTAAGCAAAATGTGACCCTAGCGCGCCGACATAACTGTGGAGGGCAAATCCCCGCCTTCCGAAGAGCTCAGCAAAATGCGACCCTAGCGCGCCAACATCAGTACTACATTTTACTGTCTGTAATTGATATCTTTATTCCATTTGATGCAACGAAATAAACTTTTACTAGCATTCAAAAGCTAACCCTAACCCTAACCCTAACTTATTTAGTGACATAATAAATAATAAATAATAATAAAACTAGTCCTAAACCCTAAACCTAACCCCTAAACCTAACTTATTTAGTGACATAATAAACTTATATTTCAAAAGCTTCACTGTTTCTTCCTTTGCGCTTTCGTCGTCGCGCTGATAGACGCGGTAATGTGGGCGCTCTAATGACGACACATACTTGTCGGCGCTTATTTGTCGCCGCTATTTTGACGAGCGCGGTTTTGTCGGGCCACGCAATCCACTTACTAAAACAAAGCCAGCACTTCACACATACCCCACCAAGATTTATAGAAAGATGGCAGCTCCGGCCACAAAAACATCAGCCTGAGGATGGCAAGTGAGACCTCACTGAAACGTTGCCAAGACAATCTCAATTTTACACGGGAAAAGACCCAAATACAAGACCAGCATACCTATATCCGTGAAAATCTACATATACACACACATATATATCAGGGACGTGCAGTCACTAGATGCAAGGGAAGCGTGGCCTCACCAGTCATGAGGAAAAGGAAAGAATTTTAAAGAATTTTTTTAAAATAATTAAAGCCAAGGTAGTTGCTGCCAGATTCACAGTGACTTGGAACAGTGTTTTGTGTTAACCATAGGAGGAGGCCAAAGAACTAGGGGCCTCTTTTGCATAAGGAATTTTTCGCCTTTTAAGAGTTAAGCAAGGGTCAACGGTCAACAAGCAAAAAATTCTTTATGCGAATGAGGCACGTATTCTCTCGCCTCCTGTAGAGGGCATTTTTAGAGGCTTTTTAGAGTTCTCTGGGAGCAACTAGCTCAGTCTGACAGAGCTCTGGCCTTTCATGAGGGGAGGGCAGGGCAGGGAGAAGCAGAGTTGAAATCGTCTCTGAAACAGCTGGAAAAGGTGCGTGTGGAGATAGATAGATAGATAGATAGATAGATAGATAGATAGATAGATAGATAGATAGATAGATAGATAGATGTTGAGTCGATTTAATTATCAGAGATCCCCTCACTTGGAACATTTGTTTATTTAATATAGTATTTTTGTTAAATCAATCAAAATAATCAAAAGTCAAAGAATTGTAGACCCATTATGTAAAGAGGAGAAATTATCAGTTTTCTTGGATTTTTTCCCCTTTCTCACCATCCAGCCGGGATGAATTCTATATATTTAATGTTAAATTTATTTGATATTTCGGTTGTTGTTTTTTTCTTTTTTGTACATTTTTCCTTTTTTTGCAGTTGTTAGTGTTAGATGTATGTTTCTTTTGCATTTTTTATATAAAAAATATATAAAAAAACCAAGTCATGCAAATTAAGAGGCAATGGGAGTTGAAATCCAATATATCTGTAAATTACCTCATCTTTACTCTGACATATACTAAGCCAAGTAGGCAATATTCGCAGCCTAAAAGCTGCTGGTGGCATCACTGAAAGGTGATGATATTTCAAAGGTTTTACAGGAGGAAATGGAAAATGACATTTTTAGAGGCTGCACACAGCCTAAAGGTTGCCCCTCTGCTCTAACCCTGAAGTGAGAGGCAAGCAAATTTATAACATGGCATACAAGTTATGGAAAGGGAAATAACTGTGAGCTGGAAGTTCCTACAACTGCTAAGTGCAAAGAGTTATTTTTGCCCCAAAGTTTCAGGTAGAAGGCTATTTAATAAAGTCCAATCTAACAATAGCAAGTTCTTAGCAAGCACCCTTTCAGACCAAGCCATCCCACTGTTATTTTCAGAAGTGACCCCGACCTAGTTACAGGGTCTTCACTATTTGGGAACTAATTCTTCCAAAGCTGACAAGACATGGAACCACTATCTGATTTTTTTTAAAATCAGGATTAGTGTCTTAAGAGAGCACCTGAATATGTAACAATACTCAACAGTTTTACTAAATTGTTCTAAAACTTTATATTCTTATGCCTTAATACTATACTTTTTTCTTATAAGGCAGAAAGAGAGGTCATTCTCTTCCCATTCAAGAGAAACTCTTGGGAGCTCATTCCTTGCAGGGCAAGATATGGAAATACCTTCTGAAGTTTTAAAGTTTAAATAAAGACACAGAACACCCCAGGGACTAATCTGTGCCATCCCATCCACTGTTGTAAACTGTTGTAAACTGTTATAAAGGGGTCTGCTTTATATGTACATAACTGTAACTACTAGGTCATTTATATGATACTTACAAGGACATTTTGGAGGAGAGGGGCACTCTAAAACAAACATGTTCTTTGGCTCACAAAATAATACCTCCTAGCAATCCCACGCAGCCTAGGCAGTGGTGAGGGTTGCTGGAAGTTATTGTACAGTAACTTCTGGAGGGCCACCAGGTTTCCTTTTCTATGTATCAAAATGCCCACATTCTGGAGGAAAAAAGTAAAGCAAAAAAATGGCACTGCTATCGGTTTAAATTTAAACAACCCCTTTCATTAGTACTATCCTGAGAAGCATCATGCAGTGTTTGAACTAAAGCTGCAATCGGCTTTGCATTCTTGGCAAACAGTATGCTACTGCAAATGTACTCTATTGTTTTGGTAAATGTTAACCACAGTTAAAAACTACCACATTAGATGGCCAAAAACTGTGGACATCTTTCCAACTGTTAGAATTGTGCTAGAATTGTATTCTGGGAAAAACTCTTCAATCTGTCCCGTCTCATAAGCCCCTTGAGTAGAATCCCTTGTATAATTGTTTCAATATTCTTTTTGTCCATCCTCATAGGATAACATTATTTCTGTGAGGTACACAACCTACTCTTACTTTATTTGAAGAACTACTCCATATTCCAGAGGGATCTTGGGGGAGGGGAGCAGGTGAGGGCAAATAACTGAAACAGGGTCATATTATTGCGGCACAAGTTCCTTGTACAGACACGATGCTATTGCACACAATATAGACCAGGAAAGATGTTTGTACAATGAACGCACAACACTGCTTCTGTCATTTGGATGAATGCACAGAATCCTGGAGATACCTCTAAGACTAAAGCAATAGCAGTAACACTTAGGTTTATACATCACTCTATAGTGCTTTACCACACTCTCTGAGCAAGTTTACAAGATCAGCATATTGACCTTGACCCCAACATTCTGGGTCCTTGGAAGGACGAGTCAACCTTGAACTCTTGGCTTTGAGCAGAGTTAGCCTGCAATATTGCATTCTAACCACATGCAAGATTATCCATAAAAAAATATTGGGGACCATCGACTGCAAGCTTGGAGACATAACACTGTTTTGTGTCTGTACACAGAGTTTTGTTCTTTTTCTTCTCAAATTGTATCTGTTGATCCAGTGTCATGCTTGGGGACAGGTCTGAGTTGCACATAAATCTTCAATGAAAGGTGTTTGTCTTGGGAAAATGGGCACTGACAACACACTGATTCAGTATCAGGAAGTGCAAAATCTGCCTGCATTTACATAACATGGAACCACTGCAGTCAGAGCTGCTGTAATCCTTTTAATGGAGTGACTGAATTCTGAGCTTCAGTCTCTTCCCGCAAACCATGCCTACAATATACGTTACATTACTTTCATGCAGTGCCAGCCGGCATTGCTCCCAGCACTTACGTCTCACCATGTGCTCTTTCTAGTGTTCCCAGCACATGTTATAACCACATCTGTTGGTTATTCTGGGGAAATTGGCCCATCTCTCAGGGATAGAGAGATTTGGATGGTTTTCATTATGTTCCAGAAACCCTCCTAATACAGACATAGTGGACTAGTAAAAAAAAAATACCTATACAAATATAGCAATTGCTCCCACTTGTGAAAATCTCCCAAGTTTCATCAGACAAGTTATTATTGCAGAGTGCAAATGAGAACAAAAAGGAAGCCGGATAAAAAAGAAGTCAGATGAAAATGAAGAGATAAATGTAATGCCCAGAATCACTTTGTGGCTTTTCTTTTAAACATATTTTAAATTAAGATTCTTTTTTTTCTTGCACAGATGTAGCCTACAGTGACATGTCTCAGAGACTGCAAAACACAATGTCTCATGCTATGAACAATTCATGTACCAGAACATGTGAGGTGGCCTATCAATGCCAAAATGCCAGCATAATTTGTATTACTGATATGTTGCCAGAATTATAAAACCGATCCACTTAACGGCATAAGACCAAAAGGGTTATCTAAAACAAGACAGACATATATCGGTATTCAACATACGGCCACAATTGAGCCTAACATTTCTATTGCTGAAACATTTGTTGATTTTTGCCCTATTTTACAACCTTTATTGTCACTGTTGTTAAGTGAATTGCTGCACTTGTTAAGTTAGTAACATTGGTGGTACTGTGAATCTGGCTTCCCCATTGACTCTGGTTGTCAGAAGGTGGCGGCAAAAGGGGATCACATGACCCTAGGACACTGCAACTGTCATAAATGCATGCCAGTTGCCAAGTGTCCAACTTTTGATCATGTGACCATGAGGATTCTGCAACAGTCATAAGTGTGAAAAATGATCATAAGTCATATTTTTCAGTGCTGCTGTAACTTTGACAAATTGTTTTAAGTCAAGGGCTATCTGTATCCATGATGTTTGGGTATACTAACCAGAGTCACTTTTAAGTATTACATGTGGTCCTTGTTTAATGATAAATCATTCAACACTGAACTTGCACCAGTGTTACCTTCGGGGACTTACCATCAAAGTTCCAACCATCGCAGCATCCCTGTAGTCACACGTTCACCATCTGTGACCTTCTTTGTTGGGTTCTTACAAGAAAAGTCAACAGGGAAATCAGTAGAAAGTTGCAAATGGGAATGATGTGAATTCCTCGTTTAACAACATGTAATTCGTTTAACAATTACAACTGGGAAGGGCAGGAACTGCTATCACTAAGCAACATGGTCAGTATCATCACACTTCACAATCTCATTGCTTAGCAATGGAAATTGCCATAGTTAACCAAAGACTACCTGTACTATGCTACATATGGAGTCCTACATTCATAAATTGGCATTTAACAATGTCACATTAGTACAACTTTCAGACTGACTTTTTAAATTGCATGTAGAAGTTGTATCATAGGAGAAGACTGAAAAAATATTGATTAGATTTGGCCCTTTGGGGGACTGAAAAGTACTTTGTGTAAGGGCTGCCCATTATTAACCATATTCTGTAAATTTAAGACTATTCCAAAAATCTCATCCATCAGATTTTTAAAAACAGAGATACTCTAGCAAGTAGATGTAATGAGAATGGAGAAAGCAATGTAATAAAAATGGTTTTCTTTCTTTTTCATTCTCTCTCCCTCTCTCTCTCTCTCTCACACACACACACAAAACAAATCCAGAAAGCCAGAGACACCATATGACTTACTAGCTTTCTGTGCGATTAGTTCTTCACTTAAAACCATTTGTTTAGTGACCGTTCAAAGTTACAATGGTTTTGACTGTTCTTCACATTCACAACTGTTGCAGCATCCCCATGGTCACATGATCGAAATTCAAATGCTTGGCAAATGACATGTATTTATGACGGTTCCAGTGTCCCGGAGTCTCTACTGAATTACAGTTCAGCAATACAAGGGGGGAAGCAGGCTCTCAGCCTGGGTGACTATAGGCCCAGTTCTGGGAAATCTACAACGTTCAGACTGGTAAACTCTACAGCCTGAGGGTTTATTATGAAACCCAACATAATATGGAAAGTGACACAATTGGGAACACTGGTTTATAAGTTTAAAACCTAATTAAGGACTGGGTTGTAATTAAAAAATAGAGTATGGAAGAAGGGGTAAGGGATTAACATTGTAATTACTGCTGGTTTGAAGGAATGGAAGAGGAGACAACACACAAATCTAAGGCATGCTACTGCAGCGGATATATATTCATAAAAAGGTAGGTCATTTATAATATATTCCATTCCATGTAGAATGCAAGTATGTCAATAGAATTGCAATTATTGTACATTATTTCCCTACCAAACCTAAAAAGTTGGTGGTTTACTATAAAACTCTACTAGTTAAGAATTAGCCTTAAATCTGAGATCTGTAATGTTTAGATAAAAAGGGCACTTCCAGCCAACATGTGTCATTGATTTCTGTCATTAATGTTCCAGATTTTAATTCATTTTTGAAAACTGCTCTAAAAAGAATCACTTGAAGCTGTAATTCAAAGTTTCTCCCAAGTATTTCCCTTTCAGCTGATATCAATACATATTGAAATGCAGTGGGTTGACATCAGAAAGAGTTTTCCATCTTCTTACTCGAAATGTTCTTTTTCAAAAGACCGGGATTGTTTGCACTTAAATTGAATAGCAGACTTCTAACAGTCCTTGTCTTCTTATTCTTTAGTGAACACATCAAACAGTCTAATCAATATGGATACTTTAGTTTAGTCTGACACAGGACTTTGAAGAGACCTGCATCAACACTGAATATGTGAGTTCTTACAGTATATCGCTGAAGAACATGGGTGAAGGTGTGCTCAATATAATCCAGAGAAATACAGTTAATTGTATTCAAAAGTTTGTTCATTTCTGCCACTAGAAGTAAATTTATGCTACAAGAAGTTAACTACCGTATTTTTTTGTGTATAAGAAACACCTTTCCCCCCACGTCCCTAAAAGAGCATGGAAATGTTGGTGGGTCTTATTCATTGATACAGTCATTTTTGGCCTCCCAAAGCCCCAGCCCCGCAATATGGGCAGGTTTTTTTGCAAAAACAGAGGAGTTTTTCCCTTCCTCCAGCCCCCAGAAGCACTCTGCAGGCTTCAGCAGGGCTGGGAGAAGAGAAAAACGTCCCAGTTTTTGCAAAAAATGGGGCAAAAAGGGAGATATTTTTCCCTTCCCCCAGCCCTGCTGAATCCTGCAGTGCTTCTGGGGGCTGGGGAGGACAAAAACTTTTTTTTCTTACTTATCTCTTTGAAATCTTGGTGTGTCTTATACACTAGTGCATCTTATGGTCGGAAAAATACGGTACTCATTGGAATAAACCTTTCCAAGTGAATAGTTGGCAAGATCCACTGTACAAGCAATCTCAGGAAACAAAGCAGTATCTTGACCAAGACAGAACATCTTTCTGCAAAACTATGCACACAGTCCCAAAGCTTTCTAGTAAAATTATGTGAAAAACCAAGAAAAAAATATTAAACACACAGGAAGCTATTATATTAACTGTTCCTACATGTCTTTAATTCTGAATTTAAAGGCATGCCTAGTACATCTGTCTCCACTTTAATAACAAATTGTTAGATATCCACTAAGAGAACACTAATTACTGCCAATCTTAAATCACAAAAGGAATAAAATAATCATTGTTTTTGAAAGCAATCCATGTATTTTTTTTCAAATTGTAGAGAAGGCCCCTAGGGGGAGCATGAAACACCATGAACTAAGGTACAAAATTTTGCAAGTGTTATTGGCAGTAGGCAAGATTCAAATTTCCAGCATATGCGGGCTATAATCTACCTTGGGAATTGCCAAAAGGAATGAATTACAGTATACTTTTCTGCTCAACTATAAGGCCAATTACTTAAGCACTATATTATGGCTCATGTATATCTGTAAGAGTAGGAAGGAAAACAACTAGAGATGCAAAACATAGTGTGGACAGGTGCAGAAGAAACAACACAAAACAGCACCGATATCTGGTAAATATGGTTAATAAAGATTTTTGGTTGTTCAGATAGTCAGAAAAGGGCAAAATAACTTTAAAATATGGGTGCATCTGAATAATGCTCAACACCTCATTAAGGAATTAAAAATCTGCTCCCTTCTAATTTTATACAGAAACACATAGGCAATATTTAGAATCTACAGTTTTTAGGACATAAGCAATATTGACACTCTATAGTTTCTAGTGTCCTGCAGCAAAACTACAAAGTATATTTTGGCACCTTAAAGGCTGAACTAGTTATTATCCCATAAACTCATCTGTTGCCTATATTCCCAGGTCCATCAAATCCCTTAGGAGTCACCTGGGAGGCATAAGGGAGAGGTACAGGGGGATTTGGGGAGATAAACAGTCTGCTCACATTACATTAGAAGTGGCCCATAATATTAGAAAGACTTACAGCATTTACAGTCTATTTTTTTCATATAAACCTGAAGTTTGTCTAACACAGAATAAAAAATCCCACAGGAATATAGTAAATATAATACAGTACGGTCTTCTCCCGTCTGGATTCCTTCCTCTAATTCTTGTTTGTGAAGGCTATATAGGCTGGGAATGTGAGGAATTGCAATCCAATTGGGAGTCATTATCAAGCTGGGAAAAGCTGCTTTACTGAATGTCAGTGTACACACACAAAAATCCCAGTCTGCAAAGTGTCCTTGGATCACTGAGATTATAGCAGCAATGTTCAGAAACATAGTTCAAGAGAAAAATTAAAAGTGGAGACAAAACATCCACCCACCCCTATTTGTTGTGTTATCTAAAGTTCAACATCAACCAAAGGAGTCTGTTTTGTGTCCAGGGAGTATTAATTTCCATTCCATTTTTGGAAAGAAAATATTGTATATTTCCAGCCCTTACCATGTAAAAATGTTAGCTGCAATATTTCTTTTCTTTTCAGTTGCCAGCATCAAGTGTTGGTCAAAGCACTGACTAACAGGGAATGCTCAGCAACCATTTCAGAAGTTAACAGAAGAAAAGATCTGAGGTCATTTTGAAAATGCTGTTGTGGTGCAAGCTTTCTATGAAGCCAATAAAATAACCAGTCCTGAAGCTCAATCAAAAGTCAGAAAACATTCTTATTTTTAAGGAAGCATTATCTTCAACTCTATTAAGCTTACCTTTCTTTGCCTACTGATACACTTAACTACAAATTTGCTTTAAAATGGCCCTAACTGATCGTTGTTATTAATATTATTAGGTTTCAGAGTTTGATGAATTGCAGATGGACATAAAAATCTGTATCCAATTCAGTCCTTCTGTTACATTATTTTTTCTCTCTCTGCAGTAACAAAGGGATTCTAGAGGAAGGGGGAAAGGGGGGGGATAGGCAAATGGGAATAATAGGGCAATTAGATTCACAAAAGAAAGTGTGCCTAAATTAGCATGACAATAGGTGGACTCCTAAAGCAAAGGCTGCCCCACCTCCAAACATGTAGCTGTTATAGTACTAAAGGAATGGAAGACTGGCTCTCCATTCATTTGCAGACCTCAGGAGTTAGTGGCTGGAACTAAAGGGGACTGAAGGGAAGGAACTAAAGCACACAGTACACAAAAGAAAAAAGGCCAGAGAACAAGACTGCAAATGTCAAATGCCATGTTAACTGCAAAGCCCCCGTGCCTCTACACAACGCACACACACACACTCTCACCCCAGGGGAAAAATGGCTCACAAACTTCGGCGGCTGCAGTTAGTGATGCAAATGGGGCACATTTCAAATCTGCAACATTTCCCAACTTTCAAATAGTTGCGGGGTGTCCCCCCCTTTAAAAAAAAAACACAATCGTCCCAATCACATTAAAATGCAAGTACGGAAATCAGTTTGGCTTTAAAAAAACAACAACTACCCAGCAGAGTTAATCAGTTCCTCTTGTCTGTTGCAAATTGGAGATAATCTCACGGAGCTGAAACAGTTTTGCAACCGACGCTCTGAATCGCGGCCGGAATAAATGCAGGATTCGGGCCTTCTGGCTGGCCCGCTTCGAACTGGGAGGAGGAAGAGCGCAGGCAAAAGGCGCCATGTGTTCTGTAACTTCGGGTTTACATCTGAACGGAGAAGCCTGTCGCCCCCGATCTCCCCCCCCCCTCCCGCACACACACGTTGAAATACAAAACCCGGCCGCAGCTACAAAACGCGGCTTTGCGCGAAGGTAAAGAGAAGGAACTCTCTTGCTGGAGTTTGATCAGACTCGATAGGCCTCAAGTTTCCATTTGCCAACCCACCCGAGAGGAGAGTCACGAGTGGCGGTGCGCCCATCTAGCCAAGCCGATTCGAAAGTTTGCGACCCTCCCCGGTGGGCGACCCCGAGTCCATATTGAAAAGAGCCTCCCCCACGCCGTCTTTCTCTCTCTCTCTTTCCCTTCCTCCCACACCCGGTTCCCACAGCAACGGCTGCAGAGACCTTTACCTTTCTGGTGTGACACCCGGAGAAGATCTAGGCACGCCCGCCGTGGGTGAGATGCCAGATGCGCCGATCGCGAGCTTTCATGGCAGATCGGGGCCTATCTTTCCCCCGTCATCGTGTCACCACGATCAAACATGTCTGTATGAGTCCTACTTGGCTGCGGTGACTTCCTGATTCTCTGCATTGCTGAGCACAGACAGGAAAAAAAAAAACAATCCACCCCAACCAGCGCGAAACCTCGCCTCTTCCTCTCTCCCAGCAGCAAGAGAGGCTGGCTCCAGCTACCCTCCTACTTCTCCAGCCTGGCTGGCCTGCTCAGCCACCAGTAGCGAGCGGCACCAGTCGGGCGGAATCCTCTTCCTCTTCCTCCTCTTCTAGGCACTTCATCACCCACCCCCCTCCGCCTAGAACCCACAACTTTTTCCCCCCTTTCTCGGCCGAATCTTAACCCAATTCATGCCCGAGGGTTAAAAGACTTTCCCCCCGCGCCAATCACGGGGTGTGGGACAACGCTGCTTCCCTCCCCCCCGCCCGAGGTTGTGGCTGGCACTCAGTAACTTTCGAAATCAATAAAATGCTCGGTGGTTTTTCCCCCAGCCCTCGGAGGAAATAAGGGAAAAGCCCGCGTCTCACAACGGGAGAGAGAGCCCGCTTTCGGGCGAGAGCGAAAGGACGAGGCAAACACAGGCAAATGCCAGACACTTTCGCGCGGGGGGGGGGCGGGGGTACGCACCGCGACGGCGGCTACGGTGCAGAAGGAAGCAAAGGGGGCTGTGGAGTTTTAAAGACGCTAATAAATCTCGGATATTTTGAAGAGGCCCGAACTATGAAGAGAAAAGCGCACCGATCTCTGGTTCCAACAAACCACCACCCTCGCCTTTTCCAGAGGCTCTCCGGTCTCGCGTGGGCACTCTCGGCGGCCAGTTAAGGCAAGCGAGACGGTCCGGAGCTGGGCCTGCCCGGCTTTGACGCTTCTACCGCTTCCCTTTTTCGCGAACCAATCGCCTTTCCCACCAGCCCTTCTCCTGCCTCTCGACCGCAGTGGGGAAACTCTGCAGCGGAGGGCGAAGAAGGCGGCCGGGATCTTCTGCAGCGAGGCGACCCGGGCAAAAGCACCTCCGCCTTTTCCTTTGCCCGGGGCAGGACGCGGTGCGAACTTCCAGCACTCACAGCCGGCCACACGCCTCGATTTTCCCCAGCAGAGCCTTAGTGCAGTTTCTAGAGGAAGTAAAGACGGACTTTCCCCCTCCCCAAAAGCAGCTCAGCGCATCCAAAAGACGGGTTCAAGAGGAGGCAACCTACCGGCTCCATCGCGCCGGACCTGCATATACCTGCTCGCAATCCGTTTCTGGCACTTTCTCTTCGTCTCTTCCTCTCTCTCTCTCTTCCTCCCCTCCCCGTGAGCAGCTGATTCCTCGCCGGAGGCTTCTGGCTTCTCCTGCCGCCGCCAGAGCCCGGGCTTGCAACGGGCACGCCAGCCCTCCTCCCTCGCCCGACTTTCTCCCCAGGTTCAGCTGACTCACAAAGTCAGCGCCTAGTATCCTCTCTTTCTCCCCCCTCCCCTCTCCCAGGAAATCTTCGCCCAGCCGCTTTTTCAAATGAGGATTATTAGGATTATTAAGAAGGATCGGGAAAACTTTCTTCCGTTCGCTTTTTCGATCTGCAAAGGAGACGCAGAGGAAATCGAGACTTGTTTGTGACCGGAGGAAATGAAAGGGGGGGAGTCTGTTTGGATATTATTTTGGGGGGGGGGGAGAACGGAGGATGCACAGGCTAAATTCTCTTCCTCTCCCTTCCTTAACCCTCCCCCCACAATACCAACAACTACATGGCAGGCAAATCAAAACGACGGATAATGATTAGGAAAGGGAGGGAGGAGTTGCAAGCGATTTTTTTACCTTGCTGGGGGAGAGTGGCGGGCTAGATCTCTCCCTCTCTATGAGTCACTCAGAGTACAGACCCAGCTAGCCAGGGGAACTAGATTATGAATATGACTTCATTGATGACAGCCATTCCCTCCTCTTCCTAAACTCCCGCCCCGCCTCTCGGCTCGTTCTCGGCCGCTTTCTCCCATTCCGACGCTCCGTACTAGAGAAGAGGGGAGCTCCTGATTGGACGAACCGAGTCTCGGGCTCTCGTCCGGAAGAGGAAACGGAAAGGCGGATTCGCTACTGCGCGCTGTCACTCAAGCTGCAGCTTTGGTGGAGGGCGGAGCTTACCGCTGCTCAAAAATGTGGAGAGAGAGGGAGAGAGAGAACCTGGCCGGAGTGCGCGAGCGCGGCTTCCCCCCCCCTCCCCTCAAGGCAGACGCGTGCATGCGTGTGAACGCTTCTGGGGTTCCCCCCCCCCCACTCTTTCTCGGTTCAGCTGTTTGGATCCAGAGGGGAATCTTTGGAACGTGTCGGCCCTTTTGGAAAGAGGGGGAGGGGAGAGAGAATTAAAGGAGGGGTCGGGTGAAGAAGGTGCTGGAATTTAACCGTGCCTGCCGGTGCAAGCTTGTCGGGGAAGAAGGAAGGGTGGGGAACAAACTGATTTCACCTCAGTGTTGGTTTTGTAGCAGTTGTTTACCTGTGGCTCCTGGGACAGGGGCAAGGTTAACAGGGAAGATCGTCGTGGAGTCCTTGATGCTCTCTTGAGCTGGAGGGTTTTTGCTTGCAGACTTTTCTGATAAGTCCCCGAGGTGCCTTTTTCAAGACGCTTTCTGGCTTTTTTTTAAAGACGTTTCGCTTCTCATCCAAGAGGCTTCCTTCAGTTCTGACACGATGGTGGGGAATGGAAGGCACCATCCTATCGGAGCTGGAGCAGCTTTTGGGATGACAGGCAACGGTCTTCAAAGAAAAACCAGAAAGTCCAATTGCCACTTGAAAAAGACACCTTGGGGGCAATCCTGACCTGGATAACAGAATCTCCATAGACGTCACCTAATAAGGTAACATCATCAGTGCTAGTGAGTGTGGAGTTAGGTCCCTGAATGTTCTCTGTACTGGCCCGCTGGCATGAGGAAACATGCCAGGTTTGCAAATAAAATGAGGGGGCAGGAAGTTTTAGAATTCATTACAGTTTTCTTCCAAAGAGACTATATGCAGCTGAGGGCTGAACTGTGGAGTCCTTGCTGCTGAGCTTGGCTATGTGCTTGTTTTTCATTATAACGGTAGGTAACATCATCATTGCTAGTGAGTGTGGATTTTGCTGCCTGTTTATATATACAGGTAGTCCTTGACTTGCAACCACAATTGAGTGTGAAAAAGGTCATAACTCACTTTTTCCAGTGCTGTTGTAACTTTGAATGGTCATTAAAGGAAGTGTTATAAGTTGAGGACTACCTGTAGTAGCATGCCCAGCCAGTATTAGTGGGAGTGGTTTTCTCCTTGGTAGTCTTGATTTTCTGCTTGTCTGGTATTAATTATTAACACCAATGGATCTCTTGGCTGCTAGTTGCCTTTAATTTCTTTTCTGCATTATACTGTTTTAACTGGTTTTAGGATTGCTTGCCATCCAGAGTTAACGATTTGTGATGGGTGGCTATACAAATTGAATAAATAATAAAAGTTAATCCCTGATTATTTGATTGTTGGAGAGGATGTATTCTGTTCTCCTCCCCCCACCCTGCTTAGATTTTTTATTGCCTCTTTTGAATGGTTTGTAAATGTGGTTTATCCTCCTGTGTCTGTTGAGGGCTGATTTGTCTGAATGCCAGGCTTCCAGGAATTAGTGTTTCTGGATTTAGCTTGGTCTAGGATGTTCAGTTTCCCCGTTAACACTGGTTAACTCTGTTCATCTGTTGTGAGGTTAAGAAGTTTTCATCATGTCTTCTGACTGCTAGTTGGTATTCATGGATGTGCTGTAATCTTCTGCCTGTCCTGTCTGTTGTAGATGAGTTGTAAATGCCACACTTTGCAACCCAAATTGTAGTCACACTTACCCAGATGAAGTTACCTAGTCGGATAAGGAAAAATAAGCAAATAGCCTTGATCAGCACCAATGACTCCACACTTCAATCCTGAGCTGCATATATTCTCTTTTATTGGAAGAGAAGATAATCGTAATGATTAATAACACTTTTATCTGCAAACCTGGTGTTGAATACTGGCTTGCGGGCGGAGCCGGTTCAATGTCTTCCCTGATTGGCCGAGACACTCGACGCCCCATTGGCTCATTGCTCAAACCCGGGGGTATAAGTGTTTGGCGCGAACCACGCCAGGTTAATCATAGTTTACTCTGCTAGAATAAAGGTTGCTGTTTACTACCTTCTTGTCGCGTCCTCCTCCTTCCGCTCCAAGATGCAAAACTGGCGACGAGGATGGGATGAGATTCCCGTGACCACAGAGAAGAACAAACCAGCTTGCCTCCACGTTTGAATCATACCTTTCAGGTTAGGAACGCCGGCAGCGAACAAAAATCTTCTCTGTTTCTTCTTTCCTTTCCCTGGCTTTTTGCATCAGAATGGCAACAGCGCTTCCAACTTTCGCGCCGTTTGGGTCTGCGGGAGAATCCTGGGACGGCTTCATGGAGCGTTTTGAATGCTATTTAATCGCGTCCAAGAACAGGGCACAGACTGACGAGGAGAAGTGCAGCTTTTTCCTGTCTTGCTGCGAGCCCTCTATGTTTGCTTCTGCGAGAGCCCTGGCCGCTCCGAGGCCAGCTTACAAACTTGGGTGGGACGAGCTAATGTCCAGGTTGAGGGACCATTACGCCCCCTCACCTTCTTTGATTGCTCGTCGGTTTACTTTTCGCCGCCGAGTGCAGAAGCCCAGCGAATCTATTAGTCAGTTTCTCGAGGCATTGCGCACAGTGGCCGCCCAATGCGATTTTGCAGACCTAGAGGAGAATCTTGTGGAGCAGTTTGTATGCGGGGTCCGCGACGTACAATTGCGCAGCCGTATGTTCCGGAACCACAAGATTACTTTGGCGCAAGCTGTGGAGACTGCGCGAGCAGCAGAACTTTCTGAACAATCCACGGCCGACATGGAACGCCTTCAGCTGAAACCTTTCACGCAAACCGCTGCGGGGCCTTCCAATCAGACGAACCTCGTTGACGACCTCTCCCCCACGGAAGACGAGGAGGAGGAAACCGTCGGACAGATGAGGACGCAGCCGAAGCAGAGGCCACACCAGCAACCATCGACGTCCGTTCAGCCAGCTTCAAACATGCCTTGCCGTGGATGCGGTGGACGCCACAGCCGCGTATCTTGCCCGTTTCGTTCCGCTGTCTGCCGCCGTTGCCGAGGAGAAGGACACCTCGCCAAGGTTTGCCGGGCTCTCTTGCCAGCCCCATCGTTCATGCAGCCCAGCAACCAGCGTCAGACGTTGCAACGCCGCCAACAACCACGTCCAGCGAGGCGAGCTGAGGACTGCTATTCAACCCACCAGCTCCCTAGTGCTAAGCGCGTAGTCTATCAGGCTTCCCACGTCCCTGACGGCGGTCGCAAAATTAGCACCGTCGTTCGTCTTGAAGGTCAGCCTTGCCGAATGGAGGTGGACTCCGGGTCTTCCCGTTCCCTTTTATCTTGGGCTTTGTTTTCCCGCCTTTGCCCTAGGGTTCCTCAGAGTAAATTGCGCCCTGCCGGGGTCTCCCTCTTAGATTACCAGGGAAATGGGATTCCCACGGCAGGAATATTCCACATCCGGGTGGAATACGGAGATTTTAAAGGGAAACTTCCAGTTTTAATTGTTAAGGATAACCTGCCCGCTCTTCTGGGGTTAGATTGGTTCCCCGTTTTGGGCCTCACTATAGAAGGGGTGCATAGGGTAGTTCCCCGTGCCGTAGATAGCGTTTTGGATGAGTTCGCAGATGTGTTCGATGGGAAATTAGGTTGTTATAAGGGCACCCCCATTTCCCTTTGCCTCAATCCCCAGGTCGCGCCTATTAGGCTGAAGGCACGTAGGGTTCCTTTTGCATTGAGAGCAAAGGTAGATGCTGAATTGGATAAGCTTATAGAGCAGGGGGTAATAGAGCCCGTAGATCATGCCCTTTGGGAAACCCCTATAGTCCTCCCGGTCAAACCCGACGGATCGGTGAGGATATGTGCCGACTATAAGTCGACCATCAACTTGGCCCTGCAGGCAAATCCATATCCTGTTCCTGTAGTGCAACATCTACTTCACTCTTTGGGGCAAGGCCGCATTTTCGCCAAGCTGGATATGGCACAGGCCTATCAGCAGCTCCCCGTAGACGATGATGCGGCTACAGCCCAGACCATTGTTACCCATCGCGGGGCTTTCCGTTGCCGCCGCCTCCAATTCGGCGTTTCGGTTGCCCCAGGGATATTTCAGAGCCTCATGGAGCGGTTGCTCCATGGGATCCCAGGCGTCGTTCCTTATTTTGACGACGTCCTGGTTGCAGCCCCTAGCCACCTGGAACTCCTAAAAACACTGCGGGAGGTTCTTACACGTTTTAGGGAGGCTGGATTGAAGTTAAAGCGCAGCAAGTGCGAAATTGCTGTTCCCCAAGTAGAGTTTTTGGGATTCCTTATTGATGCACAGGGCATCCACCCCACTCCCTCGAAAGTTGCGGCCATAAAAAACGCTCCTGCACCCACCTCGAGGGCGGAATTGCAGGCGTTCCTGGGGCTTTTAAACTTTTATGCCCCTTTTATTCCCCACAAGGCGTCGTTAGCTGAACCGTTACATCGATTGCTTGACCGGTCAGCGGCCTGGAAATGGGGTAGCCGTGAAGCGCAGGCGTTCGCGGCTATAAAGGACATTTTAACCTCGTCAGCAGTCCTAATTCAATATAGCGACAGGATGCCCCTAGTTTTAACGTGTGACGCCTCTCCCTATGGCATAGGGGCGGTCCTGAGCCATGTCCTCCCGAACGGCTCAGAGGCTCCTATAGCTTTCTACTCCCGGACGCTCTCGTCAACGGAGCGAAATTATAGCCAAATTGACAAAGAAGCTCTAGCTGCAGTGTCCGGTATTAAGCGTTTTCATGACTACCTTTACGGTAGGAATTTCACCCTTGTTACGGATCACAAGCCGCTTTTAGGCCTATTGGCGGGCGATAAGCCAACCCCCCCCATTTTGTCTCCCCGCATGACACGTTGGACTGAGTTTTTAGCGGCGTATTCATATGCGCTGGTATACCGTCCGGGTAAGCAGCTAGGGCACGCAGACGCCCTGAGTCGTTGCCCTTTGCCACAGACGGACACAGCCCTCGTGCCTTCTCTCTCCATTTTGTCTATTGCTGAATCCGATCTCCCCGTTTCAGCCGCGGATGTTGCAGCTTGCACAAAGGCTGACCCCATTTTGTCCCAAGTAGCTTCATGGGTGTTGAGGGGGTGGCCCGAAAAAAAGGTAGCGGAAGAATTTCGACCGTTTAAGGCACGACAAGCCGAACTTGCCCTTCACGGGGGTTGCCTTGTTTGGGGGGATAGGGTAGTGATCCCTAAAGTTCTACGGGCACGAATCCTGCCCGCGCTCCATAAAAATCACCCAGGTATAGCGCGAATGAAAGCTTTAGCCCGTAGTTATGTGTGGTGGCCCTTGTTAGACTCGGAAATCGCAGATTATGTAGGTCGATGTAGAATATGCCAAAATTCTAGGCCGAATCCCCCCACAGCCGCCCCTCGTGAGTGGGAAATTCCTAGAGGCCCATGGTCCCGTTTACACATTGATTTTGCCGGCCCCTTTCACGGCCGAAATTTTATGATAGTGGTTGATGCTTACTCTAAGTGGGTGGAGTTGGTAATCATGACCTCCACTACGGCAGAGAGTACCGTGAGGGCTCTTCGTAAGATGTTCGCCACACACGGGCTACCAGATGTGATAGTTTCAGACAACGGGCCCCAGTTTACTTCCACGACGTTCCAAGAATTTTTGGCAGAGCAAGGGATTAGACACGCGGCCACAGCCCCGTATCATCCAGCTAGTAACGGTAGGGCGGAGCGCGCAGTTCGCTCAGCTAAAGAAGCTTTGGGCCGCATGGACCAGGGTGACTGGCAGGAGAGAGTGGCGGCCTATCTCTTGAGCCAGCACTCTACACCCTGTCCAACAACTAATAAAAGTCCTGCGGAGCTCTTGATGGGTAGGAGATTGCGAACCCCCCTAGATAGGCTCCATCCACTTTATGCAGGGGATTTACCGAGCAACTTGGGGGCCCTTCCGTCCCATACGTTTAAGTTAGGGGATCCCGTTTGGGCTCGTTCCTTTTCAGGGGATCCACGGTGGGTTCCCGCAACAATCACAGCTTTGACTGGCCCCTGTTCCTTCAGGGCCGGTCTGGCCGACGGAACGCAATGGAGGCGCCACCTGGACCAGTTAAGGCGCCGCCTCCCTGCGGAAATAGACGGCCCGGGCCCCCCAGACATTCGCCCTCAGCGCGAGCTACCCTTGATGACCTTATCCCCAACGGACTGCCTTTCCTCGGGGAACGGGGGACAAGCCGATACGAACTTTTCGGACAGACGTGCCTCATTTGGCCATTCTTTCCCTCAAAGCCTTTATCGAGACTCTGACCATATATTCCAACCAGATTGTACGGGTCCATCGTCGGATACTCCGGCTGTTGCGGAGATACCATCTCAGACAATTGGAGCGCCATCTCTCGGGGCCGCATCACAGGATCACCGTTCCGCCACAGACTCGCCTCTGTTGGCGATTCCCCCCCCGACGACAGCTGTCGGGGAGCTACGAAGGTCGGGACGAGAGCGGCACCGTCCCACCTATCTACAGGACTATGTTTGCCCTTCGTGAGGGTACTTGACTAGGGGGGGAGGGGTGTTGAATACTGGCTTGCGGGCGGAGCCGGTTCAATGTCTTCCCTGATTGGCCGAGACACTCGACGCCCCATTGGCTCATTGCTCAAACCCGGGGGTATAAGTGTTTGGCGCGAACCACGCCAGGTTAATCATAGTTTACTCTGCTAGAATAAAGGTTGCTGTTTACTACCTTCTTGTCGCGTCCTCCTCCTTCCGCTCCAAGATGCAAAACCTGGTATTTTCCCTTATGCTGAGAAGGAGTGAAGTACAGACAACACTTCAGGTCAATTTGCCTGCCAGCCTTGTCTGTCAAATCTTTCAACTTCAGCCAGAGAATAACATTTTAATCAGCAGACCTTCAAAACATACTTTCTACAAGGAAGATGTAGAAGTTCGTAAAGCTAACATAGAAATATAAGGCATAACCAAAATCATTGCTAGATAGCTGTTAACATAGTTTGGGGATGAGTGGGAGCATCCAGTGCTTAGGGCTAGCAAAAGTAAGGAGTATAATTTTGTAAATATCTTCTGTGTTGCTCTCATTGTTATTCCCAATATATTTGAATGTCTCCTTGGCATAGCAAAGCAGTTGGACAATAGAACTACATCTGACTCTACCTGTGTCCCTAAGTAATGCAAGCCTCAAGGCAAAGATAAAAGTTAGCATTTTTTCTTAAAGTTAAACAATACTTATCAGGGAATCCTTTTCAGTTCAGGATCATTAATAGAAGACCCTTCACATCAGCAGCATATCTATACTAATCCTGAGAGACTTGTGTGACTCAAAAACCTCTGTCATTCAAGTCAAAGCTAGTCATTCCCTTTTGGCTAGAACACTTGTGACTTCAACCCTTTTGATATTCTCCCAAGTCATGTTGCACAAGGACTTTGTGACAATGGCCTGGCAAAGGATTTAGATAACAAACACTTAAATTTGGGAGGAAAAAGTTTTAGGGTTGTGGGGGTCATTTTAGACTTAATGCACCAACAGATGAAGTATGATCTGGATTGGAGGCTTTATTTGCTCAGAGGTCAAATTTTCTTGATGATTGCCTGCATCTTTGGATGGCAGAACACATATAAAAGGGCAAAAGGTGAAAAAGACAGAGGGAGACCCGTCAAATAACTCATTCACTTTCAGAGAATCACTGGCAGCAGAATTGATGATTCTAAGAATTCCCCAAACCAAATGGAGTCTCGGATACATATTATATGCAAATTAAACAGACTCCAGCAGGCCTTATACTCCTTATTTTTTAAGTAATGCAATGTCAAAATGTATTTCTTGGTTAAATAAAAGGAAGGAAACTATAAGCCTCTGCATGAGACAATTTTTTTAAAACCAAAGATTTGACCTGAAACTTGTGTACAGACATGTATGATCTAATACATTTCATGGATTTTCAATCCCTGACCCATTATGTTAATGGTAAGACTTTCAATTTTAAGTCAAATTTGTGGTTTCTGAATTTTAGCACCATAATGAACGTGCCCAAATGTGTTGTTAATGCAAGTTATTATCTATATTCACTCTTGATTTTCTCATAGCAATTCCATTCCAGCCTGATTGCCTCATGCTTATTTCATAAAAGCTTGTAACTACCAAAAATTAGCATTACAAATGCTAATGTTGTGAAGGAATTGAACAAGATGTTCAGATTATTAAAAACAAGTTACATGAATATGAAAGATCAATCAAATTGTATTGACACAGAATCTTAACTCCTATAAGAATCATATAGGCCAATAATCAACTAACTCACTTCACAAATGCCAAATCTAATTATAATATACTATTATGCACAGCATGAAGTATTTGAGAAATCACAACAGGAGCATTAAATATAAAATGATTTAAAAAAACACTCAAAAGTGCCCAATGAGAACTGAATCTGGAACATCAAATGTCTATTGAGAGGAAATACAATAAAGTAATTTTAGTATTTGGAAAAGAGTGGAGTTGGCAAGCTGGAATCCTGACCTGGAATACAATAGTAAGTCTTGGTTATAGATCACAAATGTGGTCCCATAGCAACTTTTGATTGTAGTATAATCAACAGGAGGCATGACAGATTCAGATTTCTTCATTTTTTTTATCTGTTATATCTTTCTCAGAGGGCACAAATAGAAAATGAAGGTCACCCCCATTTGTTTGTATGTTACCTCCTCTTATGCTTTGCCAAATCTCTTTGAAAGTGTCAATGCTTCCTGACAAATCTTAATTCATGTAGGAGAAACTTTAGAACATAAGCAGTAGAAAACTTTAGGGATCTTAAGATTTAATCAGTTCCTATTGCAGAACTCAAGAGTTTCAGGTGAAAAGACTGAAATCCCACCATATTGTAAAAAAGCATACGTATCTACAGATGAAAACCCCCAAAATATAGAAGAAAGACTGCTTCAAAGTATTTTGGGCTTTATTGTCACAACTAAGACTGGACAGAATCCCTGGACTATGGCCTCCATCAATTTTAGTCTCTTGATTTTAGAAGCATTATCACAACCTTGAATTTGCACTTTTCGATTCCTAGATTCCTCTTTGATTCCTTGAATTCTGAACAATTTTACATTTCCCCATTATTCCTCTGCTTTGGTAGACTATAATCCTGAACCTGCAAGTCAAACTTCTATACTGACTCAGAAATTTTCCTTCCAGATTTGGCATGGCGCTCAGATTCATAACTATAATATACCTTCTAGCGCTGTGATGGCGAACCTATGGCATGCATGCCACAGATGGCACACAAAGCCATTTGTTAAGAGCATGCGAGGAATTACCCTGTCAGCTCCAACATGTATGTGTGTGCTGGCCAGCTGAGTTTGGCCTTCATTTTCAGCTGTTTTTCGCCCTCCAGAGGCTTCCTTGGAGCCTCCGGAGGGCAAAAAACAACGCAAAGTAAAAGTTCGGGAACAGACTTCCGGTTTGCACGTTGGCCCGTTTTTCTCCCTCCTGAAGCTTCAGGGAAGCCTCCTGAAGTTTCCGGAGGGCCAAAAACGCCCCTATGGACAACCCGGAAGTCCATCTCTGAACTTCCTGTTTGCCTGTTGGGCAGTTTCTCTCTGTCTGGAGGCTTCAGGAGGGCGAAAGCTTCCAGGGGGTGAAAAACAACCCAATGCGCAAAACAGAAGTTTGGGAACGGGCTCCTGGTTTGCATGTTGGACCATTTTTCACCCTCTGGCGGCTTTAGAGAAGCCTCCTGAAGCCTCTGGAGAGCCTCTAAGGGGTGGGGCAGGCTGTTTTCACCCTCCCCAGGCTCCTAGAAAGCCTCTGGAGCCTGGAGAGGGTGAAAAATGGGTACTTTGCATGCCAAAAGTGGGGGGAGTGCAGGGGTCACGCCTGCATGTATGGGGTGTGTGCGCATTCACATGGGTGTCATGAACATAGAATTATGAGTGTGGGCATGCCTGCACACGACCCCCCCTGCACTCCCCCCACTTTTGGCACGCAATGGCAAAAAGGTTAGCCATCACTGTTCTAGTAGAAACTGACCTTACAAAAGAATGGAAAAATGCATTCTTCTACAGGTGAGTCTTTATTCTACTGGGAGACAGCATTAGTGATAAACAGAAGTGTGCATGCACTTCAGGGAGATGATTGTCCTTCTCGGGGCTTGCAGGGGGTACCCTATCCCACTGTCGGTTCCAGGTCCAGCTATGAGAACTTCCTGGGACCTCGGGGATACCCTTGAGCTGTGATTTCCTGCCTTGTAGCTGGAACATCGTGAGTGAAACGGGGCAGTTGGCAGTGAAAGGAGAATGGAGAGCGTCGGTGGCTGCCAGTGTGGGTGTGGGCGGCGGCAGCGGAATGCCCAGCCTTGGGTCTCTGCAGCCGGCGGTGTGGTCATCGTCAGCAGCGGTGGGACACCCGGCCTGGGGTCTCTGCAGCTTCCGCTCCCCCCGCCAGTTGCTCCCCTCCTCCACCTTGCTTATGGATGTGATACACTGGATCAGCGGAAGATGACTTCGGCATGGGTGTGGTTGGAGTGGGGAGGGTCCTTCATTGTGGCCCCCTCTGGTATCACTGCCGTTGCCTGGGCCACCGTACTGTGTCATTTGGCCATTTGGCCCCTCCTCTTGTGACACTATGGACTGGGTCAACGGAGTGCGGCCCTGGCGACTGATATGAGTGCGGCTGGCGTTGACGGAGCTTAGCTGTTGGAGTTGTTGAAGTTGTTGGAGTAGCTGCTGCTGCTTCCGCTGTCTTCACCACTGCCATCACTGGCCGCTTCACCACCTCGCAATTTATCATCTGCTGTGATTTTGACATCTGGCCATTACTCCTACATATTGTGCTTAACACCAGCCATTGCTATGATGGACATAAGCTTCCCGCTACCCCCTTGAACACTGTCGGCTGTCCCCCCCCCCAGTGGACATGTCATCTCCTCGTTCCATCTCCCTATGATGTCATCCCATTTGGTTGATGCCACACTCTCTATGTTATACTGCAACAGAACTTTACTCCCTTCGGGAACTCCCCCTTTCTGGTGTCGCTTAACGCCAGGTCCGTGTTACATAAGTCTCCCCTCATTTACAACCTCATACAAGAAGGTAGAGCAGACCTGGCGTGCATTACAGAGACCTGGTTGGGCCATGAGGGGGGTGTTTCCCTTAGTGAATTATGCCCACCTTTCAGGCGCCTTCCAAGCGTTTCACCAGCCGAGAGCCCAGGGCAGGGGCGGGGTGTGTGTGGTGGCAGTGGTTATTAGGGAAAGTTTCGGACCTCAGGATTCACTGTGCCTCAGATAGGTGGGTGTGAGTCCCTTTTTGTGAAATGGGGCCTTGGAGTTCAGGTGGGTCTTTTTGTTACGTACCTGTCTTCCTGCTACGTTTCATTGGCCTTGCTGGAGCTGCTGGATGTTAGACAGATTGACGGTTGATTTCCCCAGGCTTATGATCCTGGAGGATTTCAATCTGCCTTCCATTGGCGAGACATCCGAGTCAGCTCGGGAGTTCATGGCTTCCATGACGGCAATGGACCTAACTCAGTTAATTCAAGACCCCACCCATAACAGGGGACACATGCTCAACCTGATTTTTGTCTCTGGGCAGTGGATGAATGATCTAGATTTAGGGGATATTTCTATTCAACCCTTGTCATGGTCTGATCATTTCCTCATCAGGCTTGACTTCCATTCTGCTACCCCTCGCCGCAGAGAGGTGGAACTGACTAGATGGTTCTGCCCCAGGCGCCTGATTGACCCTGAAAGGTTCCTGATGGAGCTTGGGACTTTTCTTGAATCCCTTGCTCACAGCTCGACTGAAGCCCTAGTGGAAGCCTGGGATAGGATGGCCACTGGGGCCTTGGATCACGTTGTGTCTTTGCGGCCTCTGACCCGGTGTCGATCCTGGGTAGCTCCCTGGTTTACCGAGGAGCTCTGGGAGATGAAATGCCAGAAAAGTCACCTAGAGAGTAGTTGGAGGGCCAGCCGATCTGAATCTGATCAAACACTAGTAAGAATTCATATTAAATCCTACTTAGTGGTGATAAAAGCGGCAAAATGGCAACATTTTTCTCCTCTTATTGCATCCACAGATAATTGCCCAGCTGCCCTGTTTAGGGTGACCCACTCCTTACTTAACCAAGGAACTGGGAAAGGCCCCTTGCAGGGTAGGCCTGAAGAATTTGTTCAGTATCTGCAGGATAAAATCGGTCAGATACAGACAGGCTTGGACTCTGACTGGGTAGATTCAGGCGAGTCAATGGGGGGGATGAATCTTGTGGAGACCCCTCAGGGCATGGACAGGATTATGGGGAGACTCAGTGCTGCCACTTGTGTGCTGGACCCGTGTCCCTCTTGGTTAGTTTCAGCTTCCCGGAAGGTGACACGAGACTGGCTCCAGGCGATTACCAATGCTTCATTGAGAGAGGGGTTCTTTCCCACCGCCTTGAAGGAGGCGGTGGTGCGGCCCCTCCTTAAGAAGTCTTCCCTGGAACCAGCTTCTTTAGCCAACTATCATCCGGTCTCCAACCTTCGCTTTGTAGCGAAGGTTGTCGAGAGTGTGGTACCACGTCAGCTTCTCCAGTGCTTGGATGAAGCTGCCTATTTGGATCTGTTTCAGTTGGGTTTCAGGCCCGGGTACAGCATGGAGATGGCATTGGTTGCATTAGTTGATGATCTTTGGCGGGCCCGGGACAGGGGCTGCTCCTCTGTCCTGGTTGTATTAGACCTCTTGGTGGCTTTTGATACCATCGACTATGGTATCCTTCTGCGACGACTCAGGGGGTTGGGTGGGGGCACTGTTTTATGTGGTTCTCCTCCTACCTGTCGGATCGGTCTCAGTTCGTGTTGACTGGAGGACAGAGATCGACCCTGAGGCGCGTCACTTGTGGGGTGCCCCAGGGGTCGGTTCTCTCACCCCTCCTGTTCAACATATATATGAAACCGCAGGGCGAGATCATCTGCGGTTTTGGGGTACGGTATCATCAATATGCTGATGATACCCAACTTTTCATTTCTATCCCAAACCACCCAAATGATGCCCTTGACGTGATGTCCCGATGCCTGGAGGCTGTGCAGATCTGGATGGGGAGGAACAGGCTCAAGCTCAATTCCTTCAAGACTGAGTGGCTGTGGTTTCCGTCATGTGGAGAGAAATTTTAGCCCCCTCAGAGAGGGCCCGCAATCTGGGAGTCCTCCTGGATACGTGGCTTAGTTTAGATTAGAAGAACACCTGACGGCCATGACCAGGTGGACCTTTTACAAGGTTCGCCTGGTACATCAGTTGCACCCCTTCCTGGATCGGGATGCTCTGTGCACAGTCACTCATGCCCTTGTCCTTTCTTGCCTGGATTACTGCAATGCTCTCTACATGGGGCTGCCCTTGAAGAGCACCCGGAGCGTTCAGCTGGTCCAGAATGCAGCTGCGCAGGTTATCATGGGGTTACCTAGGTGCTCCCATGTTACACCCCTTTTAGGTGGCCTGCACTGGTTTCCAGTTGTTTTCCAGGTGCAATTCAAGGTACTAAAAGCGCTCCATGGCTTAGGCCCAGGGTACCTGCGAGACCACCTACTGCCATCAGTAGCCTCCCACCGTTCAGTGCGATCCCACAGAATTGGCCTCCTCAGGGTGCCGTCAGCCAGACAGTGTCGGCTAGCAACCCCCAGGGGGAGAGCCTTCTCTGTGGGAGCGCCTTACCTCTGGAATGAGCTGCCCCTGGAGCTTCGTATAATCCCCGACCTCCGGTCCTTCCGACGAACCCTAAAAAGTTGGCTTTTCCAGCAAGCCGGCCTGGCCTGAACAGAATAAAATAAATGATTAATTTAATTGTTAATTTTAATCTAATTTTTAAAATTTTATTGTTAATATTAATTGGGTTTGTTTTTGGATACTTTATTTAATTTCCTCTTTGACTTTTGTAATATGTTTTTTTTTTTAATGTTGTATGCCACCCTGAGTCCTTTGGGAGAAGGGTGGCATATAAATCCAATAAAGAAACAAACATAAACATACTGGAATCAGGAACATTTCTGGTTACCATTCTGAGGTAGTGGTCCTATATTTTAGGCACTGCCTTTCGCAAGTATATGTGGTTAAATAAACCGTTCATCATATTCTAATTATCATTTTATGAGAGTTAGGTCTGACTTGTACAGGTGATCCTTGATTTACAACCACCATTGCAACCAGAATTTCTGTCACTAAGCAAGTCACTTGTTCAGTGATGCATGTCTGATTTTACAACCTATTTTGCCTTGGTTTTTATGCAAATCGCTGCAGTTGTTAAATGACTCTTGCAATTGTTAAGCAAATCCAGCTCCCTACCGTACACTGTTTGTCGCAAGCCAGTGGGACAGTCACAAATGGAGATCACATACCCACTTAATGGTAGTAAATACTTTTCCAAATTTTGAGCATGTGACCATGGGGATGTTATGATGGTTATAAGTGTATGGACTGGCCATAAATCACTTTTTTCAGTGCCACCGTAACTTGAAATAGTCACTAAATGAATGGTTGTAAGTGAAGGACTATTGGTATATTTTGAAACTAAATGGTACAGATGTGTTTGAACAGCAACCTTTTTTTTATGAAGTTATGATGACTAGAGAAATCACACAGATTACTGAGCTTCTCTATCCGATACAAAATAGTCCTACTAAAAATGAAATAATGGTTGCGACAGTGCTGAAATCAATAAACAAGACAGGATTCTACATACTGTTTCCATTAATTTTGATATTGAAAATGTTGAAAATCAACATTTGTGTTTTGGTTATCTAGAGGGTTATTGGTACCATTTTGCTGATGTTTTATTTTATTAAAAAGCAGCAGTTTTCAGAGACTGCAGTAGGAAAAGGAACAGAGCTCAGGTAGTGCTGGAGTTTTTCCCTACCGGCTGTTTATTTATTTATTTATTTTTGCCTTTGAAAGTGCCTTTCACCAACTGTTTTTCTTCCCAAGTGGAAAAAATACTGTCACTTTTCTGCTTAGAAACAAAACAGCTTGGGAAAGATCATTTTGAGTGGCTGGAGGTAAAGAGAATTAAGAACCTTTTCCCTTTGCTACTGACTCATTTCTGATTATAGCTTCCCAAGGCTGCTTTTCATTTAATAAACAACAATAACCCATCAGGGGGATTGTTAAGTGCAATTATGCATATCATCTGGTTTCAGCCTGGAGACTTGCCTACGCTGTCAGATTTCTTATGTTTATGGGTAAATATCAACAGAAATGCATGTATAAATTATTAATATTGGATATTTATTATTGCGCTTATAAAAGATGTTGAGGGGTGATATGGCCAATGATTAGTGACTAATTTGTTGAGCTTTTTAGATCATTTTGTCTGTCTAATGATATGCATTAAGGAACTGCCCAGCAGTGGTGGGTTACGGCCGGTATGCCCCGATACAGGCGTACCAGTTGGAGCTGGAAGCAGCGGCCACCATACCGGAATAGTGTTTTGGTGGACCCACCCACCTGCCCACATTCCTTACCTGCTTTTAAGACAACCGGGCTATTTGCACACACACACGCAGCATACAGTTCCTAGGCGACCTCCGCTGATCTCCGTTAGAAACCAAGAGATTCTGAGTTCTAATTCCACTTTAGCTAGCTGAGTGACTTTGGGCCAGTCAATCTCACAACCCAACTCAACTCACAGGATTGTTGTGGGGAAAATAGGAGGAAGAAGGAATATAGTGTGTATTTATCACAGATTTGGGAGAGGTGTATATCATAAGAAGGCATCCAAAATTTCACTGCTTTATATGCCTCACATAAAAGGAGGGAGGGCATTATATACCCAACTGTTAACATGGCTAAGCTTTGAGTTCACATAGCATAACTTTGGGTGAGGGAAGGACTGCCAGTTGGAAGAGCAGCATTGCAGCATTGCCTATTAATGCTAGGAGACTAAGGGAAATTGAAAAGGCAACCATATGAAGCCACCAAGCAGCTATTAAACCAAGCTCTAAAATGTACAAGAACTTTGAACAGCCATTTGTAGCGTTATGAGGAAGCTGGAATGCTGGTAGCTGCCAAATATAATGCCAAATATAATGCTAATGTTAAAAATAGCCCTGGACAAAGAACTTTCATAGCACAATTGGGAATGGTATTAGTATTCTTAATAGCACTATTTAATAATTATTTCACATTGCCGTTGGAAACAATTATTCAAAAGAAAATAAAGTACAGCAAATGCCAACCCTAAATTATTTACTGCTTGAAGAAGGGCCAGGAGGAGGGATTTTTTAAAAAAAAATCTTATACCATTCAACTGCGTGATGTTTGTTTATTCCCAGTTTAGGTACAGATAAAAAAAATCACTTCAGGCCACTGTTGTCTTCTAACTCTGGGTCAATCTGATGGTAAAATAATGTGTGCCCTTATCATTTTGAGAGACCTTCATGCAAAGCAATGACAGAAACCAAGAAAAGCATTTTTTTTCTTGTAGTTGATAAATACGTTAGCCTATTTCTCAAGTCAGGGTTAGGGTTAAGTATGGGAAGTTTTTTGGTTCTTATCCAGTGGTGGGTTACAGGCGGTATATCCCAGTACGGGTGTACCGGAGCCTGCCCAGAGCACAGGGTACCGTTCCGGTACTCCGGAGGGCCCACCCGCCTGCCCGTGATCCTTACCTGTCTTTAAAGCCTTCGGTGCTTCTGCACACACGCATGGCGCATACAGCGCCTGTGCAACGCTCCGCTGAGCAGCTGAAGTGCCGCGGAGGTTTGCAGAGGCATCGCTGGAAGGTAAGACGCATGCACACACTGCACTCGTTCATGTGGAGGATGCTGTGCCCCACTGCAACCATACCAGTTGCAACGGGATCTGGAACCCACCACTGTTGTTATCTCAATATTTTAATAATAACAGTACTAGATAACAATAATCCCACACTGAATTCATATTGAAATACAACAAATTTCAATGTTGGCTTCTCTTTTTTTGCAGGATATTTATATCCTGATGAAGCTTAATGGTAGTTCCTAAAAATGACCTTAACAAGATTATCAAAAGCTGTTATTTAATAGGAATTAGGAATCAAAACAAAATCCAAGTTTTATTTGTGGAATCCTGTGGACATCATCTGGCATCATTGTAGGTAGTTCTTGACTTACAACCACAATTGACCCCCAAATTTCTCTTGCTAAGTGAGAGAGTTAAAAAAAATGTCATCCCATTTTATGACCTTTCTTAGCACAATTGTTAAGTTAATCAATGCAATTGTTAATTTGGTAACACCGTTAAGTGAATCTGGCTTTCCCATTGACTTTGCTTGTTAGAAGGTTGCAAAAAGTGATCACAAGACTCCAGGCTACCACAACCATCATAAATGAGTCAGATGTCAAGGACCTAATTTTAATCATGTTGACTATGGGGATGCTGCAATAGTTGTGTGAAAAACAGCCATAAGTCACTTTTTTCAATGCCTGTTTGTAACTTCAAACAGTCACTAAACAAACTTAAGTCAAATACGACCTGTATATTACCGAGGACTACCCAAAATAACCAAAACCCATTAGTACATTGACCCCAAGCCTAGAACTTCTTCTGCGCAACCATTTCTATATTTGAGAATTAGCTAGCCCTTTTTGTAATTGACATTTCTATGTTAAGAAACTGGGATTAGTTATGAATTTCCTGCTAACCTACTTCCTACATAACAGAAACAGGCTGTTCAGTTAAGATACAATATACTGTATTTTATCTCCACTGAGGTTATCTTCCACTCATCTTAAGATTTTCATAAAAATGTAAAATGAACTTTCAATTGGGGATCCTCATCTAATCAGAAGAGGCCAACACATTCCCTCAGGTATCCTCTGCACAGAATATTTTGCAAATGGTCTGAAACCCCCCAAAATATTTAGGCAGGTAACAATTAGCCTGCGTAATTGTTGCTTGCCCTTGTTCTTTTCTTCTCCTTCTAAATAAACGTTTTGTATCTCAATACATGCTTGTTTTGCTTTAAAAGAGAATTTGCCACAATTTTTGGGCTGAACCCTTATTTTTCTTATTTTTTAGAATAATGATAAGGTTTTATGCCTTAAGTTCCAAGTTACTGGGAACAAGAACATCTAAGTGCTTTCTTTTCACTTTTTTTTTGCCTAGAATTGTGTGGATTGGAAGACTCTTAAAAGAAAAGCTTAGAATTCCTCAGTGGACAGTTAGAGGAGACAGCAGATACAACCCGACTCCTGGTAATCATTTATGACAAATAGGGTCTCTTAAATATAAAGTTTCTATCAATAGAGAAACAAGGGTGCATGTTTTCCCAATCCTTAATATTGATTATACAAATGTTTAGAAAGCACTGACTCAATGAAAAATATAAGCCAATAAACTCCCAACATAGCTCTTTTAATAATGTTGCAGCAAGTTTGAAATTTGTGTGCATTATTTAATTGATATTGTTTTTCATTGAAACATAACATTAAGTCTAGGGAGATAAGAGGTTTTCTTCATGGAGGAACAGTGCAGTCCTACCCTGTGTTCAAGTCAATCCTCTCCCCTGTAAGGATGCATATATGGAATTACAGAATTAAAATTCTCCTGGTGCCAAAGCATGAAAAGAAGGAATGGAAGACTTTATCCATAATTTGAATCAAATTAATTTAAGAATCAATGTTATTGAATAGAAAATTGGACACATTGAAATAGTTTTAATTACTTGATTAAATGTTAGCTGCGATTGCCTCAATAAACAGAGGGGAGAAAAAATACTATCAAGTATACAGTATATTCATTGTCAAGCTTCTTTCCTCCAAAGAACTATAAATCTGGTTGGAATACTGTTCTTTGGAAAACTGTTTTTGGAATACCATGCTCTTTTTCAAATCAATCTTTTTCAATAATGAATTATAAATAAAGTACAATTAAAGTTATCTGTGTATTAATATTATTGATCAACAACTTAAGAGTTGCTGTGGAATCCCAAAAACACATTTTGATCTGAAATTTTAAATGTATTTTTATTGTACCAATAGAGAATATTTTAGTCTGAGGTTGAAATGAGGGGATTTGCAAATGTCTCATGACCCAAACTAGCACTGATAATGTTTCATGACCCAAACTAGCACTGATGTTACCTTGTTTGGGTAGTAAAATGTCTGCAAGAAAACAACTATGTTCAGAACGCCAAGGACCTCTCTTTTTATTGTCCAATTTTATTTTATTCAAAAGATTAAAACACAAAATCTAAAATAAAAAAAATTAAACACAGGCAAATTTAGACAAAAAGATAAAAAACATGAATAAAAAAGGACAAAAACAATAATTGTAACAATACCTTCCCCCTATTGAAAAGGAGGTTTAACATTTATAAGCTTGTACATCTATTTGCAACCCAAATGACCTGTTACACATTACATATATCAGGGGTGTCAAACCTAAGGCCTGGGGGCCGGATCTGGCCTGTGAGATGCTTAGATATTGCCTGCGGGGCTGTTCTGGAAACAGTGAAGGACCAGCCCCAGTGCCTTTGCCAGTGAAAATGAAGCACCATTTTTACTGGCAGAGAGTTGCAGAAGGCCATCAGAGCTGAAAATGGAGCTCATGAGGTCCGTGGGTGGCAGTCCCAAGCTCAGTTTTTGTTGGCAGAGTGTTGCATGAGGCTGCCGCAGCCGAAAATGGAGCTCGGGACCACCACAGGTGCCCCTGACATAAATGATGTTGAGCTGGCTGCACCCACCCTGGCCATGCCTCCCTCCCCCCTCCCAAGGTCAACCACAGCCCTGATGTGGTCCTCAATAAAATTGAGTTTGACACCCCTGATGCATATGAAGGAAAAAAATAGTTAACAAGTCAAACAAAAGCAAACTTGAAGCTCAACGCATTCTGTTAACAGTCTGTTATTATAATTTACTTGTAGAACAGAATCACCCCGGCCATTATCTCTGAGTCAAATACCAGAGTATTTGGTCAAATGCCCTGATTTGGGTCTTAATAATGAAACCTTTCCTTAGGTTTTTAATTGGGAACTTTCCCAACAATTGCATTTTATTTCCAAAGTTCATAAGACTCTATTGTAAGTGTCTTTGCAACATATGTTATTGAATAATTCTTTTTGAGAATACAACAGTCATCTTGCCAGAGAGTCCAGTCCATCCTTCATTATATCCATTGTCTCAGAATTTCTTATATTCATATTCTTTTCAATCATTTCTGGCAGATCCATATTTTTCAAACCATAGTTTCTTTTTCATATCTAATGGCAACAGATCAGATTCCAATTCCTCAGATTGCAAATTGAGTCCAACTGTTGTTTCCTGCTTTTGAATATCATCTTGAGATTACACAACTGTTTACTAGAACAAAAAATTGTGGTTGTGGAATTTTAAATGTCTTGAGCTGAACATTTAAAAATTAAATAGCACTGTCCAACTTCAACATCAGCCAGTTTTAGATTTGCTTTTAAACAGAAGCGATTTCAGAGACTTACGATACATATTACAGGAGGAAGCCATTTTGATTTTTGAAAGCATTATTATAATTTGTCATAATAAATTTCAGGTGCTTGTTATTCTAGCAGGTAAACTCATTTCAAGATAGTGAAAGCAGTTTGAACAATTAAATTTCTCTAAAACCATAGGTTTCAGTATTGTGAAGACTCTCCTCCATAAAGGAATTTCAGCTTAGTAGAACCTTTTCTGCTGTGGCCACAATCCTTTGGAGGACTTTGCTTCTGGAGGTGTGATCTGCCCCCACTTTTGACCTTACTCAAGAGCCTTAAAACTTGCCTCTACCAGTTGGCTTGGAGCTCCAATGAAGGCACTCTATGCTGGAGAAGGCTGCTGGAGGGATAGAGGAGATTCCATCACCATACTGTGGTACTCTTGGTGTACAGTTTCTTATCTATGTCCTATTATTTTCTGAATTTATGATATTATAAGCCACTCAAAGTTGCTATGGAAAGGGAGATGAGTGGCATACAAATTTAATAAATTAAGTACATTTCTGACAACTCTTTTTGATATTGTATCTCTAAATATATTTCAATGTTTTTGTCTTGGCTCATCTAGAAAACCAGAGTCAGGATGAGCAGCTGGATGGTGGACCATCTGGGACTGGAGAATTATCGAAGAAGACCATAGCAAACCACTTCTATTCTCTGCCCATAAAAAGTAGGCTTTTCATGGATATCCCACAGAAATTCTGAAGAGTCCAGCTTGCCTGAAAAATGACTATTTTTATTCTTAACATTTAGATCCAAGATGCTAGTAATTGTAACAAAAATCAGTTGGTTTAGTGGCTAAAGGCAGCAGGCTAAAATCAAGGAGATGATGAATTCTAGTGCCACCTAAGGCACAAAGTTTTTCAGGATATACATGGAACAGGTTATCCTTCTGTAAATAGAATTGCATATGAGATCATGTTCAAGTCAAGTCAAGTTGCCTCATATGATCAACCACACTGGATGCTGCACCTGGTTGAACAGAATAATTAACACCAGTCTGGCGAATTTGAGCATATTGAGCAACCAATCCATTAATAAAAGGCCTTAGTTCTATCGTAATATTTTTCAATCCCTCATATCGTTTAAGAGACTGAACTCCTCCTGCCAAAATTTGAAGCTGAATGGCAGTGTAAAGAATGTTTGGAAATTGTTTATTTGTATGTTCTGGCCGTGCAGTATTAAAAACATAAGTCCATCCAATCCAATGGCAATTGTTAACAGTATCTCCAAATGCAGCTGCTACTGCCATCTCGTCTTTTGTTGTAACTGCTTTTATTTCTTCATTTAGCTCTGTCCAGGGAAAATCTTCATATGTTCTAATTGCTTGATTAACAATTACTATTCCAGTAAGCATTTTGTTTCTTGTTTCTTCAACCATAGTCCCAAGCGTCAATGAGATTTTAGTAACTTCTGCTTTAAGATTAGTAAACATCTCTTCAAAGTTTTGTCCAGTGGTCTGCCCATCCCAAATGGCACGAAGACAATAGAAACCATTAATCACAGCATCTTGATCTACTTCAATATCCTGAGATCCTGTCTCTCGACGGATTTGTCTAAGAGTTTTGTTCAGTTTAGCTGGAGTAATACTCCCTGCACAGGTTATTATTAATACAGCTGTGGTCAAATTTGCTAATATTTTTTCTCTAAATTGGGGTGACATTACCATAACCCGAGCCAGTAGTTCAAAAGACCAGAGAGGATTATCTTGAACAATAGCTGTATTGTCAGTTCCATCAGCAAGGTTCACATTAAGAAGCCCTCCGAACAACCAAGGATGGATTTCGCCAGCTACAGGTGCAGGTTTAGCCGCCGCAGGTACACCCTGAGGACAATTGCTTTGGGAGCGCACAGGATTGTTGGCGTCAAAAACTTGTCCCATCCAAGCAGCAAATCGTTCAGCACTGAAAACAAAATTGCCCTGAGCGTTAGGCACAATCAGGGCTGCATCTGGACCAAATAGGAATGAATTTTGTTCAAGCTGAGTATCGTTTCTTAAGATGGCTGGGTCAACTGGCTCAGCAAATATCGATCTAACCAATTTTTCCAAATCCAAATCACTGAAACGAGATTGTGGGGCAATGTGAAGATGGGATCCAATAATGCTCAAACTGGCAATAGCAACTTGACGAGAATAATTCTGAATCGCTCTTTCCGCGCGAAGTTTTTTTTCAATAACAATCGATAGAATCCCACGAGTCATGAAAGCACCAGCAGCCTGGGTAACAACTTTATACCACTTACTACATCCGTGAACAAATGATGCTAGCTCTTCTAGATGAAAAGCACGTATCATTTTGGCGACTTAGATACTCCTAGCAGCAAACTTTTAAAGAAATTTGTGTTTGTTTTTCCATCCAGTCAGGGCAACATTTTCAAGGGAGCTCATGCCACGCATAAATTAGCTCATCGAACACCTTCAAATGAAAAGGCAATTTCTGAAAATACATTTGCCAACCCTCAATTTCAATGACTATATAAATAGCATTCTTTTAACACAGAATTTGGGTATGAGAATAGGTCAAAAACAAATTCCTTATTTGTCAAGTACAATAGCAAATGAAAAGACAAGCCAACTGCTAGGCCAATTTCTGCTGCAAACCACTCCCGCTGTGCTTATTTTTGCATTTAAAAAGTTCTAGTGGGCTTTTCTCCAAGCAAGCTGTGACTGCAGTAACAGCTCAAGCCCATTTGGCACACAAGCTGCATTGCTGAAAATACACATTTTTCTGTTTTTCACTGCATTTGTCATCCTATCCTTTTGACTGCTGTCCATTGTCTTCAAATGATCAAAACAAGTCTTAACATGATATAATCCTCCTAACCCCCCTAATTTTCAATATGATATCACCAAAGGGTTTAATCCAACAATAGATGAATGTGTGCTTGGACTATAGGGAATATCTAAAAGTAAAACTCCTCTGGAAGTTACAACAAAAACAGGTTTAAAAGGTGAGACAGATGACCAGGCCAGAAGGAAGAGTGATGACACCTAGCCAGCTTCTTAGCAAAGTGCCAGCATGATGCCTAGAAGATCTGGTCTGAAGATTGCTGGATGAGAGAAAAGGAAGAAAAGAGACGGGTCAAGTCAGAAGGTGAAAACAACTTTTAAGCAGAAATGTCAATGATGAGAGAAGAGAAATAATTAATCATGTTCCAACTATATACTTAATGACTATTCAGAGAAAAATGCAAAATTAATAGCCTCCCAATGGAGGCCTAAAGCTGCCAGGCTTATAATATCTATGGCAAATTAAATATTAAGACACATCAGGCATCAGATGATCATATAGCCTACTTCTATACCCTCTCCATCTCCCTCCCAAAAGAGGCCTTGGGGTTTGTCTTGGTTCCTATACTCTACTGAAGTTATTTTGTGGAATGAAAATTCAGTCCTAAAATTCTGTATTTCTGCTAATATCTTTTTCATGCCCATGCAATTTTAACGAAAGTCACACCATTGATGCACAAAAGAAAGGTCAAATTGGCATGCTCCGGTAATTCCAAGATCTGCAGTTATTAAAAATGGACATGGAGACAGAAGAGAAGAAAAAATGGCTAGGATTCTGAACTGAAGCTACAACTTACTTGCAGAACCTCCAACTTGTTTGGATTTTTTGTTTTTGTTATCTGATTGAGTTTAAAATGTGGCATTAGTACTTTTATAGTATACAATTTGCATTTATTTAATATCTTAAACTTAAATGACTGTACAAGTTAATTTTCAAAAATTTTAATTAGGGAAACAGAACAGGCCTTTATTTATAAGTAAAATTACATTAAATAACCTCAAGCAGTTGAGTGTCCGCTTGGTATAGTAGTTAAGGCACCAGGTTAGAAAACAGGAACCTGTGAGTTCTAGATCTGCCTTAAGCAGTCATGCCTTTTCTCTTAGGGCCAGTCCCTCTTTCTCAGCCCTAAGAAGCAATGACAAACCATTTCTGAAATCTCGCCAAGAAAACTGCAGTGACTTGTCCAGATAGTAGCCAGGAGTCAACACTTGACTTAAAAGCACAAAAAAATAATAAAATAAAATAAAAACCCGCCACCACCAAGCACTTACCAAATGCCAGCCAAACACTTTTGAAAGAAGACAATGTCAAGATTAGTAGCAATTCCTGATATATGTTGGATTCAATTTTTTTCCAAACTGGCAAATGAGAAAAAGAAACATTGATAGTATATTCTAGTCTTTGATATAAACATTTATATATTGGTTTGGAAGTTTTCTGTTTCAAAAAAAATAGGCCTACAATTTATATTGGATTCAGCCAAACAGAAATGGAAAGTGGTGGGGTGGGGTGGGGTGGGGAGTCCTTGGTGCTCCCTGAGCTTATTTTCTTGCAACCATCTCATTACCCAAACTATGTAAGACCATCAGTGCTAGTAAGGAATGATGTTTGCTCTCAATTTATATTCTAGCGGCTTGCCCTGTCAGTGTTGGTAGGAGTGATCATGGATGTTCTTTGGTTGGGCTGTTTATTGTTAGCTTGTTTAGCAGTTCCTTGATTGGGATATTGTTTACTTCTTGATTGTTGGTCTGATGTTAATGTTGGTGATAGTCTATGCTCATCTGAGTGTTGATTGCTGGTGGGAATGTGTTTTGGTCTTTTTTGTTCCCTTTGGGAGTTGTTGATTGTCTCTTTTGCACAGTATGTAAATGTTTATGTCTGTGGGCTTATTGATGGCTGATTTGTCAGAGTGCCAGACTTCCAAGAATTCTTTAATATTTTTAGACATGGCTTGGTCTAGAGTGGTCATGGTTTCCCAGCTGAAACTATGATCAAGTCTGTGTTGTGAGATTAAAGTGTTTTCATCATGTTTTTTGACTGCTAGTTGGTCTGAAGAAACTTCTTGGATGAGAAGCAAAACATCTTCAAACAAAAACAAGAAAATTCAGGTGCCTCTTGAAAAAGCACCTTTGGGACATCTACAAAACAACCAAGCTCAGAGAACACTAAGCACCCCTCATTTCAACTGATCTACAAATATTCTCCTCTATTGGTATAATTGGAAAGGGGCAGACAAAAGTGGCTTGTCTACATGACTAAAATTGAACTGTGAGACTGAATGAAATATTTTATTGCTTGATGCCCTACAGAAACTGCTACACTTTCCAATTTTGTTTAAAAGGTTAGAATGGAAAGAATATGAAGAAATGTGGAGTCAAACAATTGCCTCCTTATCTTCTCACTTATAAGTAATGTTCATCAAGCATGTTTTAGTTAAAGTGCTTTACAAGAGACCTTTGTCTATAAGGTATGGAGGACATAGTAAAATGGAATTTACTTCACAGAACTCATATAACTACTGAACGATGCATTGATTGCCAATTGATTTTAGATGGAATTCAAGATGCTAGTTGTCAATTTTAAAGACCTTAATGTATCAGGGCCTAGATTATCTGTGAGAGTAGTTTCTCCTGATAACATCTGTCCAACCTGCATATCTAGCAGAGTACACACTCCCTGTATTGGAGACTTCCAACAACAGAAACCATGGAAACATGTTTTAAATTAGTGGCCTCCTCCTCTGGAATACCATTTCCAGACATTCAAATGCCCCCTCTCCCCTAATTAGAAAGTTTGTGAAGACTGGGCTATTTCAATAGGGGCAAAGTTGCTACAACTATCTCTCAAGTAATTATTTTAGATTTAAAATAAAGTATCTGATTTTAGTATTTGTGGTTTTCAACATTTGGAATTATGGTTTTAACTGTATTATGATTTTTAAAATCCAAATTATAGAATTGGAATTTGTATGGTCCTCATTTCATTGTAAGAAAGTAAGTAAATTAAAAATAATACTTTTCCTAGAAATGTTATTTCATGTGGTTGAAGGATTAAAAAGTTAGTTATTTGTGGTTTTTCCATGCTAGTGAATGGAAAGCTTACTTCAAATTAGATTCCAAGTTGAAATGAGCAGTTTTAACCAAGTGGACAATAGGTTCAAATCAATCCTCTAAATCACAACTAGTGGACAATGTAGTACCTAAAAGTGAAAAGAAGTAAAACATGTCAGCATGTAAACAATTTCAGCACTGTTTTCATTCCCCAGTCCCTCCAAAACTATCTGAAGCTTATGTTCATCTCATCTCAGCGGATCAGCAAACACTCAGCATTTCCTGAGATCACAACAGGTGTTTCCACAGAAGGACAGAACCAGTGCGAAAGTAATTCCATTTCTGTGATCCTATTGCAGAGGTGGGAGAGTTGAATCCATTTGCTTTGACTTAGGTGTGATGCTTTGGAAACACAGTAAATTTTTCTTTGAAAAATTTGTGAAGAGTCCCATCCTCCATATTATGCTTTGATCATGGGTTTTAGGTCTTTCAAAGGAAAAAAGATGATTTTATACTTTTCAACGTATTCTATTATGAACATCTGGGTTTTTGTTTACAAATGCAAATACATGATGTAGATCAGATGTATGTGTTGGTGCAGTAAGTTTGCTTCTATTCCATACAGAGGGAGGTATTTTCTGGTACACTAGCATCTATGATTTTGGTCATAGTAATATATAATTCTCTTATCCCACTTCTCACAAGTGTAAGAAAATAAACTGTAACCCCTTCTCCATTTTTAATTTGTTTTATAAGCATTTTGAAGCCATTTAAAAAAAGAAAAAGAAAATCTGAGAAGTAGGAGCTTCTGGCTGCAAAGTTATATTCCCTCCTGTTTTAGTTTTTTCTGCAATGTCTAGACCAGAGCAGATACAAGTAGTCCTTGACTTACAACAGTTCATTTAGTGAACATTCAAAGTTACTGAATGGTACTGCAAAAAGTAACATTATATTTTTTCACACTTATGACCATTGCAGCATCCCCCCTAGTCACGTGATTCACATTTGGATGCTTGACAACTGACTCACATTTATGACGGTTGCAATATCCCATAGTCATGTGATCTCCTTTTGGGGTCTTCTGACAAGCAAAGTCAATGAGGAAATCCGATTCACTGAACAACCGTGTTACTAATTTAAGAACTGCAATGATTCACTGGGAAAGCCACCTAGGAAAGCCAAGGGAAATAATCAAAACCATAAAAAAGCAAAAGTTATGGATGTGTGGATGTGTTGGATATGTGATGCAACACTTAGAAAAATACTGCACACTTCACTTAATCCTCCAGGGAAAAATTGGAGGCAAATAAGGTCCAGGGAGAAGGCTTCAACAACATGGCTTCAAAATTTAAGGAACCAGTTTGGACAAAACTCAGCAGGACTTTTTCATGTGGCTGTTGATAAAAATAGGATTGCCAATGTCTGATGATGGATAAAGGAGGGGGAGAAGAAAAAGAAGAAGAAATGTAGCAAGTAAAGTTGTAAAATTCACTTAACAAATTTCTCACTTAGCAAAATAAATTTGAGGCTCAATTGTAGTTTAAGTTGAGGACTACCTGTATGCTAAACAATGCTTATGAAAGACTCTAGGAACAGTTCCATAAGCAATATTGAAAAAAGACCAACTTTATTGTTTCAAATAAACTAGTTTTAAAAAATTACTTAACTTTCCAAACCAGCCAATGTTATTTGATTGCAGAGTTGATTCCAATCTAGTATAAGCCTTTGCATGGTGATGATAAGAATTAGTTAAAAAAAAAAACTGCGCTAAACTTTAGACAATTTCAGATTGTTATACCCCGGTTTTCCCAGCAACCTACATTTGAAACTTATTTTACAAAAAAGCTTAAGTTACTAAGACTCTGGAAATAAAAAGGGAGATTTAATTATAGCAATTATATTTTATGCAGTGTTTCTCCATACTTCACCAAGTAACTCCTATTAATGTCATATCCAAGTAGATTTATTTATTTCATCAGTAGTATTCTCTTTTTTTAAGGTTCTTTTACAGCTTTTTATTACTAGTTGGTTTTTATTGTTTTGTGAACTGCCCAGGATTATGATATAGGAGATGTCACAGTCACAGAAGTCTTATAGATAAGGCTTTTACAATAGCAAACATAACTGCAAGTTACAACAGGTTTGTGGGGCTGATTATTAATACATATGTAAATGTCATAGCTTATTCCAAAAGCTCATTTTCTTTCTATATTACATAAAGTTGTTACAGTAAGATTAACTGAAATTCAGATAAAGTTAAACAGCTGTTAGTTTAGCTGTTAAAAAGAACTCCATTAGCAAACATCATCGTGGGATGGCAAATTTAGGGTGGGGTTCTGTTTTTGTTTGGGAGGGGCTTATTGCTGGCCTGTTCCTTTCTAATATCCCATTTTAATAATTTTCCCCAAATGCCCTGTTATTATGTAACATCCATCATTAAATAAAGAGGTTTCAGGGAAAAAATAGGCAAGTTAAAGATACAGAAAACAGGTGCAAAGCTCAAGTGATAAGAGGGTGGGAGAAGGGTAGGCTTCTCACTGGCTTTGCAGGATTTCTCCACCCATTAATAGATATTTATTTAAGTGCACTATCAAGTGTACCAAGTAATTAATTGCTGTCTTTTTTCTCCGAGCACATTCTATCAGGCAGTAAGCTTTGTTCTGGTTAGAAAAATACAAATGAGCTCTCCAGGGAATTTATTGTCCGAAAGTATAAAAATCATCCTTCTAACTTGCAGCAGTAATAGCTCATGTCCATTTTATGTGGAGTATTCCACCAGGCAAGAAAATATTTGTCTTTCTTTACAGGTATAAATAACCTTTTCCTGTTTTAAGTTCTCCTCCTGAGCCCAGTATTGTAAGAACAGCTTTGTCAAGCAAAATGACCCTAAGTCAAACTGCATTTTCTGTTTTTGTTTCGGAAGGGAAAAGCCTAAGGGGATAATTTTATTATAATAAATATATAATAAATGTATTGATTTTATTATATCACAGCGACCCATCATTCTAAAAGGAGAGCAAACGGCGTTCTTATGTTCCAGGGAGTCTCCTCTCCCAAATAGACCCTTTATTTCGCCTTGGGAAATCCTGCCTTCCATTTCTCCCTGAAAGCTACGGATTCAATCCTTTGGAAATGATTGGTTCCCCTCCGCGTCGAAGGCAGGGAGAAAGGAGAGTCCCGAGATGCAGAAAAGCGCGACCAAGATTTTGAGCGCCGTTCCCACCTCTCTCGTCTGCTCCCTCCTCGCTCTTTTCCCATCTGACTCTGAACAGTGACTACGGCGGCGGTTCTTCCGCTACACCCCTGCAGAGCAGTCTAGGCGCACCAGAGAAGAAAAGAAACGGCCTCGGCAACTTGCGCCCCTTTTTTTTTTTGCAGCCGAGCAGAAGTAGCTGCGGCAGCTCCTTCCGGTTTCGTCCCCAGCCCTCCTCGCCCCGTCACCTTGCCACATCGGAGTCTTCCTGGAGAGGCGGGGCTTATCCGATCCTGGAGGTGACGGGGAAGAGGCCGGTTACTTTTTGAAAAGAAATGGCGGCCCAGAGTGTGGTGTGCGCCTCTCCTGCCTTCTGTTGTACGCATCTGAAGAGATTTTTCTTTTTGTGTGTGCGCGCTACATATTTTTGTGTTTTTTTTATTTATTATTATTTATTTATAACTAACATGCCGCCCATTCACATAAAGGCGACTCTTGGCAGCTAAGTAAAAGCAACGGGATAAAGCAATAAAATATTAAAGTAATACATATTAACTTTAAAATTCACTTACAGTTAACAAAGTCGGCAAGGAAGGAAACATGTTTCTCTCTCTTCACATCCAGGGGTTAAACGGAAAAGGATTTTCCTCCGTGAGTTCGTATTTCCCAGCTGGGAGAATGTCCCTGCTGAGTGAATGAATTTGGGATCGAAGCAAGTTGCGTTGAAAGCAAGTTGTCTTTGTTATTTCAGGAAGGTCAGACCTACAGTGGCGTAGATCAGCGTTCCTGGGTGAGCTGACAGCCTGACAGCCATATACAGAGAGAGTACATTTTTTATACCATTTTTCTCTTTGAAGTCCTTTTGTTTTCTTTGTATTATTGTTTTATCACCTTTTGTGTGTACCTTTGCTAATGGTTCTAATCCTGTCTTGCGTTTTGTTATTCCTCTGCCCTAAAGTACTTTCCATGGAGCTGGGATGAGCACAAATGTCTTCTACTGTGTTTCCTATTTTACATTTCTGTCCTGAGCTATTCAGTCTTTGTTGCCACTCTGCCCTTTTCCTTTTGCTTGAGGGTGGCATCTTCCTGCCCTTCCTGGGTCTTTTGTCTTATTTCCTACTCTGCAGCTATTCCTAATGGTCCTGATATCCTGGTAATTATTCTCCGGAGGTTCCTTTTAGAATGTATGCTGGCTTTGTTATTCTAGTGACTTTTTATGTGCTGTACTGGTTTACCTAATGCAACATTGTCTTGGTGAAGTTCCCCTCCTACACAGGAAAATATAATATTCTGGTTTTTCAATATTTCCTAGGATATTTCATTTTTCTAGGAGAGGGCTGGGTGCTAACTTCCTACAATGGTTTACTTTTCAACCTAGGTGATATATTAAATATGCCAGCACCTGGATAGCATTTCATTACTAATTTTATTCATCGTGACTTGGTCTAATGGACAAGGTACCAGGCTGGAAACCCAGAGATGGTGAGCTTTATTCCAGCCTCAAGCATGAAAGCCAGCTGAGTCACTCACTCTGAGTCCAGCCCACCTCAAAGAGTTGTTGATGTGAGGAAAACAGGAGGAGGAAAGAGTATTGTGTGCGTTCACCTTGTAAACATAAAGTGGGATATAAATAAATATATATTATAAATAAATACAAAGAATATAAATATTCTTTGATTTGTTGTCCAAGGAATGATTTCTTTGGACTGTAGCATTCTTCATACTTTACTCTCTTCTCCACTGGAAAGCTTGATAGGGTATCTACATGAAATTACATAATTACTACCATATGCTAGTTTTTAAGGCTGAATCCTGATACTTGGAGACAAGTGAAAGAGGCCATATTGGACTTTGTGAAAATGCAGAAGGTTCTCATACATTATCTCACTAAATCCTATTCATTCAAAAATTCCTTGGTGTTAGTTTCCATGGTCATTTATTATTCCAAAGTATATGGAACTCTCCTTTTCTAAGATTATTGATTACCTGAAAACATAGAGGCAGTCTTGCTTCTGGGGTTCATCAGCTCAGTAATAGTTCTTACCTGGTGCTGTTCATATATATTAGTACAGATAGTCCTCGACTTACTACAGTCAATTAGTAACAGTTCAAAGTTACAATGGCACTGAAAAAAGTGACATAATTGTTTTTCACACGACCATTGCAATATCCCCATGGTCCTGTGATCAAATTTGGATGCTTGGCAACTGGTTCATTTTTATGATGGTTGCAATATCCCAAGGTCTTGTGATCACCTTTTGCATTCTTCTGACAAGTAAAGTCAATGGGGAAGTCAGATTCACTTAACGACCAGGTTACTAACTTAACAACTGCAATGAATTATTTAACAAGAGTGGCAAGAAAAGTCATAAAATGGGGCAAATGTCTCACTTAGTAACATAAATTTGGGCTCAGGTGTGGTCATGAGTCAAGGGCTACCTGTACTGGAGGGTTGCAGGCCCCTCACTCCAGTCATTCTGTAACTAAACTCCCATAAGTATAATAGAAATACTTACACATCAGTGTCCCATTTACTGTGTCTTTCTTTCTACTTCATCTGTATCTCCTTTTATTTCTTGCTACATACAAGCTTCCTGTGCATCCTGTTCCAAATAATGAGAATAATGTCCAATTTTGTAATTAATTTAAAAGATGTACATGGCTGTCCATCTGAAAAAACAATTCTGGATCGTCATTTATATACCTTTCATTTAAGCCCTGGGAGATAGCTTACTTGGCTAATGCTGCCACTATATATTTTATTACATGTATTCCTAACTCTATCCTTTTTTCCCCTGTAAATGAACTGAATAGGGGATATGTGAACTACTGTTAAAATGCTCGTAGACTGAAATTGATTGACTAAGAAATGCAAATATTTATTATGGATATCAAGGTAATGAATTAATAAGAGCTGAAAGCCATAGAGCAAACTAAAAACAAAAGAAGTCATTCATGTTTGCAGAATTCATTTCAGTGACTGCTTTAGAAAGGCATTACAACTCATAATTTTTGTATAAAACAAAATTAAGATTTTAATTCATATCAAGCTTCCTGAATCTCTAAAACCCAGACTTCACAGAGAAATTTAACACTACTTAGCTTGGAGTCAGCTAGGAAAGGCATCCCACTTCCCTCAAAAAAGCTTGAAATAAGGACAAAATGAATTTGTCATTTCTCCATACCCACTTCCCGTTTTAGATATCTTGCTGCTCTTGATTGGTTCTTTTTCCTTAATCCAGAGGTGGTTTTGTTAGTTTTCTCTCAGGAGGTCATACTCCCCTTAAACACTTGGATTTCTAGAGGAGATGAAGCATATATCTTCCATGATGAACTCTGCCATTCACTGGGCAGTGAACCATGTGGGATCCTCAAATACCAAATACATCTCCTCAAATACATCTCCCAAACAAACAGGAAAATATTTACAATTACATTACAAATATTACATAATGGTAAGGCCAACAATATATTTTATAACAAAACCATTGCTAATACATACATCCATACATGCACACTTGCAATTTACCAGAAAGACACTTATTTAATTCTATTCCAAATTGCTTATATATTGAACAATTCTTACTTAAAGTCTCAAGGATTCTTGCATCAACTTTGTGTGTTTGAAAGGCATAAATAATATGCAGAATTCAGTCACAACAGAATTTTGAGATGTGTAATATATAGTGTGTTTTGGTGTTTGGATTAATATTCACAACAAATCTGATCATGTATATCATCTTGCAATTTGTAGTTTTTCTTTTCCAAGCATTGTGGACAAAATGATAATGAAATTATTTTGTTACCGCACAATGAAAAGGAATAGTCTATGCTTCTTAACCACAGAATAACAGTTCTGCCAGAGAAGGAATAGGGGAGACTATTGTTGGTTATTTCTTTGGAAATGAAGAATTATGTAGCTTTAAGAATAGATTCATTCTTCTATTCTTAAGAAACAGAATGTACTACCAAGGTCATTTAAAAAAATAGTATATCAACTGCTCCCTACCACCTTACAATTGCAGTATGTCTATACATAATGAATGGCATATTGTAGACTATTTTGATTAAAGTGTTAAAATCCACTACTTACTACTTTCACTGCTTATATAATAATTACTTCTTTCACAGAGGTCTTGACATTCAAAATGAAAATAGGAAAAATATATGTGGCAGGTTAGCCTTCATTTTTTTGTAATATCCTTCAGCTAAATACAAAAGTTACTTTTTAAATGAAAATTATAAAACTTATTTTTATTTAACATAAAAGCATTAGCATTAGCAGGGGTGTCAAACTCACATCACGGTGGTGTCACATGTCATATCGGGACTTCCCCTCCCTTTGCTAAACTGGGCGTAGGTGTGGCCAGTGCGTGGCACATCCAGCCCCTGGGCTGGGAATTTGACCGCCCTGCTGTAGTGGCTGATGCCTTTGGAAGTCATACAGCCAAGAAGCCATGGCCAATGATAACAGACTCACCCTCCAATTGTATTCCCAATGTCTTACCTAGCAACATCAATAATTGTCAAGTGTAGCAATAACATTCTTTAAGATACCCAAGACAAATCACTGCTTTGCTTCAATAATTTTACATTCTGAATTCTCTATTAGATTCTCTGTTAAGGATTCTCTGTTAGGGGGGAAATGAGTTTTTTTTAAGCATTCTTTTTTGCCCTCCCTGTCTTTTAATTAGGCCATTGTGAGTATTTTGATTAAAATTAGGGCTTCATCAAAAACATATGTTCTTATGGGAGATGACCCTCCTCGCCCTACTCATAGGTACCATCTCCTGAACAAGTGGATGACTTATTCTCTTCTTGGTCTTCTGGCATGTAGATTCATTATACTCCTGCTTGATGTTGATGTATAGCACTGAATGATTGCTTCCTTATCTTTACTTCATTTCTGTGTGAAAGCCCAAGCCACACCAGCCTCAGAGGAAAAGAGTTTCCAAGTCTCAGTCATAGAGGAGAGATAGCACCTGTTACCATTTTAAAAATGAGAAAAGATAATGTTCATCCATTTCCCTAGATCTATGGAATCTTGACTTTGTCACAAAAAAGCAAACAGAAACACCATTAGGCCATTCTCTTACTACAGAATAATAGCATTTTCTAGTTCCACATCCATTGTCATGACGATATGAAGCCTGTTCTCACTGTTATTATAGTGGCCAAATGAAAATTGGATGATATAGTTACTTACAGTGAGGAAAGGCCTCTTTTAGAAGAAAATCACTAAGCTAGGAAGTTCATTTTTGTTCTGAAATCCTACTATTTTCTATTCAGAAAGGATCTCTAATTCTACATCCTTTGTTTTTGCTAGGTATACTTGGTCAGCTTTATCTTCTCTTAAAGCAGGAAAGATAAGACCCTAAAGGAAGACTGTGTATGTGTTTTTTTCCACCCTTCTTTGTATTTGCATTTCACTTTTAATAAATAAAAGGTATCCCTCACCTCTGTTGCAAATTTACTCTTTTCAGTTAAGAACATCATTCCCCATCAAACAAACACAATCTCCTTCAATTATTCTATATTTTAACTTCTTACTATGTACCTCTGGCAGTAAAAAGAGGGATGTTGTCCAAAGCAGCTTTACCCTTTCCTGCCCCTTGAATCTTCTAGTAAAATAAAATCCATGCTATATCTTACTGCACCGGAGAATAGCCTTAGTAAAAAATGTCTAAATATGGAACAGCTAGTTCTCAAACAGGAATCAAAATTAAAAATACTAGTTAGAGCATCATCAAAGTAATTAGCTAGGCCAAACTACATCTATTTACAGTTTTTTAATAATATATTTTTTATTTATGTATAAATATTTTGAAACTGTATTGCCCAGGTATTTCATTTAAGTGTAAAAATAACAAATATAGTAACAGTAATAATAATGATAATATATGTAGTAATTATAACAATAATTATAGTTGTGTTAACTTATTTGTGCTTCTATTAATTATATTGTCATACTTATAGTCATAATAACATTCATCTTTTACATACACATAACAATAATCTTTCCTCTTGTAACTTCTATTTCTCGTATCTAACCACTGATAAAACCTATCCCATGTTGAGTAATACTCTGTATCTCCTTTAATTTTTAATGTCAGTCTATCCATCTCTACATAGTCCAATATTTTCCGAATTATGTTTCCTTCTGGTGGGGTATCCTCATTTTTCCAATATTGTGCAAATCCAATACTCGCTGCTGACAATACATGAAGTATTTATATAGTCCCTTTATCATAACTTTCTGGTATTATGCCTAACAAAAATATTTCTGGCTTTAAATCTATGTGCTGCTTAATCATCTTTTCCAACCATGGATGTATTTTAGCCCAATATTTTCTTGCCCTCATACATGTCCACCACATATGATAATAAGTACTTGGTATCTGATTGCATTTCCAACATTTGGCGGACATATTTCTAGACATCTTTGCTAATCTTTTCGATGGCAGATGCCACATTTTATATAAGTTTTCCTTATATGCATTGGCCCTTGTCATCTTATAATTTCTATCCCAAAGCTTTTGCAATTCACCATATTTTTTGGATTATAAGACGCACAGGAGTAATAACACGTACCAAGATTTTGAAGAAGTAAATTTTTTAAAAAAAACAGTTTTTGCCCTGCCCGGCTCTCAGGAGGCCTCTGCAGGCCTCCCAAACCCTCTGCGCACTCCTTTTTTTGTGAAAAACGGGGCATGCAGAGAGCTTGGGAGGCCTGCAAAGTGCTCCTGGGAGCCAGAGAGGGCAAAAACGCAACACGTGGGGGGGCTTGGGAGCCAAAAAACAGGCCCATTTTTTCCAAAAATTGGACATGCAGAGGGTTTGGGAGGCCTGTACAATGCTTGTGGGGACTTGGGAGGACAAAAACTCCACCATTTTCACAAAAAACGGGCTCATTTTTCACTCATGTTTGCCCTCCTCAGCCCCCAGGAGCATTTTTCAGGCCTCCTAAACCCACTGCATGTCCATTTTTGTGAAAAACAGAATGTGCGGGGTGGGGTTTTGGGAGGCCAAAAATGCTTTATTCAGTGTATAAGACACACCCAGATTTTCACCCTCTTTTTTGGGGGGGAAAAGATGTGTCTTATACTCTGAAAAATACGGTATCTAATTCTATAGCATAGCCAAATGTTTTTCTTCAGATCGTGTAAATCTTTTGTCTTTTACATCCATTTACATTGAACATGCAATTTTCTAGCTCATTGACCACAGCAAAACATTTTGCTGCTCTTTTGAGTATGCGATTGGTGAACATTTTCAACAAGGACATATTGGCCAAGCATTTTCTTCCTTCTTCTGTTGCTCTTCTTCCCTTTTGAGATTTCTACATTTCTACAAGAGGTTAACATTGTCCTTCACCTGTATCTTTAAAGGGAGAAAGTACCTTGTTGCCTAAAACTGTGTATGAGGTGGTATCTAAAAAAGAGAGCAGGATTAACTTTGAGGTTTATCACATCACCCTTGGCTGCATTAAAAAGAAGCTAAGACAAATCAAATCTCACTCATTTCACCTTCTCTCATCTATGACATAAAAGAGCAAAGTAGAATGTTCCTCACTGGGTAGAGAATGGACATTTTGCAGAAAGCTAAAAAGCATGTCATTCACAAAGCAGATGAGCAACAGTAAAATGACGTTGAAGTTATTCAGTTCTTGTTCCTTTTCTCCCCCCCCCCCAACTAGAGGGAGCTGACATTTGTAAGTATTTTCATGGGACTCTTTGCTTGAGCATAAGACTTGCTTCCTCTTATGATTATTGTCACTTCCCAGGGCTTAATCTTTATTGATTGGGAGATAAGTCACAGAAGTTTAGAGATGTTAGGCCTGACCCATTCTTATTTCATTGTAGTGATTTATGAATATGTGGTACCTTGGTACTCTCTTAGCCTGGTTGTTTTCTTGCAGACATTTCATTACCCAACTGCGTAACATCATCAGTGCTAAAAGGGAATGGTGTTTGCGCTCTTTTTATATACAAGTGGCTTGCCGTGTCAGTGTTGGTGGGAATGATCTTGGTGGATCCTCAATTACGCTGTGTCTTACTGCTTCTGTTAAACCTAGTTACACATGTTCTATTGTCTATGGAGATTCTCAGTCATCCAGGTCATGGTTGTCCCATTTCCAAAGGTGCTTTTTCAGGAGGCAACTGGGTTTTCTTGTTCTTCTTTGAAGACATTTCTCTTCTCATCCAAGAAGCTTCTTCAGCTCTGACTGGATGGTGGGGACTGGAAGGATTTATATTCCTTGCAGATAGTTGGTCATTTGTATTCTTTTAGAGAGTCATTGAGGCTATTGGAGGTTTATCTCTGTCCTCAGGGTCACCTGAGCAGTACTAATCTATGTGGAGCCGCTACAAGATGTTTTCTGCCCTGCGTCCCTTCACTGTTGAAGACAGGCTCAGGCTGTTGGGGATGAGTCTGTGTTGTCTGCATCTCAAACTGAAGTGCAAATGGTTCCTATAGTCTGGAAATCCCTTCATATTCCTGCATCATTTGAAGGGTTCATCCCAAAGTGCGTAGCTAAATGTCTATGGAGCTCTCAGTCATCCAGGTCCCAAAGGTGCTTCTTCAGGAGGCAACTTCTTTGAAAACTTAGAAGTTATCTTCTATTGGCACTTATGGATATTTTCCCATTAGTTGGCAATGTCTGGAAGGGGAGGGCAGCACAGCAAGAATGTTAAACCAGTTGCTTTATTTAACATGTCCTGCAGGTACCTGATCAGGAGAGCAATGAGTTACAACAGATGCAAGGGAAGCAGGCTGGGGATCAGCAGTGGCAACAGCAAATGTCACTCCAGTGTTTGCTGCTGACTCATGGATGGTTGGACAGCATTTAAACTCAGCAGTAGGAAAAGGCCCAGAGAATGACTAAGGGACATTGCTGTAATAGGAAATATAAATAAAGGAGGAGATTAACTGGGACAGATTGAGGAGCACTGCTCTCCCATATATCAACTGTATTGAGACTTTGAGATTATACCTACCATGGCACAAACATGTCCTGGCAACATTTTGTGTGTCTGTGTGTCTTGTAGTTCCATTACTTTGCTTAGTGTTGAGAGAAGTCACCCGTCCTAGAAGAATGAAATATTTTGAGAAATATTTAAAAAGGGAGAATATTATATTTCCCCTAAAAGAGAAATGGAAATCTTAAAAGGAAACAGAATTTAGCCCAGCTCCCTGCCCCTAGCAGATATTTGGTGCCCATTAAGAAGGACTGAGTCAGCCTATCTGCAAGACAAAAGACCTTCAGCTCCAGGGTGATGGGATTAGGACATGACCCTCCAGGACATAATAGGATTATCTATCAGCAGAGCTCACCACATGGCACAATCACCTGGGAACCATTGCATCACCCTCCAGGCTTCAACCAAACTTCATTCAGACAAGCATGACCTCACATGGCCCCATGGGAGTCTGACTACAGCCAATAGAATACATTTCTTGCACAGGAACAGGAAACTCGAGGGCAAAGCCCAAGAGAGGGTATAAATCTCTCTCTGTCTACTCCATGGGGTCAGCTACCATGTGGTTGATGGCTCTGCTTCATCATTAAACCATCTTTCCAATCAGCCTCCATGTTTCCAGTGTCTTTTTCTCAGCTTGGAACTGAACCAGATGGATATTTCTTCCAACAGACCATAAGACACAGGTTTAAGGCATTCTTTGTTTCTTTGAAGAAGAAAATTAAGATCCTTTTACTCAGTTCATACCATCTGCTTATCTGGAAGGAACTTATGTGACCTTCCCAAAGAAGAAGATTGTACCCAATATTTATAATGGTGTCTGTAAAAACTTTGTTGGGATTTTTAAGGAAAGTACTCAATTTAGGGAAAAGTAAAAATGCTTTTTATGGTAGTTGTTTTGTACATCCTAAGGTATCATAAACAAGGTGTCTACTGAAATTTTGGCTTGGCAATATAGCTAATGGCAGATATCCAATCATGTGAAGATGAAATTATTAGCTGCTTATTTAATTTGTAAACTTAATTTTAACTTTGTTTCTGTCTGGACATTGAGTATTGTTTGCTCTGTTTGTTTACATGTTTTCTTTATTTGCAATGACTAAGGGTTTCTTCAGAATAAATGATACCAATTGACTAGAACAATTAATAGCTGAACAGTATAAGAAAGCAGCTCCAGGATTTAAAGAAATATTTCTTTCTATTTACATTTCAGACATTCCTGAAGCAGAAGAATGGAATGGCTGTGCTATGAAGCACCTGTCTGTGCTTTTACCCTTTCATATTTTAAGAAGGTTACATTTTATCTGCATGTGTTTCTCATCTATCAGTGCATCAGCAAGTTTCCCATCAACATTTGAAGAAGGCAAATGAATGAAAACCCTATTATATATAAGGGTTTTTTTCCTTATAAAGCACATTACTAGCTGTTCCATTACATTAAAAAACTCTCTCACATATAGACAATAGAATAAAGGCTGATTTCAGCAGATGGTAATTCACAGTTGTCTATCTTGGAATATATTTATTAAGTGTTTGGCATGTACCATTTCAAGTGTTCTCCATATGTAGTCAGAGTTACTGTTTATTATTGAAAACCCTTATATGGAAGCATTTAATTAGTATTTTTGTCATCTTGATCTTTTAGGACAGCAAAGGGAGTTTGAGGCACTTCTTTCTCACATTATCTGGAAATGAGCAGTTTTATTTGATAATTCAATGTTTATATAAAGACTCTGGATCCACATGTAAAAAAGAGTTTCAACTAGAATCCTCCACAGCAATCAACCTGTTTGCAGAATCCAAGTGAGTTGAGCAGATCTTGGTTGGTTTCAGTATGTACTTAAGTAATATGAAATAAAATAAATGCAGGGGGAAAGTTGAAAGTCCTGGTGTATGACAATAATATAGCAATCTCACAAGAAACAACTTGGTCTTTTCGGTTGACCTTTGATATAGGATCTAGATCTCTCTCTCTTTCTCTTAGTTTTTCTATGAGAATTTATCATAGTGGCGGTTTTTTTTTTGGTTTTTTTTTTGAAAAGTTGATCTCTTGCCACAAAAATCAATCCAATGGACAGGGGCTTATATGGCACAGAATGTTTTCTAATACATTTTTCATACACTTGCCACTGAAATTTGAATTTTGCCATAATCTGTCCCTTATGCAGTTATAATAAATTTGACGCACTGGACTTTTTATCATCATTTCTATTCCTCAAGCTATTGCTTATAGTAACTTTTAATATTTATTTATGTCACTAAGAATTTAATATTGGCCTCTGGAACAGTATTCTTCCAGAGCTTTGTATGACATCTACCTTGACCTTATTTTAAACCTGGCTCTTCCCCCAGACTTTGGCTAGAGTGGATGGTGGACTCCTTGAAGGATGATTGCTTGTTAGACTGCTGAGTTTCTCCAGTTTTTTTGTATTGTTTGATAGTGTACTGTTTGCCTTATATTGTATTCTACCCAAAGTCATGATAGAGCTTAAAGTTAAATAAATACTTGGAATATAAATATGATCAAGACTTTTGAGTCGGCATGAAAGTGCTGACACTATACAGTCATGGCTTTTGTACAACACAGTAATAGTCAAGTATTTATAAAGCACATAACTAATATTGCAAAACTGTGAAGGTCAGAGCACTTAAAACCAAGCAGTGCTATAGGGAAATAGCAGCTTAATGCAGAGAATCAAAGAGAGTCTATGCTAAACTAGATGACAGAATAACCAACTGCTGACCAGTTCAGTAATACTTTAAGAAAGCAACTTTGCTTTTTAATTTTCTACTTGGTTTACTGCAAAAAATCGACAGTATTTTGCAAGAGGGTTGAAAATTTGCTACTCAGCCCTCACAGGTAATCCCTTAATCCAAAGACATCACAATACTGACAAATATAGATGTGCTTAAGACCCACTGAAATAAATATAAGACTGACTGACATGCACTTAATCAATCTCTCAGTTGAATCCAGAGCAATTTGCTAAGAAGCAAGAGCCATGTGACAAACTAACATGGATCTGGACCATTGGTAGGGCTAGTTCAAAACATTTTAGTTCAAAACACTATCAAAGTAGTGATGGAGGGGAGGATTGTTCGGTGATATAAAAGATAAAGGAGAAATATGATTTAAAAGAATGCCATTTTTTCTTTCAGTAACACCTCATTGCAAACTAAAAATCACTGAGAAAAGTGGTCCCCCCCTTTTTTTTTATTGCTTTTACCCTTAAAGGGTTAATCCTGAAAGTGTAAACAGTACTTTGAGGATTCCTTTTTTGTTCTCTTGGCAAATAATTATGTATTGGGAAATAATTGCCAATAATGGAGTAAAGGTTTTTTCTTTCTCCTTTAGCAACTCTGAGTTGTGGATTTGTATCATATTGGCAAATGATTGGGGAGGGGGGGAGAGAACTCAGGTTGGCCTAAAAAGCTGAAACATCTGCTGGAGTTATTAACCGCCTTTTGGCTGAGTTCAGCAGCAGGGCACCTTGCAGTTGATAGATTCTTCCCTCAGCAATTCAAAACAATGCCATTAAAGCAAATTTCTCCTTTGCTGAGACTGAGGCTACCTAATGAGGCACAAACAATTTCAAAAAGAGTTTCACTTTAAAAAGATGGCTAAGCACACTAAGGGCAATCAGTGGATATCTTTCTTTCTTTTTTTGGCCATATATTATCATTAGTCTGTCAAAGTGATGATAACTAGTGCTAGACCACTGTAGGAATGTAGCCTTGTTTACACAGAGGAATGAGATCAAGGCTGGAGACATTGCTAAATGTTTCTCATCTCTATTCCACATTTTGGACTAAGTCTTTTGCCAGGCTGTTTATCCAGTAAATAGCTTAGGAAGTCTGCCATCTATAATTCTTTCAACTAACTTCTGATTTTCAGTCAGGCTGAAGACTAACAAGCAAACCGTGATAGAAAGTGGGGTTGAGGTGAACACCAAATAGAGATTACATGGTGATGATTGCCTGGTGATATTTTTTTTAATACAATTGCATATACACAATGGTTGTATCTTTTTTTAAAGTCCCAAATATTCTTAGGTAGAACAGAGGAGCTTCTCTTTTCCTTCTTTGGCATTTCCTTTGTTTTCTGCTTTGCAAAATAGTGATGAGAAGCCTTTTAAAAAATGACTCGGAGAGCCAGTTTGGTGTTTTAACTAAGACACAGTTAGAAAACACAGAGTTTAATATCTAGTCTCATCTTAGGTATGAAGCTGGCTCGCGGTTTTGGGCCAATCACTTTCTCTCAGCCTAAGGAAGAAGGCAATTGCAGATCACTTCTGAAAATCAGAGGGAACTAGTCATCAAAAGTCAAGACTAATTCAAGGCAGACTCACAGTGTAGAAAAAGACAAATAACCAAGGTAGAAATGAGCACCTCAAAGGCATCAATCAGAACTAGACATTAAAAAACAACAACCATGAGTGATTTTTAAAATATCTAAAATGACAGAGAAACAATAGAGATGGAGCCAGGTGAGATTCCCTTTGAACTAAATTCCTAAAGTAAGGTTTCCATAACACAAAAGGCCCTATCATTTTCTTGACTTTAATTTAGATGGAACAGTGCCTTACAGTCGATACTTGGAATAGTTTGTATGCAATGAGGCAGTCCATGAAACATCCTGTATTTTTTACCTAGCAATTACTTGAACATTAGTTTATATTTATTTTAAGAAGTGCAAAGGTAAGTGCAAAGTACATCAAGTTTAAATAATTGCTTATATTTCATTCTCACATATATGCATTACTAACTGAATTATTCTCACTTGAAACATACATTCACATATAAAAGAAAACCAGGGTAATATACCATGTTGAAAATAGCGTCAGAAGACTTGAGTTTCATTTCGTATTTCATTACGACTAGGCTCGCATGCCATACTAAGTTACAATATGATTTATTTGGTCTTGCTCAGCCTGGTATTTGAACCCAGTCACTATGGTGTCTGAACCATAGTTTATGGTAAAGAATTATGTGCAAAACCAGCATGTACATGGTTATAAGTGCTTATTTTATAAGCATTAAATGGATTTTTCTGTGCCCAGATCTCACTGAGGTCATTTCAAGATATTTGTATGTTGAAATGTTTGAATATCTAACAAAAAAATGCTTATTAGTGATTAAGGAAACACAAATATTGTGATTAGCTTGGCTGCAATTCCTGCTTCTTCCGGGTTCTCCAAAGCTTTGCTGGGATGAAGGAAAAAAGCCAAAATAGACTTTGGTTTTTAAAAATGTTCATTCCATATGCTATTGAGAAGCATTTCTTCTTTTCTCTAGTTCCAGCTTGCAGTGTCCCCAAAGTCATGTGATGACAACTTCCAATGTTCCCTACCATCTTCCTACAAACATATGTCAGTGAGAAAGCTGGTAGGAAGTCAGAAGTCACAATCACATGAGGCCCTCACTTAACAACTCATGTGGTCCTCATTTAACAATGACAACTGTGACTGCCAGAATTGCAATTGCCAAGCAATATGGTCATGTGATGTCATGCTTTACGACTGTATTGTTTAGTGAAAGAACTTCCAATCCCAGTTGCCATTGTAACCTGAGGTCTCCATGTAGCATTACCCAATTCCTCAATCTTAGATAAGACAATAACCTCTTTGTGCAATGTAGTCACATTGGTAAGTGCCAGAGGTAGGTTTCTCCAAGAGAAAGGGCTCATTTACTTATAAAACATGCTCTGAAAAGGGAATCTAGTTAAATGTTCCATTTTTCATTCTGCAGAATGTGTTTTTCTTCCAGAATTTCTTTGTTTACACATAGTCTAATGTAGTAGCATCCATTTTTCTCTGGTGGCCCATATCATTCCATGTAAACTACCCCATACTCCTACTCCAGATTCAAATAGAGAGATAGAAAGCCAAGCCACTTTGCCACGTGTGGCAGTGGCCTCTAGTGGCTAATAGAGATCCTGGGAAACCCAGCAGTTCTTTTGTAAAAACAAAGAAAAATACTTCAGTTTAATTAGCCAAAGATAACAAATCCTGATTCTGTATTTACAGATATATATGCCTTTCTGCTTGTAATAAGCAAAACTGGTGGGGTAGGAGATAAATTTATTGTAGCTTTCTTTATTGTATTATAACAGATACAATAAATGCCTCAGTATTTGTCCTTCAATGTTATTATACATGTATTTTAATCCAGTTTCATTATTTTCCTAAGAAACCTAATAATTTCAGGTTAGAAAACCAGAGCTAAGCAGGTAGTTGAGAGAGAAAAAATAGCAGAAAAGGTAAAATAATATTTATTGGAGCTGTCTCAGTTTCATGAACCTCCAATATATTTTCTGTTTGAAGATAAATCAGTTCTGATCTCAAAAGAGATCCAAGAACCTAAAACAGCCATTTGTGATCACAAAATAACAGCTAATGTTATTTCTCCTCCAATAATAAAACTTCATAAAGCAAACATTCCTCCTCCTCCTCCTCCTCCTCCTCCTCCTCCTCCTCCTCCTCCTCATTCTTCAAAACTTAAAAATATTGGAGCATTCACAACTTCTGGAGGCCAGTTGTTCCATTGCTTAATTGTTCTAACTGTCAGGAAATTTCTCCCTAGTTCTAAATTGCTTCTCCCCTTGATTAGTTTCCACCCATTGTTTCTTGTCCTACCCTCAGGTACTTTGGAGAATAGTTTGACTCCCTCTTCATTGAGCACTACATGTGGCTCTCCTGGGCACCATTTTGGCTGGCAGAGGGTTGTAGGAGGCTGTTGCAACTGAAAACAGAGCTCAGGAGGGCTGTGTGCGGCCCGCCCAGGCTCTGTTTTCATTGGCAGAGGGTTGCAGGAAGCCTTCAGAGCCAGAAATACATGCTCCTCCCAGGCTCCGTTTTCGCTGGCAGAGAGTTGCAGGAGGCCATTGCAGCCAGAAACTGAGCTCGTGAGCCCATTTTTGCTGGCAGAGTACTCGGGCCATCACAGGCGTACCAATATGAGTGATGTCGAGCTAGCCATGCCCACCCTGGCCATGCCCACCACAGCTCCCGAAATCAAACAACCCTAATGCGGTCCTAAATGAAATTGAGTTTGACACCCCTGGTCTTATTGCTACCTCAAGTGCAAATCAAAGTCTCACCATACATTCTCCTTGGAGGCTCCTAATTTCTGTGTGTGCAAGCCAGTAATATATTTCCAAGTGTGGTGGGTTCCACAGGTGTAGTGAATTCCGGGTTAATGTTGCCATCTGCTTGGTACTTTAGCAATGGACCTCTTGGAAATGAATCCTCACGAGAAGTGTTTCTATCTATGCCTTTGTGAGATTGGAAAGAATACTGGATACTAAGCAAGTTGGCTATAATGTCACGTTGGATGACACCTTCTGTTACTGGCATAGTTCCACCTTACACAGGGACACCCTTCAATCCAGATGTAGCCCTGGCAAATTCCACAGACCAAATTGAGAATTAAGGTTATCCGTATCCAATGTTGAACTCTTCTGGCAGGTCTGCAACCAACAAATAGGGCTGGATTATGTGTTGAGTCTTTATGAAGATGACAAAGGTGCTCCTGAGATCAAGGGATGCTTCTTTCTCAATTCTGATTAAGCCTTAGCACTCCTTGGGGCACCTATTGTAGTAAAAGAACTACCTTCTGCAAGCATAGTGTTCTGCAAGTACAGCACTCCTTCCTTCCCCTGATTCCCACACACAGAAATGCTGGAATCCAACGAAAGCAATTGAAAAGCAAGAAAAATGCCAGGGCTTAGCCTTAGACACTACTTAACCCTAAAAGCAGACTATGGAACTGCATGGAGGATAGCCAAAATAATTGTATGTAATGCCTGAGATGTTAAAAGGGAAGCCTTTCTGAGTTCAGTGGGACTTACCTTCCAGTACAGTTGATCCAGAGAACAGATTGATTTTAGCTCTGATTTAGCTAAGACATACTGCTGATCGATCAGATTCTGAAGTATTTTTTTTCTATTTCTGGTGGAAAGGCAAGGATATTTGTTTTACATAGAACACAATCTTGCTGGTACTGTATAAAAAACTATTCCCAGTAATTGCTTCCATTAGTGTTAAGAAGGTGTTAACCATTAATGCATTAATGGGTCAATGTCCTGTATCAGCAAAAACACCATCATGTACGGTAACTATTTCTTTGGGAAAGGAAAATAAAATCCAAGATGAAGTTTTTCCTGGATGGATGAATATACTGTATTCAAATTGCCATCTTAATGAAGCAATTATCTGGAAAAAGTGCAATAAATATATATCATTAAACAACAAAATGTAGCATGTTAATAGATTACTATTCCTACCATAACATTACTATTTCTAATTGAACATTCTGTATGTGAATTAGGCTGATAGATCCCCAGCTAACACAACCAAAATGCATGTTAGAGAATTTGGGGAGTTGTTGTCTAAACACAATTGAAGAACATCAAGTTAGAAAACATTATGGAAAATGCTGAATGTCTTCAGAGCGGCAGATCTTGCTTTGTAAATGTTTGCAATTGCTTTCATATGGCAAGCCAGAACTGTTGGGGGAAAGAACAGTTGTCATGTATTTGAAAATTTCAGAAATAGATTTGAGAACTTCAGAGCAGTGTACAAGGTCAAGATGTAACTTGGCAGTTCGATGTACAAGATCTGCATGTCTTATATTATTCAGTCAGAGACAGGTATGTGTTGAAAACAGATCAGAAAAGGAAATACTAATAATAGTTCACACAGGGCTCATTGGCTGAAAAGCCACACATCTGCAATCTATCAATCTTCTTTTTTTTAATGGCTGTAGACCCAAAGCTGATAAGTTTATAAATGGGTGATAATTAATCATAAAATATAACAGGGAAATGAGTGACAGGAGTCTCAAGTTGCCATTTTAATCTGAGGGTGAGTTACATTCCCTTGGCTCTTTTTCATTTGCAGAATACAAACATCATCTCTCTTACAGAAATAGAACCTGGCCCTTTTACTACTTCTGGTATCTAGGGATACGACTTTTGGTATCAAGGGGTATGACTTTCAATATCTAGCATCCAAAAGGTATAGATCTGGAAATGGCCCAGAGACCTGCTACCAAGGGAAACACGTTATTTTCCAATCTTTTCTTTCCTTCTACATAATCGAAAGCACAGAATTCAGATCACTCCATGTCACACTTATGAGAGGTTCTCCCTTGCCTGGAGCTGACACCGAAGATCTGAGCTCCATTCCTTCACCCTGCTGAAGGAGTTCCCTTCTATGCACGGAGGGGAGCCGACATCCTTTGGCATGCCTCTCTTTCAGCCAGTCCCTAGAGAGGAGAGTGAGTGGAAATTCAAAGACAGAGGCAGCTTGGTAAAGTAAGACATCTCTCAGAGGGCGAAGAGGCCCTGGGGAGCCTGGCACAGGCCAATGTGCACATGTCTCTTTACTCGGGCTGAAAATCCTTCTTAGGATTTGGGGAGGGAAGATTTTTAACTCCTGGGCAGAGTGAGTGGCAGTATGGTAAGAGAAGGAGTGTGTATGCCTCAGGATTGTCGGGGCGGGGGGAGGCCTGACACAGGCTGCGGCATGGAGGATTTTCAGTTCCTAATTGATGCTATCCAGGCTCTCGCCCCCAGAGTCCACTCTGTCCACCCCGCAGTCCACTCTGTAACTCAGATTCCATGTGCTTAATGACCTGCACAACTGCTTAACAACTGCAACTGGGAGTGTTGGTATCAGGGAATTGGTATCAGAGGTGTCCAAATGTAGTCAGAGATGCTGAGATGAAATTGTAGCTTTATATAAATAAATAGATTTTACATCGATATATACAACACACTAGCTAGTCAGACAAACAGGAGCATCATGAGGTAAATCACAGAGCACACAGGGCGCACGGAAGAAAAAAGCGGGGGGAAAGGGAAACTCCGCCTCCACACCCACCACAGCCAATCACAGCACAGATTGCCTCACGCAGTGAGCCAGCACTTTCCAATCAATCAACTATAACTATGTTCTGGCCAAAGGTGGGTTCTGGCAGGCGCTACTGCCAGTTCGCTTGTGTGCGTGCCTTGTGCACATGCATGCTTGATGCATGCTGTGCGTGCTTGATGCATGCTGTGCGTGCTTGATGCATGCTGTGCGTGCTTGATGATGTGTGCTGTGCATGCATGAGCAGTGCAATTAAAACTGAAAAACAAGATGGCGGTACCTACAAGAACTGGTTTGGAGAACCGGTTCGGAGTCGTGGCAGGCCTCGGTCACTGCCAGTTCTAGTGACCCAGGCCACCAAACCACTACCGCTTCAGCCGAACTGGTAGGAACCCACCACTGGTTCTAGCTCATTATACAACCCCATTGTTCCAGCTGCTAAATGTAAATACCTTCTTAACAGGATGGGGGTTGTTGAGTGAAGCAGTTACATGGGAGTCACATAACATCTCGATCACTGACCACTTCACTCAGCGACCAAGATTCTAATCCCAATTGGGGTAATGAAGAAGGGGACTGCCTGTAATTTGCTCCAATTTCTGCATTGGGATGCCGGGTAATGGTTGCTTTTTGTGCTCCCATCTATTGGTTAGCTAGAAGAAGTCCCAGTTCATTGAGAGTCAAGAGGTGGTTTGATTACTGCAATTTACTAAAGAAATGCAAGGAGGCAGCATGAATGATGGGGATGAGGACTATCGCAGGTGGATGGCATTTGATTTTTAGAAAATGGGGCGGCAAAAATTCTGGTGCTGTGGAAGTGATTGCTTCACTGACAATTGTTGCAGCTAATTCTTAGGGCAAGTCCTTCCTTGTCATGGCTTCAGTACCCCATCTGAGATCCTGATCCTGTTAGCTTTGTGGAAAGCCTTGAGCTTTTCCCTCAGGCGTTGAGACTAAGCTGTTAATGGAGTCCAACATGTCTGCTTGATTGTGAGACAGTTTTTTTTAAGGCCATTGGCTACACTGTAATGTTGCTTTTGTGACAAAGCAGTTATCACATGTTTTTATGTGTTTTGCATAGTGGAGTCACAAAGATGATTTTGGCAGAAATCAATACATCTTCTTACAGCAAAGGTGCAAGAAAAAGTGCCAGATCATAGATATTGCCTAGGTCAGGAAGGGGACTGGTAATTTTAGGTAATTTTTTGAAAAGTATGCATAACACTTAAAATGGAGCTATTGTGAAAGCACAATTTGTTTCAAGGTTGTGGCCATTTTACTTCATTGCTGCTGTTGCAGGATTTGTGTGACATTTGTAAAATGTCTGTATGCAATGAAACTTTTAGGGTTTTTGGGTTTAGTACAAAACCAGATACTGATTCTAGTATTCTTTTTTTTTCAGTCAATCAGAATAGAGCTGGAAGAGACCTTGGAGGTTTTCTAGTACAACACCCTGCTCAAGCACAAGAGCTGATACCATTTAAGAAAGGTCTTTTCTTTAAAACCTCCAGGGATGAAGCTTCTGAAGGCAAGTTGTTCCACTGGTTAATTGTCCTCACTGTTAGGAAGTTTTGCCGTAATTTCTGGTTGCTTCTCTCCTTCATTGGTTTTCTTTCATTGTTTCTTGTCCTGCCCTCTGGTGCTTCGGAAAATAAGTTGACCCCCTCTTCTTTGTGGCAGCCCCTCAAATACTGGAATACTGCTATCATGTCATCCCTAGTCCTTAATTGCATAGGCTCAAAATGGTGGTGTCTTGTCTTCAGTCCCGAGGCTCAAAATCTGATGTTCTGATAAGGCATACATTTTGACAGAGAAAACAATTGCAGTTCCATTCCTCTCTTTGTTTCTTAGAAATAAATATTCCCTTCTTATTTCTCTGGGTGGTCTGTGTCTTCCTCAGTCTTGGATCCTCTACCAGTGGCCTATGAGTTTGAGGGCTCAGTGCAGAATCTTAAGTGTTCCTAGCATGGCTCTCTTCTGGGGAAAATGGTGTTAATGTTTATTCCAGTGCCAGGAAGCTGTGCAGGTTTGAAGCCAAGAAAGACATGAAGCAGTGGATGGAAACTAATCAAGGGAAGAACCAAACTAGAAAAAGGAAAAACATTCCTGATAGTTAGAACATTTAATCAGTGAAATGGCTTGACTTCAGAAATTGTGGAGGTTTTTAAGAAGAGATTGGACAGCCATTTGTTTGAAACAGTAATGGGCCGTGATGGCAAATCTATGTGGCCAAAGTGGCACGCGAAGCCATGTCACCTGGCATGCGCAGCCTTGCCTTTTTGTCTTCTGGGTTTCTGGCGTGCACGCGTGTCCTTCCTGTGCGTGGCAGTGCCGAAAATCGCTATACGCATACACAACAGAACCCGGAAGTTCGGCTTTTCCAGAGCGTGATCACTTCACGTGCACAGAAATGCCGAAAACCCGCCTGCGCATGCACACCAGCTAGCTGATCGTCAGGCGTGCATGTACCCTAGGACCCGGAAGTTCGGCTTTTCTGGAACATAGCCTTAACGAGCGCCCACGTGCATGATGTTTCCGTGCAACCTTTTTGGTACTCAGTGCCGAAAAGGTTCTCCATTACTGGAATAGGATCTCCTGTTCAAATGGGGGGATAGATTAGAAGGCCTCCAAGGTCCTTTCTGTTAAAGACAGAAATGCTATTTATGCATTGGGGTTTTTCTTTCGTACCATCTTTCTGAACTCCTGGTGACTCCTTCCTGAACACTAAATGATGCCATGACAAGATGTGGGTGGGTGGGTGGGTTTGCTGGTCCTCAGTAGATGCAGTAACTATTATCTTTACCAGGTGCAGGAGAAATTAGTAACAGTAACTCATCCCTATAAACTTCTGCAGTGTGTTTTACATGGGGCTCTCTTTAGAAGCTATCTGCAAATTACAATCAGCCATACAATAATATACCTTTATTTATTTATTTGAATTTATGCGTCATCCATATTCAACAGACTTACCAGTTCCGTTTTGAGTATATTTGAAGGGTGGTGACACCCTATGAAGCCCTACTTGGCTTGGCAGCTACTGTCAGATTCAACGTTGCATGTTAGATTATGTTGCTGACCAATATTTCCAGATGGCTCGGGGGAGGGGCAAAAATCCAGAAGGTGCTCTCCCTGTATAAAAGTGCCATTGCTATGAAATAGGCTTCCCACTGAGATCAGGGTGGCCCCCTGCTTGGTAATTTTTAGAAAGTTATTAAAAACTGAGCTTTTCTGAAGAGTCTTTCAAAAGCATCGTCTATGCTCTTGTTCTTATTTTTCTCTCTTCTATTTTCTATTCCCTACTGTAATTTTTTCTCTTTTCAATTAGAATCCATTTCTGTTCCTAACACTGGCAATGTCCTCTTCCTCTGTATTATAATATTCTTTCTATTATAGTGCTCTATTATAGTGCACTAATCTGCAGTTATATCTGGACCAGTTTTTCAAATACAGGTAGTTCTTGATTTATGACTAAGATTGAGCCCCAAATTTCCAATGCTAAGCAGGGCAGTTATTAAGTGAGTTTTGCCCAGTGGTGGGATTCAAATAATTTAACAACCGGTTCTCTGCCCTAATGATTTCTTCCAACAACCAGTTCACCAAACTGCTCAGAAAGTTAACAACCAGTTCTCCCAAAGTGGTGCGAACTGTTTGAATCCCACCACTGGTTTTGCCCCATTTTATGACTTTTTGCGACATTTTAAAGTGAATTACTGCTGTTATTAAATGAATCATGCAGTCATTAAGCAAACCTGGCTTCCCCCATTTATTTTGCTTGTGGGCAGCAGGCTGAGTAGGTTACAAATCACATGATCACATGACCCTGGAACAGTGCAAGTGTCATTAATATATGCCTACTGACAAGTGCCAAAAATTTGATCATGTGATTATGGGGTTGCTGCTATGGTCGTAAGTATGAAAACCGGTCATAAGTCACTTTTTCAATGCTGTTATAACTTTAAACGGTCACAAAACGAATAGTTGTAAGGTGAAGACTATCTGTACTAGATGTGAACTATGGTATTTATCTTGGTTCTTAAAACAGAAAACTTCATTTTATGTATGAATTTACTTAACATTTCTAGAATAATCCAATCTATTATTTTCCCATTCAAATGCATTATCTTCATATTGTCTCCCTCAGCCTAGGCTCCTTGCAAAATATACATGGCTGTTTATTCCTGAATTTGTGGAATCCAGAAATATTGGAGCATATAGTAGAAACAGATTATTCAATATTAACAGCAGCATAGGCATTACAGTTGTAAAATACGCAATGATTAATATTGTATAAATGTCAAGTTAATTCGTGGAATTATATAGGCAATTTGGGATGTGTGTGTGAAGAAAACTATGAAAAGATTAGTTTACCCTTAATTTGGAATTATACATTATAAAGAACCTCTATATTTCATACGTAAATCTCTCCAATAATAAACACCCTATTCAGTTCTCATGAATCCATCTGAGTTCCTAAATGCATTTTAAAAAACAATCCCCATTTCTTACTCATGAAAATAAAGAGGGATGTTGGGAGTGGAGTGGGACATTTGCAGTGATTTTGGAAGGTACCAGGTTGCAAATTCCTTAGTATGGACCTCACAAAAGTCTACCATGACACTACTGACTTATGATTTTGCATTTTCTCTTCCTTATTTGTATCGATAAACTTCCCAAACAGCTCAAGTGACATTGCACCATTAGTCCACATGAAAATATGTGAATGATCAGAACCTGTTTCCATCTCTTTTTTGTTTTCCATCTCCTACCCAAGAATGACTCAGAATTTGGACTTCTGCAGAATACTTATTTTAATGGTCTCTAGTAGACAGATTCAGATGAAATTATATTAGGCACATCAGCTGTCAGCTATCTGGCTCACTGTAGGACTCCCAATCTAAAGATATGTCATTTCACTCCTGGATACAATTTTTTCCCTGGCAACATTTTCTATTATAGCTGAAACTGCAATGTTCTGAATGCAGGTCTGCCTCAATTTGAGGCAAGCTTTGCCTACAATTTGCTACAGCATATGAGTCTGACCTTCAGAATAAAATGCATTTATTTCATATATTACAGTACCCTAAATAGGTTTTTATATTCTTCATCAGACTGTAGAAAACAAGCAAATAAAGCCCAAACAAAAAACAAACACCAATTCAAAAATGCCTATGTTTGGCTATGTTTTTCTTCCCCTGAAACCTCTCTCTCTCTCTTAAAAAAAAGATTTTTGGTGTTTTTTTCTTTACCATCTTATTTGGTAAAGAATTTTCACAAATACAAAACTTTGTACACTGATTTATTGAGCTAATAAAATAATTGAAATAAAGGTACAGTAAATATCCCTATCTACTAGTTGATTTGAATTACAATATATTTAAAAACATACTCAAATTTAAAAATAACATTTTAAATTATTCTTATAATTAAATCAGGATATATCTGCAAAATGCCTTGTAGTTCTCAGGATATATCTGCAAAATGCCTTGTAGTTCTCAGTCTTTTTCTGAGACTGTTTCTACCATTTTCAGGTGGAAATTTTAAAACTTAGCAATAAGCTAATATTGACATAATATTATGAAAAGCAAGGGATGTCTCTTTAAATTTGAATTTTTATCACGTTCCTCCCCACGCACCCGAGATAGGCAAAAATTGTTTGATGGTATTAGAGATGTTATTATTGTGTGTCACACAATCAGCCAGATGTTTAGAGTGCTATTATTATTTCATTTCTGTTGTATGCCATCAACAGTACAACTAACATTATTTGAGATGAGCAGCTTTATAAAAACCTGACATCAAACAAATAAATGTATAGCACAGCCAACTTGCATTATCAACCCCTTACTATGTTCCTTTTTTCCTCTTCCATTTCCAACAAATATTAAATGCTTGAATGGTTATCTAAAGCTTGTACCCTTGTGGATAATATAATGCATGTGTTTTACTCAGTGCAAAATTATAATTAAAAATCATTGCTCTGGCTTACAATAATAAGCCTAACAAATATACAGTTTTGGTTTCAGCAAGCAATAGAAGAATGGAGGCTTCATAAATAAAGTAATTTTCAAGAGACAGAAGAGTTGCTAGGTGAAGATGCCCACAAGAAAGAGGAGATGAATTCCTATCAGAAAAAAAGCAGCTAAAATGACCAATCATATGTAATGATAGATCTAGGAAACAAGCATGAAGACTGGATTAAGCTCATGTTAGAAATCAGGTATCTCAAATGAACTGTAGACTCATAAATGAAGTAAGTGCATTTTCAGAAATTCGCAGTAGACAGGAAAATAAATACAGGGTGATGAAACGTTCGGCTTAACACTTTCATGGATCTTCTGAATTACATCCATGATTTACATGTGTCTTGGCATGCATCTATCTGAAAGGACAGAGTTATGCAAGGTGGGAAAAATGAAAGCTGTATTAGTATGCTGGCATTCTGATATGGCATCAAGAAGAGAGGACTGATCAAGGCTAGGCAACAGCTTTAAACAACTGAAAATGCCAACAAATGCAGGCAACTAGGATTGTGCGGAGTGTTTCAAAAAGCCAGTTAACCAGAAACATAATGATAGAAGTGACACTGACCAGCATGTTTCAGCACAGAAGCAATTGTTCCAGGGGCTCTTGTTTGTTAAAGCTGTTTTCCAGAATGAAATCTGAAAATAGGAGTGGAGAGATGGAGGCGAAGGGCAGCCTGCATACAAAACAGTGGTACGAAGGGTCTCGGCTGTAACAACCATGGAGTGGGAGCCATACATTTTAATGACCTTAAAGCACCATTTTACACACCTCGCCTACCTGGTGCCTGTTTACAGTAATCAGTTCTCGAGGGTTATCATAAGAAGGCATCAAAGTATAATTTATCTTTATGGAAATGCATGTACCTTGATTACTTAGCTGATCATCTTTCACCTGAATCAGGGGGGTTTGTCAGAAGAAAAGATGTGACAGTAGAAAAGGAAATAATGTGTTTCAATCGTGCTGTTGTCTGACTGAAGATGTATGTGTGTGGCTGAGATGCTATATTCAGAAGAGAAAGCAGGCGTGCATGCATGAGTTTACAAATCTCTGCACAAGAGAAATAGAAATCCCACTCCCAGGTTTGATTTAAAATTGAGCTTTTTGGGGGAACATACTCCTAAAATTAGCACATGTATATGGACAGTGCTGCATATGACACAATTATAGACTCATCCATCCATGCACTAAGCTATATTTTAATGCCAGATATTTGCATTCATGCATACGTAGGGCTAAGTCATTTATACATTCACAGTGTCTGGAGTCACACTTGTCTACCTTGGTTTGATTGAAAGGGTTGTGTGAACTCAGCCATTTTATCTTGAAATGTGACTCTACAAAATAGGATCAAATGAGAGATTCACAAAGCAAAAGATTACTTTATCGGGTTACTTTGCATTTAATCTTGAGTAAGGATTTAATGCTAAAGAATTTCAGTGTCTACAGTATGAAGCAATCAACAAGTGTTTCAATGAGAATAAGAGGCTAAAAGGTAAAGGTCTTCTTTCTCTCTGCTTCTAAAACAGCTGACCAGAATTTTAATGTGTTAAAACATGCATGCATTTCAAAACTCATTTTACATTCTAAAAAATCAGAAGATTCGTGGGAGAAATGATGCTCAATTTATATCCTATATTACAAGGGAAGCAAATTAGTATTCAAAACCAGGCAATTATGCATTTTGGCAATTACCTTTCTTGAAAAGCAGAGGTGCTGTGCAATTCTCACTAAGTTCAGTCTGGTACCGAAAGTGTCAATCTTTCAGAAGACTGTAATAAACTGAAGTCTCTTCAGAAAGGAATATGGGTAATGAACAATTCAGCAAAAAAGCAATGTGGGGTAAAGGTAAAAAGACTGTGAAATCAAGAAATGGAGGATGAAGAAGCTATTTTGATACATTTTAAATGTTGAAGATTTTAGAGATATTTTTCCTCTAGGCAGCAGAGTATAATGAAGCAAAATATTTCCCCAAAATATAGGGAGAAGGGGATAGTTTTAAGAAAGATTAAACAAATGTGAACCAAAGGAAGCTTTAGGGAAATGAGAATTTTTTTTCTTTTTTTCTTTTCTTTTTCTCTTTTTTCTTTTTTCTTTCAATTTTGCCTTAGCCCAGAAATCCAGTTATTATTTCTACAATAATAGTTTATTGTAACTTCTGCAATAGGTTTGGTTGTTTATTACATTTTACAACATAATTTACATAATTTGCAAGGGGACAGACTTCAAAATACGTGAAGTAACACTTTTCCCACCAGTTTTGTAAATCAGAAACTTTCACTGTCTGGGCAATTACTATTCATTACTATTCATCAGATGGTCTTAATTACTCCCAAACTCTGTTCAACAGTAAATCCCTTTATTTCTGCAGTGCTTTCTGACTATGCCAATATTCTTTTAACAAGAGCAAACAAATGTGTAGGTTGTGCTAGAAAAGAAGTGGAAAAGAAGAGTTTGTGTATAAAGTTGGTGCAAATTGAACAGTCTCTGGAATTGTGATATGCTCTATGAACTACGTCAAGGGTAGTCAACCTTTTTATACCTAACATCCACTTTTGTATCTCTGTTAGTAGTAAAAAAATTTAACCGTCCACTGGTTCCACAGTAATGGTGATTTATAAAATAGGGAAGTAACTTTACTTTATAAAATTTATAAAGCAGGGTTACAGCAAACCCCTACCACCCACCATGAAAGCTGGAACGCCCACTAGTGGGCGGTAGGGACCAGGTTGACTACCACTGAACTACGTAGACTTCATTCTTTGGCACTAATTTTTGTAATTTAGATCTGCTGACTTGATTTCACAGATACTAACCAAAACCTGAGCTGAATATACCACTAGCATTTCAGTTTCAATACAACAGCATTTGAAAGGTAATAGGTCTGTTGTATATAATGGACTGAACCCTGGCCATAGTACAGGAATGAAGTCTTAGCAATGAAGAACAGAAAAAGCACCTGTCAAGCAAAACACTTGGGCTCATGAACAAAGTGCCAAACTGCGGTTCAAACAGGGTTAGGTAATCTAATTTGACCTAAAGATTAAAAAAAAACACCCTAAGCAAATCAATGACTATAAGGGGTCCCATCCTTAAGCAAAACAGTCAAGCAAGTATGCTACAATTGCTTTTGAGCAGCAGTCAGAGTTTATCAGGAAAACTCTTATAAGACTACCATATAAATTAAACATTCAGTGAAAACGAACTCGTACATTGATTTTACCTACCGAATAAGAAAGTATGGAGAACTTAGAGACTGATTTACATTATTCATAAGACATCAGGTAATTCCTTAACTATGTTAAAATAATTTAATATATCATAAACTGTAGCTCTCATTTTTTGTCTCATGCATTTCTTCTAATTCTGATTTTAATTCCTTTATTAAGGGATATTGCTGACTGCATATTTATTCATACTGTAACAGCATGTATTTAGAGACCAAAGCTGGCTAAATAAACAAGGCTCTGGGCTGAAGATTTATTATGTTTTTCAGTGTAAGAGTCCTCCTCCAGAAAGTTATTTTAGAGTAATATAATTGTTAGTTAAAGGCTTTCTTATGAGGTAATGTATCCGAAAGCCCAGCTCACTTCTTTTGATAATAATTCAGACCCCCCCTGAGCTCAGGAAAGTGGGTTATTAATCAGAGCTACCAGAAGGTGAGAGGATTAAATTGTATCACAATAGCCCGTCAGATGCCTCCTGGGAGGTTGGCAACCAAACACAAGGTAATGGCCCTCTGCTGATGTACTTTCCCTGGAGCTCATCATCAGGACTATTATGTTGTAGTTCAAATCAATACTTAGCCAAGAGCCTAGTAGGTGGCCTTGGGTCCATAACTCTTTGGGGGATGACCGTGAGGAAAATGATATACTATATGCTGATTGAATGTTGCTTTTAAACTCTCCTTGTAAGAACCTTGGGCTCTGTCTACTTTAGATCATGGTAGTTACAGTAGTTGATCTACCTGAGCTGTGGCAGTGCAGTGGTTAGAATGCAGTCCTGCAATTCGATTTTCACAGGCTCAAGGTTGACTCAGCCTTCCATCCTTCTAAGGTGGGTAAAATGAGGACCCAGATTGTTGGGGCTAATATGCTGACTCTGTAAATTGCTTAGAGAGGGCTGTAAAACACTGTGAAGTGGTATATCAGTCTAACTGCTATTACTATTGCTCTCTCTGTTAGCTAATATTATCTAGTAGCAGCTTCCAATTATTTCAATCAAGGACTTTTTCCGACCAAAAGAGAAACGTTGGCATGGGGACAATGTGCTCCAGCAACTGAGTTGGAAACCTTTTCTCTGAATTGGTTTACTTAAGAGACATGAAATATGCATGGAATTATAGCTTGAGAAGGAGGCCCAAAGCCCTTATGGCTGTAGATGATGGCATGTTAGCATGCATTGGTGCCATATTTTTGTTGTTTTTAATATTTTATGTTTTAACTTATTGTGTTTTATAGTTTTAAAAAACTGTTTTTGTTTTTTAAAACCTTTGATTGGGAGCCGTTTAGAGTTTGCTGAAAGATGGGTGGCTATATAAATGCTTTAAATCAATAAACAAATACTACATTGACCTGAAAAGAAGATGATTCAGATTTTGAACACATCCTTTCCCCCAAAATTAATCAGATTAAACAGAAAAAAATTGCTTGTTTCCTAGTGCTGAGTGAAAGTGACTGACCCAAAGTCATCCACCTGGTTTTGTGCCTAAGGCAGGACTAGAATTCATGGGCTCTTGGTTACTAACCTTGAACACTATACTAAACTGGCTTTTGATACCTTATGTGATATTATACATCGGGCATGAGATAATACATATGACATGCCTGGAAAGCAGTATATTACCAGCCTTCCTCAACTAAAGGCCCTCCACATCTCTGAACTCTTAGATATCTTCAGCCAGCAAATTTTTGTTGGGGTTTCTGTGAATTGAAGTTCACAGCTTGGAATAAAAAGCACCAGACTGGAAAAACACTGTAAAAATGTTTACAAAGTGTTATGTCAGCAGACCCACCATCATAGTTATTTACTACTACATCTTATTTCCATTAGGATCTTCTGGCATTTTACATTTCACCTGATACTTCTTCAAAGTCTTTTGAACTAATAGATATCTCATCTTTGGAGTCATTTCATCTCTATGATTCTGTGGCTAAACAGTTCCAAGGCATTTGAATCTGAATGGATTTATGTGTAATAAGTAGAGTGAAGATAACGGAAAAATGGTAATACAGTCCCAGAGACATTTCTTGTTTCTCTTTTTTGTTTCATAACCTATAATTATGCTGCAGAGATAGCTGCCAAGATGCTTGAAAAGGATTCATCTAAACAAAACTTTTCCATATATTCCCTCCTGGGAAGAAAATCTAACAAATTTCATTTTATGTGTTAAATATGCCAGCAGAGCTGAGCAATAAATACACGAATTCTTACAAACAAATCTTCTTTAACATTCACTGCTAAGCCCTGAAGAGAAAAAATGGCTGATTTTGAAGACATACTCAGCACCTGTTTATGAGTGAACACAAGCTGCAAACACTGAACACCTTGTTGAAACATTTCATAGTTTTTAAGATTTCAAAATACATTACTCTTATTTTCCATTTTAAAAATATTTTAACATCTTTTTATACTGACTTGAAAAACCCAGGGGGCTGGGTTGTACTCCATCTGTAAACATTTCTCACTTATCTGTTGGTTTACTGTTTTTGGTTATCAAGTACCATTTTAACCAGAAATTAGAATATACAGTTGTTCCCTTGCTAGCCCCTTTTAAAAAATAATAATAACCACTTAATTTTGCTCATTTTCCCTGTATATGGACTTCTTATCACTTTGTTACTCCATTCCTGGGATGAATGTTATAACTTGTGTACCTGTCACTTGATTTTGGTAATAATTACAACTGTGATTCAAATGACATATTTGATGTTATGTATAGTTTCCCTTTCCCCCAATGTTTTCCCCTTTAATCGAAACTAGCTGCCCAAATGACAGTCTCCAAAGGAATTCTTTGGTGACAGAAGAGCCTATTCACTCTGCTAATTTTCCACTTCCAGATTAATTCCCCACTATTGCTTTTAGCCAACTGGAGGAAGAAAATACAGAAGTTTGTTCTTTTTTTCTCCTACGATGCTCAAAGAAGGAAGTAGCACATTGCTAGGGGCAACCAAAAAGCTTCTTGAGACAGTGCATAAGGTATGTAAGATTCCATGTCATATATAAAAGCCAATGTGTAGAAGAGCAGGCAGAGCTGGAGTGGAGGTGGGGAAGTTAAATGCATCATCAGTTTAGAATCCTTGCAATGCGACAAAATACCCAAGCCTAACACCCCTCCATCCCCCGTGAATACCACTGACCCTTGTTAAAAGAAATTCTATGTGTTTGTTTCCCAGTTGGGAATTTTTTCCCAACAATTTGGTGACCAAAGAAGGGACTCCCAGCCAACCCAGCTACCAGACAGGGCCTGGTGGACCACTACCCAGCCGGCACAGACCATTTATCTGAATGTAGAAGCCCATGGAATCTGCCTAGAGCTAACGGGTAATAAAGGGAGATTCCGAGTCTTATGCTCAATAGCTGTCAGAGAGAGGGTAAGTACTGTCTCTTTAAATTTAGTAACCTAGAGAATGAAAGAGTGTGGGAGTGGGTGCGTGCATGAGGCTTCGAGGCCTCTGACAACAGCAGTATCCCACTCCCTTCATGAACTCTATAGCCGCCGCCACCCCGGCCCATTGTTAGCCAGTAGGACCTGGGAAAGCAAGAGGGGAGAAGTGAAGGACCTTCTACAAGAAGAGAAAGGAAGCCGAATGGGTAATGGCAGAATGGTGTGAAAGAGAAAGGAACCCCTGGTTAAACTGCGATTAGTTAGAGCCCATTTAAGGGGGTGCCCTTACTCTGCAAAGGGGAAAGCAGAGTCCTCCCGGACTGAAGAATCCAAAAACTGGTAGGCTGAGAGAGAGAGGAGGTGCCCTTTCTTTGCCAAGGAAGGCAGAGTCCTCCCCGGGCCAGAGTTGCCTGGAAACTGATAGGCTAGAAGCAGCAGGTGCTGCAGCAGGTAGAGCCTAGTTAGGTCAAAATGAACCCCACATCTGAATGGGACAAGGGAAACTGTAGCTCGAGGGACAGACCTGGATCCCCACTAGGTGATTTTGCTCTCAGCATAGGATGAGAGGCAAGTGCCTGTCCTAGATGGTGTGAAAAGGGATCGAGCAAAGGTAACATGCAAGGAATGGGTTCAGATTAAGGACAGGACAGGAGGGCATATTTGGCCAGAAGATGGTACTTTTGATTTTAAAACACTGAAAGAAATCAGAATCATATATAAGAATGTTGGGGTTTTTATTTGTTTGTCTGTTTCTCTCTTCCTCTCTTGTCTTTCATGTAACCACAGGTTGGTTAAGATTTGTGCCTTCCCTCACCTGAAGCTAACTGAGATTTATGGTGGGAATGACCAGGGTGTAAACCTGAGAGTTTTCCTTTTCTGTTTTGTTTCTCTTGTCTTTGTGTATATGTGTGTGTCTTTGTCTTTGTGTGCACTCAAGATAATTGCAACTATTAAATGAATCTGATCCTTAGAGTTTTAAATTCTTAGGAGAAAGAGTTAAAGCAATTTAAAAGAAAGCAAATGCCTTCATCTTGGTTTTGTCTGGCTCACAAAACAGAGTGAAGAGAAAACATGTGTTCAATTTTTTCTTTCTTTCCCTCTCTGTACAGCCCAAGGTTATGAGGGAATGTTTTAAGTTAATTTACAGAAAAAATTCTTACATTAACTGTATTTAAATGCCAACAGCCTTTTTAATATTGCTCTTTTGTGATGTTTAATGGATGCCAATTCTCTGCTGAGATGAAAATATATGTCTATCCTTTCCCTGAAACATAAGAATCCAGCTATTTTTTTCTTATCTGTGATGTCCCTATTTTGTTATAACTGGTCTGTTTAATAACTGCACTACTGATTTTTTTTACTTCCTGAAGTCCTGCCTAGAAGCTATCAACCCATCCCAACTCTATCTCTACATCTCTTATTCTCTGACAATGCCTTTCCTGAGAGGATCACCCACAAAGGAGGAGGAGGGGAGCTTGTTCTCATGTCTTTCAGCCCTGCACAGATGACATTTGTGGAAGCAGATCATGCTTGTCCAGATGCTGCCTCCAGAGGAGACCTTTCATCCATTTATGCCAGGAATGGTGTTTGGGTCCAGCAATCCACAAGAAAGTCATCACAGCAAAAAGTCGTCTTGCTTTACTCGCAAGCACCGCATCTGTGCAGGCGCATCGCCTCCTGTGCATATGCAATGCTCGCGCATTAAGTCAGGGTGGGTGGGTGGAGCCTCTCACAGCTGCCACTACTGGTTCGGTCAAACTGGAGAGATCTGGCTGAATACCACCTCTGATGTGTTCATTGAAATTAATCAATGTAACTTTTGTATTTTTTGAATTATCCCAGCGCCAGTTGTTCCGTGGTGAATTGGCTCCAGCACGGTCAGTTATCCCATTCCAGTTGCAACTGACCCATTGAATCTAATGAAACTTCTGAAAAAAAAAGACATTGGGCTGAGTAAATAAAATAACATCTGTTTTATGTCAGATGCAATTAAAAGAGAAAGTTAAGAAAAGAAATAGGTGGCATGTCCTTAGAGACCTGTTAATAACTAATCTGAAAAAAATATAGCTTGTTACTTGGCAGTTGCTGTAGTCTTTTTTCTTCTACATGCTGAACATATGCAAGATGTCAGAATCATAGAAATAATAATTGCTTGCTGAAAGATAAGTCCTCTTTTAGTGCTTGTTTTGTAAGCTTGACTTCCTAATTATGCCCGCAAACCTATGTACACTTGTATTAAGAATAGAAAACGGCTTGCATAGAGATACAATTTTTTCATGGAATCCAATGCACCAGACAAATGAGAACCATCACTTTATCTACATCCCGTTCTCTCCTTATGATAAGTGCACAGGTGTAGGGATCATTTATGCACTATAAGGCAACCTGGGATATTAGCCTTGTACAAGAGTTGTATGTGTTCTGAATTGTGCATCTTTTTACGCTGTCTTGTCAGGAGACATGTTATAAATACCACTTAGGGAATGGCAGTAATTGATGCCTCTTTCAATTTTGTTAGGCATCCTGCAAAAATTTACAACAGTCAGCCATACGTGTTATTCCATGGGTTGTAGCTGCCTTTTAGCCAGAAATGCTCTGATATTGGAAAAGTGGGATGCACCCACGTAGGAAGACAATTCCTACAGAATAAGCAGAACTTTAGTACATATAATCTAATATCCTTATTTTTTAGTTCCATTATTTCTTTGTCAAATGAATGTTCAGTGATTTAACTGCAAAAAATGCTAAAATAAGGTCCTGTTGCTTTTTTTAAAAAAAAATTCTAATTTACTTTTTAGAAACTAAACTAATAGAATAGCACAGAATTGCTTTGGATAGTGAGATGGGGGAGCATACCAATTTGATAAAAAATTGGAATGGAATCTATATCTATAAAAATGTGTGTGTCTGTGTGTCTGTGTGTTCCGGCATAATTCTGGAACGCCTTGAGCAATTTCAACCAATCTTGGTACACAGACGACTTACTCTCTGGATAAAATATTGTTGGGATAAGACCCCTCTAAAACCCCTCGGGTGTGTGTTCTGTTAAGATACAGCCTGATGTGCCTTAAAATGACTTCTACTGTTCTGCCGTAAAATGGCTTCTACTGTACAGCGCAGTGGAGTTGCCATGGTAACAGCTTTACAGTACTCCACAAGGGGGCTCCCTCTGGTAAGGGGGAAAATCCAACATTAGAAATTACGTTTGGTCCAGACGTTTGGTCCCCCTATAAATAACTATCTAGGCAATGCTGGGTTATCGGCTAGTATAGAATAAATTGGAATGGGATGGAACGTAACAGAACAGAACAACAGAACAGAATAAAATCCTTAGATCTGACAAATGAAAGTACAGAAGAGAAGAGAGATATTTGCTTTGGCAATATTTGTGCCTCCTTGGTTTGCCTGGGGTATTCTGAAAAGAGAATGTAATTGCACTATTTCCCTCTTTTCCCTCCATAGTGATGGTTATGAAGGAGGCTGTCTTCATACTGTACTTTCATTTATATACCCACAATGGAACACCTTATTTACAGTAATGAAAGCACTGGTTTTAATGAACATTCAGAAGAGACCAGGAATCATCCTGGTTATAAGTTTGCTTCTAGCTGTCTTCCCATCATCAGCTAAGACTTTGGAAAAGAACAAGAGAAATTGTTCATTCAGCAGTTGCAGCAGTTACTGGGCCTTCTTTCAGTTTCTACTACAGAAGAACACTGGATTTTACAATCTAAACCTGGGGTGGTGGAGGTGCCATGTTGAGGGCAAATCTACAATTAATCACTGTAATGCAATGAACATTTCATGCCATTGCTGTGGCATCTGGTTCAATAATTATTTATGTGATGAATGCCCACATCTGTGCTTTTAGTGCTCTTTCCATCGTTAGCCCAGGTTTTTGAAGAAGGCATTTCTGATATTTTTGGTTGTGGTAGTTTCTAGAGTTTAAAAAAAATCTAGTAGGGCACAAAAAGATATATCTACCTAAAAGTGTTCCAGATGGGGACTGGAAGGTGATAATAGGAAAGATGGTATCAGGTGGGTAGGTGAAATGGACTGATCTTCCCAAATGGAAGTTTTCATTTGCCTCTATTTCAAAAAACGCCATTGCCATTGCAATATTTCCAGCATGATTAAGAGACATGGTGGCATAGTGCTCAGAGTGTAGCATGATCCTGACTAGCTCAAGATTGACTCAGCAGTCCATCTTTCCAAAGTTGGTAATATGAGGACCCAGATTGCTGGGGACAATCTAAGTGCTATTGCTATTTTTTATTAAAGTCAAATAGGACTTAACTTTCAGACAAAGCAGCAAACCTGTTTACAAATATGAAATAAGCAACATGGCAACTGGAATAGATGATTGTAAATCAGTCCATGATTTATGTAGTATCTCCTGCTTCTTTCCCACTTGCAATGCTTTGTCTTGGTCCATCCTTTAAAAAAAAAAAGAATACCACACTGGATTCTGTGATGTGTTTGATGCACATTACTATTAAACATCACTTGTGTTTTGAAGAAATAACAAATACAACGTATCCTTTGCAAAACAAAAATGAGACAAGCGTTTCATATGCTGGTGTTTTTCCCCCCAAAATTTATTATTATTTTTAGGAACCCAAGAAGTTATTCATTCCTTTTTTTTAATCACAGCTGCAAAGAGCCATATAGCTTTGCAGCTTTCCCACAATCCAAAGAGAATCTAGGATGGGGTCTGAAAGACAAAAGGGATTTTTTAAAAAAGCAACTGTGTAATTCTGCACAGTGTGGCATGATTAAAATGAACTCTATCATGTGTCTTGCCCCTCTGGAGGAATTGACTTCTTGTTGGGGCAAGAGATAATTCACTCTCTGTGCTGGCTTGCTCCTGGGTCTTGGTGGAGGAGAAGCTGTAAACTCTGTCAACCTTAAGTGAATTATTTATGATGAAATTTGAGGATTTTTTTTCTATGTTTGTGGTAGTGGACTGCCATTCAGCAGGGATGGAGACCAGGAAACTCATTTTCACTCTGGGAGACACCACATTTATACACCAGGGTCTACTTTGCTTAGCTGTCTTCCTGCCCCCTCCCAATATTGCAGCTAGATCCTCACCTGTATCATATCACTTGAATATAAACTAAGCACTCTCTCTCTCTCCCTCTCTCCCTCTCTCCCTCTCTCTCTCTCTCTCTCTCTCTCTCTCTCTCAGTGTGTGTGTGTGAGAGAGAGAGACTGAGAAAGAGAGTGCCATTGCAGTAAAAGGGAAAGCCACACCATTTATTACATCCCTGTCTAAAATGAATCTCAAAGCAAGCATTTCATCCTCTCATGTAATCATCATAAGGTAGAAAATGAAATTTCCCAAACCTAAAAGCATGCAGGAGAGTGCTTCAGGGTACTGCATGTCAGTATTTTACTTTGATGTATGGTGGTTTTTTTTTAGAAGGAAAAGGAAAAAAAGATATAGCAAGCCTTTTGTGATTTTGGTGCTGGCACTTAACTCTTTCGTGGCAGGCAGACAGGTAGAAGAAGGAAGCTTCTAAAATGATTTTTTTTTTAAAGTCTCGTATGATATCTTGAGAAGCCAAGTGATACCATAATGCAGATGTTACAATTCCAGCCAGTAGAAAAGGATGGCTTGCTATTCTTATGGTGCCCTTTGCTTGGACAAGACCCCTGGACATTGTATTGGAGCTTGATAAAAGAAAGACAGGCTAGAATACAGGTAGTCCTCAACTTACAACATTTCGTTTAGTGACTGTTCAAACTTACAACAGCATTGAAAAAAGTGGTTTATATATGTTTTTCATAATCAAGGACCATTGCAGCATCTCTTTGTCAAATAATCAAAATTTGGACATTTGGCAAGGGGCTCGTGTTTATGACAGTTGTAGCATCTTGGGGTCCACTTTTGCGACCTTCTGACCAGAAAAGTCAATGGGGAAGCCTGATTCACTTTACAACCATGTTACTAACTTAACAACATCAGTGATTCACGTAACAATTGTGGCAAGTTAGGTAGTAAAATGGGGCAAAACTCACTTAACTGTTTTGCTTAACAACAGAAATTGTGATTGTGAAAGGTAGGTTCAGTTTATGCCTATTTCAATAGAATACACACATTCTAAGGGATTTCTTATTTGAGTGCGTATTTGTGTATGTATATGTGTTATGCATCTATAGTTTAGAATATCTAGTGTTGCCTGAGTCCTAAATCAGAGTCATAGAAAACATTTTCTCTTGGGTTTGCTTAATCTTCGGTTGATTAATATATTTCTTCCCTAGATATGCAAGCTCCAAAAATTTGATTTCAGCTGATTTTTGGCCATCACAAAGCCTTTATCCTATTTTATTCTCCTGCACTTCCCTTATGAAATCTGCTCTTTACAGACTCAGTGGTCCTTGTATATGCCAAAATTTCTTTACTATCCCCTGTGTTGCTGCCTATTTACACTTACTGTTACAGTCACCATCAGCAGGGCTTGCCATCTGCTTCTAGCACTGAGATTAGATCATATTTTTATGATTTATTCATACAAGCCAGAAAAATAATTATGTCAATTAGTGTTGTCCTTGATTTTAGATTTGGAAAAAACGTGAGTGCCTCAAAGTCTATAATCTTTTCAAATGCTGCATAGCACAAATGCAGACTAATCTTCCAGCCTCATTTTAGTCACAACAGGGTCTCTTCCTCTTCCACTGCCATTTAAGAAATGATAGTCTAAGTAACTCTTTTTGTCTGCCATTGTGTCTCCCTGCAAGATGCAACATGTGGGTCAGAATTTCCACACAATTCCTTGGGATTAATAGGTATCTAATGTTCTGCAAGGCATTTCTGTAAAAATAGTCGGTGGCTTCTCTGAAACAATTTACTAGCTATGCACATGATTTAATGTCAGTATATTGTGCCCTAGAATCCTTGAATGCCATTCTTCATAGACAAGATTCTTCTATAATGGTTCTTCCTGTTCACCCCAAACAATAATAATAGCGATGTCTCTATCCCTCTTATCCAGAACTCAAATTTTTGTGATCTCTCTCTTTTTGGTAACTTTTGCTGTAGGAAAACAGCTGACCAGCAATGGTAAGTAAAAATGGAAAGCAGCAACTGTAGCCTAGGCAGACTACAAAAACAAAGGTATTGGACCCCACAGGTGATGCCGAATTGCAATTCCTACCATCAATCACCATTGATTTTGCTGATTTTGATCATAGGGGATTGTAGTGCAATAGTACCTAAAGTTTGCAAATTACCATTCCTATTTTTTTTTTAAAAAAAAATCCTTGCTTGTGAGATCGATTAAATTAATATCAAGTCTCATTACTTTCTTAAGAAGGAATTAGAGACTTTGGGGGACAAATTTGCAGAACAGGGCTGTGCAAAATATCTAAAACAGGGCCCTTAAGAAAGGATATTAAGCTGGGAAAAATATCTCTCCTTACAGGATTAAAATAACAGCATCCTTTAGAAGTCTCTCACAGTGATTTTAAAGATAGGTCCAAACAGGGATGGGTTCCGGCTGCTGCTACTGCCAGTTTGCTCAGGGACGCTTTGCATGCATGCTTGATGTGTGCTATGTGCCCATGTGCAGAACTAAAAATTTGCTTCTGCGCATGCGCAGAAGCAAAAAACAAGATGACACTGCCTATGGCGTCATTGAGAGAACAGGTTCGGGGGTGCGGCAGGCCAAGTTACTACCTATTTGGCCAAACCGGTAGGAACCCACCTCTGGGTCCAAATGGACATAGTCTTAAACTTAGCATTATTCGTTTAGTGACCATTTGAACTTATAAGGTAAAGGTAAAGGTTCCCCTCGCACATATGTGCTAGTTGTTCCCAACTCTAGGGGGCGGTGCTCATCTCTGTTTCAAAGCCGAAGAGCCAGCGCTGTCCGAAGACATCTCCATGGTCATGTGGCTGGCATGACTAAACACCGAAGGTGCATGGAACGCTGTTACCTTCCCACCAAGGTGGTCCTTATTTTTCTACTTGCATTTTTATGAGCTTTCAAACTGCTAGGTTGGCAGAAGCTGGGACAAGTAAGAGGAGCTCACTCTGCTATGCAGCGCAAGGGATTGAACCGCTGAACTGCTGACCTTGATTGACAAGCTCAGCGTCTTAGCTACTGAACCAATGTGTTCCCCTTTTTTGAAGTTATAATGGTGCTGAAAAAAAGGACTTATGACCATTTTTCACACTTACAACCATTGCAACATACCAGTGGTCATGTGATTCAGATGCTTGGCAGCTGATTCATATTTATGACCATTGCAGTGTCATGGGATCATGTGATCACCTTTTGAGAACTTCTGACAAGCAAAGACAATGAGGAAGCCGGATTCACTTAGCAACTGTGCTATCCTGTTTCCCTGAAAATAAGACCTCCACGGATAATAAGCCCAATTGGGCTTTTGAACACATGCACTAAAATAAGCCCTCCCCTGAAAATAAGCCCTCCCCAAAAATATTGCAACACAGCAGCAGACATGAGATGACCATGCTCGCCGCCTCCTGCATCTCAAAAAGAATAAGACCTCCCTGAAAATAAGACCAAGCACTTATTTTGGGGGTCAAAAGAAAATAAGACCTTGTCTTATTTTTGGGGAAACAGTACTAAAGTAACAGCTGCAGTGATTCCCTTAACAATTTGGACAAGAAAAGTTGTAAAATGGTGCCTAATGGAAAATTCAGGTTCAACTGTGGTCATAAGTCTAGGACTGCCTGTATACAAAGGGACCGAGGCAGGGAAGAAGAAGGAAAGAAGAAAAGAGAAAACTCGTAAAAGCAAACAAAAAGAAAAGATGAAAGTACATATTTCTTGTACTTTCTTTATTTGTATTCAAATAAAATTCAGAACTGTTACAAAATAAAATATAATAATGATAATAATAACAATAATGATAATGATAATAATGATAATAATTCATTAAACTTGCATGGTGCCCAATTCTCAATGACTCTGCATAGGATTTGTGTGAATCTCTATAGTATTCATTTTGCTTATTTCATGTACTGTGTATCTAGCCTTTCTACTCAACTGAGCATCCAAAGTGGCCAAGACAGTTAAATGTAGAAAAAAATATTGAAATGAATGTTCAGATTTATACTTTTGCCCAAAAAAGAAATCTGCCTTAGCTGCTCATCTAAAGCCAAATGTAGAGGCGAGGACAAACATTTCTATCAAGTGCATTCCACAACCTTATGCTACTAATAATATTATAGCACCTTTGTGAGATATATATATATATAGGCACAATGATAATGTTGTCTTTGCATATTTACAGTGTTTAATGGACCCTATTATTCCTGTGTAAGGGTCCCCTGGGAGAGTTTGCGTGAATTCCCTTAAGTACTATCCAGTCTCCATATTCTCCATCCTTTTTCTTCCCTTGGACTCAGAGGCATCTAACTGCAGTCTAACATTCAGAGACCTGCCAGAAAGCTAAATATAGCTGTGTTGAATAAGTCTGATAATGAATCACACCTAGGTGGACATTAATGAGTAATCAAAATGCAACAAACAATCCATCTTGGACGGCTCTTTTTTCTTTGGCCTCATTCTCTTCCCTCTCCTGGAGATTTGAAGAGCAAACAATAAAATGTATTTAGCGAGTTTTGAGTTTTGGACATTCTCAGCGGCTATCTTGGCCTGTCAAAGAGACAGCTTTTAAAATATGATTGGGAGCTAGGCTCTTTGATAAATATATGCCCTTCCAATGTTCCTAAAGATTTCTTTTAAATTTCCAAAATAATATGATCTCCCTCCCCACCTTGGTTTGTTTTAGTGGTGGGATTCAATTGTTTTTACTACCAGTTCTGGGGGTGTGGCTTAGTGGGTCTGGCATGGCTTGGTGGGCGTGGCAGGAGAAGGCTCCGGTAAAATCTCCATTCCCACCCCACTCCAGGGGAAGGTTACAGCAAAATCAGCTGGGACTCGGGAGGCAGTGAATAGATGGGGGCAGGGCCAGTCAGAGGTGGTATTTACCGGTTCTCCAAACTACTCCAAATTTCTACTACCGGTTCTTCAGAACTGGTCAGAACCTCTGCTTTGTGTGTTTTATTTGTATTTTGAGATAGTTGTTATTGATTTCAGCTGATTAGCAAGACAACTAACTACCGTGTTTACCTGAAAATAAGACAGGGTGTTATTTTCTTTTGAATCCTGAAATAAGCGCTTGGCCTTATTTTCAGGGAGGTCTAATTATTTTTGAGGTGCAGGAAGTGGCGAGCATGATAATCTCATGGCTGCTGCTGTGTTGCAATATTTTCGGGGAGGGCTTATTTTCAGGGGAGGGCTTATTTTAGCAGATGCACTCAAAAGCCCGATTGGGCTTATTATCCGGGGAGGTCTTATTTTCAGGGAACCAGGGTAGTTGCGTTTAAATGTTGCACTGTAACCATTTGTGCAGTTTAGGGCCATGATTGAGCAGCAAGACTGCATCTGAGGCAAAGTTAAGCCTGTTGATATGAATGGCCACTTTATTTTTTTAAAAATTTGTTCTAAAGTGGCTTAGTTTAAAACATGCAAGAATGGGCAAGTATTTGAATAATAATGTATTTGCTGCAGCCATTCCTGGATTCTTCTCAACGTTGCCCAGAATAGGTTTAGACAGTGCTCTGAGCTTTCTACTGTGGGTTGAGCGACGGCTAAAATAAATCACTGCACAGTCACTTCTATCCTTGGATCACTTCAAACATCAACTCATTTCACACTTATTACATTGGTCTTGTGAACCTGACTTCCTTCCTCTTGATAGGAAAGAGATTGGAATAGAAAGATTAGTTCTCCTAAATATTCTCAAGCCTCAAAGTGGCTCAGTGGCTAAGACGCTGAGCTTGTCGATCGGAAAGGTCGGCAGTTCAAATCCCTAGTGCTGCATAACGAAGTGAGCTCACATTACTTGTCCCAGCTTCTGCCAACCTAGAAGTTCGAAAGCACGTAAAAATGCAAGTAGAAAAAATAGGAACCACCTTTGGTGGGAATGTAACAGCATTTCGTGCACCTTCAGCGTTTAGTCATGCTAGCCACATGACCACGGAGATGTCTTTGGATAATGCTGGTTCTTTTGCTTTGAAATGGAGATGAGTACCGCCCCCTAGAGTTGGGAACGACTAGCACATATGTGCGAGCGGAACCTTTACCTTTACCTTTAAATATTCTCACAAAGTGTAGGGGGCTCTTCCTTGGTTTCCCCATTTTCCTATGAGTGATGAACAGCGATGAAAGTGCATCCTCAGTTTTTAGAAGCCCAAAGGCACTCCTGGGATCTTTGAAGAAAAGGAAGGAAAGATAAAAGCAACTCCTTTCCTGGCATGACAGCTGGGAAAGAACTGAAATCTGTTGTCAGTCATGCAGAGCAAGGATGAATGACACACAAGCCATATTTCAGAAATCACTTTGCCTACCTGCTTTCTTCCTATATGTGCACAGAAGAAGGTCTCCACTGAATAGCATCAGATCAATCTCCATACATACGGACCACATTCTGAAACACGGCTTTTATAACCATCATTTTAAAATAAACAAATGATAAATTTAGCACGTCTGGCCTTAATTACAGTACAAGCATGATATTCGCTTCTCTTTTCCTCTCTCATAGTCTTCCCTTTCCCCAGTGAAATAGAACATAATAAAAGATTTCGGTTTTAATGTTTTTCCCAGATCAGAGACAGAACTTATAAACCAGTAATAGTTATTTCCACACTGCCATTCCATGAAGGAGAACCAGACCCTAAATTGTAGAATAATTACTTAGGAAAAAATACCATGCACACAATTCATATCTATTATTAATATTATTAGGCAGTGGGGACTGTGTTTCATGCTGGATAATGAGCAATCTGTTTAGATCATCCCTAAAATCTACTGCTATCCCGCCTGTAACGCTTCAGCTTTTTTCTTTTATTCTGTTCAATCGTGTCCAATCTTTGCAAGATTGCCTGGATTAGTTCCTGCAGTTTTCTTGGCAAGTTTTTAAAAAGTGGTTTACTGTAGCCTCTTTTCTAGGGGTGAAAGAAGATGACTGGCCCAAGGTCACCCAGCTGGTTCATGCCCATGACAGGACTAAAATTCACAGTCTCCTGGTTTCTAGCCTGATGCTTTAATCACCCTTCCAAACTGGCTCTCTAATTCTTCAGCTCTATTAAGTATAAATGGATTATCTCTTTACCTATTAAGATGTTCCATGGAATTAAATAAAAGTGGCCTTTACCTCCTCTTATGCATAACTTGATTGTTGGGCTGTCTTATTAGGCAATCAAGAGATTGTAAATATGAATATTGCTTTAAGACCCATAGCTTTCTTAACAACATAGAAATACCTCAAAACTTTTATAGGTGAACCCCAGGATGTTAGGATGATCACACAATTTTTAGCTTTATTATTAGGCTTATTTTCTAAAGTCTTTATAAAATTTAAGTGAACTAAGTCAAAAATCTCTGTGGGCGTTATTAAGAAAGTTATTAAGATAAAAAACATTTTAATTCTATTTTAGAAGATAAACTTACATTGGTAGATAGTCCTCCTGAAAATTGCAAGTAATTTTGTAAAATTCATAAACCAACAAAAGTATTAATACTTTAGATAAACATATTACTTAATAAATTTTAATAGATTTGAGTTATTGCAAGAGGAATTTGGTTTGTCTAACACTGGCAATATAAACAATTGAAACATCCAGATTTTGATCATCATGCAAGTTTTTCTGAGCAATGTTGGTTGGCCTGTTTAATTTTCTTAGTTTGAAATGGCAATTATCAGTACTTGTTTTGAAAGCTTTTCCTTTGGTCCGCTGACAGAGCGAAAACAGGGAAACAAACAAGTAATTGGGCAAATTTGACCAATATGGGAACTACACCAAACTAACTCTTATCCACAGATTTCAATAGGAATAAAAAACATCCAGTGACATCTATCTACTTCAAATTTGGCTTGTACAAAAAAGGTGAATAATAAATAATTTAACATCAAATAAGATGGTGTCAGTTGCTCCACTGTTACAGTAAACCAGTATTATTCCTGCTTTCAGTGATGTTTTTCTTTAAAAGAAGATTATAGTAAATAACCTGGTCTCAGCACTGTATAACAGTGAACGTTAAGAGTTGCAGCAACAAAATGTTTATTAGATTTAACCAAGCAAACTACAGGTATAAATAAGCTTTTACTTACTCTTGCTCTATGAAACCTTACCGTATTTTTCACACGATAAGACACACTTCCCTCCCCCTCCAAAGTGGGTGGAAATGTCTGCGCTTCTTATAGAGTGAATATTGCGGTGGGGGAAGGGGGGTTGGTGTCAAGAATTATCATTTTTTCTTTCTTTTTGACCAAAGAACTACAAAGAAGTAAACCCACCAATTTATACCACCCCTTAAGATAGGTCCTTGCGGTCACAAAATCACACTTAAAGGACTGATTTTCTCAGTTGAGTTTAACTTTACTAAACAGTTTAAGAGGACTTTTAACAATTGCATTTCAAATGAATTACATTCGTAAACTGCTTATTGTAATTAATAGGAATGCTTCTAGGTACCTGAAAACATTTAGCAGCTGAAGAAAGGAGGAATGGGAAGAAGAGACAGGCAAGTTCTACACTGAAGATAATATCATGTAAAATTCTGTGAATAAAGCAGTTCAATAAATATTTACTCTAGAAATATTGGAAGTAAAAGAATATGTGATTATCTAGACCAATGCCGGAAATCGGAAGATCATCTTCCTGGCATGTGCATGTACACCGGCCACCTGGTCTTCTGGTTTTTGACGTGCATGCATGCACAAAGATCAGCTGGCTGGTGCACATGTGGGAACTGGAAACCAGAAGATCATTTTTCCAGTGTGTTCATGCGCACCAGGTGGCTGTTCTTCTGCTTTCTGGCAGTCACTCCCGTGCACATGAAGACCAACTGGCTGGCGCACCAGAAGAGCAATGGGCAACAGCTTGCATGCCCGGAGAGATAGCTCTGTGTGCCACTTCTGGCACGCATGCCATAGGTTCGCCATCACAGATCTAGACATTCTCACAATCTTTGATAATTATGAGTTGGTTGTTCTAATCAGGCAGTACAACTACATCACAGGAACAATTTGTAAATAAACTCAGTAATAAGTTAGAACAGTAATAAAAGCATTTCTTCAAAATACAGGGAAGCTGCCTTTTACAGTGTTATTGAACTAAAGAGGATATGGGAATCCTAGAATACAGCTACTCAGGAACTGTATAATGTACATATGTCTCTACACATATTCTTTTTAAAATGGATTACTGAAAGTTTTTTTTTTGTTTCAAGCATTTTATATCAACCAATGTACATTTGCTGTGTTATGTACATGAACAAAGGAGACATGATCTAAAGCAAGCAATCCACCTACAGTAGCAATTGTGGATTTCTTGAATGCAACATCATATTCAACTCTGTATATAAAAAGACATACCTGATAAGAATATGGGGCGTTCCGTGTTAGTCTGACTGCGGTATGAACCTACAGAGTTATGCTAATGAGTCCAGATAAAGCAAGTTCAAATCTGCAAATAGGTTTGTCCATGATGATGGTGGTATAGTGCGTTAAAACAACTTTCCCGCAGGACTCCGGGGTGCTGGATTTTTCTCCTCTGATGGTCTATTATTTCTCTCCACAGAAACCTTGTCGAGGCTGAGGCAGCAAAAGGATAGCAGCATGGGGCTTGCTGAGACAATTTTAATTCACGGACCATTCACAGTGGTTACTGCTCAGTACAGTGCACAATGTACTTTGCATTCAAGGACAAGAAAGGGAGTGCATTAGGGAAGAAAAGAGATTTGCAGGCATCTCTTCCTTGTTCTTTTCCGCCCTCTTTCAATGTCTATTTAAAAGAATGGACTGAGACTTGAGCTTGCATGCACCATTACTTTGCCAAAAGTTATGTGCAAATTTAATGCACATGTTATCTTTTGTGCTTATGTGGGGTTTATTTGGAATCAAAATAATTAATTAGTAAATCACTGTAGCCCTAGATCAGGGGTAGACAAATATGGGCCCTTTATGACCTGTGGACTTCAACTCCCAAAATTCCTGAGCCAGCACATATTTGCCCACCTCTGCCCTAGGTGGATATGTATAAATGTTTACATTATATTTGGTCTAATCATTTATGCATACTTGGATGCTTTTCTTGTTGATAGTGGAGCTATCAATGCATTCTGGATACTTAAAATGTCTTAAATAAGCTTTTAAATTATTTTTTTTACCTCACCCATTGTTTCAACATTGCATGATTAAATTGTTCCTATGGCCTTTGAAGACATTGCTACCAACTTGCCTTTTCTTTCTGGATTAATGGAACAGCTGTTCATGCAGCTTAGTCTTCTAGAGTTTTTCTAGCATTTAGTGTACTTAATGCCATTTTTGTTCAGGAGTTAAAAACAAATTTGTGTACTTGGTAGAGCAATATTTAATTATTAAACAGATACTGGAAAGATTATTTGTGTCTCAGAGTAATGAACATTTTGTACCTTTTTCCAAGATTATGAGCCTGTGTGAGTTTTTGCCGGTCATTTTTTCCTTACAGTCCAGAACCTTCTTTATCCTTACCTACAGATATAGTATGAATCTGAGCTTCGTTCTCCCCACACACAGTTATACTCAAATTTGTTCTGCCAGTAGATTATCTCCTTGAATGCATGCATCTATGTGTTTATACAAACCTACAGGTGCTCCTACCTGTATTGGAACCACTTTGGCCTTTCCACTTTCCACTTCTTCTCCAGTTCGTCTTTCAGATCCTAGTACTTCTCCAGTTTCTCATACTGGTTCTTCTTCTGATGGTGCTGTCACTTGGCACCACTAAATGTATCAATCACCACCTCTATCTTCTGGTCCTTGTCTACCATCACAATGTCTGATTTACTGCCTGGTACCTGCCCATCTGTCTGGATCTGGAAGTCCCACAGGATCTTAACTTGCTTATTCTCCACGATCTGCTGTGATTATCTCCCACCTGGACTTAGGAGGGGTTAGCCCATATTCTGTGCAGATCAGAGGTGGGTTCCTACCAGCTCGCATCTATTCGGTAGAACCGGTTCGTCAAATCTACTGAACCGGTTAGAAGAGGTTCCACCAGTGGATCCGGAAAGCAGGCCACACCTACAGAAGAGGTTCCAAACTTTTTTGAAACCCACTACTGGTGCAGATGTTCCTGTACACAAAGTTTGATGGTGCCATTCAGTATATACTGTTGTCTGTCTGTCTGTATGCCTGTCTATCTGTCTGTCTGCCTGTCTGTCTCCTTCTCTTTCATTTATCTCACACCTTAACTCAGCAGTCCCCTTTACGGTTTGGTGGCCCTGGGGAGGAGGGAGGAAACTGGCCTGCTTGTGCAGGTCGAGCTGTGCATGTATGCACTGACTAGCTGCTCATGTGATCCGGTTCTGAACAGGCCACAGGCCGGTAGTGTGCTGGTGCCCAAGGGTTGGGGACTCCTGCCTTAACTTATTCACATATAGTAAATTTCACTGGGGGATGTAGAGATCTTTTTGTTCTCGGCTGTTGGAAGTTAAAACCCACCTCTCTCCCAGAAAATGAAATATTTTAGGAAATATTAAAGGACAGAATATTTCCCCCTAAAAGGGAGGAAGAAACTCATCACCCCCACCTTTGTCAATGGGCCACTAAGGCCTGAGCCAGTCTATTCTACATAACAAAGATCTACAGGCAGAGCCATAATAGGAATCCCAAAGCCCTTTCATTGCATCACTGCCCAGCAAGGCTCAACCAAACTTGGACTCAAAGCACAGTCTACAGAGTTGCCCCTGCATGGCCCCATGGGAGTCTGACATCCAATCAGAGTGCATTTCTTGGACAGGAACGGGAGGCCCGGGGGAGGGGGGGCAACAGAGGGCATAAAATCCAGGGACTCTCAGCAAGCAAACCCTTTCTTCTTCTTCACCCAACATCTTGAAGCACGTGATCCCCCTTTTCACTCAGGAGCTCCAAGCCATGTGATTCTGTCCACCATTAAACCATCTTTCCAAGCAGCCTCCAGGTTTCCAGTGTCCTTTTCCCCACTTGGAACTGAACCCAGATGGATATTTCTTCCAATACGGCAAAGGAAGGCCTTGACAGATTTGAAGAGGCCGTAGCCAAGGTGCCCTTTTTCCTTTTCTATGCTGCCACCTGTTCCTCCAATGCTCCGGCTGAAAACTCATGTTGCTCCAAACAGAACTGCAAAGACATTTTGAGACCAGTTTTTTTCATTAGCCAAATGAGTATTCAAAGTACTTTTGATTGCATGTGCTTTAGATAAGAAAGTAAAGTAGAATAAAATATGGATTAAAAATATAAAAAATGAAGACATGGCAAAAGGGACAGTTAGAAGCTTGCTTAAAGGGACAGGGAAATGTCATCAGCCTCTAACCACAAGATGTTCCAGCCAACGTCCCTATGTCAAAAGTCCAAACCACAAGGTTCAATTAAAGTTCGCATAAAGGCAGGTAGTCAGTACCTATGGCTCAAGACAAAAGGAGAAGTAAGACCCCATCTCCTTATAAGGCTTTTTCCTCAAGGTAACCAATAAGAAACGAGTTAAGTGTTTCCGTGTTATGCTGCTTTGGAGAACGTATAAGAACGCGTGCTTCGATAATGAAGGTTGTTCAGAATTTGCAATGTTAGACATTTGCAATGTTAGACATTTGCAATGTGCTAGCTTTCTGAACCTGGCAGCCAAATAAACTTTTCCGGTATCCTGAGAAGTCTAAAGCCTGTCATTTTCTGCAACAAAAGCTTATGTCAGTAGAATGTGTTGCTAGTGGTTGGTCACTTCTAGCTCTTCGTGATCCAATAGATTTGACTGTACTTAGATTGTCTGTCCATATTCTCCTGAGCATTCTTAAGGTCGTGCATTTGTCACCTATAAAAGCATATATTTGTCTTATCTTCTGTCAACTTTTGTGATTGCTTTCCATTTGTTCAACCTTCAGGGTGTTTGGAATCCAGTGATTTTTGCATTCACATTAGGTGTGCAAGATATATAACATTGTTTATGTTTCCTGTGGTCTAATGTATTCTCAACTATTTTCCTCAGCAGCATAATTCAAAGCCTTTTCCCCACCCTCCTTTAGCATTTCTGAGATCCTTCATCAAAAACAGGCCTTTCGAGACTTTTGTTCTTTGCAGCAATGTTAAATGACATGACTTTCTCATTAACTGTGTTTTCTAAGAGCATTTGACAATAACTTATAGTGGTCGGAGGGGGACAAGTATCTTCTTTATTTGTTGCTGATAAAAATAGATGTCTGTTGTAGATTTTTAATAACTAATTTCCTTTTGTAGCACACTTGCTCTGTAACACATTCCATGAGAATTAAGATCCATAGTAGCAATCTAGAAGATGACATTCCTATTTATAAATACCAATAACTTAACTGGAAGGGCATAGCTAGATATAATTTATACAGTCTCATTCAGCACCTGAAGAATATCCTAACATATGAGGGTAGTTTTGCCTTCTTAGTGGTAAGAATGATAAAACATATGTATGTGAAAGTACTTAGTCACTTGTATTGCAGCCTGAGACAAACAGTTTGGGGAAAATTCAGATAATGTGTGTTACTGTACATTAACTGGAAAATTAAGATGATTTTTTTAAATGCAGACATCTTTCCTTCTCAGTGTTGCTCCAGAAAAAAAAAGGTTACTTGTTATGCTTGATTTATGTCATCTTGATCATTAAAAGACATGCTGGTATCACAGACAATATTATCTGAGTGTGAATAAGTTTATATTTTTACTTTGCACATAACCAGAACTAACCTAGATCTCAACCGTTTCATTCCCAATTTGACTGATGTGTAGTGATGAAATTGTATAGGCTATGGTCACACCAAAGGACAGCAAAATATATGTAGGGCCCGCAAGTGGTGGGATTCAATTTTTTTTACTATCTGTTCTGTGTGCATGGCTTGATGGGTGTGGCAGGGGAATGATACTGCAAAATCCCCATTCCCTCCCCTCTACTGAGGGAAGGATACTGTAAAATCTCCATTCCCACCCCACTCCTGGGGGAAGGATACTGCAAAATTCCCATTCCCACCCCACTCCTGGGGGAAGGATACTGCAAAATCTCCATTCCCACCCCACTCCAGGGGAAGGATACTGCAAAATCCTCATTTCCACCCCACTCCTGGGGAAAGGATATAGCAAAATCTCCATTCCCACTCCACTTCAGGGGAAGGATACTGTAAAATCCCCATTCCCACCCCACTAACCTGCTTTCCAGCTCTGTTCTCCTGTGCAAGGCATCAAAAGAAGACCCAGCCAATCAGCTGGGACTTGGGAGGCAGCGAATAGATGGGGGCGGGCTAGCCAAAGGTGGTATTTGCCAGTTATCAGAACTACTCAAAATTTCTTTTACCAGTTTGCCAGAATCGGTCAGAACCGGCTGAATACCACCTCTGGGACAGGACAGAAACCAGCTTTGTAGTCACAGCCTAAGGGTTGCAATATGTTCAGTTATCTAGTCTTATCTTTTCTTAGTAGATTTGAATATTGCCATACTTAAGGAAAAAACAATTCTTAGTCAACCTGATCTTCCAGTGGGTACATGAAGAGTTTGGACTATAATTTACTGAACTATTTGAAACCATTTATGTCTGAGACTAAGTAAGGTGAGAGGAAGATTCATACCACAATGCATAAAATAGTATTTTTAATTCACATACAATGGGAAGCACAGAAAAAGTGAACTCGAGAGAGATACCTTTCATAAATAGCTAACTGTTTGCATCTCTTGCAAATATAATCATCGTTATTATTGTGCATTTATCATCCATAGAGGTGTACAAAGTTAGCACCCACACCTCTCTAGCAAAATGAGATATTCTAGGAAATATCAAAAGGGCAGAATAGTTCCCCTAAAAGGAAGGCATAAACTCAGTTCTCCTCCTTTCTCAATGGGCCATTAAGGGCTGGTCCAGTCTATTCTACATAACAAAGATCTACCTCATTCAGGCAGAGCCATGGCAGGAATTGCCCAAAGCCCCTTCATCACATCATCACCCAGTAAGGCTCAACCAAGCCTGGAACACAAACAATCTAAAAAGTTACCCTTGCATGGCCCAAAGGGAGTCTGACAACCAATCAGAATACAAACTCAAATTCAAAAGCCCAGAGAGGGCATAAAACCCAGGCACGCTCAGCATCTCTTCCTCTTTTTGCCCAGGAACTCAAACCATGTGATCCTGTCCACCATTCAGCCATCTTTCCAAGAAGTCTCCATGTTCCCAGTGTCTTTCTTCCCACTTGGAACTCAACCCAGATGGACATTTCTTCCAACAGAGGTTTAGCTGTGATGTGTACCCCACCCCCATCCTTATTTTAACCTCCTACCAGCTCATTTAAATAGAGAACCTGATCAGACTCTACTGATATGGCAAAGTGCCCCACTTAAGTGGATCTAGTGCAACTCAAATGGTAGGATAGAATCATTAAAAGGAACAAAGGATGGGCAAAATGAAATGGGAACAATTAAAATATTTTAAAAAGTATTTTAAATAATGAAAGTGAATTATTGAATTACACAGTGTTGAGTTATCCTATGGCAAGTTGGCCATGGCGAGTTGGCAGCGGCAAGCTGCCCCATTCTGCACTTTAGTCATGCATGTGTGCTACACAAAATATTTGCCTTTCGGCACCTTGTTAAGCAAATATCAATAGCACATAGCTAGCAGCAACATGACATGGGCTAATTTGATAAATAATGTTAATTCTTTATTGATAAATTATCTACAATTCCCCTCTGGATCTCAATAATTTATATTATCCCAGTTTTGATGTCAATTTCATCTGGTAAGGCAGCATATAGTAAGGTACATAATATAATTTGTTTACAATTTTCTAACCTTCTGCTTCATAGTACAGCAATATTTTTCATCTTACCAAATTCTAATTAAATTTCTTTGTAAATATACCAACTTCTGGTTAAATGTGGAAGGGAGGGAGAAGGAAGGATCTTTTTAAGCAGGAGAATTTCTATTAGGGAAACCCAGTAAGGTGCCAACTTTGCATCCACTTCCATTGGTATGCAGGCATTCCTCCGTGTTCTGCTCTATGAAGCAGAAAGCTGCACTGTTGTCTATTACATTACGTAAATCACAACTAAGAGGAGGCAGGTGGGGGGTGGGTTCAGCATGCATGGACAATTTTCTGAAACAACTTTTCAAAGAATGATTTGCTCATCCACTTAGATGTCTCAGTTGTGTAAGTATTTAGTTCTCTTTGGAGTATGGTGGGGGAGTGCAAGCTAGAGCTTTTTATATAGAATTTCAGCCACTAGAGGGCATTTGAAGGACACCAGATCAATGGGTAGGAGGCCTCCTATGGTCTTCTGTGAGCAGCACAATCTCTATGGCCTGCTGTGTTAAACTGTGGCATGCCACAATCCATTTTCATTTCCTCCTTGTGATTCCTTTTTTCTATTTGGTGCCACTTTGTCTCCACTTGCCTGGTTGGTGATCCCATATTGGTTATTGGTCATATATTCTTTTTGATATGCCGCTGGTGGAGATGCAGTGCGTATAATGGATTGGGTCTATTATGTTTCAGGAAAAGAAGGGACATCACTGAACAAATATCTGCAGAATAAGATTGGTTAATCTTTCACATTAAAACTAACGTGGAGTTTTATGGCGGTAAAAGATGCTCCAAGTCACCTCTAGCAACCCAGATTTCTCTCACCTCCAGCTTTAAAATATCCATGGAAACCATTTTTACAACAATTGCAAAGTTTGCCACGTACAGCTTCTGTCCCTAAGTAATTTTCTTCATCTCAATCAGAATTGCATAGGTCATACACATATCCATGCATTTTCAGGGTTGGGTTGCAATTGGCAAAATTCTCTTCTGGCCTGTGTTCTATTTTTATTCTTCTTGTTTCTAATATATATCTCTCATTCCCAGTTGATGCAGCAAGAAACATATTCACTGGTGTAGGAACATTGTGAAAGGGAGCCAGTTAAAAAGGCAAAATATCCTAAGAAAAGACATGAAAGGGCAGAATATTCTAAGAAGAGACACAAACTTTGATAAAATCCCAGTGCCTCACATTTCGGGTTCAGCGTATTTGTTATACAATCTGGGGAGCAAAGCTGAATGAATTCTACTTCGCTCTTCTGGCACTATGTTATCCTTCCCCAACTTATCATGTGATAGAGGGAGCTGGGCCATGGATCCTAAGGACCAGTGGCCCATAGTGAGACTGGGAACACAGAGGTGCACATCAGTGGTGGGTTTCAAAATTTTTTAGAACCTCTTCTGTAGGTGTGGCCTGGTTTGTGGGAGTGGCTTGCTGGCCATGTGAGTGGGTGGGCGTGGCCAACTTGTAAAATATGGTGAAACTCACTTAACAACGCTCTTGCTTAGCAATCAAAATGTTGGCTCAGAAACTCTGGCATTTGAAGCACGCAAGTTTTAAAGCTGTCAAGTTACAAGACCCTTGCACCCCTAACCCTTTAGAAAAAAAACCCCCAAAGCTGTTCAAACTTGACAGCTTTAAGACTTGTGGACTTCAACTCCCAGAATTCCTCCTCTCGCTCTTCATCTTGGTGATGTGCGGGCAGGTGGGGGGAGGGAGCTGGTTCTAAACGTCACTGTAGAATTGTGGAACCTCTTCTAAAGAAGAGGTTATAACTGGCAGGAACCCACCCTTTGTGCACATCCATCACACAGCCTCTTTTGTGGTTCCATAAAGTAACCTACATTTCTCCTGTATAGCAAAAGAAGCCAGTGTGCTTCTGCAGACAGAAAAGGTAAGAGCAATTGTGGCATATATATTTTTCATTTCTCCTTCCTTATCTCTTTCTTCAAATATCTTGTTCTGTCCCCCAAAGGGAGAAATAATTTTTGCAGGAAGTGAACAGGGAATTGTATCATGGAGAAATGACATTGCACAACACTGCCACTTAGGGCAGGACTGCATGTTATCCACAACTTTTTTAGAGACTTGTTTTTTTATATACAGTATTGCTATTAAGGCTGCTGGTTGAAGGCTCAGCTCTTTTTAACTCTCTACAGAAGTAATACTTCTGCTTTTTCCCTAGCACAGAGAACATTGATATGAAAGGCAATTTTGAGGAAACATTGGCAACAAGGAAAATATATCTGAGCTGGGAACTTCCAGATGATCACAAGAGGGAAGCAAATCAAATCAGAAACCTTATTTGCTGCCATCCAAGGAGTCATACAGATCTTTGCAACCTAGCTGTGATAGTCCTAGGTAAGAAAATCTCTTTTTGGACGTCTTTAAATTGTAGTACCAATAGCAGTGTTGTCTAGAAGAAGCACAAAGTCATTACCAACAAAAATAGCTGGTGAGTTTAAGGCAGATGCTTGTACAAGTCCTCGACTTACAACCATTCATTTAGTGACTATTCAAAGTTAGAATGGCACTAAAAAGTGATTTATGACCATTTTTAAAGCATATAAATAAATACACTGCTCAAAAAAAATAAAGGGAACACAAAAATAAGACATCCTAGATTTGAATGAATGAAATATTCTTATTAAATACTTTGTTCATTACATAGTTGAATATGCTGACAACAAAATCACACAAAAATTATGAATGGAAATCAAATTTAGCAACCCATGGAGGTCTGGATTTGGAGTTACACTCAAAATTAAAGTGGAAAACAACACTACAGGCTGATTCAACTTTGATGTAATATCCTTAAAACAAGTCAAAATGAGGCTCAGTAGTGTGTGTGGCCTCCACGTGTCTGTATGACCTCCCTACAATGCCTGGGCATGCTCTTGATGAGGTGGCGGATGGTCTCCTGAGGGATCTCCTCCCACACCTGGATTAAAGCATCCCCCAACTCCTGGACAGTCTGTGGTGCAATGTGGCATTAGTGGATGGAGCGAGACATGATGTCCCAGATGTGCTCAATTGGATTCAGATCTGGGGAACGGGTGGGCCAGTCCATATCATCAATGTCTTTGTCTTGCAGGAACTGCTGACACACTCCAGCCACATGAGGTCTAGCATTGTCTTGCATTAGGAGGAACCCAGGGCCAACCGCACCAGCATATGGTCTCACAAGGGGTCTGAGGATCTCATCTCGGTACCTAATGGCAGTCAGGCTACCTCTGGCGAGCACATGGAGGGCTGTGCGGCCCCCTAAAGAAATGCCACCCTACACCATTACTGACCCATTGCCAAACCGATCATGCTGGAGGATGTTGCAGGCAGCAGAACGTTCTCCACAGTGTCTCCAGACCCTGTCACGTCTGTCACATGTGCTCAGTGTGAACCTGCTTTCATCTGTGAAGAGCACAGGGTGCCAGTGGCGAATTTGCCAATCTTGCTGTTCTCTGGCAACGTCTTACATGGTGTTGGGCTGTAAACACAACCCCCACCTGTGGACGTCAGGCCCTCATACTATCCTGTTTCTGACCGTTTGAGCAGCCACATGCATATTTGTGGCCCACTGAAGGTCATTTTGCAGGGCTCTGGCAGTGCTCCTCCTGCGCCTCCTTGCACAAAGGCAGACGTAGCGGTCCTGATGCTGGGTTGTTGCCCTCCTACGGCCTCCTCCACATCTCCTGATGTACTGGCCTGTCTCCTGGTAGTGCCTCCATGCTCTGGACACTATGCTGACAGACACAGCAAACCTTGCCACAGCTCGCATTGATGTGCCATCCTGGATGAGCTGCACTACCTGAGCCACTTGTGTGGGTTGTAGACTCCGTCTCATGCTACCACTAGAGTGAAAGCACCGCCAGCATTCAAAAGTGACCAAACCATCAGCCAGAAAGCATAGGAACTGAGAAGTGGTCTGTGGTCACCATCTGCAGAACCACTCCTTTATTGGAGATGTCTTGCTAACTGCCTATGCTTTCCACCTGTTGTCTATTCCATTTGCACAACAGCATGTGAAACTGACTGTTCATCAGTGTTGCTACCTAGGTGGACAGTTTGATTTCACAGAAGTGTGATTGACTTGGAGTTACATTGTGTTGTTTAAGTGTTCCCTTTATTTTTTTGAGCAGTGTATATACACAGACATCATACAAATATACCTATGCTATACATATTCATAGGGATGTGGTGGCTCAGTGGCTAAGACACTGAGCTTGTCGATCAGAAAGGTTTGAATCCCTAGCGCCGCATAACTGAGTGAGCTCGCGTTGCAGCTTCCTTGGGGTCACATGAGCAAAATTCAGACGCTTGGCAACTGTCATGCATTTTTGATGGTTGCAATATCCCAGAGTTATGTGATCATCTTTTGGAGGGAGAGGAAGAAAGAAGAGGACTACCCTGGAACTATAGAGAGATAAAATCTATAAAAATTACTGATCCACCAATCACAGCATGGATGACACTTTTTGTTTTGTTCTATGCCTGTGTGGTTACAATATGAACATACTGACTGACTGGTGAGAAGGTGATGGGAAAAAAAACCATGCTAACTTTTTTTGGGGGGTAGGAGAGCATGGCAACTGCACAATAGTACATGTTTTGAATACACATTAGAAATCATCCACAAACCTCAGTGCTTGTAAATCTTGAGAGGGTTGGATTTGTAGAAGTTCAAGAGATCTGTAACTTACTTACCCTTCGTGTACCTTTTTTGGAACCAAAGGCTGAACAAATGCCAGGCAAGGTGATTGCATTTATTATTACTAACACTTTCTGGAAAGACAAAAGGACATGTTGAAGAATGAATGAATATCCTCCAGGAAATCGGGAAATCTCATACCTTCCTTAATGGCGAAAATATTCTTAAGCAGGTAAAGCAGAGCCCAGAATAATGAGAAGAAGAAGAAAAAAGCTCACACGTTTTAGGACAGGTTGTCAAATTGGTAGCCTGTGGGCCAGATCCGTCACAGGCAGGGCACACCCACCCCAGCTCAGTGAATGGGAAAAATATCCTGAAACATTACGTGATGGCAACATGATGCCGCAAGCATCTGTGTTTTAGGATGTGCTTCCATTCCAAATAGAGAGCTGTCTCCCCACTCTAAGAGATAATATTTAAGATTTAGACTTAAAGAGTCTTTGGTGCTCTCTGAACTTGGTTGTTTTCTTGCAGACATTTCATTATTAGTACTGATGATGCTACCTAGTTTGGGTAATGAAGGATCCCTCATTTCAATTCTGAGCTATAAATATTCTCCTTTATTGGTTTAGACTTAGATCTGATGAAATTAGAATACAGCAGCTCCCTGAAAAGTGACACAGTAAAAAAATATCTTCCTCCACTTTCAAAGGCAGCATGGCTTAGCCCCCCAGAGGCAATATCTTAGGAGTTACTGGTGACAGTCCTGTAGTTGGACACTTGTAGAAACACCAGCATTAGAAAAAGGCTGTAGGAAAAAGGAAGGAAACGCCAACTATCCTACAAGATTCCATGTTGAATCTCCCAGTTGCAGCTACTAAAGGAAACCTATAGGGGGCACTATGAACAGGGTCTATAAATTGAAGAGACAGAACTCTGCACAGATGAACAACTTCTGAATTGGTTCAAAATGTTTCCTTACTCACAACATTTCAAATACTTGACATGGATGGAGGCTTATTCAATGCACAATTTGCCTGCGTAACATTTCAAACATCAAAAGAAGTTTAGTTTCTCTTTCAGCCATGGAAAGCTGACTTTGTAAAAAGCCTACAAGCCAATCCCTCCTGCTTCTGACTTCAGAAAAAAAGTGGAATCTGACAACTTGATTTATAGCCTAATTGCATTTAGAATTAGCTATCTCCCTTGCAGGAAGAAGCTATTACTAGTAGGTCAGGATGCCTTCCTGAAGGTATTGTTAAAGTATGCAGTTATTACTACATCTCCAAAAATGATAATCAAGGACTTTAGTTAAAACTTAATTGGCAACCTCTCACATTAGCAGAACCTTGATCTTCTCAGATCAGCAGACCTTTTAAAAGTTCTACATGTCAGTCCTATCAAATACTTGAAACAGTTATTATGTCTCCTTGTGAGCTGTGGTGGCTCAGTGGTTAGAATGCAGTACTGCAAGCTACTTCTGCTGACTTCCAGCAGTTTGCAGTTCGAATGTCACCAGTTTCAAGGTTGAGTCAGCCTTCCATCCTTCCGAGGTGGTAAAATGAGGATCCAGGTTGTTGGGGACAATATACTGACTCTATAAATTGCTTAGAGAGGGCTGTATAGCACTGTGAGGCGGTATGTAAGTCTAGTGTTATTGCTACTGTGGACTTCCAGAGGCATCCCCAACTGTTCCTTATACATTTTTCCACCTTTTATCATCTTGGTTGCTGTTTCGTGACATGTATCCCCTCTAAAATACTGTAACTTCTGCCTATGTAATTTTGACCAGACCAGCAGGAGTGATCAGCACCAGTAATTTCTCTACGTAATGACTAACTAGTGCTTTGCAAAGTATTGGACTTTATAACTTGGGAAATACAATAAAGTAGAGTAGAGTAGAGTAGAGTAGAATAGAATAGAATAGAATAGAATAGAATAGAATAGAATAGAATAGAATAGACTGGTCAGTCAGTTACGAATCCATATGGTGGTATTGCTGTCTAACCCACATTTTTCTTATATGCAAAAGGATCCTTGGATGAAGGACATTTTCTGTGGCAGAGCTGCATTCTCCGGAGCAGCAATTTTAGACAATACTGATTAACCACATAAGTTGCCTGTCAGGATAAAATTCTTTAAAAAGGAGTTGGATAGAATGGTTAAGGCACCATACTAGAAACTAGGAAAGTGTGAATTCTCAAACATAAAAGCCAGCTGGTTGATTTGCACCAGTCTCTCTCAGCCCAGTCTATCTGATGGGATTGTAATTGTGGGGAAAATAGGAGAAGAAAGAAATATTATGCATGTTTACTACTTTGAACTACTTATAAAGTAATAGATGTGGTACTGGTATTAAAATTATATAGTAAATAAAATCAATGGTTTGTCAACACTTGGTCCTCTCCAGGTTTCCCCCCTAAGAAAAGTGATTGGTGGTGGATTTTACTTTTAAATTATCTCACATTGTAAGGATACTTTTCCTACCATATCCCAAATTAAATGGTAAATTCACTGGTTTTGCAGCTGATGCAGAAAAGGAGACAGAAACCAGATCATTTTCAAGAAGGGTGGCATTCCTTTGTGCCATTTCATAGACTGGAAGGAAGCCCTTTAAAGCTTTTCCAACAGGTTTTTTTTTAACACCTTGAATTCTGATTGATTGTTCTTCCAATTCTGTGGCAGACAAGCTATGTTCTCCCCTTCTCTGTACAGAAAATGATGAGTAACTTTCAAGATTTCCTGATAATAACCTGAATACAGTGTGTGCACACACATGCACATGTGTGTGGGTGTGTAGAGAGGTTTAATTGCCTTAAAAACCATTGCAATATTTATAATGCAGTTACCTCCCACTTCTCAGCAATAAATCAACACAGCAATGACTTATAAATCTGACATTAACCCTGACATTAAAACACAGGACGGTAGCCTAACTACTGTACTGACTTCCTCCCAATTTCTTATTATACAAATATTATTATACTTTGACCATCCAAGTACAAATGAAACTTCAGGGGATGAAACTGGTTACAAAAACAATATGTGAAGAGATAAATACAAGGTTCAAAAAAACAACAACAAAGACAAAATTAAGGCTTAATTTGGTTTTTAAATAAAAGAATTGATGTTATCCAAAATGATAATCATAGGTCAATATTTTTCATACAACTTAGTCACCTCTGCAGTAGACAACCTTATCTTCCTCAGTTTCCCGTTGCTGGGGTTGTAGAAATATTGCACGTTGTTTGTGTGAATATCATATTATATTGCTAATGACAAATAAATCAGGTCACTTTTACTAGGTTTAGTTCATTACTAGTTTACTAGTTGTTTTAGTTCATTTGTCTGAATACCAGAACCATTTTCTACACTATAATATTGATCCCCATGGAAATGTACCATCTGGGAATGCAAATAACCTACACAGCATTTTAGGCATCTATAAACAAATGTTGATTTGCACAGATGTAATTAAGAACAGACAACACAAACCTCTGGGCAGAAGCATGATTTATAGTCAAATCTGCCTGCCTTGAAAGCTCAGCATGGAGAATGTGTTTGACTATCAAGCTAGTCCTGTTTTACAAAAAATAACACATGAATTTGGATCACCTGTTCAATGGAAATTACACCAAATTACCTAAAGACCTTATCTTGAACTTTTAAAACAAGTCTAGCAGCAAAGACTTTTAAGACCTGATGAAAGGGCATATAATAACTTGATCTTATTTTAATGAGCCTAAGAATCCAGAATTGAGTTGGATGTATATTGCCAGACATAACTTGAAGTCACTGATCACTCATTCTTTTATAATGCTAAAACAAAGGGAGATGATGTCCATCCAGTTCCCTGCTCTTTTTAAAGGCATCCTGTGTTTGATGTGAATAAAAAGAAGCAGAGAGATTATATAGTCTCTGCAAGATATCATACAGCAACGATATCTTTTCCTAAACCTGGGATAAGAAAATTGCAATCCAAAGATGTAAGCTGTATCTTTCAGGATCGCAACAGTATCCTAATCAGGGAAATCCGTAGGATATGGTTTAAAGAAGACAGGATTGTATCTTTTTAAAACCATATCCTGGTTTAAATAGTGTAATGCCCATAAAACCCAAGTAGATCTTCAATCAGATTGTCATTGGCCACAATCTTGCTTTATTTTAAAAACCACACCATGAGCACCCCTGATTCTAATCTATAATTGATCTTCCCTAGAATTGTGTTTCACTATTGCCAGGCAAGGACGGTTTTTCCTACCGGTTCGCAAATGTGTGCACATGCGCCTGGCCTTTTGTGCATGCGCTTTGCTCAAAAAATGTCCCTAAATAGGACAACATAGAGCCGGGGCAGGGAGGCGGGCCACGATTTCCACTACCAGTTTGGGCAAACCGGTCTGAACTGGCCTGAACCGGCTGAATACCACCTCTATTGCCAGGCTACAAAAACCAGGAGAGATACACTGAGTTTCTTCTAAGCAGTTTGCTTCTAGGAGCTGTTTTAACACTCTTCCTCTCACAAAAGCTATCTAAATTTTGCAGTCTCTCTTGAACCTCTTGAATGCAGCCTCTCTCTCCTGGGAATCAAGACTACATTCTCCACATATACAATAAATCATAGTTAATTGAAAATAGGAGCATATGAATATAATGGAATCTGAAAATTTGCTTTTGATATTTTATCCTGCACAAGTTTAATCCTATATTATTAGAACTGGTTTCTACTTTTTCTACTTTTTATGTGCTTTAATAGGATTCCCTTTATTATTCTCACATAGAAGTTAGTGCCAGTCTACTATTCAGTTCCATGTTTTTGTCAATAAAATAACTTATTAATTCAGAGATATGATTTTTTTCCAAGTGAACTTCTACAGTACATTTCAAGAACATATAAATGTACTTTAAAAAAAAATAACAATAATGCTCACTAGGAAAAAAACAATTTCAATTTAATATATTTTAAAACTTTAAAAGTTTATTAACTTTTGCCCCAAATCACAAAAGAATTAACCAGTTTAATACTTTTGCAAGATTATTTTTTCCCCATGTGCACAGAATATAATTACAATAAAGCTATCCCAGATCAAAATTTTAGAAAAATTCTAAGCAAAGATTAGATACCGAAGTTGACAAAATTCCAAAAGACTGAAATAATAACTCAATGTTAGAACAGGACAAAAAGAAAGTTACTATAAATACAGATATTTCATTCTGCCATGAGACAGGAGATTAGGGTTTGTGAAATAGAACAATAAGAAGGAGTTTTCAAACACTATATAGGGGCGGGATGGGGTGGGCGGGGCCAGCAAGGAGTGGGATTTGGAGGTTCTCTGAAGCAGCCATAACGTTAGCTACGGGTTCTCCTCAACCCAGGCGAACCCGTAGCAGTCCACCCCTGGACAGCCTTAGAAGGCATCAAGAGCAGTATGCTATCAGTAGGTATAGACATGGTCTCCTTTCTCTCCCTGTTTTCCCTTGGATCCTCTTGGGTAATAGGGAAAGGGGAAGAGACATGAACCTGCTGGAAAATTCCTCCAAGTTTTGGGAAGCACCCATTCTGGCAGGGAGGAGGGATCAAGTGCAGAATAAGCCTGGAGTAATTGTGCAACTGCAAAAGGACTAGGACCAATCCCACCCCAAGTTCATTGGAGCTTTATCTAATTGTTCGAAAAGGAAGGCTGCCAGCCTGGGAAGATTCCTGTACTATAGGCAGAACAAAATAAAGTAATTAGCTTGAACTCTGCAAGTCTGGTTGTTCATGCCCAACAAATGCTACATTAAATGTCAGGTTAAAATGGTTCAAAAAATTCTGGAGCCAATCATTGACGGAGGTCTCACAAAAAGTCTAAGATGCACCTGGCCATGAAACTCACTGTATCCAACTGGGCTCTTTCCAATATTAAACTTCCTCTGCTTAGGGAGGCTCAACACTATAGTTGGCCTTTCCCTCTCATAACAAGAACCATGCTTCCCAAAAATAGATGGGACAAATCCCAGACTCAACTTAATCAAACTTATATTAGTTGTAATTACAGCTAAACTAAACCAAATATTGTAAATTATTTCCATGTGTTTAACGATTTCCCATTGTTACATATTCCAATCTGATGGAAATATTGGTGGATTTTCTAGGACACACCCAAGGTTTTGGGATGTATAGGTTCTGTATTCCTGTACTACACCCATAGTACATACATATTCCCATGGATACATACACATACTCTTTTATAATGGGCAATTTTATAACTGTGAAAAAGGCCCATTTAATACAGGTTAATTTCCTTAAGAGCTTGTCACAACAGAAATATGAGATGCTAAATAAATAAAGTGATAGAATAAGAGTTGATGAATTGCCTATTCAAAGTACATTAAACGTGTTTCTTCTTTTCAATGTTAATGGTGGATTATTGCATTATACAGAGGTAAGGACCAGATGGTGTGGGATGTCTTTAGTTTATCCAGTAAATAGTCTTGCGTATTTCCCTGCACTACTGCTTTCTTTGAACCCTATTATCTTCCTTTTTCTACTGTTTGCAACAAACAACTAGCAAAATTTGTATAGATTTATAAGCCATGGTGTGAGAATGTTTAATGATGCCCGTGATATATGATGCCAGCCTAGGAAAACTAGCTAGTGTTGCAAGAGGCCTTCATCTTAATTATGAACATTTTTAAAATTTAAATGTAGGGCTGAGCATACAAAATAAAGTAGAGGACCATCTGTTGGTTTTCCATCTGTGCTCATTTACTAAATACATACTGGCCCGCCAATCCCCCCTCACTATTTATAACCTTCCCTTGAAAACAAATGACTAATGTGTTGCAAAAGTTGTTAGTCTATGTGTATGTGTATGTATGTGTTCAAAAATAAATTCCTGCATGCTTTTAGTAGCTGATAGCGTAAATGATTCTGCAGACACTTTTATGGCTTTGATTGTTATGAAAGCGTTCAGCATAAAACAATTGTAAACACACACACAAGCATACACATGCACACAAGTGGCCATTGTGTTGCAGACAATGGACAGAGACAAAAGGGTGCAGTTGATGAAATGAGCATATATAAAACCAAATATGCCCCATTATGAGCTGCTTACTAGTCTCAAAATGTTTCTTTGAAAGAAAACACAGAACAGAAATATTTGATGTATGGTGTAGTTGCACAACCAAATGAAAAATGGAAGAATAACAGCATAAAACAAAAGAAACTTCACACTGAGATATATTAGTCCATGTCTATCATTGCTAGAGACCTGCAAAAAACAAAATCCCAAACTATAATCTTCACCTTATATTTAAAAAGTCCTTTCCCTCTTTTAGTCTGGAACTTCTCCCTTTCAATGATTTTCCATATCAAGTGTTCTGCTTAAGTCCTTATTTGTGTCACTTCTTTAATTCTTGGAGGGAGAACAGTATGGCTTCTTATTAGGTGGCCTTTGCTTTCCAACTTAAGCTCAGCATTTCCTTTCTGATTCATTGTCAGGCTCGCTTTCCCATTACCTGGGACTTAAGGGGACAGAAATTCCTCAATAGACGTGTTCTTCTACTTTATAAGGGCTTCAGGTGTGGGTGTTTCAAGTGAGGATCTTGTGATGGGTCTTGTGATAGGGAGGTTACGTCAGATCAGTGTCAGTGGGAGGTGATCTGCTGATGGGGAGGTTAGTTGAGGGTCGTTGCTATCTCTGGCAGTTGATTTGGATTCTGAGGGATTCGTAGGCTGGTTGTAAGTCAATGTGTCTGTTGATGGAGTTGCTTGTGGAGTACCAGATTTCAATGAACTCATGAGCGTGGTGGGTAGTAGAATTCAGCTTGGCAGAATTGGCCAAGAATAAATTATCAGGCAATGACCTCAGATGGCAGATATTGAAGACAGAAAGTCAATCTCTAGACATAGTTTCTGAGGATCCTAGCCAGTCTTTTGTCTTGAGGTAACTGGGTAGTTACCACTTCATGGGCAGCTATATCCTTAATTAATATCTATATTCTCTTAATCAATATATATCCTTAAATTAACCTGCTGATGTCAAATTTAATGGATCCTCCCTTATCAATAAAACTGCTAATCTGTTTGGTTTTTGTTATATGTGAAATGAAGGGGTGATACCAGCTTGTCCTTTTCCCATAAAGTGTACTAAGCCTTGTGCTAAGCTTCTGGCCATCCTTACTCTAAGGTAGCCACAAGGCAAAACATCTAAGAACTGCCATCTTAAATAAACCAGAGTTGATCCTTGTATCCAAGGGGTTACTTAAAATTATGGGATAGTTTTTAGTTGAACAGAAATTTGATCACAGCTTGTTTCAGTAAACAAGTAAGGGCAGGCAATGACATGGGAGAGGAGTCAGAGCTGCTACTAGCATTCTAGTTGGTGAGAGAATTGATAGAAAATGGTGTAGAATGCCCAGCATGTGCTAATTGTGTAATCATCCATGACAAGCAATGGCGTCATTAGTAGCACAATCGTTAGTAAAGTGACTACTAACTGTCACTCTGTGGCAGTTCTAGGAAGTTCCTGAAAACACGCCAAGTAAACTATTCATGGAGCACTAAATGATTATTTCGATTACCACTCAAAATTTTATTAGAATTATGGACAAATTATAGATTAATGGATGAAATAGATATTCATGAGGGAAAAAAATGCTAACCCAAGGCCGGAAAAGCTTGTTTTCAGTTGCTGAAGATCACTCCCTAAAAACCAGCAGTTTCCTAAGCCATAGAAAATCAGAATGAGATTCTCAACGACCGCTTTGTAGACTGTACCTTTAATTTCCGCCATGAGCAGCAACAGACACTGCCAGGCTTCAGGATATGGAGCGCATTTAGAAACAAAGACAAAAGCATAACAGATGTAGGAGATATAAAAATGTGGGTCCTACTGAGTCTGAATGTTTCCAATACAAACAGTGGCAAGTATTTACTAGCAATTAAATCCTGCTGCCCTCCCCCTCTCCGCCCCGCCATTAATTTTAGCAGTTCTGCTATTTCTACACCAAATGAAGTAGTTGAAATATTCAGTTATTGCACATGAAAAAAAGAAGAACCCTATGGTGCCAGAATACAGAATTCTGTTACAGGAAGTACTCCATTTCTCAGATCGATTACAAATTTATGCATTGCAAACCCCCAACAGGAGCTGTCGAATCTCTTTCAAGCCTGTACCACCCAGGGCAATCCATCCTCTCCTCTAAGACTTCCACCAAACAAGTCCCATCATTCCAGCCAGCCTAGACTCTCTGTTCTAGGAATCGTGGTTGTTGTGAATCACTTCCAACTGGGATTGCAGAAGCTACAGTCCGGCCTACTCTCTGGGAATTCCGACATCTGAAATTAAGCCTCAGACTCTGCCGTCTACAGGACCTGGTCCTCTTGGTGATTCAAAGGCTCTCCCGAGTTAACTCCAGCACTAGTTTCTCATATCCATCTCCCTGCCTTTCAAAATATGTTTGTTGCCGCTTCCTAATCATTCTCTTCTTCCGGATGAGCAGCCTCTCCATCTCACAACCTTCAGAACCTCATTTAAAATACACACGAGATTACTTTAGGCTGTTTTCTTTCAGGTCTGCATCCAAACACACATCTATTTTCTCTGTAACAAGAATGGAAGGAAATAAATTGTAAATGATCCTTCATGCTTATTGTCTATAGTCACCACATTGCTAGGAGGTGGGAGATGCATGAGTCAAGCATCCCCTACAAGGCAAGTGTAAGCTGTCCCCCCCCCTTTTTTTAGCATTTATCATTCTTATACATTTATTATTTCATTTAATAGGTTATAATATACAGTTTGGGTTGCTTTATTTACCATCCCTTCCTCCTGTTATAACACCACCTTATTTTCCCTTTCTTTTCTCCCTTCCTCCCTTCTCTACTTCCTTCCTGCTCTCCCTTCCCTTAAAGCTGTCCCTTTAAGGACAAGACTGCACTATGCTGTGATTTCTGCCTTGGCTGGCTGGGAAATTCTGAGAATTGAAGTTCATGTTCCCTAGAGTTGCCAAGGTAGCAGGAAGAGTGCTAAGAAATCATGACATATTGGACACAAAAATTTGATTCGTTAAGGTAATGATGATTTAATAGCTGACCAGCTGCTGTAAGGCTGTAAACCGGGATGATGAAATGAGAATCTCTGGCGAGCCAGGGATAGGGATCACTCCTCTATCCTTGTGCTTCTTGACCTCTCAGCGGCTTTCGATACCATCTACCATGGTATCCTTCTGCGACGGTTGTGGGAGGTGGGAGTGGGAGGCACCGTTCTTCAGTGGTTCTCCTCCTACCTCTCGGACAGGTCACAGTTGGTGTTGGTCGGAGGGCAGAGATCGACCCCTAGGCCCCTCAACTATGGGGTGCCACAGGGTTTGGTCCTGTCCCCCCTCCTATTTAACATCTACATGAAGCCGCTGGGTGAGATCATACGCCGGCACGGGATTAAATATCATCAATATGCGGACGATACACAATTGTATCTGTCCGCCCCTGCCAACTCAGTGAAGTGGTAGAAGTGATGTGCCAGTGCCTGGAGGCTGTCAGGGTCTGGATGGGAATGAACAAGCTTGCGCTCAATCCCGACAAGACCGAGTGGCTATTGATGCTCCCTCCCAAAGATGGTCCAACTATTCCATCTCTTAGCCTGGGGGGGTGAAATTATACGCCCCTCAGAGAGGGTTCGCAATTTGGGAATCCTCCTGGATCCGCAGCTGACTTTAGAACATCATTTGTCGGCTGTGACCAGGGGGGCCTTTGCCCAGGTTCGCCTGGTGCACCAATTGCGACCCTATCTGGACCGGGAGGCCCTTCGAATAGTCACTCACGCCCTCGTCACCTCAAGACTGGACTACTGTAATGCCCTCTACATGGGGCTGCCCTTGAAGAGTGTTCGAAGACTTCAGCTTGTCCAGAATGCAGCCGCGCAAGCGATTGTGGGTGCACCTTGGTACACCCACGTTACACCTATCCTCCGCGAGCTGCACTGGCTGCCCATTGGACTCCGGACATGCTTCAAGGTGCTAGTCGTTACTTTTAAAGCCCTACATGGTATCGGACCTGGTTACTTGAGAGACCGCCTCCTGCCAGTCACCTCCCAAAGACCTATTAGATCCCACAGACTAGGCCTCCTCTGAATCCCATCTGCTGGCCAATGTCGGCTGGCAACCCCCCGGGAGAGGGCCTTCTCTGTGGCTGCTCCGGCCCTATGGAACGAGCTCCCCGTGGAGATCCGGACCCTTACTACCCTTCTGGCCTTTCGCAAAGTAACTAAGATCTGGCTGTTCTGGCAGGCCTGGAGCTGTTGAATTATCCAGCCCCACTCGGAGTTACGACTGTTGGTGAATTTTAAATTGCTGTTTTTTATTTTTTATCTTTTGTATCCCCTCCCCTTTTTATTGTTAGCCACCCTGAGTCTCTTGGGAATAGGGCGGCATACAAACCAAATAAATGAAATGAAATGAATAAATGAATGAAATGAAATGGGTTACTGTCACTTTAAGAAGCTGTCTATATAAGGAAGGCCATGTGAGGGCATCTCTCTCTCTCCGTGTGTGCTTCCATTTTATAGTTGAAGATTGATTGATTGCCTGGCTTTGCCTAGTACATGTATGTATGTATATCACATTTATTCATGTTGTGGGCATGTTTTTCTATTTCGATGGCTTCCATAATTATTCTCTTGTTGAAGTGTTCTGTTTTGGAGATTAATTTGGAGATTAATTAATAAATCTGGGGATACCTCCCCCCTACCAGACATCTAGAAACCAGCCCTAGTCAACAAACGAACCCCACCCACCACCAGGTCGTTACAACACGAAAGAACAACGGACACACAGCCAGCACCTCAGCCACACAGGGTGATCCGAAACAGCCGACCAACCTACAGATATCAACGCCATGAACCAATCAGGATGCAACTACACAGCCAATCAATCCACTTACAGCAACAAAACCAGCACTCTACACACACCCATCAAGATTTATAGAAAGACAGCAGCTCCGACCACGCTTTACTCACACAAGCACGAAGCCAAAAACACCAGCCTGAAGATGGCGAGTAGGACCTCGCCGAAACGTTGCCAAGACAATCACAATCTTACACGGGAAAAGATCCGAATACAACAAGACCAGCATACCTACACCCATGAAAATCTACAAATACATACATACATACATACATACATACATACATACATACGCATAATTTAACAGAATTAATCCTGTTTTAAATGAGAGAGGGTTGATCGGCCAGGGAAGCATAAGTCTTTCTTAGTTGAATTGGCATTGAGGTAGTATTTCCCCCATTTGCCCTTACTGTGACCCCATCCAACAGCCATCACCAGGTAGGTCAAATCTATTGAGCTTTTCATCTTTCATGTCTCCATGATGTGGCCTTCATCTTGTCCCCAGAGACAGGTCTCGATTATGCATAGCTGACTCAGTGGAGGGATTGTTTTCTTTCCCTGGTTCTGACACCTGTTCTGACCGAGGCTTCCTGAGAGCATGAAGCAAACTCCTTGTCCCGACAAAAAACCCTTTTATTAATTTACTGTGAATTCTGCTCATTCACATCCAGCAAAGCTTTTCAAGGGTTGATTTACAGTGAAAGACTTTATCTGGCTTGGAGAACTGACAGGCTGATATCTGCAGAACTTGGCAAGGAGTCTCAGAGAGTCACAAACCAATTAGTGAATTAATTGTCTGCTGCAAACTCCACTCCCTTTCGCTCTCTTTTATTTCCTCTGGGAGGGCCCATTCATCATCTGGACTTACTTCCAAGTCGACCCCTGATCTTTAGTTGTTCCCTTTGTTTGGCAACTCTGCGCATGTGCACACTGGGAATAGGCTCCAGCTGTTCCTCTGCCTCACTGCTGTCTGACTCTGACAACAGCTGCTGCTAATTGTCATAGGGCTCTGGCCTCCTCTCTGCCTCCGACACAGAGCCCTCATCAGAGCCTTCCCCAGACTCTAGGACTGGCCCATGTTTCTCCCCAACCTCCTCCCTGTCCGAATCTGCTGCCAGCTCTGCTGGCAGACCACAACACTGGTTTCTAGCTTGGTGCCTTAGCCACTACACCAAATCAGCTCTCCTAGCTTACAGTAGGGTGTAGAGAAGTATAGTGTGTGGAGTATACATTATTTGATTCTAATTTGTTCAGGATTGTTTATTAGGAGATTGAAAAAGAGAAGATGGTACCTAAGCCTCACGTGATCCAATTTCTGCTTCTGTTTTCATGCATTATATGTGTAACATGTAAAAATGAGGTGAGCCTTCATTTGCACAGTCACAAATGCCAGATTGCCTTTAAAAAAAATCTTTACCACTGAATGTTTCTCTGAATATAGTAAATTATCACACAGTAAATGGAAGGGTATACTAGTAGTATAATTCCACCCACAATATATTCCCACTGTTTGGGAAATTTTGCATTCTTAAAATCTCACTTGGACGAGGGTGTTCAAACTTATTGTCTTGCTTTCTGATAATGTAGCTTGCATTTGGCTCCTCTTTACCGAAGACATGTCATCCCCCACCCAAGTATTATCATATTTTCTTGCTTTGACATGAACCAAGATAAAGCTAAGCCATGTTGCAGCATTGTGAGGGCTGGGTTTATTAATGTAATTATAATTATGCTTCAGATAAGAAGATGCTCTTAGAATTATGTCTTCAGTTATTGGGGTGTTTTATATATGAGAAATCCAACTTCAGAATCATGCAAATCTCATTATATTTTAAAGCATAAAAGCCTTCCACAAGAAATATTAATCAGGCAGACTGAGGTATGTGGGGTATTGGATTTGCATTATTACTTTCTGGCTTATATCATTTCATTTTTCAATGTGTCTATTCCCTATAATTTACCTCTTGACACTTTTAACATTTTCAATCATTTTGGTTGCTTTAAAATAAACATTGATTAATGTCAAGTTTATCAGCACAGCATTATTAACTTTTATGCAATCTTTTTAAAAAACCCACCACCCTGTTTCTTTTGCATTGTGATGTACATTCATTCAGCAGCTCCTGACTGGATAATTAAAACAGTTCCCCCCCCTTACTAAATAGAAGCAGTTCATAAGCAGAAAGACTGATCTTCAAAGATATTACGCAGGTGGAAGTAATGCATTTTAATGTACTGTCTGGAATTTAGTCTTGAAATAATTTGAATATTGCTTTAAATAATGGATCCTAAACCTATTAGAGGTAATCCAGTAATATAGAATGCGGTCGGGCCTTTATTATTATGGCTATCATTTCTCTTGATTAAGAGAAAAAGTATCTTGAAGAGGAACAAGAAATATGTCTGTAATTATTCATAGAGCTGCTGAAACCATCACAGGGTTGGAAAGAGACATCTGAATCACTCTAACTCTCTGCTCTGTGAAAGAATCAAATTTTTACTTTTACTTCAACATATGCAGTGAAAGGGACCCCACCACATCTCTAAATAATTATTTTTGTTGTCAAAAGTTGTCTGTTATGAACTTTTTCTCACTGTTCCGTTTTTCTAAGACCCAACTACAGTTTGCTTCCTGGCATCTTAAATCCATTATTTCTTGTCCTGCATTTCAAACTCTGACAATGAAACAGATCTTGGCCTTCTTCCCCATGACATCCCTGCAGGGATTGAACAAAGATTGTTCTCACTTAACGACTGCCATGTTTCCTTTACAACTGTGGCATTCATTTTATGGCTGCTGCAGAAAAGGTCCTAAGATCAAGTCAGTCACAAGGGTGCCTCAACGTATAACCATCAGGACTTATAACCAAAATTATGGGCCCCGTTATAGTTGGGGCTGACAGGTAGTCCTCAATATAGGTTGAGGACTACCTGTAATGCAGTGACCTGCAGTCAGGGGTGGCAGGGGAGGCAGGGCCTCACCATTGTCATCATGAAAATAAAAAAAAAATAAAAGGAAAAAGGCTGAGGTAGTTGCTGCCAGAGTCACAGTGGATGACTCTGCTTAGTGCTTAACTGTTTAAAAAAGGCTCTTAAAAAAGTGCCCTCTGCAGGAGGAGGCGAGAGAACCACGTGCCTCATTTAGTCTATCTTTATGATCACTTGAGCAGAGTTAAGCAAGGGTTAAATTCCGTATGTAGATGAGGCACGTGGTTCTCTCGCCTCCTCCTGTAGAGGGCACTTTTTTAAGAGGCTTTTTTTAAACAGTTAAGCGGAGTCATCCATTGGAGGCTCTGGCAGCAGCTAACCCAGCTTGACAGCAGCACTGTTCCCTCTAAGGTGCGCAGCTGCGCGGCCGCGCACGTGGCAAGAAAACACCGCGCAGCCGTTTCTAACTGTGCACAGTGATTTCTGTCACAGGCTCCGGAAGCTGAGGGGAATATCTGCTGCCGCCTCCTCCTCCTCCAACAGCACTGCTGGATTTGCCACCAACGCTGCAGCTGAGGTGAAGCCTCCAAAGCTCCCGCAGGTGCCCCCGCCCATGGCAGCGGCGGCAGTGCCTCCCCCTCCGCTCGGAGCACCTCAGCTGGGCTCTGGGTTACCCCTGCCGCCACCTCCACCTCCACCTCCGCCGTGCTTTTGAGAAGCCATGAGGCTTTTTTTCCTGCTCCCGCCCCCTCTGCCGCCTTCCTACTAGCTCCCACGGCCAAATGGCTCCTCAAAAGCATGGCGGAGGAGGAAGGGGGAGGGATAATGCGGGGGCCAGCTCAGGTGCTCTGCGTTGAGGGAGGCACCGCCGCCGCTGCCATGGGTGGGGGCGCCTGCGGGAGCTTTGGAGGCTTCACCTCAGCTGCAGCGCTGGGCAGCAAATATGTTGGTGCTGTTGGAGGAGGAGGAGGAGGCGGCAGCAGCTATTCTAGTGGCGGCGGGGGCTCGTTGGCATCTTCAGCAGCAGCCCTGCCCCCTGTGAAAAAAATTGAAGATGGAGCAGATCCACGCAGATGACGTTGCTGCAACATGACTGGAGGAGGAATTCTGGAAGTTGAAGTCCACAAGGCTTAAAGCTGTCAGGTTTGAAGACCCCTGGGTTTTTTTTTCCTAAAGGGTGTGAAAAAGTCTTGTAACTTGACAGCTTTAAGACTTGCGTGCTTCAATGCCAGAGTTCCTGAGCCAACATGACTGGAGGAGGAATTCTGGGAGTTGAAGTCCACAAGGCTTAAAGCTGTCAGGTTTGAAAACCCCTGGGTTTTTTTTCCTAAAGGGTTAGGGGTGCAAGGGTCTTGTAACTTGACAGCTTTAAGACTTGCATGCTTCAATGCCAGAGTTTCTGAGCCAACATTTTGGTTGCTAAGCAGGACCGTTGTTAAGTGATACTGATATTATATAACACTTTTAATTAAGCGGGTACCTTGAATAAACATAACTTTGAGTTTCAAATAATACTGATTTCGTTGTTGTCTTAGGTGACATCTGTGAAAAAAATTCAGGTGCTCAGGCATGAAAATATGCCGCTCAAACACTATACTTTTCTGCTCACACTGAAAAAAAATTAGAGGGAACATTGCTCAGCAGCTCTTGCCTTTTTCTTTTTACATTTTTACATTTTCATCATGGCAGACAAGAGCAGAGTTGAAATCCTCTGTGACACAGCTGGAAAAGGTATGTGCTTCGGAGGGAAGGGGAGAAATTCAAAATTATTGTAATTTGTAAGTAATTTTTTATTGTAAGTAATTTGTGTGTGTGTGTGTTTGTTTCTTCACTTCACTCAAACAAACTCTCTCTCAATTTGAGAGAGAGTTTGTTTGAGAAGAGAGGGGCGGCCTTGTTTAAGAAGAGAGGGGCAGCCCGCCAGCAAAGGCGGATCTTTTATTTGCCTCTGCTGGCAGGCTGGCACTTTCTTTCTTTTGCCCACTGTGCCCCCCTTCCCTTTCTCCTCTCCCCCTACTGGGAGCCCCATCCTGCTCCCCTCCCCCTTTCCTCCTCCTCCTTCTCTCCCCTTTCTTCGCTGGTTGCAACTGAGCGAGGAGGCACTGCGGGGCCAGGCCCCTTGCACCCGTGTCTAGCCCACTGAAGCTCACTGCGCCGGGGGAGGAATGAGACCCCGTTGTCCTGTAGAGCCTGCTGCCGCTTGAGCGGGGAGGAGGAGGAGGAGAAGAACAGTGAGGCCTTGTGTCGGCCGGCCGGCCAGGCAGGGAGTAGGTTGGGCAGGGTGGGTGGGTGGGCTGGCTGGCTGGGACTTTAAAGCCCTGCTGCCGTGTCCGCTATAGAGTGGGATGCGTCCCGCCTATATGGTGGACACAGCGGCGGGGCTTTGGCGGGGCTTTCGGAAAGCTGCGCCAGGGCTTTGGTGGGGCTTTCTGAAAGCCCCGCTGAAGCCCCGGCGCTGGCAGACATAGGACGGCAGACATAGGGCGGCTTTTGCCAGCTTGCCTTACCGGCCATAAACCTAACTGCACATCACTGCTGTAATGCCTATCAAAGCTAGGAACATCAGTTCCCTCCTTTTCCCTTATACAACTTTGTTCAAAATCCCTGGATCCTCCTGTCTCTACACTTGCCCTAATTTGTTTGAAACCTTCCTGAAGGATAGTGCCCCAAATGTAGATTTTCAAAGGACCTCACCTATTTAAGTAGAATAGGGATTTTTGAGATATGTGAATATCCAACAAATTCTTTGTTGACCTTCTTTGCATCCACTTTACACTGCTGAGTTATATTCGGTTTTTATTCACAGTTATTTCATTCCGTTATGTTCAGCTATTTTTCTGTACCTTATAAAGATTGTTTTGAATATTTCTTCTAGACCAGTGGTTCCCCAAAGTTTGTGACTTGGTGGGCTGGCTGGGAGAGGAAAAGGGAAATTGGACTGTGCTTTGGTGGGTCAGCATGCACCCACAGTGTTCTGACCCAGCCTTAGCAGAACAAGAAACAGACTCCTTGTCATGAAAAATCCCTCTTTATTTACCTCTTGTGAATTAATAGCATTCACACACATTCACAAAGGCTGCAAATTAAGTTCTGTGGCACAAAACACGATGAGCAAAATTGTCAGAAAAACGAACTGTTGTCTCCTACGACAACCACTCCCCTTTCCTTCTATTTATTCCCCAGCCAGGGAGGGGCCATTCAGAGTCCACATGTGCTTTGCTTCCTCTGTCAACTCCTTGTCCTCCATTGTTCCCCTCTCCTAATTGTTCTGCGCATACGTGCATCTGGAACAGGCCCCAGCTGTTCTTCAGCCTCACTCATATCAGCCTCCAAAGGCAGCTGCCTCTCTGGTGGCTGGGAAATGTCAGATGGCCCTGGCTCTATTTCTGTATCCGACACAGAGCATCCATAAGAGCTTTCCCCAGCCTTCAGACCTGGCCCACGTTGCTCCCAACCTCCTCATCAACTGAGTCTGATGGGCTACAACATACAATGCTTGCATGAACGGCAGGCCAGTGGGCACTTGCCCCGGCCTGCTGTTCACACAAGCACTGCATGTGCATGTGCATCGGCCCACCACTCATGTAAGGGTTGCGTGCCTGTCCATGTACTGCCCCCCCTCATGCAAGTTGAACTGCTTGTACACGTAAACTCTAGCCCACCACTCATGCGGCCCAATTCTGAATAGGGCATGCTCCAGTAGTGGGCCACGACCCAGGGTTGGGGACCCTTGTTATGGACACTGTTTCTCAATCTCAGCAAGCTGGATGGGGAATTCTGGAAGTTGAAGTCCACACATCCGAAGGTTGCTAAGGTTGAGAAATAAGTTCTAAGGACTCAGCTACGCTTAGCCACATTTTATATCACTAGCAACTCTGATAAATATTCTCTTCAGCTCATCTTCCAAATGGTTAATAAAACCTTGAAGTAGATGGAATTTAGCAACAAAATTAGGGGCACCTTATTTGCTATTTCACTCAAGTTCAGTGGAAAGCCAAGGAAAATGATTTTTTGAGTCATTTAATTTTCATGCCATCAAGATGAGCTTTTATTTAGGGAACTTTCATACCCCCCCCCCCACTTCCACCCCTCAGGAAGCAGTTTGAAACTGACTGGCTTTGCTTCTGCCAACTTCAAATCTCTGGGAATACTCAGAAAACTATCTAAGCTCATCTCCAGATGATTTATAGGAGAGTGTTAAGAATATTATCAATAACTTTCCTGCCTCCTAACTTACTGGAGCAATCAACCAATGGAATAGCTTGCCTTCAGAAGTTGTGGGGGCTCCATCACTGGAGGCTGAACAACCATTTGTCTGAAATAAAATACAACAGCAGAGTTGGAAGGGACCTTGGGGGTCTTCTAGACCAACCCCCTGTCTAGGCAGGCAGGAAACCTTATACCGTTTCAGACAAATGGCTATCCAACATCATCTTAAAGACTTCCAGTGTTGAGGCATTCACAACTTCTGGAGGCAAGCTGTTCCACTGATTAATTATTCTGTCAGGAAATTTCTCCTCAGTTCTAAGTTGCTTCTCTCCTTGATGAGTTTTCACCCATTGCTTCTTGTTCTACCCTCAGGTGCCTTGAAGAATAGTTTGACTCCCTCTTCTTTGTGGCAACCCTGGAGATATTGGAACACTGCTATCATGTCTCCCCTAGTCCTTCTTTCTCTTAAACTAGACATACACAGTTCCTGCAACCGTTCTTCATATGTTTTAGTCCCCAGTCCCCTAATCATCTTTGTTGTTCCTCTCTGCATTCTTTCTAAAGTCTCTACATCTTTTCTACATTGTGGCAACCAAATTCTATCCCTCTGTTTATGTAGCCTAGAACTGTGTTGGCTTTTTTGGCAGCTGCTGCACATTCTGAACACAAGAGAAATAAAAAATAAATTGCAAGGCAGGATGACACAATGGAAAAATTGACTCCATGTGACTCTGGGCAGTTTACAAATTGCCAAAAGCATTTAAAAACCTGGAAACAACACAAAGATGCCAGAGATAATAAACAGGGATGACAACCAAGAAAAAAGAAAAGAAAAAAGGGTTTCAACCCCCCCCCACCCCACCCGGGCAGAGGCTTGGGCAAAGAGCCAGATCTTCAAGGCCCTTTGAAATACCAGTAAAGTGAAGGCCATGTGAATCTGAAGGAGGATTCATTCCAGAGGGCAAGTGTAATCCTTTGTGAATGCTTCTCCTTTTCTTCTTCTCCTCCTCCTCCTCCTCCTCCTCCTCCTCCTCCTCCTCCTCCTCCTCCTCCTCCTCCTTCCTCTTCCCATTCCCCTCTTCCTCCCCCCCCTCCATTCTGACATCTTCACTGAGCAGCTAGTATATTGATTTTCTTCATTTAATTTTTATTAGATCAGGGCGGGAGCTCCCTTATTACAAGACTGCTGTTCCGCCCGTTTTGAGCCTCAGTCCCAGCAGTGAGCCCTAAGTGCAGGAGTAGGAGCAGCTTGTTGCACAACGGGATTTTTCACCATTGGCAGCTTCCCAGCCAAGGCGAGGGTCTGCAATAGGAAAATAGGACATGCTGTTTTAAGCTTCTCCTGCTATTTTTCACCCTGGGACAATGTGAGCAGTTTAAAATGGAGGCTCACGTCCCCAAACACCTGATATGGGGAGCGCGCAGAACAGACACACCACCACGGGTCCTCCCCGAGGTATGAGACTAATTAGCTATCTAAGAATTGCAGTTGCTGACACCAGGCTGGCCACAAGCTGCCTTCCCGTCTCCTTGCAAATAATCTCTCTGCTCTTCAGCCGCATTAATTTTATCCCCTGAGCTGGAACGACAATGCCCCTGGTCAGAACCAAAGACTTTGTGCGGAATGCAACTGAAGGCTCATTAGATAAGTTTCCTTTAAATGGCCTAACTTGGTGGTGGATTTAGAACTCTGTAATTAAGTGTGTTTCCATTAAGCAGCAGCCGTCTTCTGCTGTGATTGTGTTCCCGACTCAACATTTGATGGCAACAAGGATGGGCTTTTGTTTCTAGAGGGCACTCTTTGAGTTGTGCCATTAACAATCAAGAGACAAAAGACACTTCCGAACCATCCCCATTTTCCTTCCGCAACTCTCCAAAGCCGTTTGAGGCCAACCTGCGGTTTTTCTTTGCTGCTGTCAGCTTCAAAATACGGGGACCATGCTGAGATCATAATAAGGAAATAAGTGTTCCCTCCAGCAGACCTGTACAAAACTGCAAAAATCATCATCCTGCTCCCTGAACTATTACGGGCTCTTCATGCCACGAAGGAAATACATTTTTACGACCCTCTCCCTGTGCCCATGTTAAAAAAACAAACAACTTTCAAATTGTCTTGCCACCATCATTAAGGGTAAAGGTTCCCCTCACACATATGTGCTAGTCGTTCCCGACTCTAGGGGGCGGTGCTCATCTCCGTTTCAAAGCCGAAGAGCCAGCGCTATCAGAAGACATCTCCATGGTCATGTGGCCGGCATGACTAAATGCCGACGGTGCACGGTTCCTATTTTTCTACTTGCATTTTTACATGATTTCAAACTGCTAGGTTGGCAGAAGCTGGGACAAGTAACGAGAGCTCACTCCGTTACGCAGTGCTAGTGATTCGAACTGCCGAACTGCTGACCTTTCTGATCGACAAGCTCAGCATCTTAGTCACTAAGCCACCACGTCCCTAAGCAGATACCGCATATCTGCTTAGCATGCGGTAAAGCTCAGGTTCAACCTGTGGCCTTTCTAGGTAGCTTCTGGAAAGATCCTTGTATAAAACACTGGAGCCATTTGGAGCCAATGGCAGTGAGGTAGCAGTGAGTCAATAGGAGCAGATCGTGTCACCAAGCGTCTTAGCCACTGAGCCACCACGTCCCACCATCATTAGGTCACACCTAAAAGCATGCAAAAGTGTAACGGTATCATGTTGCCCATTAAACAGATGCTTTCCCTGATTCTGTAACTATGACATGCTGCTATAGAGGTTGCAATGGGGATCTGAAGCTCTAAGCAAGGCCACCAGGACCCAGGTTTTCCATTTTAAAATTTAGCCAGTGTTGAATCAGTCTGTTTGGTTTTTTTGTTTTGTTTTTTTGGTTTTTTTTTTGCAGATCCTTGGAATTTACAGCAAACAAATTGAGATAAAATGGTCATCTGAGGCACCGAGGCTGTTTGTTCCCTTCCTCCCTACCCCACTCCAAGAAACAGTGTATGCTCAAAGCATGGATAGGCATGAGTTCCCAACAGTGCAAAACCAGAATAGATAGCCTTTTCTTTAATCAAAATACTGCATTCAGTTTTGGTCGCCATGATGTAGAAAAGACTTTAGAAAGAGTGCAGAGAAGAGCAGCAAAGATGATTAGGGGATGAGACTAAAACATATGAAGAACGGTTGCAGGAACTGGGTATGTCTAGTTTAATAGAAAGAAGGACTAGGGGAGACATGATAGCAGTGTTCCAATATCTCAGGGGATGCCACAAAGAAGAGGGAGTCAAACTATTCTCCAAGGCACCTGAGGGAAGAACAAGAAGCAATGGGTGGAAACTCATCAAGGAGAGAAGAAACTTAGAACTGAGGAGAAATTTCCTGACAGTTAGAACAATTAATCAATGGAACAGCTTGCCTCCAGAAGTTGTGAATGCCCCAACACTGGAAGTCTTTAAGAGGATGTTGGATAACCATTTGTCTGGAATGGTATAGGGTTTCCTGCCTAGGCAGGGGGCTGGACTAGAAGACCTCCAAGATCCCTTCCAACTCTGCTATTGTATTGTAAATAGTCAATTTTGCCATTTCAGCCAACTCCATCAGCTTCTGCAACCATTCGTACATGGTAGGAATTGAAGTGTCCCTTCCTTTTTACTATTTTGATTAAAGAAAAGAATATAAGTATTTTTGTTTCCACATGGAGAAAGCTTCTGAACTTTGCGCTTGAAGTGGAAAAGAATGAAACTTTTGGGTTTTAACGGTTAGATTGATAGATTCTTATAGAAATGGCTAGTTTATGTTATTACAGAAAAAACAAAAAGTTGTGGTTTGATGTTAATGCTTTATTTTGCTTCTTTTTCTTTTTTCCAACTCTTCCTCACTTGTCTTCCTCCCTTTCCCCCCCACTGCTTTCCAGTGATGTGCGGTGAAGGTTCTGGCTGGTGAGGCAAAAAGAAAGAAAGCAGCTGCTGGAAGATGGAACCAGGGCTGCAAACACCCCACCCCACCCCTCTTCGCCTTTCGCCTCCGCGGTTCCTCCTCGCCCCCCACCTCCTCCATCCCCACCTCTGTGTCCGCCAGGCGTCTCGCGTTTATGCCCGCCATAAACGCGAGATGCCTGGCGGACACAGCGGGGGGGATGGACGAGGCGGGGGGGGGCGAGGTGGCAGCCGGCGAAGAAAGGGGAGAGGAGGAGGAGGAAAGGAAGAGGGGAGCAGGATTTATTTTTTTGTTATTTTATTAGGATTTATAGGCCGCCCTTTTCCCTAAGGGGGCTCAGGGTGGCTTACAATCATTAGGGAGGGGGTGCAATTCAAAATAAACAATATGTGAGCAAAATAAAATAATAAAAACACAACTTGCATTCAACATTCAACACTCGGGTGGGGCAAATTAGAGGCTTATCCCCAGGCCTGTTGGGATAGCCAGGTCTTGAGGGCTGCGCGGAAGGCCTGGACGGTGGTGAGGGTGCGTATCTCGATGGGGAGATCGTTCCACAGGGTCGGAGCTGCAACAGAAAAGGCTCTCCTCCGTGTAGTCGCCAGTCGACATTGACTGGCGGATGGAATTCGGAGGAGGCCCAGTCTGTGCGATCTTATCGGTCGGAGGGAGGTAATCGGCAGAAGGCGGTCTCTCAAGTACTCAGATCCACTACCATGAAGGGCTTTAAAGATGGTCAACAGCACCCTGAAGCGCACCCGGAGATCAACAGGTAGCCAGTGCAGCTCGCGGAGGATGGGTGTTATGTGGGCGAACCGAGGTGCGCCCACTATCACTCGCGCGGCTGCATTCTGAACTAACTGCAGTCGCCGGATGCACTTCAGGGGCAGCCCCATGTAGAGCACATTGCAGTATTCCAGCCTAGAGATCACAAGGGCTCGAGTGACTGTTGTGAGAGCCTCCCGATTCAGGTAGGGTCGTAACTGGCGGACCAGGCGAACCTGGGCAAATGCCCCCCTGGTCACAGCCGACAGATGATGGTCGAGAGTCAGCTGTGGATCCAGGAGGACTCCTAAGTTACGAACCCTATCTGAGGGGTATAAAATTTGACCCCCCAGCCTGATAGATGGAACATTAGCCAAATTGTTGGGAGGGAAACACAACAGCCACTCGGTCTTGTCCGGGTTGAGTACCAGTTTGTTAGCGCTCATCCAGTTCTTAACGGCCTCAAGACCCTGGTTCATCACGTCCACCGCTTCATTGAGTTGGCACGGGGCGGACAGATACAATTGCGTATCGTCCGCATATTGATGGTATTTTATCCTGTGCCTCCGAATGATCTTGCCCAGCGGTTTCATGTATATGTTAAATAGTAGGGGGGATAAGACCGAACCCTGCGGCACCCCATATTTTAGGGGCCTCAGGGACGATCTCTGCCCCCCGACCAACACTGACTGCGACCTGTCCGAGAGGTAGGAGGAGAACCACTGCAAGACAGTGCCTCTCACCCCCACCTCCCGCAGTCGTCGCAGAAGGATACCATGGTCGATGGTATCGAAAGCCGCCGAGAGGTCAAGGAGAACCAGGATGGACGCATGGCCTCCATCTCTGGCCCTCCAGAGATCAGGATGGGGGGTGGAGAGGGCTGCCCCTCTCTTCTGAAGCAAACTCTCTCTCAAATTGAGAGAGAGTTTGTTTGAGTGAAGTTAAGAAAGAAACACACACACACACAATAAAAATAAATTACAATTACTTAAATTACAAATAAAAGGCAAAAAAATCCTTATGCAAAGGAGGCTCCGAGTTCTCTGGCCTCCTCCTATACTTAAACACTATGTACACTCCAAATCACTATGAGTTGAAGTCTGGTAGCAACTAGCTTGGCCTTAATTATTTTAAAAAAATCTTTAAAATTCCTTCCTTTCCTGAAGAGACTGGTGAGGCCCCGCCTCCCCTGCCTCTAGTGAGTGCACGTCCCTGGTCTAAGGGGTATCAAATTCATGGCCTGCAGGCCAGATGCGCCATGCGCTGGCCATGCCCTCCCCCGGTTTAGCACGGGGGGGGGAGTTGCAATAAATCACGTGACAACGTGTCATCATGAGTTTGACACCCCTGGTCTAAGGCATGTAAAGCAACTGCTTTATCAAGCATGGAGGCCCCTTCGCAATATAGAGGTTATTTTATAGATGTTTTTTCAGGCAGAACTAAAGTTGATTTTTTGAGAACCACTTGCCCATAACTGTACATGTGTATTTTAATAATGCCTCTGTATAATGTTCTGGTTTATTTGTCTAGAGATCTTTACTTCGGCGCTGTGGCTTCTTTTTAAAAAAAAACAACTTAGCCATTTGTTTAAGCTGTCAAAACATTTTTAATTTTAATTACCGCACATCATGACTCTGGGTGTAAAGCTGTCAGATAAATCTGAATCTTTCCATAAACATGTGGAGGTCTTATAGGTGTTACAGCATTCCACTATTATTTGTGGGCTATTCAGTGAATTCCCATTAAAGACACACAGACACACATGCGTTGCTGATTCAGGACCTCACTGGTACACAGGAGGGCTGATTAGTTGCCAGGCTGGACTAGATAATGTCCTTGACTGCCGAAATGGACAGGTGCAGCCTGTCATAGTATGCTGGGTGTCAGAATAGAGCATATTTCTGTCGAATGTCAGTCACAGAGAAATGGCCCGACAGTTGGATAAGCTCCTTTTCTCCCATCCAAAGCAGAGGTGGTATTCAGCCGGTTCGGACTGGTTCACCCAAACTGGTGGTGGAAATCACTGGTGGGCTCGTCCACCCGCCCCCGCTCTATGCCATTCTATTTAGACACGGTTTTGAGGCTGGGCGCATGTGCGGAAGGCACGTACGTGAGCAGAGCGCAGGTGCAGATGGCTGGGCACATGTGCAAAGCGGTAACAAAATGTGAAACCCACCGTTCATCCAAAGGAACATTGCATTTGGCACAGAACCAAGTCAGAAGGAACAATTACACTAGATTCACTATGACAATGAGACCCACATAGACACTGGCTTCATTATGGGGTCAATATTCTATCATGAAATATTTTCTTCCAATCCACCTGCAACTATGTGCCCTTAGGTTTATCCATGGCCATCCTAGGATTTATCACCCTTAGGACAAATGGAAAAAAACATCCCAAGGGTATGGTGTGGTTGCTGATTCCACATACTGTAAGCAGTGGTAACAGAATTGGAAGGGACCTTGGAGGTCATATAGTCCAACCCCCTGCTCTTGCAGGAGACTTATGCTATTTCTGAAAGATGGCTGTCCAGAGTCTTCTTAAAAGCCTCCTCTTCTGATCTAAGCTTCCCCTAACCACAAAGCAGACTCCTTGAATTGACAAAAACACTTTTTATTAAGTTACTGTGAATTCATCTTATTCACATCCAGAAAAGTCTTTCAAGGGTGAATATACAGTCACAGACCTTATCTGGCTTGAAAAGCTGCCAGGCCGATATCTTCAAAACTTGGCAAGCAGCCTCTGAGAGTCACAAACCAATTAAGCGAACTAATTGTCTCCTGCAAACTCCACTCCCCTTTCGCTCTTCTTTTATTCCCTATGGAAGGGGCCATTCATTGTCCACCTGTGGCCTTACTCCCAAGTCGACCCCTGTTCTTTAGTTGTTCCCTTCCTCTGGCAATTCTATGCATGCGCACACTGTGAACAGACTCCAGATGTTCATCTGTCTCACTGATGTCTGACTCTGAAGGCAGTGATAACTGTCAGATGGCCCCCTCTCTGCCTCCAACACAGAGCCCTCATCAGAGCCTTCTCCAGACTCCAGGACTGGCCCAACCTCCTCACTGTCTGAATCTGCTGCCAGCTCCACTGGCGGGCCACAAACCTCCAGTGTTGGGGCACCCACCATTTCCAAAGGCAATTGGTTGTACTGGTTAATTATTTTCACTGTTAGGGATTAGTTCCAGGTTGCTTCTCTTTTCGGTTAATTTCCATCCCATCATTTCTTGTTTGGCCAACAAGTGCTTTGGTAAATAAGTTGGCCCCCTCTTTCTTGGGGCCAACTTCTTCAAGACTGCTATCATTCATTTCACCCCTGGCTAAGGTGACCAGATTTTCAGATTGGAAAAGAGGGACACCCTTGACCGGGGGAGGGGGGGGGCTTGATTAAAAAAAATTTTTTTTGTCAAAAGGTCACCCCAGGACACTGAAACCAGCATAAATACGAATCTGTTGCCAAACAAAATTTTGATCACGTGACCATGAGGATGCTGCAACGGTCGCTAAGTGTGAAAAATGGTCATCAGTCACTTTTTTCAATGCCATTGTAACTTTGGTCACTAAATGTTTTCTCCCTCCTCGAGACTCCTCACTTCTTCCTTCATTCCTCTTGCTTATCTACCTTCACCTTATCTGTCTTCTGCTCTTTCCCTCTCTTCCTTCCTTCCTCCCTCCTTCCATCCTCTTCTTTCCTCACTCACTCCCTTCCTCCTTTTTTCTCTTCCTTCCTCCTTCCATTCTTTATACGATATAAAATTCAATGAGGGTGAAACACATCAAATCTGGCAAAGCTGCCTTGCACCAACCTGGCCTGCCCATAGAATAGCAGCCACTTTGAGACACATAAACCTGGTCTGAACATATTGCATCACAAAGATTTGCAAAGATCACATTTGCAAAAAGGAACATTTCTTGTAGTAAATACATTTTATAAACAATTTAAAAGTAAAAATCCCCCCAAAATAATAAAAAAGGTATTCTATAAATAAAAGAAATCCTTAAAAACCATTGTTAAGTATTACACCAGCAATAATTTATACTGTCACCATTTCAAACTATCATCAGAAATACGAATCCGTTGCCAAACATCAACATTTTGATCGCGTAACCATGAGGATGCCACAACGGTCGCTAAGTGTGAAAATGGTCGCTAAGTGTGAAAATGGTCATCAGTCACTTTTTTCAATGCCATTGTAATTTTGGTCACTAAAAAGCCATGTTCCTGACTTAACAACCACCATGATTCACTTAACGTGGCAATAAAAGGTCGCAAAATGAGGCAAAAATCATTTAACAAACGTCTCCCTTAGCAACAGAAATTGGGGGATCAATCCTGGTCGTAAGTCGAGGATTACCGGTAGCCAATTGCAAAAGGCAACTTTACTTGGAACAGGTGAGATTGTGCCCGGATCCCTTTCATGCCAACATCCCATCCTGTCCATGGGGAGAACTCCACAGGCGGACAAAAGCCCCAATCCCCTCTCAACCTCCAGCTGACTCTGCCATCCGCCATAACCACACATGCCCCTCAAAGGCAAAACTCAGGGGGCTGAATTCTACAGGGGGAGGAGTAAAGGGGGGATTTGAGGGGCAGCCCAAAGCACCATCTGTCTAAATTTGCATCAGGCAGGCAGTAACATTTTCATAGACCATGATCAGAGGAGCAGCTGATCCTATGGAGAGACTCCTCCTGCATTCAGTCCCAGGCCTACAAGTGGACGTACCCTTCCTTCCTTCCTCCTTTCACCTTCCTTCCCTCCCTCCCTCCCTCCCTCCCTCCCTCTTTCTTCCTTCTAGCCTTCCTTCCTTTCCATTCTTTCTCCTTCCTTCCTTCCTCTTGCCTATCTGCCTTCTGTCTTTCTGCTCTTTAGATCTCTCTTCCTCCTTCCTTCCTCTTTCCATCCTTTCACCAAAAATCAGGATGTTTTATTAGCATCAGCATCATTCTGCTGAAAATGCCAGATTCTGTGGTACTTCTGGATGAGATTTACAAAATTACAGAGACATGAGGAACCATTATATAATTTCACTTGGCAAAACTCTGATTAAAATAATAGCAACAAAATGTAAGGTTTTTTAATTTTAAAACTCTAGCAAAACATAGATTTATTTCCAGTTTAGTTAATTAATGCCATTATAAACAGGAATGCAATTGATTAAATAAAAATGACTTTTTCTTTTATTAAGAATACTTATTCTACACTAAACTAGAAAATATTTCATAGGCCCTTCAACAAGTTTGTTACAAATTTTCAGGATTGCATGCATTCTTGAAACTGATACCATGTAATGTTAAAAAGCAGATAGCTAACTAAGTACACTAAAAACCATGTTTAATTATTTGCTACTTGAGGCCAATAGCAATGATGAAGAAATTTCTGTCATCCTCAGTGACAATATTTTTAGGGCCAAAAAATAAAACTCTGTATATTGGATCTGTTGAATGGAGAAAGGCCTGCCCCCCCTCCCCCAAATGTGACACCTTCCACGATAATAGGAGAGGAGAGCCTGGAGACAGCAATCACAAGGCAGAACGTAGCTAAGAGACTTTCAACAATCGAACAGAGAAGCGAAGAGGCAGGAGAGACGAAGCGGGAGCCAAGCCGGGCTAGAGTGTTGGGCTGAAGGAAGGAGAGATACACACACTCGCGTTCTCCCCCTCCCTCCCTCCCTCTCTCTCTCTCTCTCAAATGGCAAATCCGAACAGCCGCTGCTGGGAGCCCGGTCTCATTTGGGGGAGGGGGAGGAAGCAAGCCTTTTTCCATTTCAAGGAGCTGCCGCTCCTCCCCCCACCTCTTAGAAGTCCAGCCAGCTGCCCGCCAAGCTCTCCGCGGAGATTCACCCAGAGTTTTCACCGCGATTTGCCTGGTGAGGGGAGGCGGAAGGTTGATGCAGACCAAATCCACAGTATAATAAATACAAGTATAATAAATACTTGTATTTATTATACTTGTATTTACTTCCTCCTCCTTCTCCTCGCTGCGATCTGGATGCCCGACGCGCCTTCCTTTCCTCCGTGTTTGGCCCTTTCGTGTGGTGCCTCAAGATTATGAGCAATGCAGGGTTGCTACGTTAAGGGTGCCCAGTCCCAACTGGGAATTACTGCTGCTGCGGCACCCAATCCCTGCAGCAGTGGCTGGCTCTGCTCCCGGCCGCGGGCCCCTGCCCTGCCGCGTCCAGCGCGTCTTCAACAGCATGACCCGGCATCCCAAGCGGAGTCCCCCCCCCGCCTAGCTGCGTTGCCCACATGCACGGGGATTCAAGGTATCTGGCCGGATTCCTTGAATCCCCGCGGGTGTGGGCAACGCAGCTAGGCGGGCTCTGCTTGGGAGAGCCTGGTCATCTCAAGCGAAGCTCCCTCACTCCGCCTAGCTGCGTTGCTTCCCTTCACATCTTTGGAACGGCTTGGCCCCTTTCTTTTTTTTTTTTAGGGCGCCCCTCCGTTGGGAGGAGGTGGAGGATAGGCTCCAACTCTGCCCAGAGAAGGAGCCCGAGCGCTCCGGGGAAACGCGGCAAGCAAGCCAGCACTTCAAAGTCATGTTTCGCTGAATGACGGGCAAGTTCTAAACTGCCGGCATGACTTTGAAAGGGCTGGATTGCCTTCCGCGCGGGCCGACGTGGAAGGCAAGCGGCAAGCCAGCCCTTCAAACTTATGCCGGCACTTTAGCGTGCCCCTTGGCCGCCATTCAGCGAAATATGTTTCGCTGAATGACGGGCTAGTTCTAAACTGCCGGCATGACTTTGAAAGGGCTGGATTGCCCTCCGCGTGGGCCGACGTGGAAGGCAAGCGGCAAGCCAGCCCTTCAAACTTATGCCGGCACTTTAGCGTGCCCCTTGGCCGCCATTCAGCGAAATATGTTTCGCTGAATGACGGGCAAGTTCTAAACTGCCGGCATGACTTTGAAAGGGCTGGATTGCCTTCCGCGCAGGCCGACGTAGAAGGCAAGTGGCAAGCCAACACTTCAAAGTCGTGCCGGCAGGCAGGGCTGGAGCGAGCGAGCGAGCGTGCTCCATCCCGGTGGGTGCATGAGCGGAGCACTTTTCCAGCGCTCCTGTGCCTGGAGAGCTCCCTCTGCATATGAGCCCGGGATCCGCCGTTTGCGCTCCCTTGCTCTGCCTCGCCACCCGCCTTCCCTATCTAGGGACTCCTCCAGCAGAAATAGCAGAGTCGCGTTGAGTGCCACTCTGCCTTTCTCTGCGCTCTTCCCGCCCAGACGCCCAGAGCCTCCCAGCCCGCCCGGCCCGGGGTGAGTCAGCTGCAGTGCAGCGGGCGGTGATCCCGCCACACACACCCCTCACTCACCCCACCCGTCACTTACTCTGAGTTCGGAGAAGAAGCGGCGGCCCCAGGTGGCACTTTTCGCAGAGGTTTTCCCACAGCTTGTCCGGAAGTGGAGCTGGAAAGGCGAGCTCGCTCCCCTCTCACTCGCTACGCTACCCCGCCCATGCGAGCGGCAACGGATGGGCGGGGGACTCATGCGGCATGCTAAGCGGACTCCAGCCAATCAGTGAGCTGGCTGGGATGGAAAACTTTAAGCACGCCGCGTTTTCCATCCCAGCCAGCTCACTGATTGGCTGGAGTCCAGGCCAATCCAATCAGTGAGCGGCAGGCTGGGCTGGCTTAAATTTGTAGGTAGGTAGGATAGAGAACAGAACGATGATCCAGCCCAGCAAGCTAGCAGCTGATGGGCGGGAGCTGCGAGCGCCAAAAAAAGCGTGCTTTTTAAAAAAGCGGGCGGGATGCGGGAAAATGCATTAAAAAGCGGGGGCGTCCCGCCAAAAGCAGGACGTCTGGTCACCTTACCCCTGGCCCTTCTTTTCATTAGATTAAGTACACCTAGTTCTTGCAATTGTTCTTCATGTTTTAGCTTTTAGGCCCCAAATGATTTTTGTTGCTCTTCTCTGGATACTTTAATACAGAGTCCAGAGAAGACTCCTTTCCAACCCCCCCACCCCCTTAATAAAGGGAGTGGAAAGGAGTCAAATAAGTGAGGATGCAAACCAGAAGTGATATTCAGCCGGTTCTCTCCGGTTCAGGTCAGTGGTGGGTTTCAAAAATTTTTGGAACCTCTTCTGTAGGTGTGGCCTGCTTTCCGGGTCCACTGGTGGATCCTCTTCTAACCGGTTCAGTAGATTTGACGAACCGGTTCTACCGAATAGGTGCGAACTGGTAGGAACCCACCTCTGGTTCAGGTGAACCTGTATTGGTATTGGTATTGGTATTTATTCGATTTGTAAGCCGCCCTATTCCCCGAAGGGACTCAGGGCGGCTGAACAAAAACCAGGGGAAGGGGAAAACAGATACAAAAAGTAAGACAAACAGGACAATGATACAACAATTTAAAAAACACAGCAAGCACAGCAAATTCGAATAAGGGGGGGAACTCAACCCCAGGCATGCTGGGACAGCCAGGCCTTAACGGCTGTCCGGAAGGCCTAAAGGATGGCGAGGGTCCGAATCTCCACAGGGAGCTCGTTCCAAAGGGCCAGAGCAGCCACAGAGAAGGGCCTCCTCCGGGTGGTCGACAGCCGGCATTGGCCGGCAGATGGAATTCGGAGGAGGCCTAATCTGTGGGATCTAATGGGTCTATGGGAGGTAACTGGCAGGAGGCGGTTTCTCAAGTACCCCTGTAGCGGTGGCTGTGGGAGGCTCCGCCCCCCTGCCCCGACGTAATGTGTGATCTTTTGCTCATGCACGCTCACATTTGTGAACTGGTAGGGAAGGTAAGTGAATCCCATCACTGATGCAAATACCTTTGCTTCAGGAGAACATTCTAGTGGCTAGTATTCCTGTTTTCCTTCATTGTAGACGACGAGGCAGTCTCCAGTTAGCAGCAGAAACAGATCATTTTTCTCTTTTATCTGGATTATTTTCCCCTCTGCCAAAACCTCCATTCAGTTTTCCTGCCTGTGCTGTCAGCTTGGAGCAGCGGAGAATTTTTTCCATCCATAATTAGAAGCCTTTCCTTGAATTTGCAGGTGCATTTATCACTTCCTCAGCCCTCAAACATCACCATTTTCTTATTCTCGCTTATTTATTACAAGCGGAATAATTTCATTTTAATCACGCTTTACATTTCTGTCTTATTTTTATTAGTCTTGCCGGAGTCCTTTTTACCTCCGATGATGCCATTTTGCATTTGTCTCGGTGCAATAATTGCAACCATGTGCTAACACTTTTAATGCTACAATTTTCTGAGCTTGATTTTCTGCCTCAGGTGCTCACAGTGAATGAACTTTACTGCCATCTGGAGATGTAGCTGCGTTTGTCATTCTGCCTTTGAATTCACAGAGATCCCATTTCAGAGCTCTGCTTAGGAAACAAACAGGCATTTTATTGTTATTTGCTTTAACACAACACACATCTGCAGAGCAATGGGACACCGCTGGCAATTAAAACTAATATACCTTAAAATGGGCTCGGAAAGAGAGGCAGAGACATTGAGAGAAAAGTGCAGGGTAATTCTGACTGGTTTCAAGGCAGTTGATATACCTGAGCTCATGTGAAGAGGGATAAACCATTTGTAGAACAGCAGGGGGGCGGGCGGGTTTGGCTATTCCCAAAGCAGCCTTCTATGCTCTCAAGGGATAATTGTGTTTTAACAAAAGGATTTCATTTCCTTAGCTGTGGAGTTTCCTAGCCCAGCTAGTGCCCCCTTTCCAGATACATTGAACCGAATTCTCATCATCCCCAATGCAAAATGATCTGAAAGGCTGATAGCATAAGTGGAAAACAACAACTGGAACCGCATAAAAATACTAATATATATCAAAGATGAAAAGTTTAGAATAGGAATCTATAAAGCTAGTCCTTGACTTACAACCAACATTTCTGTGGTTGACTGGGACATGTGTGAAGTGAGCTTTGCTCCATTTTACGACTGTTCTTGCCACAGTTGTTAAGTGAATCACTGCAGTTGTTAAATTAGGAACACAGTTGTTAAGTGAACTCTGCTTCCCCTTGACTTTGCTGGTCCAAAGCTTGCAAAAGATGATTACATGATCCCAGGACACTGCAACGGTCGTAAACACGAATCAGTTGCCAAGTGTCTGAATTTTGATCATGTGAGCATGGGGATGCCTCAATGGTCTTAAGTGTGAAAAGCGGCCGTGACATTTTTTTCAATGCTGTTGTAAACTTTGAACAGTCACTGAACGAACAGTTGTAAGCCGAGGACTACCCGTAAACGAAAACTCTGCAAATGCATGTTCCTCTAAATCAGCCTCGTGGCTTCAGTATGGCTACTTAAGTTTTAAGTACACCATATCACAGTAGCCACCATAGCAGCAGGTCCGGAGTAGGATTTGTTGGGTTGGATTCCAACCCTATGACTTTGGATTCATGAGCTGGATTCTAATCCTGTGACTGTTCCCTGAGTGTTTATTTTGCTCTATGTCTCCTTTTCTGACATCTCTTTTCATTTCATGGCTCAAATTTTGTCAGCTAACAGGCAGTGTTAAATCCCCATCAGGGATTTAATGTGTTTGACCATTAATTCCTGGTTATTACTTGTTCAAGGGTTATCAAGCTTGAGCCTTTAATTAGGCAACAAAGATATAAACAGCAATTTCCTTCACAAAGGGAATCCAGTGGGAACTATATGGAGAGCCAACTGCAGCTCTATAGTAATTGGGCAATGGTTTAAGAGGTACATTTGTAGCAGAGATGTGAAAAATGAGCGTGATTTATCAGGCTAAAAAAAACCCAAGTGCTATTTATTATCTCCCTCATTCTATGATGCTTTATGAAATTATTATGAAAATCACACGACTCAGGCCAAGATTTTGATAGTTTACTCAATTATGTAGATCTGGTCAACAGACTCTCTACTGCCAACCACCATAATAACAGAAGTGTGATGAAATTCAAATATTCTCCATCATTCTGAATCCTTGAACAAACTTGGGAGGAGCTTTTTGTTCATCTCTGGTTGTTGAGATAAAGCAATTGATTGGATAAAGTAATTCTCAAGAGTAAAAAGCCCGAAATTATCATCTTATCTCATAGACATCTCTTCCATCTGCCAGAATTGGTGGTACAGATGTAATAAGGGAGATGAGACGGTGGCATGGTTGGTCTTCTGCAGAGGTTGGGGAAAAGGGCAGGTTTAGACCAGGGTTGAAATGCTCTGAAGTCTGTTACTGGTTCGCTTCGCTACTGGTTCGTTTTGCACACATGTGCACCAAATGCACACTTTGCAAGCAGGCTCACCACAGGTGCACTGAAAAAGAAGGATTAAGAAATCTCTTCCTGAGTCTGCAAAAGTAAGTAGAACAGTGGGTGGGGGAACAACTGTGTTGCACAATTTAGATTAGCTAGAAAGCAGGATATCCTGCTTTCTAGCAAATATAAATCATGCGGCACAGCTGATTGTCACACAGCTGATCGTTGGAACTACTGGTTCGCCTGAATCAGTAGTAAAAAATTGTACCAGTTCAGGTGAGCTCGTAGTTCCAATGATCAGCTGTGCGACAATCAGCTGTGTTACAAGATTTCTAGCTAATATAAATCACACAGCATAGCTGATTGTCTCTCAGCTGATTGTTGGAACTACAATAGCATTTTTTACTACCAATTTGAGCGAACCAGTAGCAGTTTTTACTACTGGTTTGGGTGAACCAGTCCAAATTGGTAGCATTTCACCCCTGGATTAGAATATAATTCAAATCAAAGAACACACAAACTGTGTGATTCCCCCCCCCAAAAAAAACCTATTCCTCATCAAAAGATTCCCATGGGTTGTCCCCACCTGAATTATAGAGCAGATGAGACTTTTTCATTGTCTTTAGAGCTGACTGCCTATGCTCAATACAATTTCCCACCACTGCTGGAAAAAAATAATTAAGCTCGTGGAGAGCAACATGCGACTCACAGCAAATCACCCAGGATTTTTCCAAGAGTAGCAGCAGGATCTCCAAATTTTGTCACAAGTATTCGCTATGACCTAGTTTGGCTCCTGTGGTCTGTGGTGAAATAGGTATGCTGCAGATGAGATGATGAATCATCACCATTTGGTCCCGTGTGTCAAAAAGACCTGCAGATGCGTGCCAAAGCTATATGTGCTCTAGCACTTGCTTGGAAAGAATTCCAAGACTGCTGCCAATGATTTGGAATACCTGGTTTTGATAATTTCTCTTTTTTTCAGGGCATTTTTTTAAAAGATGCCTATTTAATTTAATAGAATAATTAAATAAAGGTTAGTTTTCCTCTTGAAATCAAGCAGTGCCCTCCCTCTCTCCCCCTCCCTTCCTCTCCTCTCCTCTCTTTCCTTTCTTCTTTCCTCCAAACACACATTTTAAACACTGTATTAATGCAGTAAAGTTCCAAATAGTTTGGGTTCTTTTGACGATGGCTGTATTTTTTAATTCCTGTGATGAAAGAAATGTCCTTCTGGGTTCAGCTCCAAGTGGGAAAAAAGACACTGGAGACATGGAGGCTGCTTGGAAAGATGGTTTATTGGTGGACAGGGCCACATGGCTTGAGTCCTGAACAGAAAAGGTGATCACATGCTTCAATGTTGATGGAGAAGAAGAGAAGGAAGGATTGAGATGCTGAGTTCCTGGTTTTATCCCCCTCTGGCCTTTGATCTTGAGCTTGTATTCTGATTGGTTGTCAGACTCCCATGGGGCCATGCAGGGGCAACTCTCTAGGCTGCATTTTGAATCCAGGTTTGGTTGAGTTATCAGATGCCATGGTGGTGAGTTGGGTAAAGTGCCAATATTATCATGCCTTAATCCCATCTCTCTGGAACTGAAGTGAAGAAGTCTTTATTATGTAAAGGGACTAGCTTGGCCTTCTTAATGGCCCATTGACAAAGTGGGGATGGGCAGGAAGCTACAGGCAGCTATTCTGTCTTTTAAAACATGTTTCTTTCTTTTCACATCCAGAGAAATATTCTGCCTTTTCAATATTTCCTAGGATATTTCATTTTTCTGGGAGAGGGCTGGGTGATAACTTCCTACACCTGTCTTTGCAATTCTTCTTTTCATGCAGCAACGAAGATGAAGTGAGCAGGGGGCAAATTGGACAGAATTAATTAGCCAAAACCTGGCTGGGTTTATCCCAAACAGGCCTGAAAGAAAATATCCCCTTTTCTTCCAAGGTTATTTGACCAGGTTTGGGGAGAGGGAAGGGGGAGAGAGAAAGAGAGAGGGGGGTTGTCTCTTGCTGTTCTACTTGCAGGGTAAGTATTTATTTTCAACACTAGATAATCTGCCTGCAGAGAGCCAGTTTGCTATTTTTGTTTGTTATTCATGGTTTATTGGTTCTGGATGGACTCAATTGCCTTGAAATGGGAGCTTCCATCCAGATTCAAGAGTTGCTATCAAGATGTTGTCCTTTCTTTGATCATCATGGTACTCACCCCATGCCAGGACAAGGACTTTTATTGAGTTCCCCACTGAGAGTAATCCTGTTGCTTCTACGTTGACTGCACTCAACAAGAGAATTTCAGGAAAGAATGGGTCATTTTTTGCCCCCTTCAGGCAAGGCAACCCAGGAAACCTAGTTGTCAAAACTAAGTTTGATTGTAGGTAGTGTGGATTGTCTTGCTGAGATTATTATCTACGAACCCCCTCAATTTCTGGCAGGTTGTAAAATATCTGTGTATTTTCCTGATGATTTTACTGCCTGATACAGAAAGGTGAGAGGGACACCGACAAACATGAAAAAGGAGGCTACAAAGAGCAACATAGATGGTAAAGACCTTGGTGACTAAGTCTTATGAAGAACAGTTAAAAGAGATGAAGAGATGAAGAGAAGGCTAGGGAGAGAGAAAGTGTAGTCTTCCAATACTTGAAGGGGAGTAACAAGAAAAAGCACATGGTTGTGTTTGGAACAAATGTCCTTCTGCAATCTCCCCAAGTGGGGAAAAAGACACTGGAAACATGGAGGCTGTTTGGAAAGATGCTTTTAATGGTGGACAGGACCACACATGGTTTGAGGTCCTGGGGGAAAAGGTGATGATACGCTTCAAGATGTTGGATGAAGAAGAAAAAGAAAAAGAAGGGGCTTGCTGAGAGTTTCTGAGTTTTTTATACTCTCTGTTCGGCCCCACCTCTCTGTTTCCTGTTCCTGGGTAAGAAATGTATTCTGATTGGTTGTCACAGACTCCCAGGGGTGGGTTTTTTTAGCTAACTTTGTAGGCTGTGTGTCTTTTTAGTCCCAAACTTGGTTGAGTTCCCAGATGTCATGTGGTGAGATGGATAAAGGGCTAATACTATCATGCCTTAATCCCATCAACCTGGAGCTGAAGGGGGAGATCTTTGTTATGTAGAATAGACTGGCTCAGGCATTTTAATGGCCCATTGACAAATGTGGGGGCTATTAAGAGTGAGTCTGTTTCCTACCTAAAAACATGTTTCTCCATTTTTTATTCAGGGAAATATAATATTCTGCCTTTTCAATATTTCCCAGGATATTTCATTCTTCTAGGAGAGGGGTGGGTGCTAACTTCCTACAGTTGTATTTTCTCGAGTGTCAAAAGTAGGACAAAATCAATGCAGAGAGAGATGCATACACAGAATAAGGAGGAATTTCTTGACCACAAGAATGATTAAGCAGTGAAGCTGCCTGCCTTTGAGATCATTATTGCCCTGCTTTCAGAAAAGGTTGGACAATCCCCTCTCTGGGATGAAATCTTTTCCAACCCCATATAGTTGATTTTCCCCCATGCGTTCTCATTGAGCTATAGAAAGTTATCACCCAGCCCTCTCCGAGAAAAATGAAATATCCTAGGAAATATTGGAAAGGCAGAATATTATATTTCCCCGGATGTGAAAAGGAAGAAACATGTTTTAAAGACAGAGTAGCTCCCTGCAGCTTCCTGCCCACCCCCTTTTTGTCAATGGGCCATTAAGATGCCCAGGTCAGTCCCTTTACATAATAAAGAGTTCTCCTCTTCAGCCCAGTTCTCCTTCAGGCATGGTTAGCCTTCACTCACTCCCCACATGGCATCTGAGAACTCAACCAAACCTGAATTCAAAACGCAGCCTAGAGAGTTGCCCCTGCATGGCCCCCATGAGAGTCTGACAACCAATTAGAATAGAAGCTCAAGATCAAAGGCCAGAGAGGGCCTAAAACCAGGGACTTTCAGCATCTCAGCCCTTCCTTCTCTTCTTCCTCACCCAGGATTGAACATGTGACCACCTTTTCTGTTTAGGACTCAAGTCCTGTCCACTATTAAATCATATTTCCAGGCAGCCTCCATGTCTCAGTGTATTTTCCCCCACTTGGAACCGAACCCAGAAGGACATTTCTTCCAACAGAGCAAAGCTATCAAATTTATTAATTTTACTGTTACCTTCCAATTTTATACGGGATTATTACCTAATGAGAATTAAACAGTGATCAAGCATGCATTTTTCAGTAATCCTGTTTGTCGAAGTACTGCTCTGAAAGATCCAACTTTATCATGCTAAAACCAAGATGCAAGAATAAGTGGATATAGTTAAAGAACAATGCTTGTAACTATTTTTTTCTGTCCCTTTGCAGGGAGGTAAATCTGAAAACCTGGGGCATGTAAAGGGCACTTATACATACAGGTAGTCCTTGACTTGCAACCATTCGTTTACTGACAGTTCAAAGTTACAACGGCACTGAAAAAAAATGATTTATGACCGTTTTTCACACTTATAATTGTTGCAGCAGCCCCATGGTCACATGCATGGGTGGGTTCCGGCAGTCACTACTGCCGGTTTGCTCGTGGGCGCTTCATGCGTGCGCGCATGCACAGGGCAATAAAAATTGTTCTGCACATGCGCAGAAGCAAAAAACAAGATGGCGCCACCTATGGTGCCGCCCGGGGAACCTGTTTGGGGGCGTGGCAGGCCTGGGTCACTACCGGTTCCAGCGGTCCAGGCTGCCAAACCACTACCACTTCAGCCGAACCAGTCCGAACTGGTAGGAACCCACCACTAGTCACATGATCAAAATTTGGACACTTGGCAAATGGCAGTTATTTAGAGCAGTTGCACTTTTCCGGGGTCATGTGATCATTTGCGACGTCTTGACAAGCAAAGTCAATGGGGGAACTGGATTTACTTAACAACTATGTTACTAACTTATTAATTGCAGTGACTCCTTTAACAATTGTGGCAAACAAGATCATAAAATGGGGCAAACCTTACTTAACTGCTGTCTTATTTAGCAATGGAAAATTGGGGTTCAATTATGGTAGTAAGTTGAGGACTACCTGCATTTCAGAAAGAAAAGAAAAGTAACTTTAGGAGGAGACTAAAGTTTAGTATAGAAAAGCAGCTCAAGCAGAAAATGTTTAACTCTTTTTCTGCCATGATTTCTCCAGCAGTTTTTCTGCTGTGTTTAAAGATTTAACTAAAAATGACGCTTACAATCAGTGAATGCATTGCTAAAACTGAAGATCATACAATAATTATATTTGTATAGCAATTCTGAACTATTTCAAATGAGAGAGAAATGGACCTAGGGAAATTTTGCTGGTGACAAGACAAGAATGACATATCATGTGTGAACCAGAGAAAGTGTACTGTGGCAGAAGGCTCATTAGCACATAAAGAGAATTTGAGAGTGTGAACTCAATCCTGCAGAGATTAAAAAATGCCAGCTATCAAAGGGGTTTCTTGCTCTCACTGTAATTTTTTTTTATAAAAAAAAGGAGATTAATGGTCTGATCCTAAAGATTCCCCTGACATTTCGACGGGTCAAACCACCCTATATTTGTTCATCATGAATTAGAGCAATGAGATCGAAAATCTTTTTTCACAAACGCTCCTTGTAATTCAGCATCTATTTCTGAACCCTTTGAGATGAAGTACCACCGTTTTCTCTCCCCCCACCCATATCAGAAGGGCTCAAATACTTTAGAACGAAGCTGTATTTTGGAAGAGAAGCAAATCTCACATAAATGTGTTTTCTCTTGAGCATATGGCAGAGAGAGAAATGTATTTTTATGGCCTTATGGTCTGATGGTTCCGTGCACATGAAAAAGAGTGCAGCTTGTCAAAACTCCAGATTAAGCTGAGCAACGCAACAATATGAAGGAGATAAATCCTCGATCTAACACAACAGCAGGAAGGGAGGCTGCTAACTGGTAAAGATTTCCACGTGTGAGATGGCTGAAAATGTGCAGTAATGCTCCAAAGAATGGGTCTCAGGCAATAGACCCCGGGCTGCTTAAGAGAAATTGATTACCAATGTCCGGGCCGCAAATGGCTCAGGGAATTGAAAAATGGTCAATAGGTTTAGCATTTTAGAAGCTGCACTTCAAGTTTGAAAACAGAGCTGTCCAACTTTGGCATTTTTAAGACCTGTGGATTTCAATTCCCAGAATTCTGGGAGTTGAAGTCCACAAATCTTAAAAGGGCCAAGGTTGGACGTCCTTGATCTGAGGCATCTTTGGAAAGATTCATCTAATTTCCTCACACCACCTTTGGAGAGATTCACCCAACCTTCTTGACACCACATTACCCTTCCTTTAAAAAGTTTGTAATGCCAACATCACATGATAAAAGGCATGCAGTGGCTCTTACCACAGTGCCTATTCATACAACACACTTCCAGTTCTTCCTTCGGCCATTCAGAGTGCCACAGTGATAGATTTTCTTTCTTTCTTTTTTCTTTTTGTTAGATTTGTATCCTTTTTTTTGTGAGAGCTCAAAGCACCTTCTCTAAAGGCACCTTCTCTTCCCATTTTCCCTATAAGCACTTTGTGGGATAGGTTGGACTCACAGAGTATGTTAAAATATTCATGACTGGGAGAGACATGGGAACAAAGTCAGCCAATGAATAGGCATAGCAACTAAGTCAGCCAATGAGAGCTTAAACAGATCTGAGTCTGTGCAGAGAATTGAAACAGAAACTTAAGTAAGAAGTCTGGGCATGGCTTAGCTGTATTAAGCATTCTGCTCTGAGAAGTAAGAAAACAGTCTCTCTGGACTTGTCTGCTGAAATGAAGCTAACTGCTAGTGTTTGCCTGTAACTCTTCTGCCTTATGTTTACTTGGAAGAACTACCTGTTGGTATTGTACATTTATTCATCTATTCTTATGTATATAAAGAAGCTAATGAATCCAGCTGAATCAGTTATCTGTGTGTGCTTTCTGGAAGTGAATTTATGCAACAAACTCTGACACAGTGATTGGTCAAAAGTCATCTAGTGAACTTTTGTTGGTTGAGGTTGGATAAAAACCTCAGTCTCTCTAGTCCTGGCCCATCATATTCTTCTCACCACGCACAACGCCATTTCTACTCAGAGGACTACATTTGCTCATCGTAGAGTGGTATTGGTATATATTCAGATCTCCACCACCCAAAACCTCCTGTCTCTGTGCCTCCTAAAATGGCCTTCAACAGGAGGAAGAGTTTTCAGTTTTATTACAACTAAGGCTATTTTAGCCAAGCTGTGACAAGCGTGGGCATGTTATTTGAATAGTTTTTTTCTTCAAGTGTAACACTATAGCTCTCAACACCTGTTTACATTTTCATAGGGACTAGCATGTGAAGGGAATGTTATTCAAACCAGAACAGACATGAATATTGTGATATCAAACTGTGTCGTGTCTGGGACAAAGAGGATTTTGAGCCACTCTGATTCTTTGTTGGTTTCCTTTTCTTAAATACTTGAATTCTGTAGCTGTCTGGAGTTGAATAAACAGTTTGGTTTAGAGATCATGGAGCTCCCAGGAACTGCTCTAAGGAGATAACTTTTTCATAAATATATTCACTGCCTGCCTGCAGCAGGGAGAGGCAGGGTGTTCATTGTTTAACAAAAGCAAATGTAAATGAATAATTCCCAGTAATGTCTCATTTTAATTATTGCAGGGCTTGGAATGTGGGATGGTCCTTGAAGAAAGTATCAACAGGACAGCCAAAGTATCCACTAGATACTATTGTGATCATAGCTTTGTTATAAATTTAGCTCCCCAGTTTCACATTAACATAATGGTCTCCCAGCTTGTGTCTGTGTCCAGTTTGAAATACTAGCATAGATTTATAAAGCTCTTTGCAGTTTGGAAGCAAAGGATCTCAAGAAGTCCTATGTCAGCTTTTTGATAGCAATTAAGGCATTTTTGGAGATTATGTTTTCACTTCTCCAGAGTTACCCAGAAAGGGGTGCTTGAAATCTATTAGGTTATTGTTCAGGTTCAGTTACTTTTCTATTTTAATTTTGTCAGAGCTTCTAATTCTAATTTTCTGTACCTTTGCCACTGTCTGAGTCCATGCTATTTTAGTGGCTACCTTCCATGGAGTCCTTTAATTTGACTTCTTTATTAAAATTTTGTATGTAGTTTAGGAAAGATTGCTTTGTTCTGTGGCACCCTGCTGCAATGTACTGTATTTTTGGAGCATAAAATGCACCTCCCCCCCCTTAAAAGAGCATGGAAATGTTGATGTGTCTCATACACCGAATACTGCCATTTTTGGCCTCCCGAAACCACACTCCCACTTCTTATTTTTGTGAAAAATGGGCATATAATGGGCAGTTTTTCACCAAAACAGGGGTGCTTTTGCCTTCCCCCACCCCCAGGAGCACTCTGCAGGCTTCAGCAGGGCTGGGGGGGAAGGGAAAAATGCCCCCATTTTGTTGAAAAACTGAGGCATTTTTGCTATGTCCCAGGCCTGCTGAAGCCTGCAGGGTGCTCCTGGGGGCCGAGGAAGACAAAAACTTTTTTTCTTACTTACGTCTTCAAAATCTTGGTGCGTCTTATACATCAGTGCATCTTATAGTCCGAAAAATATGGTATTTAATTTTATCAAAGAACAAAAACGTTATCAGTCTAAATCCAAGTTGTTTTCCAGTAGAATCGAGGGAGGGGTTACACATGGGTTTTGTCACAGCCTGATTGGTCCATAGACTGAGGGAAATTTCTATAATATTCCTCCTTTTCCCATTGGCTCCCAGTTTCCTCTCAGTCTTTTGGTCCAAGCACTTTGGCTCTTAGGTAGGAAAATTACTGTGAATTGATTGTAATTGATTAATTGATTCGATAGATTGGATTCTTTAAATTCTAAATTATCTCAGTTGCATCCCTAGGGGCAGTTGTTTCTGCCTCACACATCTTAGGAGAGCCTTTCGGGGCACCGCCCTCCTACTCTACGGGCCAGGAGCCCTGACTGATCTCCAGGCCAACGGGGGTGATGGGCTTAGAAGTGCAGCTTACCGGGAGCTTGCTATGAGCCAAGTAATTCAGCTGCATAATTTAAAAGAGAAACCGCAGCTCTTTTTCCGGCACTGAGAGCCTCCTCAAAGCGCACGGCAATTTCCCAATCGCGCTGTCCTCCTCTCACTCCTTGTGATCATTGCCTTCTGCTGTGCTGTCCCCAATCAATAGGGGGCCACGGCAATTAAAAAGACAAGCCACGGCACTTAAAAGACAAGATGCGGCCACTCCAAACCTCCCGGCAGCGCAATCGGAGGCTCCGGTGGCCATTTTGAAAGCACCATGTGGAGGAGGCCATTCGCAGAACCGCATGGTTGCCCTCAGACTCCTGCATTGCGGCCACTGATTGAGGCTGGCAGGACATTGAACTGAACGCAGATCCACAGCTCCTGCAGGCCCAGGTACCAGTGGAACCTACAGTGGCCTTAATATCCGGACATGTGAGTGTTACGATGGCAGCAAGATCTGAGCCTCCCCAGGCTCCACTAGAGACCCCTAACGGAGGCAGAGAAGACCAATTAGATAGGCCCAGAACCAGGGCCACAGCCTCCAAGCCCATGGGGGATCAACACCCTTCCAGAGCCGCTTCAAGAGATGAACTTAAAAGACAGAGGGCTCTGGAGAAAACTATTGCCAGGGCAGAAAAGCAGGCCCAGATCACTAGGCCCAACTTGGCCAGTAGATCTCCTATCAGGCCCTCATCCATCCATTCGGGCTCTCCCCCCAGAGTTTTCAGCCCTTCTTCCCCTTCAGTCTCCCCTACTAGATCCCACAGGTATTCCAGACAGGGAGTTTCCCCTTCCCTTCTATCTCCCCCAGAGCCATCAGGGGTGGGGATGCACACCCCTTGGAGGGCCCCTCTAGGTCCTACCATACCTCTGCAGGGTTAGCTCTCCAGGATCCACCAATACCAGGTCCATCGCAAGAGGACCTTGAAGACCTAGATCTTCTGCCTGAAAGTATTAAAAGACTCATTTCTACAGCCATCTCACGGGGCATTGCCAGTATGTCCCAGAGAGATAGAGTTCCACAACCTGGCAAGGCCCCGGGGATTCACAGGCAACAGCACCCCAGGCCCCAATCCCCCTCCATGGTCAGTGAAGGTTCCATTTTGGGGAAGACAATCATTATGACATGGGATTCTCAAGAGGACGAAGACTCGGTTCCTCCCCCCCGCCTTTCCGGGTCTGTTTCCACCAGTCATGTTTAAAACACTTGTTTGCTACCCCAGCGAACTCTCAACTGCCAAGGTTCTTCTCCCGCTTCCAGACTCAAACCGCGGAGGGCACAGATACCCTCAGGAGCAGATGCCTTTCCCCCTATCCCCCTTATCCCAGGGACCCTCAGGAAGGTAGTGACAGACAGGACACACATCAACATGCTGTCCCCCTATTGGCCTGGGAGGCCCGGGTTTGCGGACCTAGTCCAACTACCAGTCTCCTCTCCATGGAGGATTCTTCAGGAGGAGATCGTCTTGTGCCAGGGGGTCCTGATCCACCCGGAGCCTCAGTGGCTCCACTTGACCGCCTGGCACTTGAGCGGCAGAAGGGGTTAGATGGAGGCCTTTCCCATAACACCCTACATCGCCAGGTAGCAGCTTTGTCCTCCGTTCTTGGGGGGGGAGGGTTCCTCCGCCCTCTCTCACCTCCCTCTGATTAAACGATTCCTAAAGGGGGCAGCAAACCTCAGGCCTCCCCCAATACATAGATTTCCAACCTGGGACTTGCCCTTGTCCTCAAGGCACTGACGGGAACACCATTTGAACCCCTCCGAATGGTCCACCTTAGGTTACTTTCCCTCAAGGTGGCTTTCCTAGTCGCAGTTATGTCGGCCAGGCGTATTTTGGAACTGGCCGCCCTGTCATCCAGGAATGATCTTTGCCAATTCCATCAGGACAGGCTGGTCCTTCGTCTGGATCCTACATTTCTCCCAAAAGCGAACACTCCATTCCACAGGGAACAGGAAATCATTTTACCTAATTTTTGTCCCGCCCCTTCTCACGAAAGGGAGCGTCTCTGGCACCGATTGGATGTCCGCCGCATCTTGCGCATCTACCTCAGGCGAACATCAGGGGTGCGCAGATCAGAGGCTCTCTTTGTCTCTTTTCAGCCCTGGTCCTTAGGAGTCAGGGTGTCCTTGGCCACCATTGGCAGGCGGCTGCGGCAGGCCATAGTGACAGCGTATGCGGCATCTGGTCAGGCTCCTCCAGCAGGAATCACAGCCCATTCCACCTGAAGGGCCGCCACCATGGCAGCATAGACTACCAGGGCCCCATTCAAGGACATTCGCCGGGCAGCTGCTTGGTCGTCTCCGACCCCTTTCATCCGTCACTACCGACTGGATGCATTCGCCTCCGCGGAGGCATCCTTTGGTCGCAGGGTCTTACAGTGGGTGGCAGCCGCCCCTCCCCCTGGATCCTAGTTTTCCCCTCCCTGGGACTAAGCTTGGGTATGTCCCACGTGTAACCCCTCCCTCGATTCTACTGGACGTGTCTTTTCAGTAGAATAGAGGGAGGGGTTACGACCTGCCCTAGTTAGTATTGAGATAGGCCAGATGGAGGGTCGGGAGGTCCCTTGGTCTTCTTACGTTTTTGTGGGTACAGTCCGTTAACATTGAGGAAACTGGGAGCCAATGGGAAAAGGAGGAATATTATAGAAATTTCCCTCAGTCTATGGACCAATCAGGCTGTGACAAAACCCATGCGTAACCCCTCCCTCTATTCTACTGAAAAGACACGTTCAGGTAAGACCAACGTTCTCTTCCCACACAACAAAGTGAGAGGTTTTCATCTATTGGTATATCATCACAGGTTTTAATGTTTTTAAGAAGAAAATAAAACGGCCAAATTACAGAGTCCCACCATCTTAACAGACATTCATAAATGTCTGACACCAGCTAAAAATTATTGTATTTTCTCCAAGTAAAAGTTGCTATGAATTTGAAAGTCCTTTAGGATGTGAGATCTTACTCACCTCACAATCAGGAGGTTGTGAGTTAGATCCTAGGAAGGGGCAGATATAGGGTCTCCTGCTTGGGCAGGGGGTTTGGACTACTAGATGATCTGGAAGGTCCCTTCCTACTCTGTTAATCTGTTAAAGACCTATGCTAGATAATGTACTCTTAGCAGCATCAACTATATACAAGTTTTTGTTGCTGTTGCAATGTACGGTAAATGATTTCTGTTGTATAATTTGTTCATTTTGCTTTTGCTTTTTAAGTTTGTGCCCCTTTTATAAATGTAAGCTGCCTTGAAAGGTTTTTTGTCCTTGTAAATAGCATAGAAATATTATAAGAGGATGGAATAGAATAATGGCACTGAATATAGGAAGGTTTTTATTCAAACTGAAACTCAAGTGGCTTTCACCTTTTAAGAAAAAAGGCAAAAAAACCCCCAACCAACAATACTATACCACAAATAGTAAAATAATTAAAATTTAATACCTTAGTTGAGAGTTGTGTCTGTACTGATCTTCTAAAGATAAACAAGATGGGGGCCAAACACAGGGCTATGACTTTGGGAAATACAACAATAGGTTCCCTATTCATATTATTATGAATATGTTAACTGCACCTGTTAACAGTGGTGTCCCCCAAGGCAGCGTTTTAGGACCAACACTCTTTATACTTTACATAAATGACCTTGGCAATCATATTACAACTGTGTTTTCTTCGCTGATGATGTAAAACTATTTAATACCATTAACAATGCTGCTACCATTCAAAAAGACCTTGGCTATGTGTCAGAATGGTCAAATAATTGGCAACTTCAAATCTCAATCAACAAAAAAAATCAGAACACAAAACACAAGCTGAGTGGACACGACCTTGCAGATGACCCTTACTCTATCAAGGACCTTGGACTACTCATATCTAATGATCTAAGTGCCAGAGTCCACTGTAATAACATTGCCAAAAAGGCATTAAGAGTTGTTAACCTAATCTTGCATAGCTTCTTCTCTGGTAATATTGTACTGCTAACCAGAGCATACAAAACATTTGCTAGACCAATTCTCGAATACAGCTCATCTGTCTGGAACCTGCACTTCATATCGGACATTAATACAATTGAGCGAGTCCAGAGATATTTCATGAGAAGAGTCCGGTACTCCTCTGCTTGCAACGGAATACCTTTTGCCACCAGACTTGAAATTTTGAGCTTAGACAATTTAGAACTATGCTGCCTTCAGTCTGACCTAAGCATAGTACATAAAATTATCTGCTACAATGTCCTACCTGTCAATGGCTACTTCAGCTTCAACTACAACAATACACGAGCACACAATAGATACAAACTTAAGGTAAACTGTTCCAAACTTGATTGCAGAAAATATGACTTCTGCAACAGTGGTCGATACCTGGAATGCACTACCTGACTCTGTGGTTTCTTCTCCAAACCTCCAAAACTTTAACCTTAGACTGTTTACTGACAACCTCACCCCATTCCTAAGAGGTCTGTAAGAGGCTTGAATAAGCACACCAACATGCCTACCGTCCCTGTCCTAATGTTCCCTTTTATTTGTATCCATTTCATGTATTCAAAATCATGTTTATACTTATACATGTTATCTAATACTTACTTGATAAAACAAACAAATAAATAAAATATTTATGTACAACAGGTACCCAGAGTGGTTTACAGAAAAATGGAACAGGATTGTTCCTGTCTTCTTTCTTGGATTCTAAGAAGTTACAAAGGGGAAATAGGATGCAGCAGGCATAAGCAATTGGGGATCAATTCATATTCTATAATTCTTAGCATTTCTCTCTGGTGTTGCCTGATAGAAAGATGGCTGCAGGTAAAGCATGAAGGGTTTCTCAAGAGACCTAATGGAAGAGGAGGCTAATGGTGCTACATTGCTGTATCTGGCCAGAAATGGGAAGAGCCGACCTTCATATCCTTGTTTGATCACATGTTCTCTGCATAAACCTACATTATAGAGCTCTAGGAGGAAAACAAATATTAGGTAGAAGAAAGAACTACACGAAGTACCTTGAATGTCATGGATAAAGCATGGGATGTAATTTTATTAATTACTAGCAGCTAGGGAATATTTCTCAACTGTCTGGATCTCCAATCTGGTGAACTCCAGATGTGGATTTCAGTTCTCATAATTTCTAGCTTTTGTGAGCATATCTTTGGAAATTTCTCTCACTTCTTTAATATTTGTCCGCTGGGAATAGGTTTCTGCAAAACTCTGTAGGACAGAACTGAGAGACTGTTCTTGCTACATTTGATTTATTATGAATGTCAGGACCACAAGGGATAAGTCTAATAAGACAATGATATAAGTAGGAGGATTATGTATAGTTTTCCAGTCTGTATTGGACTGTTGCATCCAGTTTTGGTTACTGTGATATAAAAAATATGTTGAGACTCTAGAAAGAGTGCAGAGAAGAACAATAAAGATGATTAGGGAGCTGGAGACTAAAATATATGAAAAACGGTTGCAGGAATTGGCTATGTCTAGTGTAATGAAAAGAAAGACAAGGGGTGACATGATAACAATGTTCCAATATCTAAGGGGCTGCCTCAGAGAAGAGGGGGTCAACCTCGTCCCCATAGCACCTGAAGGCAAGACAAGAAGCAATGGATGGAAACCAGTGGTGGGATTCAATTTTTTTTTGCTACCAGTTTGGTTGGCTTGGCTAGGTGGGGCGGGGCATGTGACTGAGTGGGTGTGGCCAATGTGACATCATTCATGCCCACACCCACTCAGTCACATTCCCCCCACCTAGCCATGCCCACAGGAAAAGGTAGGAAATTTTTTAGGATTTTTCCCTATCTACCCCTGCCCTCCCTTTGCTAGTCGCCCCCATTTCTCTGCTTCCTCCCCTCCCCCACCTCTTTGGTTGCTTACCTTCTGTGGCGGCTGGTCCAGTCCAGAAGGCAACCTGACCAGAGTTTTCTGTGACACCCCCCCCCGCCAGTTGCCGCTGCTGGGAAACAGCTGACTGGCAAAGTAGCCTCCCAGCCACCACCTCTCAAAGAGGCCGCAGGTGCTGAAGTGTCCTCTGGTCTGCAAAAAAGCGGCTGCCATTGCCACCATCTTCTTCGTGCATGCTCATTTCAGCGGCCTGTGGCCAGCCACTAGCCTCTTTGAGAGCTGGTATGCAAAGAGACAGCGCAAGGAAGCAGGACCAGATGGGCGGGGTGAACAACCAGTGACCTTCCATTCAGTCATGTCCACTTCTTGGACAAGTGCAGGACAAGACTCTGCACTTTTCCTGGCAAGGTTTTTTAGAAATGTTTTGCCATTGCCTGCTTCCTAGGGCTGTGAGAGAGTGACTGACCCAAGCTGGCTTTGGGCCTAAAGTGGAACTATGACTCCCAGTTTCTAGTCTGATGCTTTAACCACTACATCAAACCGGCCCCCACTTTTTTTCCTTTTAGTAGAGTCCGAAATGGAAGATTCTTCTTTAGCTTTAGTCGAACACCGGAGCATCTCAAATGTCAGCAGATTTCTGTCCTTCACTTTTTGAAGATACATTAACACTGTGTCACAAGCGTTAACTTTTTTCTTCTTCTGGCACAGATTGGCCAAGGACATTAGACGTCTAAATCAAAGTTTCCTTCTAGGGACTGTCAGCCCTGGAAGTGCTATATAATGGATGAGACAGAATCACGGTCTGAGCAAGACTGTATTCAAGGCAGCCCTCCGAAGTTCTTACATCCCATTTGAAAAGCTTCATGAACTGCAGAATGAAAGAAAATCTCCCTCCAGTTATGCACCAGCTTTGATGGGGAAAGTGCTTAAGAGTCCCTGATGGCATGTTCAATCTTCCCACTGATTAAGAGATTTGCTTTGCCTTCTTTTAAAAATCTCAGAAGCCCGTTTCACCAGAAGGCAGAAGGGTGTGCAGCAGGAGCATACCCCCACGAGAAACAAAGCCCTGCATAAATTATATCCTCTTTCTCCAGCTTTTGCTAGCTTTATCTTATGAAATATGCCACTGTAGTCCATTGTAAGGCAAAGCAATTTAGAGGAAGATGCGGCGAACTATTGACCTTCAAGCATGGGACGTGCGTTCCTCCTGGCCAGATCCATTTCCCAGGACAGGAGCAGAAGCCAACCGCCCTCCGCCTGAGTCATCTGGAGAAGGGGGAGACTGAGCAGCTATCTGCCTTGCCTTACTTACACCTCTCACGCAGCGGCCACTTCACCTGCCGTTTCTAAATGACCCAGATGGAGGGTGGACAGCTTCTGTTCCTGTCCCGGGAGACAGATCTGGCCAGAAGGAAGACCAGTCCCATTTTTGCAATCGGGGAGGAAAAAGAGCGTTTCAGGTGGTGGGCGGTTCCAGGCGGTGGGGATTGCAGATCCGTGGATCATGGCACAGACTGGAACCACCCGAAAATGTGATGCAGCGAGGCTGAAAATGTCTGAAGGTTTGGGCCGGCAAGGCTACATTCGGAGTATAAGACATACCCAAATTTTCACCCTCCTTTTTTGGGGGAAAGTGTCTGTATTATACACCGAAAAATACGGTAATTATTATTCTGACATGTCACTGTCTTTTCAATTAAAATTAAATAAAAAGATTCACCTAACAACCATGTTACTAACTTAACAACTGCAGTGATTCACTTAACAAATGTAGCATGAAAGGTCATAAAATGGAACAGAATTCACTTAGCAAGTCTCTCTAGAATTACATGGATTGAATGAGTGGAAGGAATATGAGTAGATCTACCCTAAATGATATTTTGATTGATCTTAGAATTGTATATATATATATATTTTTTTCAGTATAGTATAGCCTTTATTGTCATTGTACATCATGCATACAATGAAATTGGTTTTAGCCTCCTTGGTGCAATCCATGACAAAAAATACAAACAACACAAGTAGTGTAAAGAATAATCCCTATGCAAGTAATTTAGAAAAAGAAAAACTAGTCTTACATTTCCGTGTGTGCCTGGAATGATTGTGGTTGTGTTTAAGAGTCTGACATTTCAACCCTGATTTACAAATATTCTCCTTTATTGGCACCTCAGATCTTGCTAAATAGAATTGTATATTGAAACACTAAACAATGAAAGAATGAAGGATGAAACTTTAATATATACAGATGTGAAGAGTTAAATAAGGGATATATGAATAATAAAGCAGGTGAAAGATGGAAGACAGAAAAGAAACGTCTTTGAATTCAACGGTGACATGAATAAAAGTTAGAATAGAAATAGAAATAAGAGGGGAACAATAATATTAAGATATATGTAACAATAAGAGGGAGATTCAGAAATTGAATGGCGGTAGTATTAGATATGTTTAAACAATATGAAATGAAAATGAAATGTAATAACTATGAGTAATAATATTATCTTTATGTGTACTAAAATGTATGATATCCAGGTATTAGACTGTTCATGCATTGATATGTATCAGCAATATAAAATAAAACACTTGACCAAAAAAAAGTCTCGCTTAGCAGCATGCATTCAATTTTGCACTCAAAATTCAAAGACTAAATGAATATTGTTATTTTAGATGCATTTATTTATTACACTCATCTAGTTACCCAGCAGTAAAAACAAAAAATGAACAGTAAACCATCATTAAACCTCCCCCCCCCCCACATCCTAAAACAGACATTGCTCCACAAAGTGACTTCTGGAAAAGCAGACTCCAATGTTTGTTTCAGTGGGTTTCATGGAATCCACGGGTGTCAAACCGATGGCCTGTGGGCTGGATGCATCACATGCAGGCCATACCCATCCCAGATACGTAAATGGGAAAAACGTGAAATCTCACGTGATGGCAACATGACATGGTGAGTTTGACACCCATGATATAGTCCTTTTGCTGTTCTGGGCTTTGTTTTATAGCCAGCTTTCAGCTTTATTGTGTATCCCTCTTCTAAAGAATATTTATTAAAAATATGTTCTTATTTTGCACCAGGTGGGGGAAAGCTCAGAGTTCTCTAGCATTTATGAGAATTTCTTCTAAGCAATGATTGATACATAAGCCATATAGAATAGAATAGAATAGAATAGAATAGAATAGAATAGAATTGTTTATTGGCCAAGTGTGATTGGACACACAGGAATTTGTCTTTGGTGCCTATGAATAGAATAGAATGTAGAATAACAGAAGGGATCTTGGAAGTCTTCTAGGCCAACACCCTGCCCAGGTAGCAAACCTGCACCACTTTAGAGAAATGGTTATCCAACATCCAACATCTTCTTAAAAACTTTCAGTTTTGCAGCATTCACAACTTCTGCAGGCAAGTTGTTCCACTGATTAATTGTTCTAACTGTCAGGAAATTTCTCCTCAGTTCTAAGTTGCTTCTCTCCTTGATTAGTTTCTACCAGTGGTGGGTTATGGCCGGTACGCCCCGGTGCCTGCTGGGCGCACCAGGTACCATTGCAGTACGGTGCTCTGGAGGACCCACCCGCCCACCCTCCTTACCTGTATTTGACCCATCTGGGCCATTTGCGCATGCATATGGAGCGTACGGTGCCTGTGCAATGCTCCACTGAGCAGCTGGATGTCGCAGGCAGTGGGTGCGCATGCGAGCACAGCGCACATGCACGTAATGGATGCCCGGCCCCATTGCATACCAGTTGCAACTGGATCCGGAACCCACCACTGGTTTCCACCCATTGCTTCTTGTTCTACCCTCAGGTGCCTTGGAGAATAGTTTGACTCCCTCTTCTTTGTGGCAACCCCTGAGATATTGGAACACTGCTATCATGTCTCCCCTAGTCCTTCTTTTCATTAAACTAGACACACCCAGTTCCTGCAACCGTTCTTCATATGTTTTAGTCTCCAGTCCCCTAATTATCTTTGTTGCTCTTCTCTGCACTCTTTCTAGATTCTCTGCATCTTTTCTACATCATGGCGACCAAAACTCTATGCAGTATTCCAAGTGTGGCCTTACCAAGGCATTATAAAGTGGTATTAACACTTCATGTGATCTTGATTCTATCCCTCTGTTTATGTAGCTTAGAACTGTGTTGGCTTTTTTGGCTGCTGCTGCACACTGCTGGCTCATATTTAAATGGTTGTCCACTAGGACTCCAAGATCCCTCTCACAGTTACTACTACTGAGCATGGTACCACATATACTGTCTCTACTAAGACTATGCAGTCTTAGTAAATAATTTGACAGTGTTGTGGGAATTAGTTGTTTAGCAGAGTGATGGCATTCAGGGGAAAATGTTCTTGTGTCTAGTTGTTCTGGCGTGCAGTGCCCGTTAGCGTCGCTTTGAGGGTAGAATTTGAAACAATTTATGTGCAGGATGCGAGAGGTCTGTAGATATTTTCACAGCCCTCTTTTTGACTCGTACAGTATAAAGGTCCTCAATGGAAGCCATATCATATCAAAGAGACAGTTTGGTATAGTAAGGCACCAGGCTAGAAACCAGGAGACTGTGAATTCTAGTTCACTTTAAGCACAAAACCAGCTGGGAGACCTTGATCACTCATTCTTTCTCAGCCTTAGGAAGGAAGCAGTGGGAAGCCACTTCTGAAATCTTGCCAAGAAAACTGCAGGGACTCGCACACACAATATCATATCAAGCTTCACTCACCTAGCAAGCTTCAGCCAGCAAGTGGAAGGAAGAATCTCTTTGTTCCATTCTTCTCACTATTCTTACACACGGACCCCAAATCTCTGAAAAGGGCACCTACCAGCATGAACAGGAACCCCCAAAGAGTGGGAAACTCCAATTGCTCATGACTTTTTACTCCACCCTATCTTTAAGATTAATTTACAAAAGTCAGAAGAACCTGCAGCTCCATAGGGGGTCATGGTGTTGCAATAGCATTCGATGTACATTGTTGCTTCCTTCTCAGCTGTGTGTGTGTGTGTATGTGTGTGTGTTCTTTTTCTATTCTGCCTTGGTTGCATTTTATAAGGAGAATATTTTTTATAAATGAGAGGCGGGCAGTATGTTGTTTGGTTGAAAAGCTTTATTGCTATAGGATTAACACACCACTGGCCAGTTTTCACCAGGGCCAGACCCCAAATTGGATGAAGCCATTATCCTTTCCTAGTTCTTTTCTAGGGCTCATAAAAAGCAGGTTCTAAAATACAGTTTCTCTTTAGCTGCACGCAGACTAACTGTGCTTATAGACCTAAGCACTAGACACTTTTGTATATCCAGTAATGAAACGGTTACCAAATTTTAAATAATATTCTTGTTTTACTTTCAATGCTAAATGTTATATTCAAATTAGATGCATTTTTTTCCCTGCTTGTATTAACGTGGCTTCAAATCCCATCTCTCCTTTCCATTTGCCGAAGACAATTGTTGAAAAGCCGCAAGATGGCGCTGTATACCTTTATCACACAGCTGTAAGTCTAGAATATATCTTATGGAAAAACACTTCACTTTCTAATTGTGTCACTTGTTCTCGCCCCCTCCCAATCCTCACCCCCAGGGTCAGGCCAAAAAGACAAAATTCAAGAGGATGAGAAGTATATTATACTTCTCCAGTGAATACTTCTCCATATGATATTTCTCCAGTGAATACTTTCCATATAATACTTCTCCAGTGAATATAATTGCAGCGGTTAAGGAACAAAAGTAGCAAGGACTGATAATTTATACATAATTTAAGTGGTTAGCCCAGTAATTTTCAATCTAGGCAACTTTAAGACATATGAACTTCAACTCCCAGAATTCCAGAGCCAGCATGAAAAATCAAGTGAATCCTGTTTAAAAACTTTGCTCCTATTCGTGTTCACTTGGATTTAAGCGGTGTTGAATTAAGCCAGGATTTATTTTAAATCAAGTCATGACAGTTCATGCTCGGGGAACACAGTCAATAATGCAGGAGCATTATTGGGGCAAGGGGGTACCAGAGAATCCACGATGCTCAAAAAAAGGAGCTGTGGCTGCACAGTCATTAATGCTATTTTGACTTTTCTGTCCTCTGCAGCAGACTCCACTGCTGTAGTCTGTTCCTGGTTTAATCCTCCTGACAGATATGCATTAAATTAAATGGTAGATTAGATTAAATGCTTCCTTCCAAAGACCGGCCAGGGCAGTACAATAGATCTCTATCATCGCCCTTCCAAAGATAGTCCTCTAAAGGATCTGTTCATGTTAACAGATGCCGTTTGAAGATGGTTTTACAGGCCATGTATTTGCCCATTAAGTTCCAAAAGCATGAAAATTTCATGAATACTAATAGGGTCTCCATTTCACTCAGAGGAACACCATACTCAAGACTGGTTGCCAAGAGTCTTTGGTATCTGACCTGGAAACAGCTGTTGCCAACAAAAGTGAAGTCAAACCTCAAAAATGCTGTGAGTTCTATAATACAGAAATAAATCTGCTCTCTTCCACCCTCTTCCTTCCATACCAAATAACTCAATCAGATTTTTCTTACACAGTTGTAGTCACACTTCTTATCCCCCACCCCTCTCCTTTTTAATGAGGGTTCCATGTTCATAGCCAAAAATGTTTTATTCCAGCAGTTCAAGGTTTCTGGCTATTGGTAATAGCCCTTCTACTAAAAAATTACGCCACACTCTAATAAATGAGGTTTAGTGTGTTTATTCAAAGGTAATTGCTCTCCTTTTTGCTTTGCTTGTCCAAAACATTTGGCATTATTCCAGGCCAAGTGTTTGACAAAAAAAAAACCCTTGATTTATTTGTTTCTTTTCTTGTTCTTTTTAATAAGGCAAAACATCTTGCACTGTTTTTTACTATAAGCAATGTAGCAGAGTCTACAAAAGTTATAAAACAAACAAAATAATAATGTCTTAAATTATCTAAGTTGATGTGTATTTCCTCTTAGACCTCAAAATCAAAGCATGTGGGAAGAGAAGTTTGTATTGGCAGGTCCTTTTTAACAGTGAATGTCCTCACACCAGCATGACTGCGCTTGGTTACAACACATAAAAACACATTCTGCAAAATGCTGCATTGTTCATTTTGGGCCCATTGGTGAAAACACATCTACATGGACAATTGGAAATCACTCAGCAAGCCTGCCACATCTTTACCCTCCTTGGGGTCAACCGAGTAGTCAGCCTGAAAGGCTCCAATGATCTTTAGCACTTTCACTACACGCACTGCATCACAGTTGGCAACAATTTTGTATCCCAGTAAAGACTTAAAGAGAGCTCTAATAGGATAACCAGAAAAAATGTTCAGAAAAGGACAATGTTAAAAGGCCTAGCTTCCCACCAGAAAAATTTTGGCCACCTGAAAAATTATGGTGGCAGAAAATCCCTGGCAACTCTACTGATTGTGCTTTTCTTTACTTTTCTTTTCCTAAACAGCAAAAGACACAAATTAGGGGTGAAATCCAGCAGGTGCTGAAAGGTTCAGGAGAACTGGTAGCGGAAATTTTGAGTAGTTCTGAGAACCAGCAAATGCCACCTCTGGCTGGCCCCAGAGAATGGAGATTTTGCAGTATTTTTCCCCTGGAGTGAGGTGGGAATTGAGAGTTTGCAGTATCCTTCCCCTGCCACGCCCACCAAGCCACGCCCACAGAACCGGTAGTAAAAATACCTGAATTTCACCACTGAAACAAATCAACTATGAGACATTGACTAGTGGAATTATACCACAGTATCACACCTTGGAGTTATTCAACTGCTAATCTGTACCATGTTGATCCGCCTGAAATCAATAGATTTGTCATGGTTATCAAGTCCCATTACTATTAGCAAAATTTGGTCTATATTAATTTGAGCCGAACTGGGGCTCAGATGCAAATAGAATAAAATAACAGAGTTGGAAGGGACCTTAGAAATCTTCTAGTCCAACTCATGCAGGAAACCCTATTGTCTAAGAAATTGTTTAGAATAACCCAATCATGTCATATATCTGTAGTGTTGCAATATCTTTTCTGAATGTAATTAACTCTATTTTGAACATTTCAAAATATTCAGAGGGCGCTGTTAGAAATTCACAGGTCGCATAACAAACATAATGAAAAAATGATTTTTTTTTAACCTCTCAGAAAATTGTTGAAATCATTGAAATCGTTTTTTAGAGTCTTGCGGTGTAATAACTTTCCAATTGTTCTTTGGTTGAATATTTAATGATATGTATTTCTCTTCAGTTTCTCAGGACATAACCTGGTTATGGCTAATATGTAGAATTTCAAGGAATGCAGCCATTTTCGGATCATCATTAAGTGAGATGCTTCACTTAACAGCCATTGCAACATGTAATCATAATAGGCAGGCTTCATTACTGCCATATCTCGAGGACTATTTGTATGTTTCTCAGTTCAGCAATCTTAGTTCAGCAAAGGGATATTTAGGAAAGACTAAAAATGATTTAAATTGTTAGCAGTTCTAAATGTTTCCAACTGTGAATTCTGTTTAATTGCACTTACTCCCTGCTATTTTTATTTAGGTCTGGAGCTTAAATAAACTGTTAGGTAAGGGAGAATTCATACCCTATTTATGTCTGGCAAAAATGTTGGCTGTTTCATATGGTCACATATTTTTGAGGAGGAGAAAGCGGGGAGGAGATATGGAAAAGAACATAGATTCTGCAAATTTGAAGTGCTGAGAGAAAAATCAGGAGAGATATTCTTGACAGAGTCGTTACTTGTCTCCCACTGCAGTTCCAATTTATCATTTCTTATTATTTTGCAAGTGTAAAACATAAATTAATACAATGAGCAATTATTGTATTAAGTTGGACAGCCAGCAATAAGCACGAGAAGAGAGCAAAACTAAGCAGATTCAGCAGAGTACCGAATTTCCACACTGAACATATATCAGCCTAACAATCAAAAATTATTTTTCCTTATATGACAGAAAGGAAGAAATGAATACATCATGACAATAAAGGCAAGCAACACATTTTTTTTGTGGGAGCACACAGAGCAAGAAATGGTAGAACAACTTAACAATATGTCTCATGGGAAAAAGGATATTTGGAAATATGATCACTCAAGGAATGCACATGTGGCTCTCTAAGGCAAATTGCAAAGTTGGGATCATCCTTAGCCTAAGAACTAGACCCAGTGTTCCAAAGAATGTTATGCTTATTTAGTATAAATGTAAAAGAAATCTCCACAGATTTCCCTGGGAATGAAATGGCACATTCCTGCAATTGTTTCATGGACAGGAACAAAGCATAGAATCCCTTATTCACTGCTGGAAAAAAATCAACTCAAACATGTTGCATACATTTGAGAAAATTGTTGGTAAAACAATTTTAGGAAAGTTTACAAAAACAACAAATGTCATAAAAAAAGTGGGGGGAGAATATGAGGAAACCTACAACACTGACATCTCCTTCTTGATCAGCTAAGAACAAAGATAAAGGAGCTGGAGTGGTCCAGTGGTTACAATGCAGTATTGCAGGCTAACTCTGCTCACTGCCAGGAATTTGATCCTTACAGCTCAAGGCTGACTCAGCCTTCCATCCTTCCAAGGTCGGTAAAATGAGGGGACAGATTTTTGGGAACAATATACTGACTCTGTACACTGCTTTAGAGAGGGCTATAAAGTGCTATGAAGCAGTATATAAGTCTAAGTGCTGTTGCTAAATGATACTGAAAATAAGCTGAAATATTGTGAATTGTCTGCACAGGTTAGAATAGAGTATATTGAAGTGATCCAGTGAATAGATGAAAGTGAAACAGAGCGAGGGCCTTTTCCCATTGTGAAGCTGAACTACTTTTCATTCATGCCAAAACAATACCAACTTTAAAGTTGTTCCCATTGTTGATCCTTGTTTATTGCCTCTGTTCTCCTGAGTTTCCTCTGAGGTAGGAGGTGATACAGCCTAGTAGATGTTGTACACCTTGAGGCTGTCCTTGTAGGTTGTCAGAACCAGGGAAAGAGAACAATTCCTCTACTGAGTCAGCTATGCATAATCAGGGTCTGTCTCTATCATGGACTGGGGACAAGATGAAGGCCACATCATAGGGACATGAAAGATGCAAAACTTTATAAATTTGACCTACCTGGAGGCTGCTGTTGGATGGGTCCCAGTAAGGGCAATGGGGAAAATACTACTTTAATGCCAATTCAGCTAAGAATGACCTATGCTTCCCTGGCTGATGGAATGGAGATAAGACATTGTCAACAACATGGGGTTGTTGTTGTTGTTAGTTGTGTAATCATGTCCGATCCATCGTGACACCATGGATAATGTTCCTTCAGGCCTTCCTGTCCTCTATCATCCCTTGGAATCCATTTAAGCTCACACCGACTGCTTCGGTGACTTCATCCAGCCACCTTATTCTCTGTCGTCTCTTTCTTCTTTTGCCCTCAATCTTTCCCAGTATTAGGCTCTTCTCCAGTGAGTCCTTCCTTCTCATTAGGTGGTCAAAGTATCTGAGTTTCATCTTCAGGATCTGGCCTTCCAAAGAGCAGTCACGGTTGACCTCCTTATGGCCTTTCTTATGGTCCAACTTACACAGCCCTACGTTGCAACTGGAAAAAACATAGCCTTGACCAGGGTTCCCCAAACTTGGCAACTTTAAAACTGGTGGACTTCAACTCCCAGAATTCTCTAGCCAGCTGGCTGGAGAATTCTGGGAGTTGAAGTCCACAAGTCTTAAAGTTGCCAAGTTTGAAGGCCTCTGGCCTTGCCTATGGGAACAGTTCAGCAAAAGGATGTTGCCAGATCATAGATATTCTAGGGTTAGTGCAAGAGGGGGGGGATGGCCATGCCTGAACAAGACTTTCAACAAAGACCTTGGATTTATCCCTTCTGCAACTACTTTGTTGTCCTTTCCTTTCTCAGATTTGTTTCCGCCCACAAAACATTAAATTCTTCCCCCTGGCCATTTCCTGGGCAGGATACTGATTGTAATGCATCTACTGCAATGGAGTATAAGAAAACCAGACCAAAGTAGCTCTGTAGTTGGGGAACCATGATTTGCAGGATGATGTTGTGGTCTTCCTCCCCAAGTCTCCCAGTGGATAGCAAGAGGTTGCTATCTCTCAAGTACTGAAACCCTGTGCGTTATTGGCTTCTGAAGGGTCCTTGGTGCTCTTTGAGCTTAGTTGTTTTCCTGAAGATGGTTCACTACCCAAACTAGGTAACATGATCATTGAGCACTGGTGATGTTACCTAGTTTGGGTAATGAAACATCTGCAGGAAAACAACCAAGGGTGAAATTCAGCAGGTTCTGACCGGTTCTGGAGAACCAGTAGCAAAAATTTGGAGTCGTTTGGAGAACCGGCAAATACCACCTCTGGCTGGCCCCAGAGTGGGGTGGGAATGGGGATTTGCAATATCCTTCCCCCTGGAGTGGGGTGGGAATGGAGATTTTGCAGTATCCTTCCCCTGTCACGTCAACAAGCCATGCCACACCCTCCAAGCCACACCCGCAGAACTGGTACTAAAAAAATTGAATTTCACCACTGAAAACAACCCAGCTCAGAGAGCACCAAGGACCCCCCATTTCAACCCTGAGCTTACAAATATCCTCTTCTATCGGGTGGCATAACTGGTTGAAGGGAGGATGTTAGTGGGTGTGTGGCTTTTGGAGAGGGTGAGTTGGAAATACTCTTATCAATTGTACCCAAGAATTCTGGCTTTCCAAAGTAGCAAATTGGACGGGTGGGGAGGGGGGGAGAACACCTTGTGACAGGCCCCTTAGACAGCTCACACTGGGATTGTAGAAGCCATTGTTAACAAGCTAAAGTGACATATCGTGTTGCAGGTTAAAGGGAGGAATATCAAATTAATGGTCAGAAATAAACCCGCTGCTTTTGTCTGGAAAGCTGTCATCCGACCCACCCAGCAATTTATTTTCAGAGAGGGCCCTTAAAAGAACAAAAAGCATTGGCTTGGCTCACATGCAATCCTTTGGATGGGTGGGGCCATTGTTGTCACTGAAGGGATAAGGAGCAGCTTTGTATCTTCAAGATCTGGTATCCCAGGGAGACTTAGATGCACATTCAAGGTGTTTTGCGAACCTATCTCTCCACCCCTTCCCTCTTGTTAAAATAAAGCCTTTAAGGTCAGATCAGCACCCTTAATTTTCCCAGTTATGTTGGGCTGTTCTAGCTGTGTTTGGTAGGTTTATTCATTCATCCATTCACTCAATTCGTATGGCCTCCCATCTCAACAAGTGACTGGGTGGTGAACAAAATTAAAAATAAGGTACAACAACTATAATAATGAAAAAAAATAAAGTGTATTTAGCTGAAACTAAATCATATACCCGTGATGGCGAACCTATGGCACACGTGCCATAGGTGGCACACGGAGCCATATCTGCTGGCGCACAAGCCATCAGCTCCAGCGCACATTCAAGTGCCAGCAAACTGATTTCTGGTTTTCTGAAGGGCTGGGGGAGGTCATTTTCACCCTACTCAGGCTTCAGGAAAGCCTCCAGAGTCTGAGGAGGGTGAAAATGGCCTCCCCTGGCCCCCCAGAGGCCCTCCGGAAGCCAGAAATGGATAGCTTCCAAACTTCCGGTAGGCTTGTTGGGTCTGTTAAGTATATCTCCTTTTGGGGACTAGAGTTGAGTAGCAGAAGTTAGCAAGGAATGTGTCACTGAATAGTCACACTATCAATCACAGCCGCCGAAGTTAAAACAATGATAACTTTACTTGTTTTAACAAAAATAAAATAGGATAAACATTCTCCAAAACAAGCGATAAGTAGTCTTGAATTATATACACAGTCTAGGATACAACACATTGGTTTACAGATGCTCAACTCACAATTCACCATGTAGACAGGTAACTAACATACAGAGTAGCCACCATCCAATATACAGTATTCAACTCCAATAACAAGCATGGAGAACATACAGGAACAACCAGGAACAAACAGTAGTAGTTCCTACTCCCTCTTATGGCTGATTAAAGCAACAGCATCCAATCACATCTCACTTGAGCATTTAAAGTGACAGATACATTATTTCAATCATATATATATATATATGCCTTAGTGAAATGGTCAGCTATATTGTGTTCAAACATACAATATTCCAATACAATTATTTTACTCTGAATACTCTGTCACACATTCAGATATCGCAAGTCCGTATGTTTAGTTCTGATTTTTACTGCAAGATTTGTAGCCAGCTGTATAGCTGCCTGGTTGTCCTCATGAACAATGATCGGCTCTATTTCAGTGATCCCCATATCTATTAACAATAGTTTATAACAAATTATGTCTGTACATAATAATGATAAACAGGAAAATTCAGCCTCCATTGTTGATAGGCTAAGGTGTTTTTGCCTTATAGACCTCCATCCACTTAGTGCTTTACCTAAAAACACAGCAATACCAGAAGTTGACTTCCATGTATTAACATCTGTGGCAAAACTTGCATCGGCATAGGCTGACAACCCAAAATCATTGGTAGGTTCTAGATACAACGCATAATGCATTGTGTGTTTCAAATATCTTAATATTCTTTTCACAGCTTGCCAGTGTCTTTCAGTTGGTTCTGCATTGAACCTGGCTAGCTGGTTCAGCTATATGATATACCAGGTCTCGACTAGTTGCTGAGATAGGACAAACTACCATTCAACGATTGATACAATCCTTTATCAAAACTAGGACTCTTTACATCAACATTGCCAAACTCCTGACTCATCGGGGTTTTTGATGGTTTACATAATTCCATCCTAAAATTCTTAAGTAACTAATTAATCTTCTCTGTTTGCAATATTTTAAATCCTCCCCTTGTTTTTACTATTCCCAATCCGAGATACTGCCGAATCTCTCCAAGATTTTTAATAGTAAATTGCTTCTGTAAAAGTGAAATGATTTTAATAGCCTCTTGTTCAGTTTTTGTTATTACGGCTATATTGTCAGTAAATAATAGTAATAATGAAACTATGCCATTGTTATCATTTTTAAACAAACAAGGATCAGCCATACCAGCCTTAAACTCTATTTTAGTCAATGCTTTAACTATACACTGATTCCACTCGAATCCTGATTGCTTCAAGCAATAAAGACTCTTTTTCAATCTCCAGCAATCAGTGGTTTCTTCGGTTTTCGTTTCTCGCCCTTCCCAGGCTCCGGAAGCTTTCCTGGAGCTTGGGGAGGGCAAAAGTGGCCTCCGCTGGCCCCCCAGGGAGGCAAACAGTGCAGCGCACATTGGGGAGAGCGGGCGGCGGGATTGTGCATGCATATGCATGTGGGGAGGCGCTTTGTATTATTGGTGCCAGCATACACATGCTCACATTTTGGGCCAACAACAAAAAGGTTAGGCATCACTGTCATATACCATAATCACCGATCTAACAAACAACAAACAAACAAACAACAAAACAAACAACAACAAACAACAAACAAACAACAAACAAACAACAAACAAACAACAAACAAACAACAAACAAACAACAAACAAACAACAAACAAACAACAAACAGACAGTTGTTTCAGCACATGTTGACACAGGACACTGCTACTTCATAATAGTGAGCTGGTGCCCAAATTGCCATCATGTGACCTTGAGGATACTGTGACAGCTGCAGTTATAAGTCTCCTTATTCAGAGCTATTCAATACTATTATATCTTCAAATGGTCACATTGTAGCAGACATAATGTACGGGGATTTAAAATTCCTATCAGTGCATGGAACAAGACAATTTGATGCAATCCAAAAAATCAGTATGAACTTTCAAAACTTATTAAATCCTCTGCGGAAAAGACTTGCATAGAATTTTTTAGCAGGATGTAGATAGACAATATACTGGATAAGTATGATGAGTCATGGCAGCTGAACTTCTTTTCTTTTTTGGTTTGAAATGTTTTGCTTCTTATCCAAGTACTGTAGCTTGGGTTATTTAAAACTATCTTCAGAATCATCTAGACTAGAGAAATACAGTAACTCTTACAGAACGTTCAAATCTTCAATGATGACATCAAAATGAAATCTGGATTTAATATGGGTGAGACAAAAATGACAAAATTGGACACTCAGGTGGAATGGAATTATAGAATGACACTAACATCAAAGTATTGACAGTGGAGGAAAGTTCTACATATTTGGGTGCTTTAGAAACAAATAATATTCTGCACTCTTAAGTAGAAAAGAAACCAGCATCAAATATGTACAAGTTTTAAAAACCAAAGCTGAATTGTGGTAATACAAGAAGAAAATTAGTGGGTGTGGTTTGTTGCAAACGAAGCAGACTATGGAGGATGAAATCAGAGGTCTAAATTATTACATAAAAGCAACCAAAGAGAGGAAGTCCCTATATTTTGAACATGACAGATTAAAAGGTGGAATTCAAAACGAAATAGCTGCAACATCAAAAAAATAATCCCTACCTCAACCCCACAGCTCTTGGCTGCCAGATAGGTGAAAAGGTGCCAGCCTATGCCGTAACAGCTCCCTGGGCAGGCAAAGGAAAAAAGATACTTAAATCGCTAATTATATCCCCACCACCACTGTTTCTTAAATATATCCTACAAGCTCAATAGTTCCCTGCATTATTTTACTTTTTATTCCACCTGTCAGTTAGTGTCACCCATTTTTTGCAACCATTGTCAATGATGGTAATCATATTTTTCAAGAGAATTTTTTTTAATTCTTCCCTTTTATCCTTGCACCTGGATCTTTTTTTCCAGTTGCTGAGGTGAAGGCATTTTAAAACTGTTGACTTGTCATTGCCTCGTTGAGATTTAATTTAACTTGATACTTCTTGCTTTGTTCCATTTCCATGTAAATCCATCTTTTAACAGTTGCTGTTATGCCACCCCAAAGCTGTCTTCGCTAAGAAATCACTTCCTTAAGTTTAATGCAAGGCCTACAAAAAAATTCACGCACACCCTCCCCACACACACATACCCTGCCCACATCCCTGCCTGCCGCCATCTTTTTATTTTCATTTTAGTTCTGGCAGTGAAAAGCCGACAGCTAGTCCAGCACCCTGATTCACTCAGAATTATTGCCTGACTAAAAGTACATCATGTTGAAAGCTTTCTGACAATTATACAGCAAGACAGGAGATTAAATTGTATTTGTCATCGAAGACAAGCATGCGGGAAAATGTCTTCTCATCCCCACACACACTTTCCAGCCTCGGGGAAGGGAGCGGATTGTGCCTGTAGTAACGTGAAGTGGTTCCCCTTCCAAGCCTTGAGAATAAAATAAATAAATCTGCTGATGACAATTGTAAACATATTTAGTAATTCAGACGAGGTCACGGTGCTCTTCGCAGGTGAAATCTGGGGAAAGGTCATGGAAACCTTCTCACGTTGTCGTTTTGCCCTTTTAAATGGCTTCGTCTTCAATAAATAATATGGATACATATAAGCGAGACAGCGGTGGCTCAGTGGCTACAACACTGAGCTAGTCGATTGGAAAGGTCTGCACAGAATCAGGGAAATGATCTGTTTTTATGGGCAACATAATATCACTACACTTTCACATGCTTTTAGGTGCGACCTAATGGTGGTGGGACATGGGGGCTCAGTGGCTAAGACGCTGAGCTTGTTGATTGCAAACGTTGGCAGTTCGGTGGTTTGAATCTCTAGCACTGTGTAACCGAGTGAGCTCCTGTTACTTGTCCCAGCTTCTGCCAACTTAGCAGTTGAAAAGCATATAAAAATGCAAGTAGAAAAATAGGTGGGAAGGTAACAATGTTCTGTATGCTTTTGGCATTTAGTCATGCCAGCCACATGACCACGAAGACATATTTGGACAGCGCTGGCTCTTCGGCTTTGAAACAGAGATGAGCACCACCCCCTAGAGTCGGGAACAACTAGCACATATGTGCGAGGGGAACCTTTACTTTTATATATATAAGGCTGTGTTCTAAATATACTTATAAGGTGCTGTCTTCCATCCAAACAGATACTTCTGGTTGGAGTGCCTGGTTGGTGAACAAAATTAAATGTATGGGTGTGGAACCTTCTTGGAACTGCTGAAAAACTTACAACATTTCCTTTCAGCAGTTCCAAAATGTTCCACACCCATTTGCACTACTCAGGTGACCCTGAGGGCACAGATAAACCTCTAAGTAACCTCAGTGACTCTCAGAAATAGTGCTAATGACCAGATGACTGCAAGGAATATAAATCCTTTCATTCCCCAACATTCAGTCAGAAGCTTCTTGGGTGAGAAGTGAAAAGTCTTCTAAGGAAAAACAAAACCCAGTTGCCTTTCCAAAAAGCACCTTTGGGATATGGATCAAATTCATTCTTATTGCATATATGTTGTAGTCCCCTCCCCAAGGTATACTAATCAGTTGGGATTTATCAGTAATAAAAGAAAAGCTCAATGACTGGACTACCTGGGGACAGAGGCAACAGTTGGGGTTGACCATGGGATAACAAATTTCAGGCCTGTATAGCTTTTGGATGGTCAAACCAAGGAACTGATAAATTGACCTTGAAGTTGAACCTGAATCAGCTGATTCAAGCTCAGCTTCAAAATCAAGGTCAATTCACCAGTGGTGAAGAGCCCCAAATGTATTATATCTGTTAAGAAATTTTGCTTTGAAAATCACATTAAATCCTCACAAGTAACAAGATTCTACATTGATGCCATGGAAGGTGACTTACTGTATAAATTGAGGAATGCTGAGTTGTCCATTATAAACACCCAAATATAAATATTACCAGTGATTTCTCAATCAAATGGGTAAAAGTTAGCCAATAATGCTATAACATTATGAAAAATGTTGCATTCTGCAAGTATAATATCAGGAACGAAGGTATGTTGCCAGTATGTCAACAAAGGGTCATTATTATTATTTTTTTTCAAAAAATCAGACACTTGGAATTTAAAATTCCTCCAATGAACTCTGTCTTGTCCACACATGTACGCATACAGGCATATATACATTGTTTGTGTTAATATATTTCCCCCATTGAATTCAAGTAAATCAAATGACAGAATAGACAAGAGAGCATGGTAAATAGCGTAGTCCAATATTTACACTCCCATTTTCTATCATTTTTGCAGCAATATCACAGAGGGGGATCTGGTGATTTCAGCACATCTTATGAGGAGCCAGAATGAGCAATCGTTTTCTGAAACAATGGCAGGATTCCTGAAAACTAGAAACCATTCAGTTAGTTTTGCAGCTGTTTTGCAGGTCCTTGCATGTCATTTGTATTCATACATTAACATTAAACAAAATCCAAATACATTCTGAGTTCATGCCCTGTGACACAGCTATTCTCTATTCCTGGAAAACCATCGTCTCAGGAGTTTCAAATCTTATGGAACAGACCAGTGGTGGATTTCCATTTTTTTTACTACCGGTTTGCTCATACATCCGCACGTGACACTTCTGCGCATGTGCAGAAGCATCTGGAAAGGTTGGCGGAGCTTCCCACCACTGCCACTACCGGTTTGTCTGATCCGGGCCGATCCAGGAGCAACCCACCTCTGGAACAGACACCCTCTTGAATTTATTATGTTGATACCTGATTCCCGCCCAGAGTTGTTTCAATACAAGATGGGTGGCAAATAAATTTAATAAATAAAATAAAATAAATTACATCTGCGCAGTGCCATGAAATTGGTTTTTAACAAACCATTTAAAAATAACAATCTTGTTTGAAAATAAAGTTTTGTTCATTATTGCCTACCATTTATTTTACTAGTCTAATACTATTATCATATTTTGGTGTTTATAAATTCTGGAAATGACCAGATTAGAACATCCTGGATGTAGCTGTAGCTTTCATAAAATGTATGAGGGACTTGCGTGAAGATGTATCCATCTGCAAATATACTAAAACTCCCAAAGGCTCCTTTTTCATGAAATAGCAAATGTAGTGGCATAAATTTGATTAAGTAATAATGGCCTTGACTTCAGTCCATATAGAACGGTTGTCTGGCTTAACAGAAGAGAAGATTGATAGCTTAGGGATGCACTATGAGTGAGTCTTTGGTGCTTTCCAAGCTTGGTTGTTTTCTTGCGGACATTTCGTTACCCAACTCACTAACATCATCAGTGCTGGAAGGGAGTAGGATTTGCTTTGTTTTTATACAAGTGATTTGCCCTGTCAGTGCTGGTGGGAGTGGTCTTGGTGCAGTGGTGGGTTTCAAATTTTTTTAGAACCTCTTCTATAGGTGTGGCCTACTTTGTGGGAGTGGCTTGCTGGCCATGTGACTGGGTGGGCGTGGCCAACTTTTAAAATGTGGTGAAACTCACTTAACAACGCTCTTGCTTAGCAACCAAAATGTTGGCTCAGAATCTAGTATTTGAAGCATGCAAGTCTTAAAGCTGTCAAATTACAAGACCCTTGCACCCCTAACCCTTTAGAAAAAAAACCCCAGGGGTGTTCAACTCCCAGAATTCCTCCTCTCGCTCTTCATCTTGATGATGTGCAGACGGGAGGGGGAGGGAGCTGGAACCAGTTCTAAACGACACTATAGATTTGTGGAACTGGCAGGAAACCACCCCTGTTTTGGTGGTTCCTTGTTTAGGCTGTGGTTTACTGTTTGACTTACAGGGCTTACTGTTGGCTTATTTTCCTGGAGAAGAGGATTGGGAAGTAGATAGAGAAATGCAAATACTTTCCACTTTTCCTTCCATCTCATCTTTGACACCCAGCAGGGCACAAATCCTTGAATGTCAGAGTCTTTTGGCATTTCCCATCCTCTCCCCCAAATCTGATCAGAAGCCTGACTGAATATCCAACTCCATAGAAAGCAGGGCAGCTATACCCGTGATGGCGAACCTATGGCACATGTGCTACAGGTGGACCGCAGAGCCCGCTCTGCGGGCACGCCAACCATCACCCCAGCCCAGCTCCCCCATGCATATCACCTCCTGCTGAACAGCAGGGCTTTGGGTCTCTCTGCCGTGCATGCATGGGGGCGGGGCGCATGCAGGGAATGTGCGTGTGCATGTGGGGGGGCGGCGATGTGCAGAGGTGCTCACATTGTATTTGGGGGGCCTTATACAGTGCCCCTGCACCTCATTTTGGCTTCCAGGTTGGTGCAGGAAGACTTCCAAGCCCAAAATGGGTTGTGGGTGAGGTGCGTGCCCCCCCGCCTCATTTTAGGCCTGGAAAGCCTCCTGCACCAACCTGGAAGCCAAAAATGGGTAGGGGGGGAAGGGTGGGCTGCATGCATGGAGGCGGGATACATGGGGGGTGTTGCACATGTATTGCATTATGGGTGTGGCCTGCGCAACCTGTTGCACATGCACACAAGAGCTTTCGGCACGCGACAACAAAATGGTTAGCCATCAAGGAACTATACCAATTGACATATCTTGGCCACTGTGAAAGGCTTCTTCAAGCTGGGTGAAAATTGAAGACCATACTATGAAATGCCACTCAACGGCTTCTTTTTAACCCCCCCCCCTTTGTAAATGGAGACATGGTTATCCTTCTGCAATCTGGTCTCTTTCCTCAGCCATGCTAAATGGCTTGCCAAAGGAAAGTGCGATAGATTTCCAGATAACACTTCATTGTACCGGAGCAGATGCTATATCGAATGCCCAGGATATGTGAAATGAAGCAAAGTTTACCCTGTCAGAGCCACTTAGTATTAATCATCTTTAAATGATGTGGCCATCAGATGGGTTCCTTGCAGCTAACAAGCTCATACAGGCAGGCTTGTTTGATGGCGGCCGAGTGAGACTATGTAAGCAACCTGCCTAACCTTCCTACGCCAGATCTTCTTTCTCGTACGTTTCCTCACCAGAGGTGTTGAAAACTCCTCCCTGCTCTGCAGCCAAGCGATGTTTCTCCTTTTTAAAAACGCTGCATCCATCAGGTTGACTTCATTCCCCTGCCACCTGCACGGCCCATCAGTAACTGGGTTCCTCTGGCCACCTGCATGAAAGTGGGGCAAATGACTGGGCCGACTCCGGGGGCACCCCATAAAATAACATTTCTTAGAGATGAGAAAGTGAGAAGAAGGAGAAGGAGAAAAGCTGTGACTGCGGCACTGTGACTAATACTGGAATTGAGCAAAAAGACGGATCTTATTTCAGGAGGGGGAACAGTTAGCTACTAAAGCTCTTGGTGAATGATTTCAGGAAGGGTATATATGTTTTTCTTATTTCCTCTCCCCCCACCCCAGAGTTGGATCTCTAGCCTGGTCTTGAGTAGGGCCAGGAAAATATACAGCAAACTCTCTCTCTTTTGCTCTGTGTTCCCCACAGACTCTCTCTCTCTCAAGAGGACAAAGCTATCCTAAGACACATTTTTTTCCAATTCAGGAGAGCCCAGAGACCGCATAGCTGCCCAGTTGATGATACTCGTGAGTCCTTTCATCATATAGCCAGGATTTGATTTGCTCATGACAGTTTCTACATCCATAGCAAGACCACAGCACCCCTTTGACTTTTCTTCTTCTAAAATCAGGAAGAGATTTAATGTTTTAGTCTCCGCCACTTTTATAATCATGTTCAGAACTCAGAACTTTACCTTGAAGTAACTTGGCATAAAAATAATAATAATAATAATAATAATAATAATAATAATAATAATACACGTTCGTCATCCTTAAGGCATCACACTGCAGGCTCCATCAGTGTGGCAGTGGTGGGTTTCAAATTTTTTTAGAACCTCTTCTGTAGGTGTGGTCTGCTTTGTGGGAGTGGTTTGCCAGCCATGTGAGTGGGTGGGAGTGGCTTGGCAGTTATGTGACTGGGTGGGCGTGACCAACTTGTAAAATGTGGTGAAACTCACTTAACAACGCTCTTGCTTAGCAACCAAAATGTTGGCTCAGAAACTCTAGCATTTGAAGCACGCATGTCTTAAAGCTGTCAAATTACAAGATCCTTGCATCCCTAACTCTTTAGAAAAAAACAACTCTGGGGTGTTCAAACTTGACAGCTTTAAGACTTGTGGACTTCAACCCCCAGAATTCCTCCTCCTGCTCTTCATCTTGATGATGTGCGGATGGACAGGGGGAGGGAGCTGGAACCGGTTCTAAATGGTACTGTAGATTTGTGGAACCTCTTCTATAGAAGAGGTTAGAACTGGCAGGAACCCACCCCTGCTTTATGGGCATATGTGAGATGTCATGATTCATGTATGAAAGGGATAGGGCTTGTATCATAAGGATGCAATGAGCGGCTTTCATTATTCTGCCCACAGCCTCTCTGGAGATGTCCTTTGGGATTTGCAGGAGCATGAACAAATGCCTACCTGCAACTCGGGATCATATAGTGCAGGGATGGCTAACCTTTTTGACCTCGCGTGCCAAATGTGCATGCATGCGCATGACAGCATATGTGCGCATGCCCACACCCATAATACAATGCACACACAACCCCCTGAGTGCTGCCCCCATCAACCCCCATGCCCTCTTTTGAGCCTAGCAGGTCTCACTGAAGTCTCCTGGGACCAAAAACAGGGTGCAGGCCGGGGGAGCCGCAGGGGGGGCGCCGCTGCCCCACCACGCTCCCTCACCACCACCTGTACATGCATAGGCTGTTACAGGTGTTATGTTGGCGTATGCAGCTTTATTCCTCTCTAGCATTCATCTTCATTGTTCAATGATGCATTTCCTGTCTCTCTAGGATTTATTTCTATCTGCTGCTTTGAGACACTTCCTGTTTCTGTTGGATGTATATAGTTAGATTCCTGATGCCTTGTATAGTGTTTTATCTGCATTTTGACTAAACAACCTGTGCTACAGAGACCTGAAAATCAGCTGGCCGGCGGGAAGCACACGGGCGTGCGCAGTGGAGTTCAGCTGCGGGCAACAGCTCACGTGCCAGCAGAGAGGCCTCCATATGCCACCTGTGGCACACATGCCATAAGTTCGCCATCACTGTTAAAGAGAAGCTTACGTTGCCCTTATATGGTCCTGGAGACAGATTTGGCTGCTTTGATAAGTTACAGTCAAAGCTTCATTCATGCTCCTGTGTACACAAAATCACTTTTCTGACATGAACCAAAGCCCTAGTTTTATTAATGTTTGCCTTCTAGCATTTAAATTATTAGTTCATGTTCTGCACTCTGGAGTGACAAAAAAACCAGCCTTGATCTATTTTTGGAGGGTGTAACATTCATTGAGGGATTTCACTAGTGCTATTTTAAATCTTTTTCACAAAACTGAATATACCCAAATCATTCTTTCTGTCTTTATAGGACTCTATAGTTCATAGTCTCTCATGATTGCCACTATCTTTCTTTGAAGATATTCCAGATTCTCTAAACCAGGACAGTCAAACTCCCGGCCCACAGGCCAGGTGCATCACGCGTTGGCCACGCCCATGCCCTGTTAGCGAAGAGGAAAAAAGTCCGGATATGTCACATGATGTCACCATGATGATGTGAGCTTGACACCCCTGCTCTAAACCCTTTTCAAAGTGTCAGGCCCCAAATTATACACAGTAGAACCTTGGTCACGACCATAATTTATTCCATAACTTTGGTCATAATCTAATTTGGTTGTGACCTGAACCTAATTTTGGAAATTTGTCGCTTACAAAAAAAAAGGGCGCAGAAGGGGCAATCAGCCACCAAAAACTTTTTTGTGTGAATTATTTGGTCGGAAACCGATTTGGTCATGGTCAGAAGCGTTCATGACCAGAGGTTCTACTGTACTGTCTTTGAGATGTTGGAGACCCAGATCCATAAGTGTTGACTTTGTCCATTGTATGTCCTATGGACCACTAATGACATTGACAGAGTGAAATTACTACACAAGGGTTTCATATCCAAACATAGAAAGGAGAGGATCAAATGAACCTTGAAGACCACCCACTTCTCAATGTCTTTGCTTTCTTCTGATCAGAAGACTGCAGTGGTGGGTTCCAGATCCGGTTCCAACCGGTACAGTTGGAACAGGCCTGGCGTCGCCCACATGGATGCATGTGGTACGCACACGCAGGCACACAGCGTGTGCATGCATTGTAGCTGCATACGTCGCTTCTGCAAGCCTCCGCAACGCTCCAGCTGCTTGGTGCAGCATCGCGCAGGCACTGTACGCACCATGTGCGTGCATGGATCGCCGAAAGCTTTGAAACACAACAAGGAGCTCAGGCGGGTGGGTGGGCCCTCCGAAAACCATACCGGAATGGTATGCCATGCTCTGGGCAGGTTCCGGTACACCCGTACCAGGGCGTACCACCTGCAACCCACCACTGGAAGACTGATACTTGTAGATATTCCTCTTCTGTATTTCCTGCACACTTCCCCCTTCTCCTTTCTCCCACAATGGGGAGAAAAGCTTAGTGGCGCCTTCTTTCTATCAGAGCATGTAACAATATGTAACAAATAAAGTTTATTATAGTATGATCACATTGTTGAGGCTCAGCAACCAGCCTGCATTACGACTATTTGTAATATCCCACAGTTTTGTGGCTGCAATTTATGTTTTTTTGCTAGAAATTGCTTTTACTTTTGGTTTTCAGCAAAAACACTCTTGTGGACAATGGATTCGCTTAACGATTGCAGATTGCACTTAATAAACACCACAAAAAATATCCTAAAATTGGGTCTATCATGGCATGCATAACAATTGGTACAATTTACAACTGTAATTCTGGGCTCAATTGCAATCATAAGTCAAGACTGCCTTGTCCTCTTGGATTTTTAAATGTCTATCTCTGGCTAGTCTTAATGTATTCATATGCTTGTTTGTTTATTTCAACTATTATATACTGCTAGATTCCAAAATCATCAACCAACCATTGATAACTTTACCCATAAAATCTTCTCTTAAAAGCTCAAGGTAATGATGAAAACACCAATCATCTCCCATAAAAGAGCACCGAGCTTCTAGAATGAAATCCCATCTCTTGCTTGGCTTACATCTTTTACTCCAGCAACACGTCAGCTAGAATACTTAAAGATGTGCAAATTGTTGGTTGTTTTCCCACTCAGCAGGTGACATGGAGTAGGAGGAGAAAGGAAACTGGAGAATCCATCAGTTGCTACCCTGAAATGGTCCTACACTAAATCTGTAAGTGCAGACCATTCAGTGGTCTCAGTGCTGAAGCTCATTAAAGCTTGGCCATGGAGGCATTGCAATCATGTCAACACATTGACTCAAGGCCTGGAGGATGTTAATGTAGCTCTGAAGAACTGCAAACAGCAGAGGGTCCCACTCAGGGTTGAATTTTCAAACCTTTGATGGAATGCTATAAAAGTGTATTTGCTTAGGTAAAGGTTCCCCTCGCACATATGTGCTAGTTGTTCCCGACTCTAGGGGGCCCTGCTCATCTCCATTTCTAAGCCGAAGAGCCAGCACTGTCTGAAGATGTCCCTGGGGTCACGTGGCCGACATGACAAATATGCCAAAGGAACACATAACACTGTTATCTTCTCACCAAAGGTGGTTCCTATTTTTCTACTTGCATTTTTACATGCTTTCGAACTGCTAGGTCGGCAGAAGCTGGGACAAGTATCAGGAGCTCACTCCGTTACGTGGCGCTAGGGATTCAAACCACTGAACTGCCAATCTTTCTGATCAACAAGCTCAGCGTCTTAGCCACTGAGTACCATGTCCCCTAAGCAGATACCGCATATCTGCTTAGCATGCAGTAACTCTCAGGTTCAATGTGTGGCCTTTCTAGGTAGCGTTTGGAAAGATTCTTGCATGGAACTCTGGAGCCATTTGGAGCCAATGCCAGAGAGGTAGCTGTGAGCCCATAGCAGCAGATCATGTCACCAAGGGTATCCACAAAGGAAGACAAGAAGAAGCACACGAGCAGATGACGATGGCAACACCATCATAGAAATCCTGTGACTTATAACACATATGTTTAGTGGTTGCAGCTGCATGGTGATGTCTCTGCTCGTGTTATCACTTGGGTGTCCCTGTGGTTTTGGTGGGCGCTGTACCCATATCATGCTCCATTTGCAACCCAGACATGGTCCATCTAATTGAGGTTAACAGACAAATGTTTCCAATTGGAGAAAGGCAATTTGTTATCTCTATTGTGGGGAAGTGTGACGAAGGATTGCTTGGAATTCTATCTAGGCTCCTTACATGGGGATTTCTAGCTTTGCAAATCCTGTTGCATTTTGGCTCAGTTGACTCCAAATCTTTCTCCACAGACACAGTTTGTCTTGGTAATGACAGAAGCCTAAAGGGAGGCAATTATTTGAGAAGTCAAAATTATCCACACAGTCTTACCATCATATGATCGTTCTCTTTCTTTGTGACAAGGCATGAAATCTCATTTTCTCTGACCATAATCCAATGTATCTAATCTGTTTCTTATTTTTCATGATTTACACAGGGCCTTAATTACAGTTGGTCTCTAGAGCCACAGGGGGGAAAAGACATTAAACAGGTGTCTAATTATTTCATAGCACCGATCAGGGTTCCCCATGTAACTTCACACCCACGTATCAATCTAGCTGATTAAGGTTTTTTTTTATAAAAAAACAATCTTCCCAGAAAAATGACACTCAGCCTGGAATGTACTATATGTTGAACTCCCATAACTATTTTGCTACTGGTTTCAGGAATTCTTTAAAGATTCTATTAAAATAAATTTTAAAACACGTTTTTTTATTTAAAAAATCCGCATTTGAGAAAATGTTCACGGCAGATATATTGACACTTTAGTAACAGTGATTCTGAATGATTTATTAACGTGAGAAAATCAATATTCATTAAAACATAATGCCTCCTGCAAATTGTTGCATGTACAGCTGCATTCCTTTAATTCATGAACAGTTCTTGACATGTTGCAGGGAGATAGATCATTCCCAAACGATCTGCTTGATAGGCAGATGATTATCGAAAACTAGGACTACCAGATCCAGGTTGAAAATGCCAGACGACCACCAGCTGGCACCAGAGTTTGATTATTCTGTACCTCTCTGCTGCCATCTGGTGGCTATTCCATTTTTTTCAAAACCAATTCACCTTGAATCCTGGTCCCATCCAAGTTGTTTGCTTGGCAAGAATTGCTGGCATTATCTTATAATCTCTTATCTCCAGGACAGTGATGGCGAACCTATGGCATGCGTGCCACAGGTGGCACATGGAGCCCTCTTTGCAGGCATGCAAGCAAGCTGTCTTCCAGCTCAGCTCCACCATGCACATGTGCGTGCCTCCTGCCAGCCAGCTGATTTTTTGGATCACTGCTGTGCATATGGAAGGCATGAGGGGGTGGGAGTGTGGGGGAGTGGTGCCCTCCCCATCCCATTTTTTTTGTTTCAGGAGGCTTCAGGGAAGCCTGCTAAGCCCAAAACAGGGCATGGGGTGGTCATGCACATGTGTGGGATTGAACAGAGGGTCGTACACATGTGCAGGTCGAGTGGCAGTGCAGGGGGGTGTATGCACAGGAGGCGGGATGCATTGCATTTTGGCTGTGGGCACGCACACATGTGCTGTCACGCACATGCACGTGATTTCGGCATGCAAGGAGAAAAAGGTTTGCCATCACTGGTCTAGGATTTCTAGAGGCCTCCCAGTTTTCACCAGGTTTGATCCCGCTGAACTTTTTCCAGGACCAGCCAAAATCATAAGCAGCCACCTACTTATAAAGAAGGACACAGCCACCAAAGGATTGAGCCAAGAATCTCCTCAGGTGCTTTGATGCTTTCATCAAAACACAGAAAGCAGTGTTGTGGTGTTGCAACACACATTCTTCTCTTTTTATATGCATGTGCAATGTCACAAAGTATGTGCAAAAGGGGCAAGGCTTGCATGCCAACGGTGTGATGCTGCTTTCTTCATTCTGTCTCCCCATGCTTCCTTGTAGCAAGACCACTGGCTCCAGCTATTGCCGATTACTATATTTTAAGGGTACTTCTTTTATTATGTCTATTTCAGAATTCCAAAGCACCTGTCATAGCTTCCTGGGTGGTAAGAGCCACGGTGGCGCAGTGGTTAGAGTGCAGTACTGCAGGCTACATCTGCTGCCTGCCGGCTGCCTGCAATTTGGCAGTTCAAATCTCACCAGGCTCAAGGTTGATTCAGCCTGGATCCAAATTGTTGGGGGCAATATGCTGACTCTGCCTTACAATTATATTTGAAATCTAAATTTCCCTACATTCTAGTTTTTTAAAAGTGTATGATGTTCATTCATTGCTAGCATTAGTTTAGACCAGTGGTTCCCAAACTTTTTCAGTTCACCAACCCCTTGGTGCTACAAACTGATCCTCAGTGCCCCCCACCCAGTGGTGTAATTCAATTTTTTTACCACCGGTTCGGTGGGTATGGCTTGGTGGGCATGGCTGGGGGGGGGGGTCATGTGACTGGGCGGTTTGCACGACGGAAGGAAGATAGTAACAGAAAAATTCAAAACTGTAACAATTAATTGCACATTTATTCAAAATCCAATTTAAAAACCTTTTTAATTAACTTTAATTCAACAAAATTGTTGAACATGATCCAGTGATACCAGTTTCCCAATGTCTGGTTTTAAGTCACTTAGCAGGTGTCTTAAATCACCACGTTCAGTAATCTGGAGTCAATTTCTTTGCTTGGAGAGAAGTTGGATGACCATACTGAAGCCACGTTCCACCAAATATGATGTTGGAAATGCAACAAGGAGCTTCTTAACCACTGTCCATAGTGCAGGATAGCGATCAGAAATTTCTTTCTGTAACCAAAACTTTTGGTACGATTTCTTAAACTTTGGCTTCAGCTCAATGTTATTTTGCAGCTCTATGAGTTGTTCCTCCACTACCCCATCTTCCTCAGTATCTGAAAATGGATTTATCACCCAATCTGGAATTTCCATCAAAAAAAGACCCTGATATCACTCAGACATCTAAGTCTTAGAATGCCAGAGAAACAACTTTAGCTGGATAGTCACATCCCTGCAATAACATCATTGCAATTTTCAGTTTCATTAATTTCCACAATATCAATACTAGCTTTGCTACTAACCCCTTCCAAACCATCTGCATAGTCTTTAAGATTTGGTGGTCTAAATATCAAAAACGGTTGACTCACATCACACATCTAAGCAAAACTGAAGTACAATCTATTTTTCCTTTTTTTTAAAAAAAATCTCAATTTTAAGATTTGTATTACTGTTTTCATCTAGTCCCCATCCAGAAATGGCAATAAACTCTGGTGTCATTTTTTTAAGCAACCATGGACAGATAATTGCTCATACTTGCCTTAATATTATTGGCCAAGTTTTTTATTGGCTATGCTAACCAAGAAGTGCTCTGGTCATTTTTAACGCTGCTGCAAAATTTATGTGTGCACATATCCACACATACAAAGGCATACAATATATTTTTTTTTTATTGAGCATTTATAGGCCGCCCTTTTCCCTGAGGGGACTCAGGGCGGCTTACAATCACAAAGGAAGGGAGTGTAGGACAGTGCAAAAAGAAATGTGAACAAAAATAAATTAAACAATAAAACTCAACATTCACTCAACATTTGGGAGGGGCGAAAATAGGCTTAGCCCCAGACCTGACGGGCTAGCCAGTTCTTGAGGGCTGTGCGGAAGGCCTGGACGGTGGTGAGGGTACGAATCTCCACGGGGAGATTGTTCCATAGTGTCGGAGCCACAACAGAGAAGGCTCTCCTCCGGGTAGTCGCCAGTCGGCACTGACTGGCGGATGGAATACGGAGGAGGCCAACTCTGTGCGATCTGATGGGACGCAGGGAGGTAATTGGCAGAAGGCGGTCTCTCAAATAGCCAGATCCACAACCATGGAGCGCTTTATAGGTGGTGAGTAGGACCTTGAAGTGCACCCGGAGATCGACAGGTAGCCAGTGCAGCTCACGGAGGATCGGTGTTATGTGGGCGAACCGTGGTGCGCCCACGATCACTCGCGCGGCCGCATTCTGGACTAGCTGAAGTCTCCGGATGCTCTTCAAGGGCAGCCCCATGTAGAGCACATTACCGTATTCCAGCCTGGAGATCACAAGGGCTCGAGTGACTGTTGTGAGGGCCTCCCGATTCAGGTAGGGCCGCAACTGGCGCACCAGGCGAACCTGGGCAAATGCCCCCCTGGTCACAGCTGAGAGATGATGGTCAAAAGTCAGCTGTGGGTCCAGGAGGACTCCCAAGTTGCGGGCCCTTTCTGAGGGGTGTAAGTTTTGTCCCCCCAGCCTGAGCGATGGTATATCGGTCAAATTTTTGGGAGGAAAACACAACAGCCACTCGGTCTTGTCTGGGTTGAGTATCAGCTTGTTTGCTCTCATCCAGTCTTTAACGGCCTCTAGACCCCGGTTCATCACGTCCACCGCTTCATTGAGTTGGCACGGGGCGGACAGATACAACTGTGTATCGTCTGCATATTGGTGGTATTTTATCCCGTGCCTCCGGATGATCTCGCCCAGCGGTTTCATGTAAATGTTAAATAGTAGGGGGGATAGGACCGACCCCTGCGGCACCCCATAAGTTAGGGGCCTCAGGGACGATCTCTGCCCCCCCACCAGCACCGACTGCGACCTGTCCGAGAGATAGGAGGAGAACCACTGCAAAACAGTGCCGCCCACCCCTATCTCCCGCAGTCGTCGCAGAAGGATACCATGGTCGATGGTATCGAAAGCCGCTGAGAGGTCCAGGAGAACTAGGATGGAAGCATGGCCTCCATCCCTAGCTCTCCAGAGATCATCGGTCAATGCGACCAAAGCGGTTTCTGTGCTGTAAGCCAGACTGGAAGGGGTCAAGATAGTTAGCTTCCTCCAAGGTACGCTGAAGCTGGAGAGCCACCACCTTCTCAACAACCTTCCCTACAAAGGGAAGGTTGGAGACTGGACAATAGTTATTAAGAACAGCTGGATCCAAGGACGGTTTCTTCAGGAGGGGTCTTACCACCGCTGTCTTAAGCGCGGTGGGAAAGTACCCCTCCCGAAGAGAGGCGGTAACAACCGCCTGGATCCAGCCTCGTGTCACCTCACTGCTGTTGGCAACCAGCCAGGAGGGACACGGGTCCAGTACGCAGGTGGAGGTGCTCACAGCTCGCATAGCCTTGTCCACATCCCCAGAGGCAACTTCCTGAAACTCAACCCAGAGATGGTTTGCCAAGTCTTCTCCTTGTGTCTCGGCTGGATCTACTGGGGTGGAGTCCAGGTCCGCTCGAAACTGGGCAACTTTGTCCGCCAAGAACTGGACATACTCCTCAGCCTTACCCTGTAGGGAGTCCCCTGTCTCCCTCCTATTTAGGAGGGAGCGGGTTATCCTAAACAGGGCGGCTGGGCGGGACTCGGCGGACGCTACCAAGGAGGCAATGTATGTTCTTTTTGCTGTTCTTAAAGTCCGAATATACTCCTTGGTGCATGCTGTTAAAAGTGCCCGTTTCGACTCAGACCTATCGGACCTCCACGAGTGCTCTAGGCGTCTCCTCCGGCGCTTTACCTCCCGGAGCTCCTCGGTGAACCAAGGAGGCCTCTGGGGGCCGCTGACCCGGAGGGGCCGTAGCGGCGCAATCCGGTCCAGAGACTCCGAAGCTGCCGAGTGCCAGGCAGCGACGAGGGTCTCCGCCGAACTGCGGGCGAGGGTATCAGGAATAACCCCAAGCTCCGTCTGGAACCTAACAGGATCCATCAGTCGCTTGGGGCGGAACCAGCTAGTCGGTCCCTCCTCCCTACAGTGGGGGTTTGGCCTCCGGAAGTCTAGCCTCAGTAGGTAGTGGTCTGACCACGACAGGGGTATGATATCATTACCCCTCAGACCAAGATCGTAACTCCACTGCTCCGAGAGGAATACGAGGTCGAGCGTGTGACCCGCTGAGTGAGTTGGGCCTCGGATTACTTGAGTCAAGCCCATGGCTGTCATGGAAGCCATGAACTCCTGCGCTCCATCAGAGTGTTCACCGAGCGAAGGCAAGTTGAAGTCCCCCAGAACTATAAGTCTAGGGAACTCAACTGCTAGCTCGGCTACTGACTCGAGGAGCGAGGGGAGAGCTGCTGCAACGCAGTTGGGAGGCAGGTACGTAAGCAGCAGACCCACTTGACCCTTGAGGTCCAGCTTCACCAGCAGGGACTCACACCCGACAAGCTCCGGAGCAGGGACCCTACGAGGTACTAAAGACTCCCGGACTACAATAGCCACACCGCCACCCCTTCTCTGGGCTCTCGGCTGGTGTAGCACCTGAAATCCGGCTGGGCACATCTCAACGAGGGGGACTCCTCCCTCCGTGCCCAGCCATGTTTCAGTGATACATGCCAGGTCTGCGCCCTCATCAGTTATCAAGTCCCGGATGAGGGGGGCCTTATGAACGACAGACCTGGCATTTAGCGACAGCAGCCTGAGACCAGGGTCCTGAGCACCCGCGCCATCTGACCTTGGAGTGGGACTCCTAGGGCCGGAAGGAGGGATCTCTATGACACAGCGAGCCCTCCTTCCCCGGTAATGGCCAGCCCTAAAGTCCCCGCCGTATCTGCCTCTCCCTGTTATGACCGCAATGCTCCGACCCTCTCCCGTGGACGTAGTCCCCCCAACCACCCCAATGGCCCCCACTTTCCCCGGCAGGTCCTCCGAATCAGACATACTCATTCACTCACCCAAGCAGTCCCCACATAAAAGTTAAAACATATAAATACAATGGTAACAAATAGTAAAAGTGGGACATTCACTCAATCACATACAATCTCATGCACTCATCATACCAATTTAAAATTGCGCAAGAGAGGGGAAACTTAATATTTTTTTGAAACTTCTCCTCTGTAGAGTCCAGCAACAGGGGGCAAGCCCCAGAGTTTAAAAGTTTGAAATAGTTAGAGGATTAATGTCAGTTGGGAGAAGGTGCCAAGCAGGCCCCCTGCCCATGTCTTATTCATCCCCTGCCTTCTTCTTTCTGCAAAGTTCAAGTGCAGGATGGTATACAGGGAAATGGCTGGGAGTCTCAGCAAGGCCAGAGGTGGATTCAAATATCCCAGCTTATTCCAAAATGTTGGTCTTAAGAGTAAAGGTGGGGGTAAAGCCGGTTGGAAGGCAAGGACAGTCAGGCGTCTAAAATGGGGGCTCCTAAAGCAGGCACGGATAGCAGCGGCAACAGCAACATGAGCCAAAAAACAGGCCATGATAGTCAGAAGCTCAAAGGGTGAGATGGAAGGGGGGGTGCGTTTGGGTCGGCAGCAATAACAGCAACGAGCCTAACCTTTCGACCCACGGCGTCTCAGGAACAAGCTCACCAACCACCCTGAGGACAGCTCACCCAGCGTCTCAGCAACATGAATAAAATAGGACCGTAACAATCTGGGTCCAAAGCTGAGCGCTGTATCCACGATGGAGGGTGGAAAAAGGGGGGGTGTCCAGTTCAAAGGCCCAGCGGCACCACGCAAAAACAAAGGCAGGACCGCGGCAGGCTAACACAAACTAATACAGCGCTGGGACTGCCATCCGCTAGAAACCGCCGTCCCCAGAAGGAGGGAGGGGAGGCTTCACGTTCCAGCGGCTCCGTTGTTTCTCACAAGAAGGCAAGCTGCGGCGGTCCGTCAGCTGGAAGCCGCCGCCCACGCCGTCTGTAGGGGGGGGAGTTCGCCTGCAGGCTTCTCAGCACCGCCCGATACCGCGTCGCCCAAAGCCGTCCGGACAGCGTTTTTCCAGGTGCTCGTTTTTCCAGCACCCTCTCAGGATCCTCCTACCCAGGCTTCGCCCTTCAGTAGTCTGGCTACAGAAGAGGGTCGATTTTTTTTCCCCCGAGGTTTCCTTTCTCCTCAAACCCCGAGCGAAATATTTCCTAATAGCCCTAATATAATCTTATCTCCTTCAGATTGCCAATTATTTTGCATGACACAGACATTCTGCCTTTAAATGCTTACGTGGTTTCAATGGCTAAACTTCTGCTCGCCGAACCAACTATTCAAAACCAGTAATTCCGCAAGGAGAGAGGATGGGAATGGGGATATTTCAAAAACGAAACACATATCCTAAAAGAAAATCCACCCGCAACCAGCATTGAGTGGAGCTTTTATAAGCTTTAGAATAAATGAGCTGAAAGGGATCTTGGAGGTCTTCAGGTCCAGCCCGCTGCTCAAACAGGAGAACCTATATCAGAGGTCTTCAAACTTGGCAACTTTAAGACTTGTGGATTTCAACTCCCAGAATTCTCCAGACAGCTATGGACTTCAACTCCCAGCTACGCTGGCTGGAGAATTGTGGGAGTTGAAGTCCACAAGTCTTAAAGTTGCCAAGTTTGGGGACTCCTGACCTATACTATAATAGTATATACATATAGTATACTATACCTATATCAAAGAAAGCTCCCGTGAGTTTAACAACACACGTATTTCCAAGGCTAGAAACGGAAGATTGCAATGCGAGCTCTCTCCTGCTGGTAATCCAAACCGCTCTAACCAAAATCCACACCACCAAAAGAGAGCGACCGCACTTCTGCTCATCACCCTCTCCCCCCCCAGTTACTTTTACCCAGCAGTGTCTCCCTGCAAAGGAAAGGGATGGCATGAAATATGTGACCATTTTTTTAAACCAGTGGCAAAGAGCTCTCTCACAAGCTCAACTAGAATTCGATTGGTGTGGTTTTTTCCCCCAACAACACCGTGTACAATCTCCCTGGCCACTGACCATTTAAAAAAAAAAACCTTTTCACAAGCCAAGCCGGTTGGTTAAGACGCCGGCAGTGTTGGGGGGCAACTATTCCCAGGTTTGTTTGGGTAATTTCGTCCTTCTGCCCGCTCTGATGGGCTTTAAACGGTCCATCTTCTGCTCAGCAAGTTTCTCCTTTCCATCTGAGGATTAGCTAAGGGGAAGCTACCAACCTAGGGACGATGCCCTCTGCAGCCAACACAATACACAATATTTATTCCTTGCCCTTTTTAGCGCCCCCCCTGCCACCCCCCCCTGATGCCCCCCTTGCCTCTAAGCGCCCCCTGCCACCCCCCCTTGCCTCTTAGCGCCCCCTGCCCTGAAATGAGTGGATTTCAACTCCCAGCATGGCTGGCTGGGGAATTCTGAGAGTTGAAATCCATACATCTAAGAGCCCCCAAAGTTGAGAAAGAATGTTTTAGACATTATAAAGTATAGTACAGGTAGTCCTCAACTTACGGCCGCAACTGAGCCCATTTATGTTCCTAAGTGAGAAATTTATTTTGTGAGTTTTGCGACTTTTCTCACCACATTTGTTAAGTGAATCACTGCAGTTCTTAAATTAGTCACACAGTTGTTAAGTGAATCTGGTTTCCCTCATTGACTTTTCTTATCAGAAGTCTCCAAAAGGGAAACACACAGGATTCTGGGACATTGCAACAATCATCAAGGTTGTCATGCATCCCAATGTACATCACGTGACCATGGGGAGGGCTGCAACAGACATAACTGTGAAAAATGGTCACAAGTCCCCTTTTTCAGTGCCCTTGTAATTTCAGACAGTCACTAAATGAATTGTTGTAAATCGAGGACTTCCTTGTTTTGTGGTATAACTTAAGGAAATATAGAAAGGGCCAGTAGGTGGAATGAGCTATATGAGAACTAATGTGGTGGAGGAGTTAAGGTAGCGAAGCAGGAGTGATGAGGCCTCAGTTCTAGTCTATCCTCAGTCAGGGAAGCTCATTTGGTGACTTCAAATTGTTGTTGTTGTTAATTGTGAAGTCGTGCCCGACCCATCGCAACCCCATGGACAACACTCCTCCAGGGCCTTCCTGTCCTCTACCATCCTCTGGAGTCCATTTAAGCTCAGGCTGACTGCTTCTGTGACTCCATCTAGCCACCTCCTTCTCTGCCGTCCCCTTCTTCTTCTTTTGCCCTCCATCGTTCCCAGCATGAGGCTCTTCTCCAGGGAGTCCTTCTTCCTTCCCATCAGGTGGCCAAAGTCTTTGAGTTTCCTCTTCAGGATCTGGCCTTCTAAAGAGCAGCCAGGGTTGATCTCCTCTAGGACTGGCCGGTTTGATTGCCTTGCAGTCCAAGGGACTTGCAGGAGTCTTCTCCAAATTAGTTACTTTCTCTTAATTCAATCTACCAGAAATTGTTGTAATTGCACAGCAAAAATGGGAAGAGAAAGTGCTATATATATGCCTTGAGTTAATTTGAATGAAAAGCGGGATATTAATCTAGTAAAAATCTAACATTTAACAATAAAAACCAAGAATGCCCACCAAATAAATGTAGCCTCATGGGCGTGCCCTGCGTGCATGCTTGATATGCACTATATGCGCATGCACAGTACTGGAAAAAAGGCTTCTGTGCATGTGCAGTAGCAAAAAACAAGATGGCGCCGTCATAGGTGATGTGGCAGGCCGAGTTACTAACTACTCGGCCAAACCGGTCTGAACCGGTCTGAACCCACCTCTGCTCTTTTGTCCATGATAGCTAGATCATCTCGAGGCTGAGAGTATTATTATTATTAATAAGAAAGTTAGTTTTCTTTTTATTTTATTTCCTCATTAATGCAGATCTTTCTCATCCAAAGGCTTTGTTGTTCCAAAGTAATAGGAGAAGGCTTGTTAAAGCTTTTTCAATCCAGTGAGCAATGTCTTGCTGAGTGTTAAAACACTTTCCATGAACCATTAAGCTACAATTCAGAGTTATTTTATCTCTAAAGTCAATGCTAAAAGGGGGGGTGATATCCTCGTGGAAAGGGGGGGGGTGAATGACAGCTTTTTGACAGAGGATTACTGGAGCTGGAAAGAGAAAACAGAGTTCATGGTTCCAATTTCCCTTTCAGTCTCCTGAAAGAAAGCAATCAGTGGTTAAAAAACTAGAGATGGTTTTCCCTCACCTCCTCATTCCTTTTTCCTTGGGGCTGCATTACCCCAAGAATATATCTCTCTTATATATATATATATATTTAATTAAAAGACTTACAGCAGGGGTGGGGAAGCATGACCATTTTAGACTTATGGACTTCAACTCCCAGAATTCCTGAGCCAGTCATGGCTCAGGAATTCTGGGAGTTGAAGTCCACAAATCATAAAAGCACCATGGATTACCACTTCTGCCTATGGAGATTCTCAATCACCCAGGTCAGGGTTGTCCCAAATGGACTTTCTGATTTTTCTTTGAGGATATTTCACTTCTCAAACTATGCAAAAGAGATAAATAACCAGTTCAAAAGAGAAAAAGACTCCAACACCTCTCCATCTCTAAGAATCTTTCCCTAATATTAGTTTCCAGGTCAGACTCCAAGGAGGCCTAACCCTAATCCTAAACCAGTGACATGCAGTCAGGGGAGGCAGGGGAGGCACAGCCTCACCACTGTCAATCATGAAAAGGAAAAAAAATGTAAACGGGAAAAGGTGAGTGCTGAGGTTAGGCTAGCTAGCTGCTGCCACACCGTAAATGACTGCCTGTTTAAAAAAGCTTCTAAAAAGTGCCCTCTACTATGAGGCAGGAGAACTGCATGCCTCATCTGCTCTGACTTTTTAGGTGCTCGAGCAGAGTTAAGTGAGGGTTAAAAACCCAAAAAATCCCAAGGTAATTGAGGCACGCAGTTCTCCTACCTCATAGTAGAGGGCGCATTTTTAGAGGCTTCAACTGTCATTCTGTTTAAAGCTGCAGCATCGCCCTCACTCTTCCTCCTTTCTTTCTCTGTTTCTGATGCCCCCCACCCCCACCCCACGCTCCCTCTTTTTCTTCAAATTTCCTTTTTTGTTTAATAAATGCAATGCTCAGGCATTCTCTCCTCTCCCACAACACCCCACTGACTAAAGCACTTTCTTTCGCCTGCCTGTGCTCCCAGCAGCCTGCCTGAGCTCACGGCAGCCCGCCTGAGCTCTGCCGCGAGCACAGGCGGGCAAAAGAAAGTGCTTTAGTCAGTGGGGTGTTGGGGGAGAGGATTGCCTCACCAGCCATAAACCTCACTGCATGTCACTGTCTTAACCACAAGCCTAACCTCAGTTTAAATTTGTGAATGGGGTTTCCCCATGTAATTCACTGAGCTCCCTAAAGAAGTAGGAACAAAAAGCTGTCACTTTCTCTTTCCTATGATACCTCTAACAATCTGTCCATAAGGTTAGTTTTCTGGCCAGACCACAAGGAGACCTAACCCTACCCCTAATCCTACCCCTAACCCTAGTATTAAATTGTGAATGAGATGTTCCTATGTAATTTACTGCGCTCCGAAAAGAAATCTGAATGAAAAGCTATCAAATACCCTTTCCTTATAATACCTCTAATAACCTTTCCCTAACATTAGTTTTCTGGCCAGACACAAACTCTAACCCTAACCCTAACCCTAATCCCAAAATTTACCCTAGTTTAAAATGGTGAATGGGTTAGGGTTAGGTCTCCTTGGGGATCAGACCTGAAAACTGATGTTAGGAACAGATTCTTAGAGGTATTAAAAGGATAGCGAAAGGGACTGCTTTTCGTTTTGGGAGCACAGTAAATTACATGGGAAAATCCCATTCACAAAATTAAACTAGGTTTAGGGTTGGGGGTTAGATATCCTTGGATTCTGGCCAGAAAAGTAACCTGATGGACAGATTCTTACAGGTACTATAAGTAAAGAGAAAGTGATGGATTTTTATTCAGTCTTCTTTTGGCAGCACAGTTCATTACATGGGAAAATCCCATTCACAAAATTAAATTAGGGTTCAGATTAGGTTTAGGGTTAGGGTTAGGTCTCCTTGGGATCTGGCCAGAAAACAAACCTTATGGGCAGATTCTTAGAGGTATTATAAGGAAAGAGAAGGTGACGGATTTTTGTTCGGAGGTCTTTTGGGAGCACTGTAAATTGCATGGGAAAATCCCATTCACAAAATTAAACTAAGGTAAGGATTAGGTCTCCTTGGGATCTGACCAGGAAACTAACCTGATAGACAGTTTCATATGGGTATTATAGGGAAAGAGAAAGAGAAAACTTTTCATTCAGAGTTCTTTTGGGAACACAGTAAATCACGTGGGAAAATCCCATTCACTAAATAAAATTAGGGTTTGGGTTGTGGCTATTGTGGGGCTAGACTTATGGTTAGCTCTCCTTTGAGTCTCTCCTGGAAGCTAATGTTAGGGACAAGTTCTGCGTGTTATTATATGGTTTCGATTTCTGTTTGGAGCACAGTAAATTACATTGGGAAATCCCATTCAGAAAATAAAACTAGTGTTATGATTGAGGCTAATGTGAGATAAGGCTTAGGGTTAGGTCTCCTTGTGGTCTGGCCAGAAAACTAACGTTAGGGACAGATTCTTAGTGGTAGTATATGGAATGAGAATGTGACAGATATTTGTTTGGACTTTTCTTTGGATAAAAGTAAATTATCAGGGAAGATCCCGTTCAGTATGAAAATAAAATTTGGGTTAAGATTAGGTCTCCTTGCATTCTGGGCCAAATTGTGATGTTAGGCATAGCTTCTTTATGGTATTATAATAAATGATAATGTGACATTCAATTTTATTTTTGGAGCACAATAAATTACACAGAAAAATCCCTGTCATAATGAAAATATAACTATGGTTAGGGTTAGGGCTATGGTTAATTTCCTCTGGATCTGGGCCAAAACATGATGTTTGGTAGATATTCTTAGAGGTATTATAATCAATGATAATGTGACAGCTTTTCATTTGGTTTTCTTTTTGGAGCACAATAAATTACATGTGAAAATCCCATTCACAATGAAAATAAAACTAGGGTTAGGGTTGGGGTTAGGGTTGGGGTTAGGGTTGGGGTTGGGGTTAGGTCTCCTTGGGTTCTTGGCCAAGCACTTATGTTAGGAATAGATTATTAATGGTATTACAAGATAAGAGAATGTGACAGTTTGTTGTTCTGATTCTTTTTGAAACACTAAAATACATGAGAAAATCCCATTGACAATGAACATTTAACTTTCATTAGGTTTGGGGTTAGGGTTAAGATTAAGTCTCTTTGCTATCTAGGCCACAAGTTAAGTATGGATATACTTTGGTATTATAAAGACAGAGAATGTGACATGTTTTTGTTAGAATTTTTTTTGTGAGCACAGTAAATTATTTGGTAAAATCCTAATCACAATAAAAATTAAGCTAGGGTTAGTTTTTGGGATTAGGTTGTGGGTTAGCTCTCCTTCCAGTAAGGGATGAAAACTGATGTTAGGAATATATTTTAAAATACACAGAATAAAATTCATTGGAAAATTGCTTTGGCAATGAAAACAGATGTAGGGTTAGAGTTATGGTCAATGTTATGCTTGCGTTGTGCTTAAGGAACATAGACTAACCTCCTCTATTTCAATGCTTTTCCATCCCATTGAGCATTTCTGTTGCCGAATTCTTCAAGATATTGTGTTAGAAGAGCTCAGTTAGTGACAACTAGAATAGAATAGAATTCTTTATTGGCCAAGTGTGATTGGACACACAAGGAATTTATCTTTGGTGCATATGCTGTCAGTGTACAAAAATAAAATAAAATACATTCATCAAGAATCATAAGATACAACACTTAGTCATAGGTTACTAATAAGCAATCAAATTATACTAGAAAACAAATAAAACAATATAAATTTTAAAGATACAAGCAACATGGTTATAGTCATAAGTGGGAAGAGATAGGTACTAGGAAAGAAGAGAATAAAAATAATAATACAGTCTTAGTAGGATATATGACAGTGTTGTGGGAATTGGTTGTTTAGCAGAGTGGTGGCATTTGGGGAAAAACAGTCCTTGTGTATAGTTGTTCTGGTGTGCAGTGCCCTATAGTGTCGTTTTGAGGGTAGAAGTTGAAACAATTTATGTCCATGATGCGAGGCGTCTGTAGATATTTTGACAGCCCTCTTTTTGACTTGTGCATTATACAGGTCCCAGGGGTGGGTTGCTGCCAGCATTACTGCCAGTTCCGTGTGCATGCAATTTTGCATGCACATACTTGCTTCGTGCATGTGTGTGCGTGCTGTTGCCCATAAATAGGTCTGTGCATGCGCAGAACATTAAAAATGGGGAAAAAAACATGTTGCACTGACCAGGGAACCGGTTCAGAGGCGTGGCAAGCATGGGTTGCTGCCAGTTCTGGTGACTCAGGCCAGCAAACCGCTACCGGTTCAGCTGAACCGGTACGAACTGGTAGGAACCCGCCTCTAACAGGTCCTCAATGGAAGGCAGGTTGGTAGTAATTGTTTTTTTCTGCAGTTCTAATTATCCTCTGAATTTTGGGTTTGTCTTGTTTGGTTGCAGAGCCAAACCAGACAGTTAGTTTGGCATGGGAGCCTTGGCTCTTCGTGTGGCAGACGTTTCCTTGGATGAGCAGTGCCATGGAATAGATTTCTGACAGGTTCTCAGATGCTGCTATGCAACAGCTGCTTCTCTTTCTGACCCACAGATGGCAGTGAACATTCACAGTTTAGAAAAAGAAATACCCGACATGGAGAAACTTTGGCTGCAGAGAAGAAGTTACAGATCGGCTGAAGTTCTTTTTTTTTCTCTTGAGGGCAGCATATTGTTGGGGGCAATAGGCTGAGGGCTGTAAAAGCACTATGAAGCTGTATATAAGTCTAAGTGCTATTGCTATTTGCTATTTTGCTATTTGCTATTTTAGAGATAGTGTGAGTCCGTTGCCCTTAGCAGGACTCTGGTGGCTTTCCCTCAAAGAAGGCATGTGTAAAAATGCCGAGCAAAACATTCTCTCTGGAACAAATTCAAACAGGGGAATTCAAACAGGGGAAGTTGAATATCATAACGTTACTGAAAGGAAGCCATGCATCCAGGAGAAATGAATGGCATAATTCGGAAAGACGAGGGAAAACCAAAGTCGTAAGAAAAACCGCTCCGAGAAAACAGTATAAGACTCAGAGGGAAGAAATGGTTTCAGGATGAGATTGTAAGTGTAACTTCCCTGTTCTGTTTACTTTAGACTTCAGAGCCGCCTTATTGAAAATTGCATCAGTCTTTTCTAAACCTTCCGGACTACAATACCCAGCATTCTCTTTTAGCATGGCTTTCTACTGGGAAGGAATATTGTAGTTGGACGTGTCTTTAGAGGGCCAGGTTGGAAAATCTGGCTGATCAGTAGGAATGTCTATTTATCCAGATCTCCAACTTCACATCACCTTCTTGTATGTGAGTAGGGACCAAGAGGTCAGACTCACTCGCCTTACCCTTTCTTGTCAGTGGGTTAGTTAGTCTAATCATTCAACTACAGCTGTGAACAGAGGCCACGAAATAATTTGATAAATGCTTCTCCACTCTGACATTGTGTACCCAGAAGAGTGTGTAAGTTAGTGAAAGAGAAAAACAGTGTAATATTCAATAAAAGAAAGGTCAACAAAACAATATTAAAGTTCTCAGGTAATAAGACAGTCATACTACTGGAAAGAAAAAAGAAATTTTCCACAAAAATAGAAAATGGATAGATATAGCAAGAAAATATTTCCTTTTTAGGAAGTACTTCATCTATCTATCATCCCAAATTCATATTCTCTCTCTCTCCCTCCCTCCTTCTCTCTCTCTCTCTCTCTCTCTCTCTTTCCTCTAATTTATTACATACATTATCATAAAGGAAATCGAGACCAAGGGTTTATATTATATATGTGATGTATGTGTGTGTGTATCTCTATGTATCTATGTATATATATATAGATATAGAAGTGATAGATAGATAAATAGATAAATAGATAGATAGATAGATAGATAGATAGATAGATAGATAGATGATAGATAGATAGATACAATATACATACATACATGTATATATGCATATGTATATGTATATATGCACACACACACACATACATATGCACACATGCACGTACATCACATATATAATATATACCCCTTGGTCTCAATTTCCTTTATGATACTATTTGCCTGCAGAAGCCAAGTGTATATTTTCTATATATGGTCATAACTCAAAGAGTTATGTCTGTACTGGCAACTTGCTGTCATTTGAATATGATTACTGATACATGGTTACAACAGAATAAATTTGGAGGCAGGCGATCATTCAGCTGATCAATTAGACTAAAGCTGGGACAAGAATTCCCCTTACTGAGAAAGGCAGTTGTTAAGTGAATTGCCCTTGATTTTATACCATGGAAGTTGAAGGAATCTCTGCAGTTGTTAAGTGAATCACATGGCTGTTAAATGAATCAGCTTTCCTCATACTTGTTGCAAGCTGGTTAGAAAATTCACAAATGAATCTGTCATAAATATATGCCAGTATATGGTTGTGATTGTGGATATGCTGTGACGGTTGTAAGTGTGAGGGCCAGTTGTAAGTCATGAGTCACTTTTTCAGTGCCATTATCACTTTGAATGTTCACTAAATGAATGATTATAAGTCGAGGACCACCTGTATGGAACAGTCTCCTTAAACACTTGTTTTAGTTTAGTTTGCTATTTTTTTAAAAAAACTTTTTTTTTGTTATATGAATGAATATAGTCATGTAAAGGTTCTGCTGTCTCTCATACGTCAACATTAATTTTAAGCTTTGTATCACAGTAACCTCTTCAATTCACTGTATTTCTTTCGGAGACTGTTATATTTTAACATTTATATATTGATCTTCACTGCCTGTACTGGGACATTTTTCAGATTTTCAGATTGGATGTACAGTAACAATAAAACATGCTTTTAATCTGGATTAGATGTGTCTAACCTTGGGCACAGTGAGACAAGGTGGCTAGTGGCTAAGATGCTGAGCTTGTGGATCAGAAAGGTCAGCAATTCGGTGGTTCGAATCCCTAGCCCTGCGTAATGGAGTGAGCTTCCATTACTTGTGCCAGCCTCTGCCAACCTAGCAGTTCAAAAGCACGTAAAAAAAATAAGTAGAAAAATAGGGAACCACCTTTGTTGGGAAGGTAACAGCTTTCCGTGTGCCTTCGGCATTTTGTCATGCCAGCCAAATGACCACGGAGATGTCTTTGGCTCTTTGGCTTTGAAACAGAGATGAGCACTGCCTCCTAGAGTCGGGAATGTTTAGCATATATGTGCGAGGGGAACCTTTACCTTTAACATTGGGCAACTTTAAGTCCTGTGGATTTCAATCCTAGAATTTCCCAACCCTTTATGCTGTGACCACATCTGGAATACTGCATCCAGTTTTGGTCACCACATTACAAAGAAAGATGTTGAGACTTTGGAAAAAGGGCAAAAATAAGCAACTAAGATGATTATAGGCCTGGACACGAAAACATATGAAGAACAATTGGAGGATTTGGGTTTGGCTAGTCTAGAGAAAAGAAGGATTCCAGTATTTGAGAAGCTGCCACAAAGAAGAGGGCATCAATTTATTTCCCAAAGCACCAGAGGACAGGACAAGAAACAATGGAGGGAAACTAATCAAGGAGCGAAGCAACCTGGAATTGAGGAGAAACTTCCTCACAGTGAGGACAATTAACCAATGGAACAACTTGTCTTCAAACATTGTGGGTGCTTCAACACTGGAGGTTTTCTGAACAGTCACGTGTCTGAAATGGCATAGGGTCACCTGCTTCAGCAGGGGGTTGGACTAGAAGACCTCCACGGTCTCTTCCAGCTCTATTCTGATTCTGATTCTGAAAATTCAGTTAAAGTCTCCAAGTTTTAAAGTTAATGCCAAGATCTGGCCTAGGTATGAAGGCTGAAAAAGCACGTCAAGTTAGGAAGATAGGTTAGGCTTATTCCAGGGCAGTTAATTTCCTTTTATCAGGCAAGCCTGTAAAACCACAAAAACAGCTTTTCTTGTGGCTTTTGGTGTTTTATTTCTCAGCCAAAATAAGGAAATGCATACGTTCATACTGCAGCGGAGGAAAAAGTCAGACAAAATTATATGAAACTGAATATGTTTCTTATTTAGTCTTAGCTTTTTTGGCTAAGTTCCTGACTGTATTTATGCATCCAAAACTAGTATGTTCCCATGTGAAGCCTTGAAAGGTGATTGATTTCAAAACACTCTTCAAATAGTTGTGAAGTGTGGAATCGAGCAAGGGATTTCGAAGTACCCTGAGAGTTTCATGGTCCATTTGGAGAGCTGATGAACCTTTTGGCGCTTTCTGGTTTTGCAGTCTCAAAAACGGTTACATCTTGATTTCTAGTTATGGCAAGGGTTGAGCAACTAGTCGGCCAATGAACCATGCCAACTGGGGCATCTACTTGGGTGGGGTGAGGTGGGGAACAATGGGGAACAATGGGCCAACACACAATTGTGTGATTGAAGCCCTACCGCTTTGTACATGCGTCCCTTCAGTTGCAGTTGCTCTCTGGGCCTGTTGCCGCCACCCAACAAGCATTCCAGCTTCACTGAGCTTAATTTTAACACAGTTTTGATGTCTTTTTTTAAAAAAAATGCTAAGCTAGCAAAGGGGGCTTTCTGAACTAGTTCAGCAAAAGTGATCTGAAGATCTTTGCTGGACAATTTACGGTAGCTTCTGCATGATACTTGCCTCAGCCTCCTGTTTTAAATAGGATGCTGAGCAGTGGTGGGTTTCAAATTTTTTTAGAACTTCTTCTGTAGGTGTGGCCTGCTTTGTGGGAGTGGCTTGCCGGCCATGAGACCAGGTGGGAGTGGCTTGCTGGCCATGTGACCAGATGGGAGTGACTTGTCAGCCATGTGACTGGGTGGGTGTGACCAACTTGTAAAATGTGATGAAACTCACTTAACAACGCTCTTGCTTATCAACCAAAATAATGGCTCAGAAACTCTGGCATTTGAAGCACGCAAGTCTTAAAGCTGTCAAGTTACAAGACCCTTGCACCCCTAACCCTTTAGGAAAAAAACCCCAAGGGTGTTCAAACTTGATAGCTTTAAGACTTGTGGACTTCAACTCCCAGAATTCCTCCTCTCGCTCTTCATCTTGATGATGTGCGGACGGACAGGGGGAGGGAGCTGGAACCGGTTCTAAACAGTACTGTAGATTTGTGGAATCTCTTCTATAGAAGAGGTTAGAACTGACAGAAACCCACCTCTGGTGCTGAGGGAATGATGCAAAATGTGTTGCCAAGGAATCCGGAATCATCCTGCTGAAATTTAGAAGAGGAATATGTCAAAAACAGCCTTCCATCCCGCCTATTTTCATCTAGTTCTGTCTTTTAAAAATGGAAACAGCTTTAGATATCTTGATAGTTTCTCATGATGTTCTTTGGTGGGACTTCCACCTTGGAGACATAGATTGCCCTTATTGTTTACTTCTGATCACCTTTTGGCCTTTGACTCACCAATTTCCCACCTTATCACATCTGCATGTTTTACTCTGATGCTTATCAAGGTTAACAATCATTTCAGCCAAACTATCTTCAAACAACACATTCTAGATGGAGCTAGGTATATCTTGAGCCTAGTGAAAGCTTATTGTTACAGAATAACAGAATTGGAAAGGACCTTGGCAGTCTTCTAGTCCAACTCCCTGATCAAGCAGGAAACTCTATACTGTTTCAGACAAATAATTGTCCAATCTCTTCTTAAAAACCTCCAGTGTTGGAGAATTCACAACTTCTGAAGGCAAGTTGTTCCACTGATAAATTGTTCTAACTGTGAGGAAATTTCTCCTTAGTTCTAGGTTGGTTCCCTCCTTGATTAGTTTCCATCCATTATTTTTCTCCTGCCTTCAGGTGCTTTGGAGAATAGGTTGACCCCTTCTTCTTTGTGGCAGTCCCTTAAATATTGGAAGACTTTATGGTTGGGGGTCACCACAACATGAGGAACTATATTAAAGGCATTGGGAAGGTTGAGAACCACTGCTATATAGCATCAAAGTCCCCCCCCCAAATTTCCAAATCTTTTTCCATTAAACCCAAAAGAAAAGTTTCTGGTTTTATTTTTAAATTCACTTTGCAAATTATCTGTATTAAGATACCAACCCAACTCCAATATTTCTTTGCTTTGTCATATGTGCACCATAAATGATAACAGATCCCATCTTTACTTTTACATTTCCAACATTCATATGAAATACCTTTGTATGTTCTTGACAACTTATCTGATGTCAAGTTGTCAAGAACATATACCAATGAGACACCATCTTATAACATTTTTTCTTTTAAGTTATAAGTTAATGTAAATTGTAAATCTTTCGTCCACACATTTTCCTATTGTTCAAGTATGACATCATATCCAAAATTCCATGCCCACTGAATCATGCAGTGTTTTACATGTGCATTCTCCAAATCCAAATTCAATAACGATTTATGAACCTTAGCAATAATATATTCATGACTACCATACAGTACAGTTTCCAATTCTCCAGTCTTGACTCCTGGGCAAGTCTGAGTGTCAGGACAAGTCCCTGTAATTTTCTTGACAAGATTTTGGAACTAATTTGCTATGGTCTCCTTTCCAGGGGAACTGGCCCAAAGTCATCCAGCTGGATTCCTGCCTGAGATGTAACTAGACCTCCTGATCTCTTGGTTTCAAGCATGAAGCTTTAACCACTACACCAGACTGGGTCTCTAAATTTGTTGTGGTTTCCCAACTTTGTGAACTGCAACCCTCACAATTCTCAGCACCTGTCCACAAATGTTGTGAATTCTGGGCATTATAGTCCAACACATTTGAATGATGCTAAGTCAGTGGGAGCTGTTTTGCACAATATAAGAAAGTAATTGTCTTCAAATCAGGTAGAGAAATTCCTCGACTTACAACAGCTCATTTAGTGGCCATTTGAAGTTACGACAACACTCAAAAAAGTGACTTATGACAGCTTTTCCACACTTACGACTGTTGCAGGATCCCCAAGGTCATGCGATCAAACTTCAAATGATTGGCAACTGACTCCTATTTATGACGGTTGCAGTGTCCCTGAGTTCATTTGATCGCCTTCTGCAACCTTCTGACCAACAAAGTCAATGGGGAATCCAGATGACTTAACAAGTGTTCTAGCATAACAACTGCAATGATTCCGTTAACAACATTGGCAAGAAAGGTCGTAAAATGGGGCAAAACTCATTTAACAAATGTTTCACTTAGCAACAGAAATTATGGGCTCAGTTGTGGTCCTAAGTCAACGACTACCTGTATTTTAAAACATTTACATAAAGTCCATAACGAGGCCACTTTTTAAAAAATGAAAATGAAGCCCAGCCCAGGCTGGCTAGGTTCCTGTTATAAATGTAGATTCCTAGCAGGCCTTCCAGGCACATAAAATATTGAACAGTATCATGTACCTGGGCACTTTTGTGTTACTTGCCCAACTGTGACATTCTCTGCAATGGCAACTAAAGGAAGCACTTAACTCCAACTTGGTGTGAAGATACAGATCACGTAATAAAGAAGGGTTTAACTCTGTTTGCTAAATATGATAAATCAGGTAGAGTAGCTTGACTAGAACTGCAAAACAAGTATTTTAAACTGGTTTGCATACACAGTAATTTTTTTTCTCCTCTCATAGTCCTTTGAATATTTAGTCAATATTATAACATACCTGAAATTTATGTCTTCAGTTGCCTCTTTTAACTTGTGCATAAATAGTCAACAAAAAAACCAGTTTTCAAGATGGAGGAGATAAGGGTGCCATTAGGAACAAAGTTATGTGGACCACACACACACGCGCGCGCGCACACACACACATTGCTGCACTTCGAGTCAAGGTGAAGCTAAGGTTAAAAACACCTGAGTTCAAAATATTGTATCACATTGCATGCGTACATACATACATATATAGATACACACAGTGACTCTCAGACACACACACACACATACACACACACACAGAGACACACAGACACAAGTTGTGGCTTAAAACAAAACTAGGTTAATAAGAAAAAACAAAACTAGCTTAATGTTTTTGTATTTCCAGAATCCAATTCCTGTTCTGAATTGTGCATATATACTGCAGAACAGCACTTGTTCTCTTAGCCTCAAATTCAATAATAGGGAAGTAAATTAATGCCTTTATTTTTATAGATTTACTTTATTTATATATAACATTTAGATAGCCTCCCATCTTTCGAACAATTCTGGGTGGCTACCTTTGAACCATGGATACCTGTTCTTCTGAAGGATAGCAGTTGGGGAAGATTATGCAGCAGGGGTGTCTAACCTTGGCAACTTTAAGACCTGTGGACTTCAGCTCCCAGAATTCCTCTAGCCGGCATCTCTTGTTGTTCTCTAAAACTCTGCTGCGTCTCCAGCTATGGGAGCTGAGCCTTGCTTGGCTTTCAACCAGGTGGGGGATTGACCAAGTCCTGTGAAATACAAAAAAGGAACAAAGCAGGGATGCCCACTTTCTCTGTTATTCATTCTGGCTCCTGAAGTTTTGAACAGAAACGTAAGACTAGAGAATTGCTGGAGTGCAAGTTGTGGTTTGGATTGCAAGACCTGATTATCGAGGTATATATTTTGTATATATAAACATGTATTGCTTAGGCATTAAAAGGTTTCCATTGTAAGCAGACAGATTCACTGTATATACATTGTCCTTGACTTACAACCACAATTGGAGATCAGAATTTCCATTGTTAAGTAAGGCAGTTGTTGAGTTTTGCCCAATTTCCTGACCCTTTTTGGCCACGGGTGTTAAACAAATCACTGCAGTTCTTAAGGGAATCTCATGGTCATTAACCAAATCTGACTTCCCTCTTTGACTTTGCTTTTTTGGAAGCTGGCTGGGGAGGTTGCAACAATAATTATGTGATCCCTGGAACTCTAACAACCGTTATAAGTAGGGGTGGGCTTCAAAAGTTTCAGTAACATGTTATCTGCCCAGTTGCTGGGTGGGTGTGGCCATGTTGGGTGTGGCCTAGTTGGCTTCCTGCAGCATGGGAGGTAGGGTGGGTGTTTTTTGCCTTCCTCAGGCTCCAGAGGCTTTCCTCAAGCCTCCGGGAGGGCAAAAACTGCCTCCCCTGGGCAGGGGTGAAATGCAGCAGGTTCTGACATGAAATTTTGAGTAATTTGGAGAACCGGCAAATACCACCTCTGGCTGGCCTCAGAGAGGGGAGAGAATGGGGATTTTGCAGTATCCTTCCCCTGCCATGCCTACCAAGTCACGCCCACAGAACTGGTAGTAAAAAAATTGAATTTCACCACTGTCCCCGGGCTCCTTCTGGGAGGCCTGTTTCGCCCCCCCTCCCCTGCACTTACTTCGCATCCAAAACAGGACACGTGGAGGGGAGGGGTGGGTGGGGCCAGCCAGGGGTGGGATTTGTAGGTTCTCCAAACTGGCCATAACATTAACTACAGGTTCTGCCATAGCCATAGCCTGGTTATAAATACATGCCAGCTGCCAAGCACCCAAATGTTGTCCTCCTGATCATGGGGATGCTGTGATAATTGTGAGGGCTGGACATAAATCACTTTTTTTCAGTGCTGTCATAACTTGGAAGGGTTATGAAAAGAATGGTTGTAAGTCAAGGATTTCCTGCATGAGAATCTTGGACTTTTAAACAAAGCATTTCCTGATAACTCCTCCCCTTTACAATTAACTGCAGGAGAATCTCAGTTGGGCTAGGAATGGCTTTCCAAGCTCTTAAATATACATTCGAAGCAGCCACCCTATCCGTCCATTTTTTTTCACATTTTCCAGCAATGTGGCCAAATACCATCAATCCCCACGCTCATTTCGATAATGTACTTTAGAACGCCTTCATATGTTTCAAGGGTTTTTAGCATAAAGGATTGTTGAGCTATTGCTAAGCATGTTTAAATAAAAGATTTGATTTCCTAGCAGGACTCTAACCCATCACAAAATATGCATCCCATACTTTTCTAAAAGAAACAAAACAAAACAAAAACCCCTGAGTTTTAAATTTCCAGCTTGCACCGATAGCTCTGAATTGCACGGCAGAGGTTCAAGAGGTCCGGATTGAATGTAATATAAATATAATCATATTTCCAAATAAAAGACTTTCATCTGCAGCCAAGAGATTTGATGAATGCAGCTTGGCTACATCACTAAATCCAATAGGCCAGCAAGGAATAAAAAGTTTACGCCAACCATATTTCCACTGAATAACAATAGAGATCTTCTTTTCCTTCTTCCATCCACCACCCACACATGTGGCTTAAGTTTATTATTCTGAATAGGCACTTGAGATACATTTGATTGAAGAAATAATCTCTTCAACAGTAAAAACCTTTTTCTAAATGCAACTTAATGTACATTGGTATACTGCTGGTGATGTACATATATATCCATCCCTGGTATTGCTTGAAAATGCAAAAACTCTTTGAAAAGAAACCTTTACAAAGCACTTTTATTGTTACCTAAAATATGCTTGAGTTTATCAGGGACAATGCAACTAATATATCTCTTTTGTTTGCAGTTTATTTATTTGCCTTTGTCTTTAGGCTTTCCTGATTTGGTGGTGGGGGGACTTTTACAGTTAGCAATGAACAAAAGAAAAATATCAGATGGCTTAAGATTTCCCTAGCTTTGTGAAACTACAAAATAATTAATTTTGAAATAATAAGAATGAGCCAAATATTGTAAGGTGGATCAGACAAAGGAGATGCTAGTGCTTTCGTACAAGATTTCATCAGATGAGATCTTGGAAATTACCCTGCCAGAATGATATGAGACTGGGTAATTTTATAAGAGTTATGTCACTTCTTTAAAAAAAAATCTTTGCACCAATTAGCAATTAAGCAAAAGAGTGCAGAAGGCAGCTGGTCCCTGACTGGTATGCATGCAAATGGAGAATGTAAAAGGAAGAAGAGGAGGAAGGGGTGGCCAAAATTGGCTACTTTGATTAAAGAAAAGAACATAAGTACTTTTGTTTCCACATGGAGACCACTTCTGAACTTGCGTGCTTGATGTGGAAAAGAACGAAACTTTGATTTGGGGGTTTTATCAAGTAGATTGATAGATCTTTACAGAAATGGCTTGTTCATATTATTATGAAAAAAGAAAAAGTTGTGATTTGATATTAATGCTTTATTTAACAGAGAGAGGGGGAGGTCAATGTTTCCTTTTCTTTCTTTTTTCTTTCTTATCTTTCCTCTCTTCTCTTCCCCATTTTCACCCCTACTGCTTTTTTATTTACTTTTGTATTTTGCATTTTACAATATGGTATAACTCAATAAAAATGTTAGGCTACTGATTTTTGCTTATTTCTATGTGCAGTATCCCTATTACCCATCGAACAACATCGCATTTTGCATCTTTTCTATGCGATTCAATTCTCTTGATTCTTTGCTGAAGGCATTTTGTATTATTTGCTGCCAGGCATCTAAAAGTCTCTCTTGCTCCCATTTGGGATCGAGTGAATCCAGTTCTCAAGGCTTGTGATGAAATAAATTCTTGCCACCGCCAACGTTACAAACCAACAGAGAGAGCTCTCAATCGCTTTCCATCCAGCAGTGGGTTTCACATTTTGTTACCACCAGTTCACTGCACGCTTCGTGGGCATACACGCCCCTTCCACACATGCGCCAGCCTCAAGAATGGCATAGAGCCAGGACAGGTGGGCAGGCCCACCCACAATTTCCGCTACCAGTTTGGGCACACCGGTCTGAACCGGCTGAATACTACCTCTGTTTCCATCCCAACTAATGCAAACAACGCTTGTCAACAAAGAATCTGCTGCAAAATTAGATGCACTTCTTCTAGTAAAGGCAGTAAAAAGTGTTATGCACTTTTTAATAAGTAGCTTGCAGTGCTGATGCAAAAAAACATGCAAGAAAACAGCTGTGTCTCTTGGATAATCAAGTCTCAGGAAGCTTGTCTCTCTTTTTTGGTATAAATTACTACTGCAGGAGGCAGCAACTAAGCTTAATGTTTTTCTTACGCTCAAGAAATTTTTACTGGTAGAGTATATAAAAAACAGAACATTTTTAGCTGCTATGTCACTAATAGCACTGATCTCCAAAATGTTTTCATTTAAGTTAGTTTTTTGTAAAATGCAACGTATTCTAAATTTAGGCTGAACTCCCATTCCCATTTACGTGTGAAGAAGTCCGTTAAAGTTATAAGTATGCCGAGGCATGCATTGTTGAGGAATGTTTGCCTGGAGAAGTAGACTATTTATATTTATTTCTATAATGTATATCCCATATGGTTTTCCCAATCGTCTTCTACTCTGAGAATACTACGCCAAAGAGCACTTGGAACTCTTACACCTCTGAGCTGTTGCTTCCATCCCCAAGATTAGCTGCCAATGTCTCATCTTCCTTCCACCACAATCACTTCCTTTCCCGTCTTCCTACCCCCTATATATTTGTACACACAAATACACACCAGCGGTGGGATTCAATTTTTTTTACTACTGGTTCTGTGGGTGTGGCTTTGATGGGCATGGCATGGGTTGGTGGGCATGGCAGGGGAAGGTTACTGAAAAATCTCCATTTCAGTGGTGAAATCTATTTTTTTTGCCACCAGTTCTGTGGGCGTGGCTTGGTGGGGGTCATGTAACTGGGTGGACATGGCCAACTTTTTTTTTACTTTTTAAAGCATTTTATAAAGCATTTGCCGATTAGGGCAAATAGGCAGGAAATAAATGCTTTTTTTAAAAAAAGGGCTTCCGACGATCACTCACAGGTGATCTGCACGATCGCCGGAAGCTTCCTCCCCCCCACTTTTTAAAGCATTTCTTTTCCTGCCTATTCACCTGAACCGGCAGGAAAAAAATGCTTTAAAAAGCATTTTTCCAATGATTGCGCGGATCAGCTGTGAACCACGCGATTGTTGGAAGAGTTTTTTCCCCACTTTTAAAAGCATTTTTCCCCCCGCCTGTTCAGGCAAATAGGCAGGAAAAAAATGCTTTAAAAAGCAAAAAAAAAAAGCTTCTGACAATCACGTGGCTCACAGCTGAGCTGCTTTTTTTTACTACCGGTTCACAGAACCTGGGACAATCGTCCCTACCAGTTTGACTGAACTGGGAGGATTTCACCCCTGCTCCATTTCCTCCCGATCAACTGGGACTTGGGAGGCAGAGAATAGATGGGACAAGGGACAGTCAGAGGTGGTATTTACTGGTTCTCCGAACTACTCAAAATTTCTGCTACCAGTTCTCCAGAACTGGTCAGAACCTGCTGAACACCACCTCTGATTCACACACAAACACATATATACACTTCTTTTCTTCAAACCACTGGAAGCTTAGCAGAACCTACTTTGCACTGTTTGGATAGAACAGTGGTTCCCAAACTTGGCAACTTTAAGACTTGTGGACTTCAACTCCCAGAATTCTCCAGCCAGCAGAGCCACAAGTCCACAAGTCTTAAAGTTGCCAAGTTTGGAAACCACTGGGATATAAAGAGGAACTAATTTGAAGGGTGCCGTATCTCCTCCTCTCCACTGGGTTCTGCAGATCAAATCAACTCTATTATGGTCATTGACCAGCCTTTAAATAAAAGAGTATGGTAAAAAGGGGAATAGTTTAACAGCAATTTGTTATTGCGGAAGGGAAAAACAATAGGACAATTAAGAATATCTCTAATTAAAAGTTTTGCACAGTTGTAAAATGCAAAGATATGCCCTGCAGTTACCAGGATTTGGGGAATCTGCAAGAATCATGGCTTGAAGACATCTGGTGATATTGGAAATGGAGAAAGACTCAAGGTTCAATAAATATAAAATAAAACAAATCTCAGTAACCAATGTAATCGAGGTAGTCCTTGACTTACAACTACAATTGGGCCAAAAATTTCTGTTGCTAAGCACAACCGTTGTTCAGTGAGTTCTACCCCATTTTATGACCTTTCCTGCCACATTTCTTAAGGGAATCACTGCTGTTGTTAAGTTAGTAGCAAAGTTGTTAAGTGAATCAGGCTTCCCCATTGATTTTGCTTGTCAGAAGGTCCCAAAAGGTGATCACATGAACAAGAGACACTTGCAACTGTCACAAATATCAGTCAATTGCCAAGCATCTGAATTTTGATTTATAATGCCTTGGTAAGGCCATACTTGGAATACTGCATTCAGTTTTAGTCGCCACGATGTAGAAAAGATGTGGAGACTCTAGAAAGAGTGCAGAGAAGAGCAACAAAGATGATTAGAGGACTGGAGACTAAAACATATGAAGAACGATTGCAGGAACTGGATATGTCTAGTTTAATAGAAAGAAGGACTAGGGGAGACATGATAGCAGTGTTCGAATATCTCAGGGGGTGCCACAAAGGAGTCAAACTATTCTCCAAGGCACCTGAATGTAGAACAAGAAGCAATGGGTGGAAACTAATCAAGGAGAGAAACAACTTAGAACTGAGGAGAAATTTCCTGACAGATAGAACAATTAATCAGTGGAACAGCTTGCCTCCAGAAGTTGTGAATGCCCCAACACTGGAAGTCTTTAAGAAGATGTTGGATAGCCATTTGTCTGGAATGGTATAGGGTTTCCTGCCTAGGCAGGGGGTTGGACTAGAAGGCCTCCAAGGTCCCTTCCAACTCTGCTATTGTATATTGATAATGTGACCATGGAGATGCTGTGATGGTCATGAATGTCAAAAATGGTCATATGAGTCACTTTTTTCAGGGTCGTTGTAACTGTGAACAGTCACTAAACACATTATGGCTGATACAGCTTGAAAAGCTTAGAAAGTCACAATAAATGTTTTCAAATTGCAATAGGTGGGCGTAGCAGGGGAGTAACCATTCAATACACAAGTACTTTGCTTTCCAGTTCCTGTCCATTAGATACTCAGATGGTAGGAATGCACAAAACGTGATCTCAACGTGGGAAGAGTTTTCCTACAATTCCCATCCTCACCCTTTTTCTTTATTATAGTTAAGGCATCCCACTTTTCCTTTTAATTCAATGTCTTGGCCAGCTCTTTACTCACCACAATCCATGCTCAATGCATTTTTATGAGTTATTATACTGATTGGGCACCAGATTGGTTTCTGTAAACAGTTTTGTTGCATGCAAGACTTAAATTTGGACTGCAAATGCACAAATAATTCTGGATCGCAGCATTTGATAATCTCAAACTATTTGTGGAGCAAAAGGAATTTAAACTAAGACCCTGCTGCTTTCTCTCCCAGTAAGTAAATACAGCCAAATAGATGCCCAACTGTTGCATGCAGAGGTTTTCATGAATACATAAGAATGAGGAGATGAGGTCTTGAGTTGTTTTTTTTCTGTTTTTTTTAGAAAGAAGACAGAACCATGGTAAATTGAGAGCTCTTCCCCTGATAAGTAACTATGGTATCAACATATCCACATAGCAACTTTTTTTTACCGCACACCACAACATTGGCTTCATTTCATCTCCAACCCGCGAATAAAGCAAGATTAAATTATCCTTAGCTGTGTAATTAGCAATGCTGGTGCGGAAATAGTGTTTGCCATTTAAGCCGACGGCATCCAGTGTAACCATTAAACAATATACCAAGCTAAACTAGAATAGCATGAAAATAGTAGAATTGGATCAGCCTCTCTCTTCTGCTTCCAGAACCCAGCACGGAGGAATCAGGAAGTTGTTTTTTGTATCATGCATCTTTTAAAAATTTTTATATCTTACTAGCTGATAACCCGGCATTGCCCGGGTATTTATTGTCTGATAAGGAGCCATTGAGAAGGGCCTGTCTTCCTCCTACTCCCATGCCCATCATTCCTGCCCCCTCCCTTCCCCCTCCCATGCGCTTCTCTTTCCCACCCGGTCTACGATGCTGGCACTTTGCCCCAAATCCATCAGGTGCTTCCCCATTGGTCCACTGGAGGGTTCACAGTTGGCTTTCCAGAGGAAGCTGCGAAGGAACTGATATCATAAACAATTGCCACTCTAGGACGCCTCACTCGCTCTTCTTAATGAGCCAAGCATTACAGAGTTATGCTGAGACAGACATGTAAAAAAAAATAGAATAAAGAAGAAGAAGAAGAAGAAGAAGAAGAAGAAGAAGAAGAAGAAGAAGAAGAAGAAGAAGAAGAAGAAGAAGAAGAAGAAGAAGAAGAAGAAGCACTAACTCCAGGAGTGGGCTGCTTCGGGAGAACCTGTAGCTAACATTATGGCTGGTTTGGAGAACCTCCAAATCCCATTGCAGGCTGGCCCCGCCTATCCCACTCCGCCTCTCCCACCCCTCCCAGGAGTCTTCATGTGGCCCGTTTTGGATGCGAGATAAGTGCAGAGGCTTGGGGAGGGGGAAAATCAGGTTCCTGGAAGTTCCAAAAGACTTAAAACAGGCCTGTTTCTGGTCTCCAGAGGGCCTCCGGAGCCCGGGAGAGGCAGTTTTTGCTCTCCCATAGGCTTGAGGAATGCCTCTGGAGCCTGGGGGGGGGTGAAAATACCACCCTACCCCCCCACCGTGGTGCAGAAGGCTGACTAGGTCACGCCCACCATGGCCATACCCACCCAGCAACTGGGCAGAGAACCGTTGCTGAAATTTTTGAAGCCCATCCCTGACTAACTCTTCAATGGGGAAAGGCCTTGAGATCAACTTATACTGGAATTTTCCAGTTAGACCTGATGCAAAGAACAGAACCCCCGGAGACACCATCACATCAAAATATCCTTGTGAATGCGCCAATAGTCCCATTAAAAGCTCATTTTTCCTTCCTCCGTTCAATGGCTCCCATTAGACCTAGCAATTGCTATCTCATTTAAATTCAGGCCTTCCATCATTACTGCTCACATATGTCTTACCCACTGCATTTTGTTAGATCATGACACATGTAAATATTTTGTTGTCTAATGCAACAAAAACAGAAAATCCCTCAGTCACGCCGATGCTTCTTTTTAAAAAAAAAAAAAAAAACCAGCCACACCCAATAGTCCACACAAGAGAAGATCTTTTTATGGTCTGCCCTGGCAATAAAATACAGTTTCCTCCTTGCAGTGAATGTCTGCAATTCTGCGCTCTTAAACAATCTCAAAATTCAAGTGTTTGGAAACCCTCCAATGTGAAATGCAAATACCTGTTATTTAGAACCCAGAAATGCTTTTTGCAAAAGTTTGAAGGCATTTTGATTCCAGCGCTTGGGTTATAATGACTGTTGTCCATCATGGCAAAGCTGCTTTCTCGCCAGGGATCTTTATTGTTTCTTTCTTATTACACAGTATGTCCATTCTTTGGTATTCATTTCCTGAAGAAGATTACTTTTCAGTATCAAACTTCGCTAAAGGGCCTTTTTCATGCCAAAGTCTGTGCGAGTTCACATTTGCAGCAAAGAAGGGCGATTTTCCAGTCATTGCAGACTGTGAAGAAAAAATATGATATCTGCTAAAGCTCTTCTTTCTTTTCATATCGACTGCTGTTTATGATTGCAGACTGTGCTTACCTTCGAACCATGAGGACCCTTTGCAATGAAACACAACACTAAGAAAAACTTGGCTGGTTGGGGGTTTTATTTAAGAAAAGCCAAGTTCCAGCCAGTTTTTTTTTCTTGCCAAAGGCCTGTAACCTCTTTGGAGTGAACATCAGCCCAATTTCGAGTCAACTTGTGCAGATTTATGGACTTTATATTGAAAATCGAGATGGCTTAAATAAACAGGATTTAAGAGGAATAAGCTGAGCCGTCATTTCTGCTAGATGAGAAAGGAACTTAAAGAGATAGGAGAGTTATCCCCCCCACCCCAAAAAAAAGGCAGAAAAGAGAGGGAATCATGGAAGAATGTAGTGATGATGATTAAGCAGGTCCTCCTGGTGTCAAAAATCAGAGGAAGTTGTAAATATCACATCTGCAATATGTTACTTTAGAACATGTCCAAGGACCAAAAAATTTAGAGTCATGAAAAATGATGGGATGAAGGTTATGATAGACAGGCTGAACATCTCACTTTATATGGTCTGTTTGAAGGACTACCAAGTCCAAGACTGATTAAAGATAAACAGAAGGAATCACAGTAGGCTTGAACTACTTTTCAACCTGGGTACCAGGTTCAAGTGATATAATATACTAGCTGATAACCCAGTATTGTCTGGGTATTTATTTATTGGGGGGAAATGTCCGGACCAAATGTAATTTCTAATGTTGGATTTTCCCCCTTACCAGAGGGAGCCCCCTTGTGGAGTACTGTGAAGCCATTACCTTGGCAACTCCACTGTGCTGTACAATAGAAGCTATTTTATGGCAGTACAGTAGAAGTCATATGAAGGCACAACAGGCTGTATCGTAACAGAACACACAACCTGAGAGGTGTTAGGGGTATCTTACCCCACAAAACACACACACACACACACACACACACACACACACACACACACACATTAGGCTACCTGCTCTTTCTTTTCTATGTTGGCTAGTTATAAGTACAATTATACTTCTTAATCTCTGGTTATAACATAGCAATAGCACTTAGAGTTACTGTATATACCGCTTCACAGAGCTTTACAGCCCTCGCTAAGCAGTTTACAGAGTCAGTATATTGTCCCCAACAATCTGGCTCCTCATTTTACCCACCTCGGAAGGATGGAAGGATGAGTCAATCTTGAGCCTGGGGAGATTCGAACTGCCAAATTGCAGGCAGCCAAGTATCAGCAGAGGTAGCCTGCAGTATTGCATTCTAACCAGTGCACCAATATAACTCTCTTCTTTCTGTAATCTATCCTGCCTAATCATCAAACCATAAATCATAAATTCAGTTTTTTTTCTGTTTTACACAGAAAAGTCCATAAGATGTTTCCAATCAGCAGTGAATGTAGATCTTTTCTCTAATCAAAGAAGTCAATTTTGCCACCTCAGCAAATTCTATCATCCTCATCAACCATTCCTTTATTGTCAACTCTTTCCATCTCTTTGCCGATAATAATCTCGCTGCAATTATCATATACACAAATCAGATCCCATGGCTGCTTTTCAACTGTTTGTCCATCAATCCCAAAAGAAAACCCTCTGGTCTCAATTGTCTATTAATTTTTGATATCCTCTGAATCAATGTGTATATTTGAAACCAAAAGTTTCTAGCATTTTTACATATCCACCAAATATGCTAAAATATCTTATTGTCCACATTTGCAACATAAATTTGAAGTGTCTCTATACGGTCCATTCTAGAAAATTTCTCTAGTGACATAGTACACAGCTGATCCTCAATTGCATATCTCTTTGAAATTCCTCCTAGACCATAGGTGGGAAATGATAGACCCTTTATGACTTGTGGACTTCAACTCTCAGAATTCCTGAGCCAGCTGGCTCATGAATTCTGGGAACTGAAGTCCACAAGTCATAAAAGGGTCATCATTCCACACCCCTGTCCTAGACGTACAGCTCCAGCTCAAGGAGTAAGTCATGGCAGCCATGGCTTAGAAAGCTTTACATAAATTCATATTGTGTGGTAGTTGCGCCAACTCCTGGACCAGTCATTGTTGTAGTTATTTTTGTCTCACATTGGAGGTTTGATTATTTAATTACTGTTAGACCTCCAGAGTGACAGAAGTGAGACAGACTGCCACATAAATCAAATAAAAAAATAAATCCTATGATTGCATTAATAAGCATCACATATCATCAGAACATAAATCATCACACATCCCATAAACCAGTGGTGAAAATCAATTTTTTTTTACTAGTGGTTCTGTGGGCATTGCTTGGTGGGCATGGTGTGGCTTGGTGGGCATGGCTTGGTGGGCATGGCTTGGTGGGCGTGGCACGGGAAGGATACTGCACAATCTCCATTCCCACCCCACTCTGGAGCCCGCCATTTGCCGGTTCTCCGAACTACTCAAAATTTTCACTTCCAGCTCTCCAGAACTTGTCAGAACCTGCTGGATTTCACCCCTGCCATAAACCTCTAATAAACCAACACCTTAGTGTCCAAATGAGGGTTGGAAAAACCAAACTCAAAAGCTTTCCTAAATACTGTATCAGGAATAAGGATGTAGATCCTATATTTGATAGGAAGATATTGCACAGGCATTGCTTTGACAGGAATTATTTAAATAAAAATACAAAACTAAAGATTTTATACCATTCTATACCCTACAATGAATGTTTCTGCATTGGCGGAGTAGCAGAGGTAGAAGCCCTGGCTCACATCATATTTTATTATTGTCTGTATACAGGGACGTGCAGTGAGGTTTATGGCTGGTGAGGTACTGACACAGTGGTGGGTTTCAAATTTTTTTAGACTTGTGGACTTCAACTCCCAGAATTCCACAGCCAGGCATGCTCAGTTCCGATTTAAAGTGACAGCATTTGTTTTTCTCCTTTGCAAAAAAGTTTCCTTCATTCTTTTTCTTCTCCCTCCCCCCTCCTTCCTCCCTCTCTCCCTCCCTCCCCCCCTCTCTCAAACAGACATATGCACACAGAGAAGTTGGATTGGACTATCTCTCCTACCCCCTTCCCTCTCTCACTCACTCTCTCTCAAACAAACACAAACACAGAAGTTGGATTGAATATATTTTCCAATGGCTTGAAAGCAGCTTCCTCCCCTGACTGCATGTCCCTGCCTGTCTCTCTCTCTCTCTCTCTCTCTCACACACACACACACACATACATACATATACACAAACACAAACACACATACACACATGCATACTGTATTTTTCAGAGTATAAGACACACTGCCCCCCCCCCGAAAGAGGCTACCCACCAGGCCCCACCCTTTGGCCTCTGTGCATCCTCTCAAACGGAGCTTTTGGAGGCTGCAAATGACCCCGATGGATGCTGGTAGGCAGAGGCAGAATTATTTTTCTTATTTTCCTCCCCAAAAACTAAGGTGCGTCTTATACTCTGTAGCATCTTATTCTCCAAAAAACACTGTATATATCTGCTTTGAAAGTTTCTTTCTTCTTTTTTGTACTTCAGAAGACTTCATTAATTGTATTCCTTTGTTCTTCCCGATATATTGGTTGGCTGTGGCTGTTCACTCAATTACAGATGCCCCACTGATTCTGATTATCTTTAAAGTGGAAGCATACAACCAATGACCCCTCCCCCCAGTTCAGTTGCAACCCCTGTTGTACGGCTTCAGGCCTCCAGAGTTTATTAATGTTTAGTAATTCTTAGTGTGACAGAAAGGTTTCCACTATAATATACATGGGGCGGGGGTGGGGGAATCATATTGAATGTATTTAATTTAGTTTAAATTTTAACTTCAGTGCTGTACTTTATCCAAGTGGTCATACAAAAGGGAAGAGATGTAGGCAAACAAACCTTTAAAAAAAAAAGCGTAGAAGATGTATAGCATACAAAATTACAGTCAAGATTCATTTTAGAGTTCAAATCCGGAATCAGCAGCAAAGGGTGGTTAGAACTGGTCAAATCTCACCGTTTCCAGAAAGTTTGCATAAAGCTTAAAACCAAGTTAGGCTATCACAGAAATTATTTTGACATTTGATACATCTGGGCCAATGTATTTGGCTTTGCTTTGTTTCTCCCAGAAGTTCCTGGTCTCCATCCAAATGTAGTTAGTTCTGCTTAAATTGATTTGCAGGTGCTTAGCTATCTTGAAGCAGAGTCCTCTCAAGACCAGCAGTTACCAAGTAGACCTTTACACCCAAGAAGTTGTCCTGGACACTCTTGCTGTCTGACTACAGTTTGCAAACTGGATCCGTGTCTCAGAAGCTCCATTTCAACCGGCAACGTGCAGGACAAATGTTGCAGAGCCTTTGTGGTTGTTCGTAAGGGTGAATTCCTAGTTTCGAGATTTGTTCGTAAATGCTAGGAGGTGGTTATTGCATATACAATACAATACAATACAATACAATACAATACAATACAATACAATACAATACAATACAATAGCAGAGTTGGAAGGGACCTTGGAGGTCTTCTAGTCCAACCCCCTGCCTAGGCAGGACACCCTATATACCATTTCAGATTTCGAACATTCGCTAAAGGAGCACTCGTAGCATGGGGATTACCCGTATTTGGACAAGTTTAAATCTCCCCTATATGGGCATAAGTTTCCACTTTTATTTCAAGATCAGTTCTTCTTTTTGGCAGTTTTAAAGGAGAGCATACATCTACAATATCCAAAGTCCACTGTTGTGATGTAAAAGTATAAAATGTCTATGTAGATTCCCATCATCCAGGTCATGGTTGGCCCGTTTTTCAAAAGGCAACTGGACTTTGTTTTTTCCTTTGAAGACGTTTCACTTCTCATCCGAGAACTGAAGGAGTTTCTTGAATGAGAAGTGAAACGTCATCAACGAAAAACAAAGACAGTCCAGTTGAAAAAGAACCTTTGGGAAAAGTATGAAAGGAATAGATATGGGGAACCTTTTTTTTCTATGAAATGATATTAACTCATAACTACATAAAAGTCTCAAAAAATAGTTTTGCAGTCAATGACAAAATTAAATGGAGGCAAGACCTATGTATGTGAGTTTTGCATTGCTGTAAAGCTGTATGTGGTGTGCACAAGCCACTTTTCTTCTTCTCTCTCTACGATCCCACAGGAACTTATTTTTATCCTGTTTGGGGACCCTAAGAAGGCTTACGCAAAGGTCTCCTCAACCGCTCATACGGATACATATAGAGAAAAATGCAGCCATAATCCTCTTGCATAAAATAAAAATGAAACCAAATTAGCCCAGAGAAAATCAAGATGGAGAAAACAATTCCAATGAAAAAGAGGATAAAGCATTAGTAGCTCAGCAAAAGTTTACAAGAGAGAAACTCATCGGTGTCCTTCCCTAATACAGTACATGGGAATATGGAGAATTTCTCAATTTTTAGGATTTCACCAACAAGGCATTATCGACAAGAGAGAAAGCCATAGTCTTATTTTCCATTGCAGCTCAGACAGTGAGATGGATCCTGACCTAAGACTCCAATGTTGAAGGCAGTGCCGAGGTGGCGCAGTGGTTAGGGTGCAGTACTGCAGGCCACTTCAGCTGACTGTTATCTGCAGTTCAGCGGTTCAAATCTCACCGGCTCAAGGTTGACTCAGCCTTCCATCCTTCCGAGGTGGGTGAAATGAGGACCCGGATTGTTGTTGGGGGCAATACGCTGACTCTGTAAACCGCTTAGAGAGGGCTGAAAGCCCTATGAAGCGGTATATAAGTCTAACTGCTATTGCTATTGCTATTCAAGCACTTCTTTAAATACATTGGTCCCCAACTATGTAGGTCACAGTTAGCAAAACGTTATTCTTTCAAACTAGAAGTCCAACATTGTGGCCAACATATTGCCCATCCTTGATTTGAGGGTTTGTAGGTAAAAACTGGTATATCAGTAAATACACAATGAGTTCATATGATTTCCTGTCTTGTAAAATGATGTCACAAATCTCTATATGAAGCAGTGACGTGCGGTCAGCTTTAGCCCAGGTGAGGCACTTTTTAGACTTGTGGACTTCAACTCCCAGAATTCCACAGCCAGGCATGCTCAGTTCCGATTTAAAGCGACAGCATTTTTCCCCCTTGCAAAATAAGTTTTCCCATTCTTTTTCTTCTCCCTCCCCCTCCTTCCTCCCTCTCTCCCTCCCTCCCCCCTCTGTCAAACAGACACATGCACACAGAGAACGTGGATCCCTCTCTCATTCACTCACTCTCAAACACAAACACAGAAGTTGGATTGGATATATTTTCCAAAGGCTTGAAAGCAGCTCCTCTGCCATACCCCCCTTCCCCTGCTGCCTTCCGATCAAACTTTTTGAATTCCTCCCCCCTCCCCACATGCACCTTTTCCATCTGTTTCAGAGACTATTTCAACTCTGCTTCTCCCTGCCCTGCCCTGCCCTCCCCTCTTGAAAAGCCAGAGCTCTGTCAGACTGAGCTAGTTGCTCCCAGAGAACTCTAAAAAGCCTCTAAAAATGCCCTCTACAGGAGGCAAGAGAATATGTGCCTCATTTGCATAAGGAATTCTTTGCTTGTTAACCCTTGCTTAACTCTTAAAAGGCGAAAAATTCCTTATGCAAAAGAGGCCCCTAGTTCTCTGGCCTCCTCCTAGTTAATACTGAGAGCAGACACCAAGCCACTGTGACTTGAAATCTGGTAGGAACTACCCTGGCTTTAATTATTTTAAGAAAATTATTTAAAATCCTTTCCTTTCCCTGAGGACACTGGTGAGGCCCCGCCTCCCTTGCCTCTAGTGACTGCACGTCCCTGATATGAAGATAGTAGCATCAGAGTAGGAGAAGTTAAACGACGAAGGATTTTTTAAAAATAACTCCCTAATGACACTTTTCCATTGATTTTTTAAATTTAAAAAAGCACTCTTTTTCAAACCATATGGCGAGCATGATCTATAAAACCTCTCACGTCACCTAACAATCTCTTGTTAACATATGGTCTCTTAAATGTAGATGTTCATCAGCCTGACTTTTTTTAAAGCTAATAGTAAAATATGTCTAAATCTGAAACAGATGCCCATGTCCACCTAGGGATAAATGTATTACACAGACAAAATCAGGTTCAAGTGGAGCTAGTTTTAAAAAAAAAGACCGCAAGCATGTGGCATACACCTGCTTCCTAACTCTGGAGCAATACAAAAGTATATATTTTTGCCATTTACAACCTGCAGAAATTCTGCAAATGTTTATGAAAATAACAATAAACTGTGTCAAATTGCTTTTAAATGAAAGGCAAAAATATGGTAGGTAAGTCACGAAGCAATGCTTGCTTGAAGTTTCTTTTTTCTCCTTTCTATCTAAAATAGTATCCTCCATAGTATATTATGGTTCAGTGGAATGGATGTGCCATTGGGAGACCTAAAGCAGTGTTTCACAATCTCAGCAACTTTAAGATGTGTAGACTTCAACTCCCAGAATTCCCAGGTCAGCAATTTCTGAGATTGAGAAACATTGACCTAAAGGACCAAGATGGAGACAGCTCTTTCCAAATCTATTTCAGTGGATATTAAGAAGTGACATTGCCTTGATGAGGGGACAATCAATTAATCAACCTACCAACCAACCAAGCAACCTACCAACCAAACCTATAGTTATTCAAGAAATTATTCTATCAATAGATCATTTATTGCCAAAACAAATAAACCAGGCAACTTTTTATACCTGCTTTTTCAAAGATTTTCAAAATTATATTAACTGGCTGCCAAATAAAAATATTTCCTCCACCTCCTTAGTAAATAAGTGCTACCAAAACTGGAGCAAAATGTGTTCTTCAGTTCCAGCCACTTATAGTCCACCCTTCAACATGTGAGCTAGGATTATTTATCTGATCAGATGAATATCCAATGATCAAGCCAAATAATGAGGATTTCGGTGTGGGAATAATGTCATGTGGATTGCCTCTGGTCTGTATGCTGCTATTACAGCCTGTTAACATGCAACTGAGAATTGAAGTTTTCGTTCCTTTTCAATTTTGAGTTCTCCTGGCTGAGCCATGGAAAATTCATAAAACTCTTTTACTTTATAATTTTGCTATAAGAATTACAGCTAGCTAACCCTATAGGTATGCATCCCACCTTGGCTGCCAGGGCAACACCTTAAGCAACCAATACAGTCCAGATAAAAAAAGGGGAGGACATGACTAAATTTGATTGAATTTAATTAGAATTAAATGCAATGAAAATACCAACCATATCCCACAGAGTTCCACTTCTGTGATATTAGTTGGACGCTGTTTCTAGAGAGGTTCGGGGGCCCTATCCAGAGTTATCTGAATGGAGAGGGCAAAAGGTCACAATGACTACTACAATAATGTGATCAAAGACCCACACAAGAAAAGGAAAGGCTAGGATTTCATAATGCAATCACCACACAATTTTTGGTACCTGTGCCCACTCTTCATAAATGCCTCCAGTCCTACTTGAAGTAGAGAGATTGTGCCCCTTTCTCTAATTACACCATTAAAGCAGTGGTGGGATTCAAATTTTTTTACTACTGGTTCTGTGTGCGTGGCTTGGTGAGCGTGGCATGACGTGGTGGGTGTAACAGGGAAAGGATTCTGCAAAATCCCCATTCCCTCCCAATCAGCTGGGGCTCAGGAGGTAGAGAATAGATGGGGGCGGGGCCAGTCAGAGGTGGTATTTACTGGTTCTCCGAACTACTCAAAATTTCCACTAACGGTTCTCCAGAACTGGTTAGAACCTGCTGAATACCACCTCTGCACTAAAGGTAAATGTAAAGGGTTCCCATGTGCAGCTGTGTCTGACTCATCTCCATTTCTTAGCTGAGGGAGCCAGCATTGTCCAAAGATATTTCTGTGGTCATGTGGCTAGCAGGACTATATGTAGAGGTCAGGGGTGGGTTTCAACCGGTTCGCGGCGGTCCCTGCGAACCGGTTGGTCACCAAACCCGGAAGTAAGTAACTTCTGGGAACGGCGAAGGGCCCACCTGTGCCCGCGCGCACCCGCGCGCCCACGCCCACTCCTTACCCGGTTTTGTCGAATTCTGTGCTTCCACGCATGCGCAGGACGCATACAGCGCCTGCGCGATCCTCCAGGAGCAGCTGGAGCATTGCACAGATGCTAGTACGCATGTGTGCGATGCATGCATGCGCGAGGACGCCGCGCGCGTGCGCGAGGACGCCGCCGGCCTCGTTCCAACCGAACCGGTTGGAACGGGGCGAGAAACCCACCCCTGGTGGAGGTGCATGGAATGCTGTTACCTTCCCACTGAAGCGGTACAATAGATAAAGGATGCCTATTTATTTACTCACATTGGCATGCTTTTGAACTGGTAGGATGGCAGGAGGTGGGGCAAGTAACAGGGTTGCCCCATAACACAGTACCCTGGATTTTGAACCTGAGCAGTCAGCTTTTCAGCTGACAAGCTCAGTGTCTCTAACCAGTGAGCCAGTTCAATTGCACCATTATGCTGGCAATTACTTGGATCAGCAACAGATTAGGATTGAAATAATATTGCAGCTACCTAGTTGCAGATCTAATCCATCCCATTCTAGCACTCCTTTGTCTCTGTCCATTCTTTTTTTCTGTGTTTCTTACCTAATTGGAGTCAGAAATAGTTAAACCATGTGGGTTCCCACTCATGATTGCATCTGAGCAGCAATGTAATCTGGCTGGCTAGATTATTCTGACATCGATACCCTATTTATAATCATTCTTCGCACAGGGCAAGCCTCCAAGCAAACTCTAAATAAATTCTTGGAATACATGGCACTTCAGCAAACACAATAGTCTGCATATTTGATTTCCTTATTCAAGCTATGCATATGTTCTTTAATTTCATGCTTCACAATCGAACACAAATACATACTGAATTTCCAACAGGGTCCCCGTATGTTACAGTATATCCATAACAGAATTATACTTCAAGTATTCAGTGGGAAATGTGACCAATATGTACAGAAGGGAAATTGACGTGGAAATCCAGCACAGGAAGCGATATTATGAGTTTGAACAAACCCTTTATGAAATTATTGGGGCCCCCAAAAGGTGTTCTTGCTGCTGTGCTTCTAATTTCAAGTTATGTACACATTCCAGGATAGAAATGATTGCAGAGTTTTTAAGAGTTATCGTTAGCATTAACTTTCCCTTTTTTCTCTTTATTAGGTTACAGATTCATCTTTGCAAGAAATCCTAGACTATGTTTGGGCTGAAAAAGAAAAAAAAATTAATGTGCTCACAGTGATTGATTGATTTGCCTGAGAGGTGTAGTCAGAGGATAGTAACTATTATAGTTTGAATTATTATTTCATAATCTTTTATGTCAATGTCTTTAACCTCGGTTGATGAACTTACATTGTCTGCTTCACAATAATTATGCACCAGTTTGAGCAACCATTATTGGAATATGAGATTGTGAGGTTGTTTTTTTTAAGCTGCCAAGTATTGCTCATGAGTTTTTGATGAACACAGCAACTTGCAGTTTATGAAAATCATGTCCGATTTTGCATTGCTTTATAAATCACCAGATCTCGCTGCTTTAGCAGAATAGGGAAGATAGTTAGAGATGATTCACACCCTGGTCAGTGTCTCTTTGCACTTCTACTATCAGGCAGAAGGCATCAAAGTATAGCCAGCTGAACAAACAGGTTTAAAGATAGTTTCTGTCCTTGGGCTGTGAGACTTTTAAATACAACGACAATCACTCCATGCACCCGCTAGTTTTTTCTTTTTCTTTCTTTTTTTGTTTCTGTTATAATTTTGCACCAGTGAGGTTAAAACCAATTTTGTTGTATTTAAGTACAATGACAATAAAGATTATACTTATACTTAATATGCGGATTTTTCCTGCCTTCCCAACATGCACACAAGACAACTTTTAATTTTAAAAAAACCCTCCAAAATGGGGTAGGGGGAATGAGAGGGAGATCAAGAGAGCATGTGGTGTGGTAAAGACCTTCAAACATCTTTCCCCATCCATAGACCTCAAAAATGAAAAATGGTCTCACATAAGCAGGCCAGAGAGTGCAGTAGATATGTCAGCAGATTAAAATCCCTTGCTTTCTGGAGGTGTAGTGTTTCTCTATCTTATGAACTGTTAGCATTTATTGTACGGAATATGACTGATTTAACGTTTTATTTTAGACTGGCATATGTATATAGTTTTTATAACTTTTTCTTTTAAAAAGCCATATAGTCAGGGATGGGCTGCTACAGGTTTGCCCATAGCTAACGTTATGGCTGATTCGGAAAATCTCCAAATCCCACCCCTGGCTGACTCCACCCACCGCACCCAGGAATCGCCACATGCCCTGTTTTGGATGCGAACAGAGGTGAGTTCCTACCAGTTCAGACTGGTTCAACCATAGGTGCCGCCATCTTGTTTTTTGCTTCTGCACATGCACAGAAGCATTTTTTTTACTGTGCATACAGGCATAACGCGCATCAAGTGCACATGCAGCGCATCCCTGAGTGAACTGACAGTAGGAGCAGCCGGAACCCACCACTGGATGCAAGGTAAATGCAGGGCCCATGCAGAAGTTCGGAGAGGGGGAAAAACAGCCCTCCAAAGTTGCAGAAGGCTGGAAACGGGCCCATTTCCGGCTTCCAGGGAGGCTCCGAAGCCTGGGGGAAGCAATTTTCGCCCTCCCGGAGACTCAAAAAAACCCTCCAGAGCCTGGGGAAGGTGAAAACACCCCCCCATGGTTCTAGAGGCCAATTAGGCCACACCCATCCAGCATCCGAGCAGAGAATCCATTGCTGAAATTTTTGAAGCCTGCACCTGCATATAGTAAATCTAGGATGTTATTTTATATATTGATTTGTACCTTCAAGTCAGTTTTTAACACTTGATGACTGCCTGTCTGGACAAGTTCCTGCAGTTTTCTTCTTAAGATTTTTGAAATGGTTTACCATTACCTTTTTTCTAGGGTTGAGTGAGGAGGACTGGCCGAAGGTTACACAGTTGGGTTTGTCTCTGACAGTGAGGTACTAGAACTCACTGTCTCCTGATTTATAAACTGACGCCATGATGATGACTGGTTGCATTACCATACACCAGACTGTCTCTTAATTAGTTAATAAGGATTGCTGGTTTATAAAGATTTGTACTTACTGAATGTACAGAATATTCTTCAATAGAAGTATATAGTTTAGAGAAGAGACATATGACGGTGATGGTTGGTCGCAGAATCAGCCAGATTTTTAATTGGGATTTGCCATTTTTATTGACCTATCAAGTTCTTCCCAAGGACTTGGCATAGGCAGATGTTGTCTGATAGCATTAAAAGTATTGTTGCTGGATGTAAGCTTTTTCCAAAGAATGTTACTTTGGGCAATTGACTGATGGGGTTATTTTTATTTTTTAATCTATTTGTATCCCACTTTTATTATTTTTATAAATATGTTAAGGCAGTGAACATACCTAATGTTCCTTCCTTTTCCTATTTTCCTCATAACAACCACAACGCTGTGAAGTGAATTGCGAGAGAGAGGGGGGAGGGAGGGAGGGAGGGAGGGAGGGAGGGAGAGACTGGCCCAAAATCACCCCGCCAGCTTTCAATTTTTTTTATTATGGTTCACCACACAGTCAGACAGATGTTAAGATTGAATTCAGCATCTTTATCCATCTATCTGGACCTGGGATAGGCAGATGTTGATGTTTTGTGCTGTTAGAGGTATCGTCACAGGATGCAAGCTGTTCCAAGTAAAGCTGCCTTTTGCAATTGACTGATTGTGAATTTGCCAATGCCGATAACGTTCAAGTGGTGCTCCAGTAGTTTTGGGATTACACTCAAGGCACTTATTACTATTGGAACTACCTTTGCTTTCTTTTGCCACAGGCGTTCTATTTCTATTTGCAGGTCTTTGTATTTTCACAGTCCTTTCTCTTCTTTTCTGCTGCTGCTGCTATTATTATTATTATTGTTGTTGTTGTTGTTGTTGTTGTACAATTGTATCACAGCGGCCAGTTGTTTCGCTGGATTTGGCATTGGTTACTAGTCGGGCCCCACCCAGGGGCCTAGGACGTCGTAACGTATTTTCGTAATATGCGTGCAGATCCAAGCAGGGCGGATTTTTGCATTTGACTGATGGTGATTTTGTCAATTTTTAACTGTTTTAAATGTAATTCCAGTGCTTTTGGTATAGCACCCAGTGTGCCAATTACCACTGGAGTTATCACTGCTGGTTTGTGCCATAGTCGTTGAATTTCAATTTTTAAGTCCTGGTATCTTGCGATTTTTTCATGTTCCTTCTCGGCGACCCTGCTATCACCTGGTATTGCAATGTCTATGATTGTGACCTTATTTTTCTCAACCAGTGTGATGTCTGGTGTATTATGCACCAGTATTTTGTCGGTTTGTATACGGAAATCCCACAAGATCTTGACCATCTGATTTTCGGTGACTTTTTCAGGCTGATGTTCCCACCAGTTTGTTGCTGTTTTAATATTATAATTTTTGCACAAATTCCAATGGATCATTTGTGCTACTGAATTGTGCCGCAATTTATAATCAGTCTGTGCGATTTTTTTACAGCAGCTGAGTATGTGATCAACAGTTTCATCAGCTTCTTTGCAAAGTCTGCATTTGGCATCATCAGAGGATTTTTCGATTTTGGCCTTATTGGCATTTGTGCGGATAGCTTGTTCTTGCGCAGCCAGGATTAGTGACTCTGTTTCTTTCTTTAATGTACCTGTTGTTAACCATAACCAAGTTTGTTCACTGTCCACTTTATCTTTTATTTTTTCCAGAAATTGGCCATGCAGTGCTTTGTTCTGCCAACTCTCCATTCTTGATTTTATCACATCTTTTCTGTATTCTTGTTTCGTCTGTTGGGCCTTCAGTAGATTTTTGTTCTTTACTTCGATTAATAGATGTTCTTGACTTTCTTTTAAATAATCTGCCAGTGCATGTTTTTCTTCTTCAACTGTTTGCTTCACTTGTAATAATCCTCTGCCACCTGATTTTCGGGGCAGGTACAGTCTATCAGTATCACCACGTGGATGTAAACTGTAGTGCATTGTCATTAGTTTCCTGGTTTTTCGGTCCAAAAGGTCCAAATCAGCTTGTGTCCAGTTAACTATACCAGCTGTGTATCTTATAACTGGTATTGCCCAGGTATTTATGGCCTTGATTGTATTTCCACCATTCAATTTAGATTTCAAAATTTTCCTAACTCTGTTGGTGTACTCTCGCCTGACAATAGTTTTTACTTCTCCATGCTTGATGTTATCCAACTGTAGAATGCCTAAGTATTTGTAGGCTTCATTTTCTTTGCATTTAATTAATTGGCCATTGGGCATTTCAATTCCCTCACATGCAGTGATTTTGCCCCTTTTTATGGATACAGTGGCGCATTTTTCCATGCCAAACTGCATTGCAATATCGGTGCTGAATACTCGGACTGTGTTTGTCAATGATTGGATTTCTATTTCTGACTTTCCATAGAGTTTCAAATCATCCATATATAGTAAATGCGAAATTTTTTCAGCTTCTTTGGCTGTTTGGTAGCCTAATTTCATTTTTTTAAAGATTACTGATAGTGGGATCATTGCGATGATGAAGAGAAGAGGTGAAAGTGAATCACCCTGGAAAATTCCTCGCTTGATATTAACCATTCCGTAGATCTCATTCCCTACTGCCAACTCAGTTCTCCATTGTTTCATCGCCTTTTCAGTAAAGGATGTAATATTTTTGCTAATGCCAGTTGTTTCTAAGCATTTTATGATCCAACTATGTGGCAGTGAGTCAAATGCCTTTTTGTAATCAATCCAGACCATATTCAAGTTTGTTTTTCTGTTCTTACAATTTTCTAATATCATTTTATCAATTAGAAGCTGATCTTTTGTGCCCCTGCTCCTTCTTTTGTTTCCTTTTTGCTCTACTGGCAAGATGTTGTTTGTTTCCAAATAATCCATCATGTTATCTGCAATAATGCCTGTGAGTAATTTGAAGGTTGTTGGCAAGCATGTTATTGGTCTGTAGTTTTCAGGTGTTGTTCCTTTAGTTGCATCTTTCTGAATCAAGTATGTTTTTCCAGTTGTCAACCATTCATCAATTTGGTCCTTTTGTAAAATTTCATTCAGTTGCCTGGCCAATATTGCATGTAAACTGGTCAGATATTTGAGCCAGAAACCATGTAATTGGTCCTTTCCAGGTGATGTCCAATTCTTTACCCTTTTTACTCGATTTTTGACCATCTCAGTTGTTATTTCTAATACTTGCATTTGTTTGTTGCCAATGCTTTTCTCAAAGTCATGTATCCACTTTGCTTCCTTATTGTAGTCCTTTGCATTTTCCCACAATTCTTTCCAGAATTCAACTGTGGCCTGCTTTTCTGGTTTTTCACTTTTGGTGTCACCATTCACATTCACCATTTGATAAAAATGCCGTTGGTCTAATCGAAATTGCTTATTTTGTTTATATTGGATGATTCGTGCCTCATATCTTTCAATTTTTCTAGCTGTTGCTGTTATCTGCTGTTTTACAATCTCTATAACTTCATTGATGTTTCTTGTATCCAATCTATGTCTTCTGATTAGCCGATCTATGATTTTGTTGTTTTTAAGCCGTTGCTCATGCATGCATTCTCAAGTTCTATTCCATAATCTTCTATAACCTTGCCTGCTTTGGTTGCCATTGTTGCACATTTGTCAATTCCAAACTGCATACCAATGTCTTGGTTAAATTCTTTTGTGCTTTCAATTAATAAATTCAGTTCAGCTTTTGTTTTACCAAACAGCTTCAAATCATCCATGTACACCAAGTGCAAAATTTTCAGTCCTTCGTACCCATAGTTCATCTTCTTTAAAATGATTGTCAGTGGTAGCATTGAAAGTATAAAAAGTAGGGGTGAAAGGGAATCGCCCTGGAAAATGCCTTATTTAATTTCAACTTCACCCAGTACTTCTTCATTAGCTATAAGCTTCATTTTCCAGAGGTTCATTGAAGTTTCCATGAATTTTTGTATGTTGCTGCTGATGCCAAAGATTTTCAGGCATTTCTTGATCCAGCTATGGGGAACTGAATCAAATGCTTTCTTATAGTCTATCCAAGCCATGAACAGATTGGTTTGTCTTTTCTTTGAATTTTTAGGATTAGTTTGTCAATCAGCAGTTGGTCCATTGTTCCTCGTGAATTTTTGCAGCATCCTTTCTGTTCTACAGGAAGCAAGTTATTTCTTTCCAAGTATCCATAAATTTGGTTTGCAATGATACCAGTAAGGAGCTTGTATGTTGCTGGCAAACAGGTGATAGGCCTATAGTTTCCATGATCCTTTCCTTTTTCTTTATCTTTTTGGATCAAAAATGTCCTTCCATCCATTCATCATTTTCAGGTGTTTTTAAGATCTGGTTCATTTGGGCTGCCAATCTTTTGTGCACACTTGTAAGTGCCTTTAACCAGAAGCCATGTAATTCATCTGGTCCAGGTGCATTCCAGTTCTTCACTTTTCTTGACTGTCTTTGCACCATTTCTTTTGTTATTTTCACATCTTCCATTTTATGCACTTTAATAGAATCCTCAATCTGTTTGATCCATTTTGCATTTCTGTTGTGCTTCTTGTTGTTTTCCCACAAATTCTTCCAGAATTTCAGAGCTTTCTCTTTATCAGGCTTTTCATTTGTTGTTATTCCATCTCTACTTTCTAAGCTCTTATAAAACTCGTCCTGATTTGCTCTGAACTGTGAGTTTTCCTTGAACTGATTTACTCGGTTTTCATATCTTTTAATCTTTTCAGCAACGGCAACAACCCTCTGCTTCAGCTGTTATTGTTGTTGTTGTTGTTGTTGTTGCAATTTTATTTAGTTATTGATCAAATCCAATGATAATAAAATGACTCGACTATCAAATGTTAATATTAAGCAGCATCTACAATTGTCTAAAAACCATATCAATATAATAAGAGAGGAACAAAGGCAGGCAACAGGAAGAAGCTTGGAAAGGAGAAAAAATCACTGGAAAAGCAATCATTTTTGGTGAATAGCTGGATATTTTTTGGTTTGGAACCCCTAAAATTTACTATAGAGTAGAACATAAATCGATTAAAAGCCATACATTGTTCAAGAGGTACAAACCAACTTAAACAAAGTTGAGAAGTTGAAAAAAGGATAGAGGATCCTATTTAGTTCAGCCCATTTTCTTCTAAATCTGATCATCCCAATCTGCATTAATCCAATCCCTGCAATTATCAAAACCAGACTGAAAGCTGGTGAGGCTTGCTGGATTTGAAAGAGTTAAAAGAGTCCTGCATACAAGACAGTATTAAATGATACTTTACCTGCAATAGCAAACTTAATACTTCCAATTTTTCTCTTCAAAAGTCTTTTTCATTAAGTGCAAATGCTTTATATGCCAAGCTTCTCGTGGGCTCCCATTTCAAATGTTGCTGTTTGGGGCTTGTGAATGGAGAAGTGCTGGATGGCTGACAGACAAAATACCTTAATACCCTTCAACTGGAGCCAGGGAGCAGCATCCTGAATTAGCCCAACAACTCACACCTTTCGTCTCCAATGGCTGGAGAAAAAGTGGAAGAAACAATTCCATCAAACTAAACTAGCAGCACATTTGAATTAAAAAGCAACTTGTCTGCCTAAACTGTGTCTCTGTTGTGTGAGCAACTGCCTGAAAGCTGAAATCTACAGATTAACAGAGTTGGAAGGGACCTTGGAAGGGATCTTGGAGGTCTTCTAGTCCAACCCCCGGCCCAAGGAGGAGACCCTACATCTGCCTCTACCTAGGATCGAACTCACAACCTTCTGATTGTGAAGCAAGAACTCCACCTCTAGGCCACAAATTATGGAAAAGAAAGGAAAGGAAGGGAGGGGAGGGGAAAGAAGGGGAGGAGAGAGAAGGGAACAGAATGGAATGGAATGAAGGGAAGGAAAGGGAAGGGAGGGAAGGAAGGGAAGGGAAGGAAGGGAAAGAAGGGAAAGAAGGGAAAGAAGGGAAAGAAGGGAAGGGAAAGGAAGGGAAGAGAACAGAAGGGAAGGAAGGGAAGGAAGGGAAGGGAAGATTGAAAATCGTTTGTTCAGAATGGTATAAGGTTGCCTATCTTTGGCAGAGGGTTAGACTAGAAGACCTCCAAGATCCCCTCCAGCCCTATGATTCAATGATTCTAGATTTGCCTGCATGGTCCCTTCATCCCGGGTCTGCTCTCTGCCCATCCTTCTCCCTATCAGGCCTCAGCCAGTGGTAATGGCAAAAGCATGTGAGGGAGCCCGCTGACTTCTTGACCCTCTGTTCATTTTGTAAGATGTCACGAGGATGCCAAATGCGAAGCAGAAGCTGTCAAGGATACACGGAGCTCTTGAACGAGGCCATAATCTGTAATCCAAAGCAGAAGGAGACTCTGGGGAGCCATTTGTCTTCCCGAAGAAGCTTTGTGAACTGCTTTTTAGTATCAGGTGCATCGTCTTGAGAAACCATCCTCACATTCCAAAAAAATTAGTTTAATGTTCCCACATAAAAAGAAACTGGCCAGGTGGAAAGATATTAGAGGAGATACATGGGTCTGTGGAACTAAAAAGATCTGTATGCTGCTGGAAAAGATTTAGGCAGAAAGGTATCAACAGGCCAGTTAATATGTAAATCGCAGCTATTTGCAAATGTCTAGTAAAAAAATGCATAGAAAAAATTAGAAAACATAGATTGTGTGCAAAACTACATTCATTTGCATTGCCTAAAAATAACAGTGGTCACTGCAGTGGGTAGATTTGATGTGATCTTTGACAGCAGTACAAAGCTGCTGTCAGGGTTCCAAATAGCATCCAAAAGTAAATCAGAGTCCAAGGCAAAATATTGCTCAAAGTTCCAATTTATTAAGTGAGCCATGTTGGCACATCTGGGAAAACCCGCATCTGAAAGCTTTCCGGTTTCCCCCACCCAGTTGAAAGTTCAAGATCTTGCCCCCAGACCCACAAGCCCATCACATGGTCCAATCTTCCACTGCCATGCTGGCAGTTTCACCCATCCAATTCCTGTCAGGTGCTGAGGTGTGAAGACAAAGGATGGCCTTGGCTTTCTAGAAAGAATTTTGTTATGGCTACGCAGCATCTAACTCCTACAAGCCCCCCTCTCATTTTCCCACAATAAAAAATGCATAGTAGAATGATAGAAAGTGTGGCAGGCCAAAGATCCAAAAGAAAAGATGGCTGCAGGCCTGACAGCGTTTTTCCTCTTGTGTTCTTAAGCAAAAAGAGTCTGGTATTCTGGACAATTCCACTTTCAAGTTGTCCTTGGAAAAATAGAAGGGACAGATCAGGGGTGGGTTGCTGCTGGTTTTACTACCGGTCCACAACCCGCACATGTGTGCTGTTCAATGTAAATTGTTCTTTGTGCATGCGCAGAACAATTTATAATGAACTGCACATGTGCAGTCACTAAAAACCAAAATGGCGGTGGCCCAGCAGCGGCGTGGGAACCTGTTCAGGGTGTGGCGGGCCAGGGTCGCTGTCAGTTCTGCAACCCAAGCCTGAATTCCACTACCGGTTTGGCCAAACTGGGCCGAATCAGGGGCAACCCACCTCTGGGACAGATGGATCAATTGTTCCCCATATTGGTGCATGTAACCTTCTTCAGTGATTTTGACTGTTTTTTAAGAAGGCATTCGAAACACCTTAGGCTATATCTAAATCAAAACAAGACATGTGTTTAAGTTGAGTGGGACTTCACTTCTGTAAACATATGAAAAAGTAACAGCCACAAAAGAGAACAGAAATCGCTTTTCCCTTTTAACAGAATTTAAGATAGATTTCAATTTACCTGACAGGGCATTTGCTAGATAAAGTAACCCATGTCAAGATGGCATTTCCTTGCCTGTTTCATCATGACAAGTGGCTAACACATGTTTCAGGCCTCCGATATCTTCAAGCTCGATTAGGAGTGTCAAAAGTTCTGCCATGACTCAAAAGCCATGTGTATCAGGTTGGCTACAGCAGCAAGACAGTAGGTCCAATCAAACCTGGGACAGGGGAAGAGAGAAACTAGGAGGCATGTCAACCTGGAGGAATTAATGCGAAAAGTGCAACGTTGATAAAATTTAACTTTTTCCTCTGTCAATTTAGTAAACACCCCTGGGCCTTCCAGATAACATGTGTGACTGAAGGCTATTTTCCAAGTCAAGCCATTTAGCAGACAAGCTTTTTTTTTTTTTTTTGTATTCTTGTCTCATCTTAATGCATTAAGCTGTATAAATGATCCATCATTCCTACAGGAGGGATGGGGGAATTTACGCCCCTTGTCATTTATCAGGAGGGGAAATAGCAGAACTCATCAGCAACAGCAGCCAAGGGCCCAACCAGACTTATTTGATTAACCCTGTAGAACATCTCTGGCAAATACAGCAAACACGAACGTCCTGAATAAAGCAGGACTCCTCACTCCTCGTAATACTCCTGGGCCTCCGTAGAAAAGGATGTTGAACAATCTTCCACAGATTCTCGTCTGTCCAAGAGAATCTCTACTGCTTTCCCTCTTCAAATCTATCATGTGAAAAAAAAAGAAAGCCTGTTTTCATCCCTTAGCCGTCTTGCACTGAGTTTGGAGAAAGTGTGGTAACAGCTGGAGAAAGATTTCTCGCAGTCTCCTAGTTTCTTTCCCGCGCTCTCTTAAGAAGGGCCTTTGCCCAAAGGGTTTAAGGCTCTGAGTACAAATAGTCCTGCTGTGTGGTATGGAAGAGCAAATCCCACTGATGCCTCCAAAGCCATAGCTTCAACGTCAGACTGAATTGGTACCAAGGAGAAACAGAGGCACGTTGGTTAAATCGGCAGAATAAATTATGAAATCTGGAGTATTTGCAAGTTTTTTTTAAAAAAGTCAAGGTGTCAGCCACAAAAGTACAATGGAAACTTTGCCCCTTTTTAATGTGCATCATGTGATCTAGTGCTTAAGGGAAAAGGTTAGAATTCAGGAGATCCAATTCTACTCCCACTTTAGCCCTGAAGCTAGCTGGATGATCTTGGGTCAGTAACTCTCAGCCCTAGGAAAAAGGAAAACCACTTCTGAAAACTTGCCAAAAAACCTGCAAGAACTTATCCAGACATTTGCCAGGACTCAACATTGGCTTGAAGGGATTCCCTCCCCCAACCCCTTGCCCCGGGGAACGGACATAAAAAAAGCAGGCAAACCTTCAATTGAACAGTCACATTGTAAGAAGACAATAATCTGGGGTTGTCTAGTGATTTTAGTGAAATCAAAGGGGAAAAAGCAGTCACTGTGGCCCCAAGCTCAGGATCAGTGGTGGGATTCAGCCAGTTTGCACCACTTTGGGAGAACCGGTTGTTAACTTTCTGAGCAGTTTGGTGAACTGGTTGTTGGAAGAAATCATTAGGGCAGAGAACCGGTTGTTAAATTATTTGAATCCCACCACTGCTCAGGATCCAAAATCCAGAAAGGTCACCAAATGACCCTGTCAACCACCCACTCTAAGAAAGTGCCACGTTGATTAGTCAGGGACCACAATCACATGTTCATCATTGTCCTAGTGGACAATCACTTAAATAGGAGCCAGCAATGTGATGCAGTTGCCAAAAAAACCAACACAGTCCTAGGCTGATTTAACAGAGGGATAGAATCAAGATCACAAGTGCTAACACCATTCTGTAATGCCTTGATAAGGCCATACTTGGAATACTGCACATCATGATGTAAAAAAGATGTTGGTCGTGATGTTTAAAAAGATGTGTAGACTTTAGAAAGAGGCAGAAAAGAGCAACAAAATGATCATGGGACTGGAAACTAAAACGTTTAAAGAATGGTTTCTGAAATTGGGTATGTCTACTTTAATTAAAAGAAAGACTAAGAGAGACATGATAGTAGTGTTCCAATATGTCAGGAGTTGCCACAAAGAAGGAGTCAAACTATTCTCCAAAGCACCTGAGAGTAGAACAAGAAGCAATGGGTGAAAACTAATCAAGGAGAGAAGCAACTTAGAACTAATTTCCTGACAGTTAGAACAATTAATCAGTGGAACAACTTGCCTCCAGAAGTTGCGAATGCTCTAATACTGGACGTTTTTAAGAAGAGATTGAACAACCATTTGTCTGAAAAGATATAGGATCTCCTGCTTGAGCAGGAGGCTGGACTAGAAGACCTCCAATTTTCCTTCTGCCATTCTGTTATTCAAGTGCAAAGATCACACACAGGACCAGTTAAAGGCATAGGATCATTGGGAGGAATTTGGGTCCCCAAGGAACCTTTCTGAAGACTCCTTAAAATGTGGTAGCTACTCTGGAAATGACTTTCCAATTCTCACAAGTCAAACTCCCTTCTTTCTCACCTTATCCTAACTCTTCCCAGTCTTCTCTTGCATTAGGCAGCTTGAAAGGAGACTGGAGGGCCTGCATATAAGACTGTGAGTATTTCTGCATTATTAATATATTTGGGCTTCATCAGCACTACACTTTCGTGTAGAAAGTGAACCCATAAGAAAATTCAATCTGTAGTACTTCTGCTTGAGAGAGATGTAACCTCTACTTGGAAACCACTTTTGGGGGTTTTGCAAGAAACTGAAAGAAATGAAATGTTGATTTGGGGATTTGATTATTATAATTAGATGTGAGTACAGAAATACTGTAGACAAATGTTAACCTTAGAGTAAGAACTAGATATATTTTAAAAAAATATCTGTATCAAAGAAAGTCAGAAATCATTATTTTTTTGTTTTTCTTACTTTTTCTTTCTTTTTTATTTTTGTACCTGTATCTTTTTTTCTGATCTTTTTTATTTTTGGGTTCTTTTTTTCCCTTGTTCGGTTATCTTTTTAAAAAAAATTATGTATAACAAAAAGAAACAGATTTGACATGTTTCACTCTAATGCATTCCAATCAGTGCCTATGAGGTGGAAATTTCTCTCTTCTTGCTCTGATGATGTTATCTAGTTGGGTAATGAAATGTCTGCAAGCAAACAACAAACTCAGAGAGCACCAAGTTTAGAGCGCAAGGAAGAAAGCTGTTTTCTTGATTTTGATTCCCACCAACACATTGCCTTTAAAAAAAAAAAGAAAGTGCCCCACATCAAATGCTCAGGAATCTAGAACGATGATATAAACCCTGGAGATTTCATGGTCATATCTGTGCAATTTTCTCGGTAACAGTACCAAAACTATTATCCACCAACTTCTTCTAAGTTTGTAGAAAACTTTATAGACTTCTTAATTTAGCTTACAGGCCAGGTACTTCCCAATTGTCCCCCCCACTAACCAAATTTTACCCTGTTTTTTCTTCAAACCCAGATAAGGTCAGCCTCATATTTTTCCTGAAGTTATAAACATGCCATATAATTTTCTTCAAGTGGATTTCATTCTGCAAAGTTTGCCATGCAAATCTTCCCCAGTTTGGGAGTCATCTGCAAACACTAACCATTTTCCTGAGTCTTGTCCTGAAAAAAAAGGAGGACTATACTTGGAGTACATTGAATGAAAGCAAATGTAAGTGCCTTTACTTTGAAAGATACAACATTTGTAAACAGACCTCATTTTTTGCCCTTTGCTTTCAGGACATGCCCTTCATAAAAATTGGTGCAACAATCTAGTGAAATTGAGCCAAATATAGTCAAACACCTATTGAAATTTGCTAAATTAAATGCTAGTTTCTGTGTACCAAATAAGGTGAGTGTTTTTCTTTGAAGGTTACATAAACAGTATTTAATCTGAACTCTGCTCATTCTTTAACATAATTAGAAGCCACATAACCCACAAGCTTTTTTTGTATATATCAGAAACACAGTTGCATAGGCTTGATATAAATGGTGTCATAGTGTTAACTTCAAAGATAAGTCTAGCCAAATTTCAAAGTGCATTTATTTTACTTTGAGTGAAGTATACACCTTTCTCTCCAAATACATCAGATAATTTTTCTTCACACTGGGTCCTAAGGCAAACTGGTCCTCGGTGAACTTCTAATATAGGTGAGATGAGAGATATATATAGATAGATGATAGATAGATGATAGATAGATAGATAGATAGATAGATAGATAGATAGATAGATAGATAGATAGATAGATAGATAGATGGGGCTGGATAGTGTGTGATCTGGCTTTACCTGATTTTCTGCAAGTCTATTTATCCCAATGTGATCTTACATCCAGAGATCCTTCTGAGAGACCTTTCAGTTTTAGCTGTTTAACAGTTTAACTGTTTATTAAATTTATAGGCTGCCCAATCCTGGAGGACTCCGGGCGGCTTACAGAAACAGAAATTAAGAGAAATTAAAAACAGATAAAACACCACAAATTTAAAAAGACACAACATGCACCCAATCTAAGCGGGGCTGGACCTCAATCCAGAGGTCAACAGCCCCAGGCCTGCCGGAATAGCCAGGTCTTAATAGCTTTTTGGAAGGCCATGAGAGTGGGTAGGGTCCGGATCTCTGGGGGTAGCTCATTCCATAGGGCCAGAGCGGCAACAGAGAAGGCCCTACTCCGAGGCGTCGCCAGCTGGCATTGTCGCCCATCCTGTGCGATCTTATCAGTCTTAGGGAGGTGTGTGGCAGAAGACGGTCTCGAAGATATCCGGGTCCTAGGCCATGTAGGGCTTTAAAGGTGATAACCAGCACCTTGAATCATGCTCGGAGACCAATAGGAAGCCAGTGCAGCTCGCAGAGGATAGGTGTAATGTGGGTGTACCTAGGTACACCCAGTATCGCTCGCGCGGCTGCATTCTGGACTAATTGTAGTCTCCGAACACTTTTCAGGGGCAGCCCCATGTAGAGCGCATTACAGTAATCCAGTCTTGAGGTGACAAGGGCATGAGTGACTGTTTGCAGTGCCTCCCGGTCCAAATAGGGCCGCAACTGGTGCACTAGGTGAACCTGGGCAAAGGCCCCCCTGGTCACAGCCGACAGATGATGTTCCAATGTCAGCTGCAGATCCAGGAGGACCCCCAAGTTGTGGACCCTCTCTGAGGGGAGCAAATTTTCTCCCCCCAAGTTTAGGGATGGACTAGCTGGGCTGTCCTTAGGAGGCAACATCCACAGCCACTCAGTCTTGTCAGGATTGAGTGCAAGCTTGTTCATTCCCATCCAGACCCTAACAGCTTCCAGGCACTGGCACATCACTTCCACCACTACGCTGAGTTGGCATGGGGCGGACAAATACAACTGTGTATCGTCTGCATACTGGTGGTATTTAATCCCGTGCCGGCGAATGATCTCACCCAGTGGCTTCATGTAGATATTAAATAGGAGGGGGGACAGGACCGACCCCTGTGGCACCCCATAATTAAGGGGCCTAGGAGTCGACCTCTGCCCTCCAACCAACACTGACTGCGACCTGTCGGAGAGGTAGGAGGAGAACCACCGTAGAACGGTGCCTCCTACTCCCACCTCTTCCAGCCGTCGCAGAAGGATACCATGGTCGATGGTATCGAATGCCGCTGAGAGGTCAAGGAGCACTAGGATAGAGGAATGTCCTCTATCCCTGGCCCGCCAGAGATCATCGGTCAGTGCGACCAAAGCAGTTTCGGTGCTGTAACCAGGCCTGAAATCAGACTGAAAAGGGTCTAGATAATCTGTTTAGGAGATTTTGAGTTACAAAGCAAACACAGTAGTTGAAGCACCAGAGGCAAAACTTTTTATTCTCTAGGTGGATCTTATTGCCAATATTTTGAAATTCAAGCTTCTCCTTCTAGAACGTTGAATAGGTGGTGACGCCTTTTAACAAAAAAGGAACCCCGGTTCAAATATTCAGTGAATATTTCTCCAATATTTTTGTTCAGAGAATAAATTATTGTGTAAACAAACTTTTTTTTACAATCCTGTAATCCCTTTTCTGGAGGTAGAGTTGTGGGGACTGAATGGAGCTGAGCGTTTCCTGGCTGAATGCCCTTCCTGACACCTACACAGCAGATATTTTCTCTTTGTGCCCTGAAAGAGAAACACCTAGTCCTATTCTCCTCATATTAACCTTGCTGCCTTCTATATGTGAAAGTAAATTCTCAGACTAAGAAACAACCTGAAAATTATTCAAGAACTGGGGCACCATTTAAAAACCAGTGTTCTTCAATCCCCTCAACTTTAAGACTTCAACTTCCAGAATTCTCTAGCTATCATGTCAGATTTTACCATTGATTAGAAGAGCTTTTCCCTCAAATACTTTCTTTCTTTCTGTTTTTTTTCATTTATCCTTCTTGGTTAATTTAAATGAAGGCTAAATTGGAGAGCACACTTTTTTTTGCCAAACTTAGCAGAGTTAATTATATTGCACACTGCCCAGAATCACTTTGTGTGAGGTAGGCAGCCACATAAATCTGATAAATAAGTAAGCACATGGCAGCCCAACAGAATTCAGGATTCAGCCAAACCATAATCTAGTGAGAGGGAAACCTAGTCCTTTTCAAGTTTCCCTGCTTTAAAAAATGGTCCTTGGATAGTTGTGATATTTAAGATAAAACTTTTTGGCATCAAATGTTGCTGCATCCTTGGCTTCATAATATACAGGTCTCCTGCTACATACATGCCTGTACACATATGTGCACACACACACACACATACACACACACACGTTGAGTTGAAAATGTGCAAAAATACAGTTTATACTAGACCACAACCATAATATTTGGGGTGTGTAAGAATGCCAAACACTAACTACTTTTGTAATAAGAGACATGCCTTTGTCCAAGGTTAATGATATTATCTTTGTTTACCATAAAGAAAATTGGGGAAGTCTTCTATTTCTAGGGCCATTTGTGTTGAAATATAGTTAACAAGAAAAACTATCAAACTTCTGAGTATAAACAATGCAGTTTTGATGCTGGGAAAGAACAGTATCTGGTCAGTTAATGGAATTTATGACCCCTCTCAAAAATGTCCTAATGCCAAATACAAAGGTTGCTTGTGAGAGCAAATGCAATAAAGCAACCATAGATAACAGTCTGTTGCATCGGAAACAAATAGAGCTGATATTGCTTACTTTCCTTGACTTCCTTATGCAGCTTCTTTCTTCCTTTCCTTCCTTCCTTCCTTTCTTCCTTTCTGTCTTTCTTTTCCTTCTTTCCTTCCTTTCCTTCCTTCTCTCTTCAAGTTAGTCTTAACAGAATACAAAATAACAAAGTTGAAAACGATCTTGGAGGTCTTCTAGTCCAACCAGGACTAGAAGACTCAGACAGGAAACACTATACCATTTCAGACAAATGGTTGTCCAATCTCTTCTTTAAAACTTTCAACGTTGGAGCACGTACAACTTCTGGAGGCAAGTTGTTCTGCGATTAATTGTTATATCTGTCAGGAAATTTCTCCTTAGTTCTAGGTTGCTTCCCTCCTTGATTAGCTTCCATCCATTGCTCCTTGTCCTGCCTTCAGGTGCTTTGAAGTCTTGACCCTGGCAACTGCGTAGACCAGGCCCTGCCGTTTTCTTGGCAAGATTTTGGAAGTGGATTGCCATGGTCTCCTTCCTAGGGCTGAGAGAGAGGAACTGGTCCAAGATCACCCAGCTAGTTTTGTGCCTAAGGCGGGATTGGAATGCAGAGTCTCCTGGTTTCTCGCCTGAGGCCTTACCTACTTACACCACAGTAGTTTTCAGGTGCTTCCCACTGCCTGTAAATAAAATGCCCCATTTATAAAATTTATTTATTTAGGAAATTTATATCACCCCCTACTCGCACTTGGTGACACAAGGCAGCTTACAAACTATAAAAACCTCATATAAAAAACAATAAAACTAATAAAAGAGAGAATCATATAATAAAGTAATAAAATAATATAATTTTAAACAACCACCCACCCACCCAGTGACAGCACATCACACGAGCCATTTAATGGGCTCCATCCAGATCTGCATTCCCCAGGCCCACTGGCAGAACCTGGTCTTCAGCCCCTTGCAGAAGATTTATAGAATTATAAGTGAATCTCTATCTGCAAATGCCCATCAATCTCTCTTGTTCGGGGAAGCGCAGAAATATATACACATGTATTTTCCCTTCTGTCTTTCCAACAGAAGCAACAAAAAGAAGCAGAAAAAGGAAACTAATAACAGTGAAAATGTTCTTGGGAATTGAAAGAAAGGCTATCTGGAGCAGCAAAAGGGATGGGATGGGGAATAAAGCCAGGAATAAAATTAGGAATAAAAAATGGCGAGGAGGCAAAAGGGAAGAGGGAGCTAAATGTGGAAAGAAAGAACTTAGAGGGAGAAGCCCTATGTCTATTAGTATTAATAGACAAAATATACAAGAGAATCTTATACATAAATAAAATGTCCAAAATTAGCCAAGTAACTTGTCCAAAGCACCTGGTAATTTTCAAGCTAATTTTTATGATTCAGCGACACTGTATGCAGTCACTTGTACCTTGAGTCTATTTGCTCATTTTTTGTTGTTTCTTCCATTGCTCTTAGTGAGAACTATCCTATAGTTCTTTGAACAAGTTATAAAAAATCTAGGATGAGGACAACGGGGATAAGAGAGAAGCTGTGTACGTAATCTATGTTCTAATCTGTGGCATTAATGTATTAGGATGGTCCAATTATTGTGCTTGGTGGCAGGAGTGAAATGCTTTGAAGCCTGCTACCAGTTCAGGTGAATAGGTAGTGAATAAATGCTTAAAAAGGTTTTTTAAAAAGGTTCCAACAATCAACTGTGACAATCAGCTGTGCTGTGCGATTTTTGGAACCTTTTTTTAAACTTTTTAAAAGCACTTTTTACTACCTATTCATCTGAACCAGTAGTAAAAAAATGCTTTAAAAAAGTTTTTTAAAAGGTTCCTAAAATCAGCTGTGCCACACAATTGTCAGAACTTTCTCCCCCCTTTTTAAAGCATTTTTTTACTACTGGTTTGGGTGAACCGGTAGCATTTTTACTACCAGTTCTGGTGAAGCAGCCCAAACCGGTAGCATTTCACCCCTGCTTAGTGAGAAAAATGTAGAATTACGTATTTACACTTTGCTCAGGATTGCTTGGTGCTCCTTGTTATTTCTGAATGAACTAAATGAAACATTTTGAAGTGTGTGGGGGGGGGGGGGAATGGGAGAACATTCTAATTACAGACCATAAAAGACAGTCTTCGGTATTTCTGAAAATTCAGGTTCAGACTTGGATCAAACCAGATCCAACCATCTGCAAAAGAAAGTATTATTGACTCTTGTTCACTAGTACTTCCGCTGTTTTCTAAGAAAAATTAAATAACTTTAAAGTAATTTTGTGCCAATTTTTGGGTAGACTGGTAATGCTTGGTATAAACTATCATCCCTTCTTTTGTAGATCAGGGTGAAAAACAAGTGAACAGGTAGAGACCACGTTGATCTCTAAAGCAGAAGGTTCAAAATAAAATGATTTTGTTGAGTCTCAAAATATCTCTTCATGGCAGAGGAACAACAGAAGAAGACAATTTCCTTGTGCGAGGCTGGATATGATCCGTTTAATATGCTTTCGGATATGAGCAGCTCACAAAATGGGTCTGGGGGTGGGGAAAGGTGAGCTATATAATATCCTTTCAAGTTTTTTTTAAAAAACCCTTGTGCTGAAACAGCAACAGATGGAGGTGAAAGAATGCCTGTGAACCAATTTGGGGTGGATGGGTGGGGGTGGGATGCAGAACAGTTGAGGAAAGTTTTTTTCCCCTTATGACCTTTTCACACTCTATGAAACAACAGATGTTTGAACATAGAACATCACAAAACCAAGATACAATTTATATAAAGCCTTGATTTTACTTATAGCAAAATAATTGGAACATGGGATTAAGAGTAGCAATTACACCCAGGGTTGTTTTTAATCTATGACTATTGGGGGGAAAAGTTGTTGGGGGAAAAAAGCTACTGTTGGCTTTTATTTTTCAAAGAGGCACTCTATACACAAACGTTTAAAAACTTCCTAACTTCCTAGGGATAAACTTTCTTGATTAAATAGACAAGTATACAATCACACCATACAGCTGTAACATTCCTGAAAGCTGTTAGGAAATCCCTTTGAGATAAATGTGTTCTGTATCACCATGTATTAATAACACCAATATAGAATGTAAATTATTGGGAAATACAACTTAAAGACCTGTTTAAGTCTCTAAACTATGGATTTGATTACATTTTCTTTTTGTATAAGAGCAGATTTATTTACGGAAGGGCAGTAAAACAAATAATGAAGTAAAATAAACAATATATATTACTTTATTACTTGTTTTGCTGCCCTTCCATAAATATGTCTATAGAGATTCTCAGTCATCCAGGTGGTGGTTGTGTCAAAGGTGCTGCTTCAGTCCAGTTGCTTCTTGAAAAAGCACCTTTGGGCGTTCCATAAATAAATCCGCTCTTATACAAAGAGAAAATCTAATCTACATAGAAGAGAAAAGCTGCACCTGCTGAAATTCTCTTCCTCAGTGGAAGGAACATAATTCAGTGACCAGAATCCATGCAAAGGACTCCGCCTTCCAATCCTGGTACATGCAGTGAAAAGGTTCAGAAAGGACTTTTGCATCCATTGTCTGGCCTGAACAGGATTACGCATGACCACAAGACAGGAAAGGTTTGCCTCCCATTAGCATCTCAAATCAACCAATTTTTCCATCTCCCAATATTTTTCAAGCCAGTTTAAAGAGTAGGATCTTCCTGTTTGCTCCAGCCTCAGCACAAAAATAAATTTATATCTTGACAGGTGAACAGGGTCCTGTTTGCAACCACTTAAGCAACACACTGGAAAGTTGTATTATAATATTGTACATAGCCCTTAGAAAGAAAGACATTTAAAAAAACAAAAGTCAGTTATGAACTAATGCATGGATATATTTAAAATAAGAATAGTTTACAAGGATACGAAGATAGCAAGAGATTACGATGATTTCATTAGATTTTGTTTCCTTTTATCTGATCTGTAATTATTTTTTCTTATTATTTCTTATTATTTTGCTTTACGTTGCATGCTTTGTTTAACCCAAAAGGGAATATAACTGATGAATATGTCTTGTGTGATTAGATTAAATTAAAAATTATTCTTACTTAATAATAATTTTATTATATTATTCTATCATAATTAAGGAAGTGTAATCAGAAGTCCTCTTGTCTATTCCTCTTGCTGTTTCCATATTGAATCATCTCATGATGAGATGTAGCTGTTACCTCCATTTTTCATACAATCTTTCTGTGTCATTGTTAATGTAACTACAAATCTGAAATTGCATTAAAGAGTTGGATGTGTCACCTGCAATATTATTGAATTTCAATTCCCAGAAGCGGAAACATGTTGACTGAGGAATTCTGGGAGTTGAAGTCCACATGTCTTAAAGTTGTCAAGGTTGGGAGACCCTGTTGTATATAAATAGCAACTGAGATTGTCTTTTTTTTTTTTTTTAGATTGTAGCTCATGGTTACCTGAATAAGGATTTCAAGGATGGCCCCCTTTTCTCCATCTTGAATCACTCAAAGACTATAAAAAAATGGGGGGAAATGAAGTCCATTATTTCTTTGTTTGCACCATTAATTATTATCATAGGATGAATTAAATCAAATGTTCCAGATTCCATAGAGACTCCTTTTAGCAATTGTAATTCAATCCTAATAATGTTGAAGAAAATTGAATTTTCTTCCATAATACTGGCTTCTCGCTAAGAGTGGATAGATCTGCATTAAGTAGAGTCAGAATGGATGAGTATTTTTTTAAATTAATCTGTATGAAAATCCTTTTGGGGTATTTGATTCTGTTGCCTCAGCAACGTCCATAAAAGTGATTTGCAAGGTATATTCCTTTACTACTTTTTCTTTCATTCTGCAATTGTGGTTAAAAGCCCATGGCTTTCAAACCACTTAAATGTAACACAATTTTCATAGCTCACATTACAGGCTAAGTAAGACTTTTAGTTACTGTGTTTGTGACAAGCCCAGACAAATTCTTTGCAAAGTCCAGACAGATAAATAACACTCCAATTACCACTCCAAGGCAAAGTTCTCTGACTCAGTTCAATAAATTATCCAAGTTTATTTATTTATTTATCCATTCCACTTCTCTATAGTTAACAAAAACGAATTCCCATTATTATCATGGTCTTTCTGGAGGATCGGAAACATTCTTCTGTTGTTGAAGGCAAGTTCAGTTGTTCTTTATAGATAAAACATCACATATTTTGTCTTTTTCAGGACCTTACTTCCCATATATCCCCAAAATTCCAAAAGTGAATTATCTTCCCCTTTCACGTAATATAGGACTGTAAAAAACTGGATAAGCACCAGATAAAAGCAAAGAGATATAAGAAACTCTTATTTAATAATGATCCAGATTTCCATAGGGTAGATCTAATAGAACTAAATTATGGGGTCCTTAGTGCTGTCTGATCTTGATTGATTTCTTGCAGACATTTCATTTCCCAACTAGGAAACTAGGTAACTAGCACTGATGATGTTACCTAGCTAAGTAATGAAAACAACCAAGCTCAGAGCAGGGGTGGTTTTCACTTACCTTCCCTACCCGTTCGCAAATGTCCATGTGCTGGCTAAGGAATTCTGGGAATTGAAGTCCACAAGTCGTAAAGTTACCAAGGATAGAGACCTCTGGCCTATCAAACTATCAACAATTCTATGGCACTATGCAATATAGCAATAGCAATAGCAATAGCAGTTAGACTTATATACCGCTTCATAGGGCTTTCAGCCCTCTCTAAACGGTTTACAGAGTCAGCATATCGCCCCCACAGTCTGGGTCCTCATTTCACCCACCTTGGAAGGATGGAAGGCTGAGTCAACCTTGAGGCGGTGAGATTAGAACCGCTGAACTGCAGATAACAGTCAGCTGAAGTGGCCTGCAGTACTGCACCCTAACCACTGCGCCACCTCGGCTCTACAATGGGGTAATAATGGAAATTTCCAGGGAGCTGCAGCTTTCACTTGATAAAAGCAATGGTTTTTTAAGACTTCTTGGAAGACAGGAATTTGCATTAACAAGCCTCTGATGCTACTCTACATGACATCTGAACTGCCCTGTTGCTTTCTGGTTATCCTAGTTTCACACTTCAAAACAGTCCTTTTAATCACATCCTTGCACATGTTAATAAACAGGAACAAACACAATAACTTCATGACAACCGTCCTACTCCTCTGTTCCATATGTCCTTTACAGTAATGTAATTTTAGCTCATTAGCTCATTAAGGATATATACATTCCACACACACCCACACACCCACACACACACTATGTGTATGAATATGTTCAAAACGTATTTAAATGTTCAAAACGTATTCAAAGAAATTGCTACAAATATATGAAATTTCTGTTGAAATAAATCCCAGTACTGAAAAATAGTTCAGCAGAAAGCCAACTCAAATGAACAAGTTAAAAAATGCAATATTAAAATGGGCAAAAGGTCATTATTTGACAGCAGAAACAACAAGTACAATGCAAAGATATTACTATGATTAAAGAGTACAACAACACTGCATTAATTAGACAAAATCGTTCTCAGAAATGACTGAGGAAAGAGTTTCAGGCTGTGGGCCTTAGCTTCAATTGTAAAGTTGTAAAATTGAAGATAAAAATTGCATAATGTGAGAGGATCTGCAGTCCAAGGGGATGTGGATATTGCCAGCAACTGCTGGTTTGTTTCATGGTATTAAATGTTTGTGGTGTTGTCTCTCTCGAGACTTAGTGTGCCTGAACCAGCAGCTGTTTTCCTTGGCTCAAAGTATTTATGTCTTTATTTTGGCAAATCTTTAACATTTTCATTTTGATTTTTCCCAACTCCGTTTTGCCCTTTGAAATTTGTTTTAGATTTTACGGTGGGTTTTCCTTGTCTTTCGCTTGTCTTCCTTACAGCTGTATTCCTTGGAGTTTAGGTTTAGGTTTTATTTAATTTGTATGCCACCCTATTCCCGAGAGACTCAGGGTGGCTAACAATCTGAAGGGGAAGGGGGGTACAAAATAAAATAAAAAGACAAACAATTTAAAAATACAGCAACAGAGGAAGATTCAACAGCCCCAGGCCTGCCGGAACAGCCAGGTCTTAGTTGCTTTGCAGAAAGCCGAAAGGGAGGTGAGGGTCCGGATCTCAACGGGGAGATCATTCCAGAGGGCTGGAGCAGCCACAGAGAAGGCCCTCCCCTGGGGAGTTGCCAGCCGACATTGGCTGGCAGATGGGATTCGGAGGAGGCCTAGTCTGTGGGATCTAATAGGTCTTTGGGAGGTAATTTGAAGTCTAACAACTATGGTGTTACTCTTTTCTCAATGAACATGTTCTGTGAAGTAGAAGGCAAAATATAATGGAAGGAAGGAATGAGAAAAGGTGAACAGGTGAGCAGGGGGGAGAGAAAGAAGAAGAGGAAGAGAGAGAGAAAGAGAGAGAGAGAGAGAAAGAAAGAAAGTTAGTTAGTTAGTTAGTGTTAGTTAGTTACTTAGTTAGTTAGTTAATTAGTTAGTTCAGGCTCTTTATAATACTACCCTGCGTATCTTCTCTGAACAAGCTCAATCTAACACTTTATACATACCCAGTAGATTAAAGCTATTCAACAAACATTTTCTGTGAATGGAGGTATTAGCAAAGGCTTAGGCCCTGCCTGAATTCCCATGAAATTTATAAATATTTCTTTCATTTGTTCTCCATTTACAATTAGCTGCGGTCAAGCTGATCAAAGACAGACTGGGCGGGTTGCATGTGAACCAGCCTCCTTCACAATGACATTCACAAAGTAGAATGAAATATGAAATATCAGGTTTCCGTGGAAGTATACACTTGTAAAAATCTGAAAGAATAGGAGGCTTTTCACACTGAATAATGTGAAACATTTGGTACAAATGGTTGCAGGCTTCTATAGAGGAAAACCAAGAGCTCAAATCTATTAGGCAATAAAACAGAAGCAGGCAACATTTTAAACAACAACCTCTTCCAGTTGTTTTAAATTAAAATTTGTTGAACTCTTCCCAATGTAAGCAATAGCTCAGTTTCAAGTATTACAACATGGTCAGAAAAAACAGAGGAGCAGCAATGGATGTTGATTTCTTTCTTTCTTTCTTTCTTTGAAGACATTATCAAGATTTGTCAGAAATATTACAATATGTGTATCAAACTTGAAAAGCAATTATCTGAGAAATGAAACATAGACAACCATGTAATCTCCATTGGTGTACATTCCACATTTAGGCTTAGCCCACGCAGCATGCCTGGTAGATCTCCTGTCCAGGGGTGGGTTCTGGCAGGCATGCACTTGATGCTTGTTACACGCACATGCACAGTGCAATTAAAATTGTTCTGCGCATGTGCAGAAATGAAAAACAAGATAGGCGCTGCCCAGAGAACTGGTTCGGGGGCGTGGCAGGCCTGAGTCACTGCCGGTTCTAGCAACCCAGGCTACCAAACCACTACCGTTTCGGCCGAACTGGTAGGAACCCACGACTGCTCCTGTCTGACATCTTATTGGATCTTTCTGTCCTCCTCCTTCCCTTTGATGACTATCTTCTCCTGGGACCTTACATTCTAGCCACAGTAGCATCAATGGTCAGTAATAGCCAGCTACCCACGCCAAAAAAGTCCCAGCATTCCCTGAAGTCATGTTTTTAATTGACCAACCACATATTACTAAGTAAAACCAAACCAAATAGCTACGAAACCACTTGTTCTTAGAAGACGCTAGTTGCTTATTGCTAGAGACAAGTTACACTACATTAATAGGCACCCATTACTGTAATGAATCTCATTTTATGCACAGAGACTCCATCTATATGCAGGTTAGCTAGACATGTAAAGGCATGCATGTAGCGGAATGCGAATTAGTATCTCAAGCAGAAATCAGTGTTTATTTTTTTTTCTTTGGTTTCTAGAAGATGTCAAAATTCATACAGTTAGCCATTGTTTTAATTCCCACACTTTTATACTGCACTGTGTTGTCCCAGAGTTTCCGTAATCTTAATATTTAGTGGGGTTTTGATTTTTATTATTTGTATTCATAATTCCAAATTTTAGTTAGCTTCCCATAGTCTTTAGGTCAGGCTGACACCATGGGATGCTTATCAATGTCATTAGCTAATGCTATATAATTCTAGTCAATGAACAAAATAAAGGTATCTCACTAACAATAGCAATAACATAACTAAGAACACAGTTGGGCAATGCCTGCTATCCCTGGGTACATCCCACTAATCAGAGAGAGGAAAAGTCAGGGAATTCCTGGAGAAGTCCTATTTTGGAGAGGCTGCTCTAGATAATCATCTCTCTCCTGGCAGCTGGAAGGTAACTCTCTGTTCACTTCTGTTTGTCTAACACTATTGATCAAAGGAAACTGTACTCATTCATCTAAAAACTAATTATCGTGTTCACAAAACATGCTTCTCCCTTCTACTTGATCCTGTTAAATGAGTTTTGTGAAAACAGCCAATATTTCTACTGGGGGGGGGGCAAACAGTAGCATGTACAAACAAGGGGGGGAAATGTACCAATGAGACTGTACATTGATGGGAAAATTGATGTTCTTGTTTTATAAGGCAGAATTTGATAAGTTACTAGAAAATTTCGAGACTTTTTCCTTTTGCTTTTCCTTTCCCTTCTTTGCCATCATGACACTTGAAGTTTTCGTCACTGAGCTTCTGCATGATAAAGGCAAGAACCTATGATCCTTCAAATTTTGATAAACCTAGGCAACTCCTCAAGCAACTTAGTAATGAGAAAGTATACTGGACGACAGAAGTCAACAATCTCTGAAGACAGCAGACTCCCCATCTCTACCATCCAGTTCAATTGAGCCATTGTGGTGAATATCACAGATGTATTCTCCAGGAATTTGCCATCCCTTTTAATGGCTGCTTAGACTGGTAGCCCTCACATCTCTGAACATTAAATTTCCTACATTTAGTCAGTGGTGAAATTCTTTTTTTTTTTACTACTGGTTCTTTGGGCTTGTCTTGGTGAGTGTGGCAAGGGAAGGACACTGCAAAATTTCCATTCCCACCCAACTCTGGGGCCAGCCAGAGGTGGTATTTGCCGGTTCTCCAAACTACTCAAAATTTCTACTACCAGTTCTCCAGAACCCGTCAGAACCTCCCGAATTTCACCTCTACATTTAGTATACATTATAAACATTGCTTTTTGTCATTCTTGAATAGTTGACTTTGAGTACCAATATTATGGAATGTTTTTCTCACTCCACTTTCTTCGTGAGTTTAGGGGCATCCAAAGGTTATTTTATAAATTTCCTAGGAATCTGCCCTTCCTTTGTTTAATGCATGGTTGTCCAGCCTTTTGACTTGCAAGGGCCACATTGAGTGAAGAGGAATTGTCCTGAACTACATATAAAATATATAATGCAATTAATGAGTATAAATCACATAATAATATTAAAAGTTTGTGATCTTGTGGGGCTGCATTATTAGCTGTCCAAGGCCACTTGCGGCCCATGGATTGCAGTTTGGACATGCCTGGTTTAAAGCATTTTCACTTCATCACATTAGGGTTTAATCATTGGAACTGAGGCTAAATAAATCTGCTGATAGAAATTCTGTCAGTGGAATTTTTTCATCCAATTGTAATTTTCTGAAGAGGGGGAAATAGAATATTTGCCACTTTCTCTTTTTCCTTCTGCTCCCTTGAGATCTCTGCAAATCTTCTCCAAAAGGTTATGGGCCCTCTGGACCATTAGGTGAAGTTTGATTAGAGAAGAATAAGAGACGGCTTTGATGCCACAGGGAACAGTTTCCTTGACACATGTTTAGAGATGATCCTGGCAATGGAATAAAACTATGAATCCAATAATTGATTTGGAAGGGGTCAGCTTGAAATCATTTTGCTTCAAGGATGTTGGGTTTAAGCCATTTTTAGTAACCATTTTGTTTCTCCTAAACATTGCTTCTGCATCTAACATGTTTTCTCGGTAGTGTTTAGAATTCACATTATCCCATATATTTTGGTTAGTTTTTTTTTAATTTGTTTTTTAAGGCTAGTAAATCTTTATTTAATGAAATTTCTTTTCAGGTTTATAGGCATCCATCCAGCAGTTTGGAAGATGTAACAATGAAGCTCATGATTCAAACCTGCTTGAAATATATGAACAAATGATAACCAGTTGTGATAGTCATTCATATTTTTACAATGTTTAAATATATGTCTGAATATCCAGAAATATTTTTTTGATTTGATTTATTCCCACTCCACTTGAAGTGTTTAATAGATGCAATATGGGACAACCAAAAAAATCTTGCTTATTACAGTTATTAGCTTGGTAATTCTCCAAGATGAAATCATACTTTTCAGGTTATAAATATACATTTTTATTGTTGATTTTATGCTGAATTTGAAATATTGCTTCTCTGCTTTCATATTTTCAGTGCTGTATTACAGTACTATAAATCAGCTTAGCAGTAAAGGAATTCTAATTGGTATCAGGTGATTTTCTTTCTGTTTTTTAAGAAGAGGGGAAAAGTTAAACTTGCATCCTTTGTGAACAAAGATAGGTTCTGGTGAAGTCCTTTTAATAAAATCAGATGTGTGTAAAATGTATCTGATTTATCTTCTTGAGAAGATCAGTGAGTTAAAAGAATGCTCCGTATACACATCAAAGTGTACATAAAAATTGAAAACCATCATAAAGGTGCCTCTTAAATGGCTAACAAAATACATAGAATATTTTTCCTTTGTCTATTTTATTTCCATTTCCTATTTCATTAATGGATAGCATGCTTGTTACTTCTTTCTATGCTTATAAGGTTTATAAAGCCTTAAAATATTGGGTAAAGTCATTAGTTATGAACTTGGAAAGTTACTGAATCTGCATTATTCAACCCTAGAATTCTTTTATGCCTATAGCTATAGAAAACTCATGGAAATTGGAAAATCTCTCATCTACAATCAAATGAAGCCTACCAGGTCTTTCTATCCAGTTTTCTTCTTTTTCCCAAATTTTATATTTATTTTAATTATAATATTTGAATATATAACACACACAAATTTGGTATTTGAGGAGCTGCCACAGAGAAGAAGGGATTGACATATTCTCCAAAGCTCTAGAGGACAGGACAAGAAGTAAGGGGTGAAACCTTGTTAAAGAGAGATCCAATCTAGAAGTAAGCAGAAATATTCTGGCAGTGAGAACAATTGATTAATGGAACTGCTTGCTTCCTGGAGTTGTGAGTGCTCCGTTACTGGAGGTGTTCAAAAATAGAGTGGACAACCATATCACCAGGATCTCTTATCCTAAGCAGGGGGTTGGACTAGAAGATACGGAAGTAGGATAGGTCAATAAAAATGGCATGCCATAGAAAAGGGGAACTTAAGCAATGTGTCTAGTAAAATGAGGTTCAAGAATGAATGGTGGTATATAAGCATGGATAAGGTATACCAATTCTATTACTGTTACCAAAGAATAATGTTGGTTGGATCATATTGAAATAGGGTGACCATATAATGTATCATCCAAACCAGGTAACGTGCACTGAAAGATGGAAAACTAGTTGGACTGATGGGTCAGGGAGAAGCAGCCACCTTGAACTTCACAAAGAAGATATAGCAGAGAAATATGCTCCAGATGCTTTTTGCACACATACATGGAGGTTAAAAAAGGAAGAAGAAATGTAGAACTAGTAGTACTGGCCTTGCTTCACTAAGCCATATAGTTAGTCTGTCTGTCTGCCTGTCTGCCTTCTCTCTCTCTCTCTCTCTCTCTCTCTCTCTCTCTCTCTCTCTCTCTCTCTCTCTCACACACACACACACACACACACACACACACACACACACACACACACAATAAATAAGTACTGAATTACAAAATAGATCATTTATTTATTCATCACATTTTTGAACCGTGCATCTCCCTCAGAAAGGGATTCTGGGCAGTATATAATAAAGTGTTAAAATATAAAAACAGTATATAAAAATTAAATAAATTTCAAAAGCGTCAAAAATGATTAAACATGGTTAAAATTAATCAAAAGGCAAGGCGAGAACTTCAGGGCACCAGCCAGCCCTACGGCTGTGTGCTCATCTGGGCTCCCCATGCAAGGCCTGAGAGCCATGTTTTGATTCCTTTTCGGAAGGCCAAGAGGTGGAGTCTGCCTTGGCTCCGGGGGGCAGGGGACGCAGAATATTCCACAAAGTGGGGGCAGGGAAGGCTCTTTTCTTGAATCCTGGCAGTCGGAGTACTTTAGCAGGTTCTGCAACACACCTTCCCTGCTTGACTAAGTAGGGTGGATCAATGTAATGGAACAAAGATGGTTTTGTAGGTAATCTGGCCCCATATGTGAAAAAAGAATGCACAGGTCAAAAAGAAGAGGGACAAATCAGTGATGGGATTCAAAATTCTGTGGGTGTGGCTTGGTGGGCATGGCTTGGTGGGCGCAGCAGGGGAAGGATACTGTAAAATCTCCATTCCCTCCCCACTCCAGGGGAAGGTTACTGCAAAATCCCCATTACCTCCTGATTACCTCCTGGGAGACAGAGAATAGATGGGGGCGGGGCCAGTCAGAGGTTGTATTTACCGGTTCTCCAAACTACTCAAAGTTTCCACTACCAGTACTCCAGAACTGGTCAGAACCTGCTGAAAACCACCTCTGAGAAAAGTCATGGTTTGTAATGGTATGGGGAATGACCTTAGGAGACAAGAGGGACAGCCGCAGACAAGACAACCAGTGTGTAAAAGAAGTTTCAACCCACAAAAGGGACCCTCCCTAGTTTTTCAGGGAACAAAAGGAAAAGGAGGACAGAAATACTTTCACGTGTGCAAGATTGTGTAAATGTCACCTTACAATAAAGATAGAGCTAGTAAAACAGGTTGTGCTTCTTGTCCGGACTGAGATCCACCAAATGAGAGATATGAGAAGCTTGAAGAAGAAAAGGCAGTGTTAGTAACGGAATGTTAGAGCCAGGGTTGCTTTGCAAGGAGAGAGAGATATGGAGAGGCCTAACGAACAGTATTGGTATAAACTAGAATCAACTATTATATCCTTTTCTTTGGCTTACTTATCCCTTAATGTCCTTGTCTTACTATTTCATATTTATTTTCTGTACTTCGCAGAGCACAGTTTAACCCATTGGGGAATAGCGTGATGGCTAAGTAAGTGTGTGATTATTTTCCAGTCATCTATTTAATCATTTTCCATTTCTGTCACATTAAAAACTACAAGTTGCTAACAACTTTGGGAAGACTTGGGGGCTGCACCCTGATTCTTGGAAGGCTTTCAAGGGTTGCCTGTTGCACATTGTTTACTCTGCTTATGAGAACCAAGCCTCTTTCTTGGGAAAAACCTGGGAATCCATTCCTAATTGCAGAAAATATGTTTTATTTAATTGCCTTGTATTCACTGTGAAATCTGCTCTTCGCGAACAATTCTGCCAGAATTCCTCCTGAGCATTGTCTGGTTAAGATAGTCTGCCAATACTGCAATATTTAAGATAAATCGTCTTATATTACTATTGTTTATCCAACCACAACATGAAATTAATCATAGGGATTGTTTTTTTAAATGATTCATATGCTGCATTTCTGTTTGAAAAGAGGAGTCCAGGTTTACAATTTAAGCCATAGACAAAAAAAGTACAAGAAATAAAAACAATCAAGCTAAACATGAATAAAATCATGGATGGCTACAGTCCTAGCTGGCATAATATAATTTTCCTGCTGAACCAGTCCATTCCTTAGCTTGTGAATGATATTGTACAATTTCAAAAAAGAGATATTTCCTCTAGATCTAAAATCCATCTACATTTATGACTAATTTCACTGTAGCTATACAGAAGAAAAATCTCCGATGCCTCGTTATGAGAAAGGCAACTGAACAAAGTAATTGGGCAACACCTCAAAATGCAGTCCTGATTGGTCCATTCCTTAGTCACATGATTGAGAATAGAGTAGAGTAGAGTAGAGTAGAGTAGAGTAGAGTAGAATAGAATAGAATAGAATAGAATAGAATAGAATAGAATAGAATAGAATAGAATAACAGCATTGGAAGGGGCCTCAGAGGTCTTCTAGTCCAATCCGCTACTTAGGCAGGAAACCCTATACCATTTCAGACCAAGGTTGAGAGACAAAATTCAGAGAAGCTCAAGGATTACTATTAAGAGGTCGAAAAGAATTCCAGAATCCAATCTGTGTACACTTTCCATGTTCAGCCTGCGTAGTGTTTCTCAGAATATATGTACAAAGGGACACATTAATAAGATGAGGTGTATATACACCGACCTACAAGCAAAACATAAGCACAATCCCTGGGGAAAAGCAGGCACATACAAACTTAGGTTAATGCAGCATGTAATAAAAATACGACAATGCAGACATACATACAAACAGACAATATTTATCTATTTAGATGTATATACATATGCCTGAGTAGACTACCTTGGAAGAAAGTGCACACACATACATGGACCTGCAAGATATGGAAAGAGAATAAAGATATGCAGGTCACAGGAGAAAATAGATGATACTTATGGCCGTAGTTGATCAAGAGATTGCATGCTATCCTTACCTTATTGAACACCGGATGGATGGAGATGAACCTTGTAGTGTAAATTAGTGCAGTCTGTTTCAGAGGTGGGTTGCTCCCTGTTCGGCCCGAATTGGGCAAACCAGTAGTAACAGTGGTGGGAGGCTCCACCCACCTACCTGCATGCGCAGAAGCATTGTGAGCTCACACGCGAGCGTGCTCAAATCAATGGTAAAAAATTGGCAACCCACCACTGGTCTGTTTCTAGCTGCTTAGTAGTAGACAGTGTTTCAAAATAGTATAATTATTACATAATATTTAATAATTATTAATAATAACTAATATTATTAAATACCAGTTCCTGGACAAAAAGTAGAGCTTGGGGTCTCAATGGGTTGTCCAATTAGAACTTAATGGGTTTTGAAACCATCCAACAGGGTTGGTTTTTTTTTTAACAGCCCAACATTTCAATCTAATTTAATGTTCCTTATCTAAGATCATTCTCAAGGTGGAGATCATTTTTAGAGAAGTAAAAGGTTGGAAATTTGACTGACCCCTATCCTCTAACCAGAGCTTCTTTTTCCTTGCAATTCTATCTCCATTTTTCTCTGATGATAAGTCTTATTCCTTGGATACCATCAAGCTGAGCTCAGCTCCTGGTAGAACAGAGACAAAAACCTTACTCCATTGAGACTATCATTTTATCTAAATAATAGGAGTCTTAACGTCAGTAGTAAACCTTGCAGTAGATTTTAGAGCACAGCTGGTTGAACAACAAAAGAAATTGAATGTAATGGACTCGATTACTTTCATAAAGTAAATGAGGAATGAGTAACTGAGTAAATCATGTTTCTGAAGATGCAGTGGGAACAATTAAAGCATGTTTTTTGTTATGTTCTACAGTTGTTACGTTTTGGGAAGAAGTAATTGTGTCTATTAATTTGACTTTGAAAGAAGGTATATTTGTTTTTGGGTGGAAATCAACTGCCGGACAAAAGAAATGGATTCTCTGTGTCCTTATGCAAACATATTAGTCTTTCAATATTGGAAAGACAAATACATGACCCCAATTACACAGAGAACTGATGTTAATTAGGATTTATGAGTGAGGACCTTACAGCCATAGATTATGTGTACACAATGGCAATGAAGTAAAGTCAACCTTTATTGTTACCATTATGCAAAACAATTTTTGAATATATTTATCTAAGGAATCCTGTACAGGTAAGAGATGAATGAAAGGTAATGGCTCCAATAGTTTAAGTAACCAACAGCTCTAAATGTTCTCTGGGTGTTCTTTAACTTATGTTTTTCACTTCAACTGGCAGGAATTTGACTTGAGGAAAGGTTGCCTTGTTATTATTTATGAAATGGAAGCTTGCTGTATTTGTCTGCACACTTTAAGCACTGCGCCAGGGCTGAATTTGTCAATGCTGAAGGAATCTCCCCAGTTGAAATTCATTACAAAAGTGAGTGAGAGGAGGAGTGGGAAACAGAAGGGAGAAGAAAGATGGGAAGAGAGGGATACGAGAGAGGGTAAGGGGGGAAGATGAGGAGGATGAGGATAAGGAGGAGTGGAATGTAGAGAGAGGAGAAGGAGAAAGGAAGGGGAAGTAGGGTAGGAAAGGATGATGGAGGGAAGATAGGAAGTTGGAGAGAGGTAGTAGAAAGAGGTGTATGGAGAGCAGAAGAACTATAATGGGTTTTTATTTTTCTGGGCATTGTTGACAAGAGGAACTGATGTAATTATCTTTTAACACTATATGATACTGGCTATGTATAGTATGCATGAGATTGTATGTTATGAAAATGGAAATAAAAATTTTATAAAAAAAATATATTAGCTCATTCTTATGACCCATATACAAAATAGTCTACTTGAAAAGAAATGGACGTATCTATAGTTTTATATAAGCAGATAAGTGTTATTTCCTTAAATCTGGTATCAGCTCAGAACTTCCAGGCAAACTGTAGCGTTTTTTATGATGGTTTAAAAACCTTTTCCATTATTGGCAAATGTATAGTAAATTGTGATTATTACAGTATGTGAAGAAGTGAATAAAGATAACCAAAGAGGTCATTTCAAAGATTGTTTTCCTGATTTATGTACTAAACTACCTCTATTTAAACTAAAGTTGTAAAGGTGGAGGCATCACTTTTCATTCAATCCCTATATTTATATTTATTATTCTTGTACTTTCTTTTTTCCCTTCTCATTATGTTTTGCTGTTGTGCCATTTTATTAAAGCTTTGAGAAACTCTGTGGAGAAACTCTATGGAGAAATGCATAACCTATCATTAGTAACAACGTATAGCTGTTCCAGACACATTCTAGTAAACTCTTCCATCCAACGTATCCATTATCATGTTCTATGACTTTGCTCAGGCTCGCCAAGCATAATATTTTTGCATCCAATGCCCAAAGTATGTGAGTTTTTGCTTGCTGATCATCACCTCAAGGGAGCAGTCAATCTTTATTTACTTCAGGATTGATTGGTTTTCCTTGATTTAGGTCAAGTTCAAAATGAATAGAACACTCCTTTTGGCAAAGGCTTAGTACTGTAAAGCTGCATATGCTTCTAAATACTTCCAATAGAGAGTTGTAGAGGTTCATTCCAGCCTGTGATGGGATCTGAGCACAGAGGTGATCCATCTTTAGTCTCATGAGTAGTCTATCTCATATACAATATCATATTAATATACATAAATTATAAAATATATACCAGTCCTCAACTTACAACATTTAGTGACTGTTCAAAGTCACAAGGCTCTGGAAAAAGTTATTTATGATCATTTTTCACATTTATGACCATTGGAGCATCCCTGTGGTTGCATTATACAAATTAAGATATTTGGCAACTGGTTCATATTTATGAGGGTTGTGGGGTCCTGGGGTCATGTGATTCCCCATTTGTGACCTTCTGACAAGCAAAGTCAATGGGGAATCCAGATTCACTTAACAAGTGCAATGATTCACTTAACAACTATGGCCAGAAAAGTCATAAAACGGGGCGAACTCACTTAACAAATATTTCACTTAGCAACATAAATTTTGGGCTCAATTGTGGTCGTAACTCAAGGACTACCTGTATACAAAATTAAATACGAATTAAGTATAATTAAAATATAAGTTATAATAGTCTCAACCATAACAAAGGGACATTTTGTTAAGTACGGAGACCATGTATCTTCATACTTTGATCTAGTAGTTAAGGCACTTGGCAAGAAACTGGGAGACAGGAAAATCTAGTCCCATCTTAGTCATGAAAGCTGGCTTGGTGACTTTGGGCCAAACAGTGTGTTCTGGTCCTCCATTTGAATAGCCACTTGAGTTTGATTCCTAGAAGAAGCTATTGGCTACTTGTTTAATGGAATTCCTAGGGATTTAGTAGCCATCATTCTGATTCCTGAATTGGGTGTGATGGGTTTCCTTTTGTACTTGTGCCAATTCAGAAACAGCACTCAAGATGTCACACTCCTTGGCTAGACCTTAGCAGAAATTGCCAGACATCTAACTTGGGCAGACTTAACTAGATTCTAGAACTAAACTTGACTTAAGCATCTTAGATACATGACAGCTGGATAAGAGTCTTTACTCCATAGTAAAAAAAAATCTCCATTTTTTAAAAAAAAACGAGTGACCTTTTTCTACTAACTGGAAAAGCTAGAATACTGTTTCCCAGAGTGGACCCTCTGGATGTGTTCTGATTACAGATTCATTGGCCATATTGAAAAGCCACCTCTGAAAAGCAGCAAAGTGAGAAGGCTAAGCAAGCCTCTTAGAAGGTTCTCTGATTCTACAGTACATACTGTATGTTCTCCTGGTTTCATTAGTAGCCTTCCCAGTTTAAAGAAGGCTCAGGCTGTGTCCCTTGTGCATGCATCTGAATACCACAGGAGAAAATATTACTTACCTTTTCTGCTTCTGGCTATGCAAAAAAATAGCGGGACTCATTTTATGGTCTCGGGAACCTTGCCAGCTTTCAAACTCTAGCACGTTCAAACCAGATTAACCAACCTAGAAGTCATGGACTAGTCCAGAATGTGGCTGTGCTGGTTATCATGGGGATACCTAGGTGCTCCCATGTTACGCCCATTTTAGGCGGCCTGCACTGGTTGTCAGTGGTTTTCCGGGTGTGATTCAAGGTACTAATTATGACCTTTAAAGCACTCCATGGCTTAGCCCAGGGTACCTGCGAGACCACCTACTGCCACCGGCAGCCTCCCACCGTCCAGTGCGATCCCACAGATTTGGCCTCCTCAGGGTGCCATCGGCCAGACAGTGTTGGCTAGCGATCCCCAGGGGGAGAGCCTTCTCTGTGGGAGCGACTTCCCTCTGGAATGAGCTGCCCCCAGAGCTTCGTATAATCACCGACCTCCGGTCCTTCCGACGCGCCCTAAAAAGTTGGCTTTTCCAGCAAGCCGGCCTGGCCTGAACAAAATAAAATGAATGATTGATTATTGTTAATTTTAATGTAATTTTTAAAATGTTATTGTGAATCTTAATTGGGTTTGTTTTTGGATACTCTTATCTAATTTTCTTTTTAACTTTTGTAATATGTGTTTTTTTAATGTTGTACGCCGCCCTGAGTCCTTTGGGAGAAGGGCGGCATATAAATCCAATAAACAAAGAAACAAACAAACATGGACATCTTAAAAACAAAAAAGGAAACAGAATGCACATAAGACTCAGGCCTGAATCCATTTCTTTATGTGTACAGTATATCACGTGTATACACACCTTAAATGTGAAGGTTGGAGAATTGGGGTCGTTTGTTTTAGGTGTAAATATAATTTGAGAGTAGAAATCTACCTGCTTCCAGACAGAGTCAAGCCAAGGAAAATGTTGGCCTAAGCATGGATTTGGCTGTAGTAGCACCTTAACTGCCTGCATATAATAACACCCTATGGAGTAGAAATGCTACTATGCAAGTCATAACAACTGTCTGTGGGAATGGTAAAGGTAAAACAAAGTGTGCAATGATTGCCTACAGCACAAAGACATGCATAGCTGCCTTAATTTGCTTAAGAGTGGATAGCCTAAATATGAGAAAATAAAGAACTACCCAGGTAATTGAAACCAATGGAAAAGCTTCCATTGTTGCACTTTTTACTGCCAGAGAAGGATGGAGTGACAAATCATTCTCCCTCTACCTGATTAATACGTAGGTAATTATTTGGAAATACTAACTTATTTTGAATTTTTTTAAACCCTTACTGAGACTCAAGAACTCTTGGATCCAATGAAATCCTAGAGGATCTTTTTATCTTTAGTAGTTGGGGAAAAATCTACTTCATCGCTTGCTTGAGAACATCAGATACCATTTAAAACTTAGAAACCTATGGCTCTGATTTAATGGTAATCATGAAACATCTGTTTAATTTTAAATTTTATATGGAGGCTTTTGGGGAAATCCCTTGGAGTTTTTCCACTTTCTCTTTGCTCAGGGTACACTGAGGATGTAGGAAATTAATTTCCTGTGCAAAAATACAAAATGACAGCAGGCTCAAGGTTAAATCTATTTACAAAGAAAATCACTGCCAATGTTTATAATATAATGTGCAGATTTGAAATATTTAAGGTGTTATTTGGCAACTGATGTTCTCATGGTATTTAAACATATTACAAATCTTGTACAATAAACTTCAATGTTCTTATTTTTTTTTAAAAGCCCTACTTTGTATTGATTTTCCCTATTGAATTGTGAAACTGTCTTTTTCATAGGCCTGTTTATTTTAATAAAGAACAACTTTTTTGAGGTGGCTCATTTTCCCACTTTCAGATCTTTGCTTTAAAGGGCCTAGCATGCACCCAAATCTCTGTACTGTAACCATAAAGAAAGCACTACTGAAATACAATATTTAGTTGAAAAATTCTGTAGTTTGGGCGAAATGGGAAGAGAATACAATGAACACAAGGAAAGTCCCCAAATAAAGGCTGCCAATTTATCCAGATTGAGGATGGTAAGAGGTGGCTTAATAAGTGAAAGGTTACCATCAAATACTTGTTATGGAATCCAGTCATTACTTTTTATTATTCTGGTTTGGTAGATCACTGTGTCAGCATCACTTCATTCAGTAATCAGGAAAGAAAACCACTGGACTCCATTTGTATTGAAATCAAGTGTACTTTTACTAATTATAAATGAACAGTTGCAAAGCTAAGCTGAGTCTGGTTAAATAGACGCAAAAGCGAATAATATAATGTATAATTCATTCCCCTCCCCTTGGCAGTCCAATCATATTTCCCCCAAATGTCAGGTGTGAGATAACTTCGAAAGGCATCACCAGGATGGAATGCTGGACCGTTGGCCTTGGCGGGAAACACCCCTCCTCTACATGCGCAGTAAGGTGGTCAGTTCAGCGTCTAGAAACTTCCTCCAGCACATCAATGATTCCCCTCCCAAATACCATGCCCCCCCTCCCCGTTTCAAATGGCAGCCAAAGCAGCAGCAAAGCAGAGGCTGACACACTGTGTGAGCCAGTTTGGTCTAAGAGATAAGGCATCAGACTAGAAACCATGAGTTCTAGTTCTACCTTAGGTTTGAAGCCATCTGGGAAAGCATGGGCCAGTCACTGTCTCTCAGCCCTAAGAAGACAATGGCAAACCACTTTTCAAATCCTTACCGAGAAAACAGTAGGGATTTGTTCAGGCAGTCACCAGGAATCTACATTGACTTGAAAATACACACACACACAAACACACACACAATCCCTCACTATTAAAAAAATCCCAAGTGAACTGAGAAATTGCACTGTTCAATGGCATCCAATATACAAACCGTCACCCTTACTATCAAGAACAGTATCTTTCTGCAGCTAAGAGGTTTACATGAATACCATCCTTGAAATTTCTTCTTTTGAGTCTATTTGTTGCTACATAGCAACAGCTACTGCCAACTGCTTTAGAAATCTTAGCACGGTTTCCGGGGATCATCAAACCGAATTTATTCAATGTGAATAAAAGTTGCTTGATATCACAGGACAACATGAGTACATTAGTCCAAAACAGAAGAAAGGATTTCCAAGTCATCCCAGCAGATTAAGGGTGTATCTGTCCTGCCAAGATGCCCTGATCGTGATTGTACATGAACATTGTCTTCTTACCTCCAGTCAACCCTAAATTTACAACTAAGCAAAATAAGCTTAGGGTACCATGCGAAGAGAGGCACCATAAAGATTTTTCCCTTAGCTCTCATGCCCTTAGTGCCACACAGAACTGAAGGATTGAATTTTCCTGATTATCCTTAACCAGCATGTTTGACTTTCATCTGCATTGTTAAAAATATTTTAGTTAGCATGTGAGTCACTTAACTTTAAAAGTTTGTTTTGAAAGTGTCTCTAAGTAACCTTTTGATTCCATCTCACACCATTCTTCGGCTGTGCGTAGTCGGCCTTAATCCTGCCCTTATGACTGTCACCTCCACCCATATTTTCCTGTTCTGGGATAAAAGTTTGGTTTCCTGCTTCTGCCAAATTGAAGCCCTGCGATCCAGTTTGCTTCCTACACTTCATTTTATTCTAAGCAAACTCCTGCCATTTGAGAGACTGTGAACCCCTAGATTTTCCTCAAAACAGGAAAGGTCAGCAGCTGCTTTTTCATAGAGATCTTTCCCAGCGGCTCTAGATGTACCTCTAACGCTTGCTTGACATATGGAACACCTGGATTTCAAACCCAGCAGATTTAAAAATTATTGTTTCCGTCCCTCAACTGTGCACTGTTTTGGGGGGGACTTTTAAAAAACATTAAAAATTCCACCAGGGAACCATTTCTTCCATCACTTGAGGTGTAAGACTTACAGCCCTAGCTCCCATCCGCAGGATACCAGCAAAAGATAGCTCAAGGACAGATAAAATGTATGGGTTTTTTTAATCAACATTTCTGTCAGGTTTCAAACGCAAGAGGTTCTACTTGGTAAGCCAGGATCACCATTAAGTCACTGAAAAAGATCTATCACAGGAGAAGCAAACATGCCTGAAGAAAAGCTGAGAGAATGAAGAAAGGTTTTATTTTTTTTATTTAATTTTATTTTTAAAGATGGCTGTTGTGCCTACCTGCATTTATGTTCTGATATGTGAAACGCCTTTAGGTGTCATTATGTTGCAAAATATGGTCCTGGTGACCGACCCAGATTGGATCCTGCAACATTAACCTGTGACAGGTACATTTGCATTCATTTGAAAAATAATTGTCACATTAAGTTTGCTGTAATACTTTTACTGTAATAGCATTCTCTGATCCCCAGAAAAGACACAACAAAATACCCTGGGCAGATTTCTTAGTCACATCACAGATTTGGCCATGAAATAGGCATGGCTTAGCCAAGCCTACTGCAAGATTGGTATTCACTAAGTTACAAATAGCCAGTATGTGGGAATTTCAGCCTACAAATTATAACAATGCACATCGGTATATTAATTAGTGTTTGCAATACTTCTCACAAAGATAAATATCTTCAGACTACATATCTCTTTTGCTTTAAAGGATGATCTCTTGGAAAATATCAGGGAGAATTTGTAATGAACATGTAACAAGGAAGTTGCATCAAATAACATTACAATGGTGATTGCAGATGATCAATAAACAGTTTATTGATAGATTCGGGGAATCTATCTGCTTTCTTGTATTATGTGGAACTGCATGTCCATATCAGATGAAAAATTCTAAACGATTACTTATGAAGTGTTGCTTACTCATGCAACAGGCTAACTGGTTCTGGAAGGATCCTGCTCCCTGTGAAAAAATTAGATACATAATTTTGCAGATGCTCCTGGAATCAGCTTTGATTTCTCGATGACCAAATAGTAAGGATGCCATTTCCTCTAACAAAAGCTGGTGTGCCAACTATCTTCCTGGGTTTAGGACTAAATCATCTCATTCCCCAGTTATACATCCTGTATTGGAAATTTATGAATATTGATGACAAATGAAGCCAGTCAGATTGATATGTTCCACTTTACCAGAGTAGCTTTGGTGGCAGCTTCTCTAGGTAAAATCTTAGACTAGCAGAGATGTACCAGAAGAAAGAACAACACACATCTCCACATTGCCAATTTAAATGGCACCAAAACAGTGGCTTTCTTGACTGTTATTTATTAGAATTACTAGCCAATAACCCAGCGTTGCTCGGGTATTTATTTATAGGGGGAAAATGTCCGGACCAAATATAATTTCTAAGGTTGGATTTTCCCCCTTACCAGAGGGAGCCCCCTTGTGGAGTACTGGGAAGCTGTTATCACTGGGCTCTACAGGAGAAACCATTTTACAGCAATATGATAGAAGCCATTTTAAGGCACAACAGGCTGTATCTTAACAGAACACCCCCCCTGAGGGGTTTTAGGGTGTCTTACCCACATAGTATTTTCACGGATGTAGATATGCTGGTCTTGTTGTATTCAAGTCTTTTCCAGTGTAAGATTGAGATTGTCTTGGCAACATTTTGGCGAGGTCTCACTCGCCATCTTCAGGCTGGGTTTTGGGCTTAAAGCGTGGTTGGAGCTGCTGTCTTTCTATAAATCAGGGGGGGGAGTGCTGGCTTTGTTTCAGTAAGTGGAATGATTGGTTGTGTGGTTGTATCATGATTGGTGGATTGGTGCTGATTGGTGCTGGCTGTGTGTCCATTGTTGTTTCGTGTTGTAACAGCCTGGGTGGTAGCTGGGCTCTTTGTTGACTAGGGCTGATTTCCAGATGTATGGTAGGTGGGAGGTATCATCATGTTTATTCATGTTGTGGTGGTGTTTCTCTATTTCAATAGTTTCCATAATTATTCTTTTAATAGTTTCCATAATTATTCTTTTATTGAAGTGTTCAGTTTTGGAGATTAACCTGGTACCTTCAAAAATAATTTCATGTCCCATAGCTTTAAGGTGCTGGAAAAGGAAGTTCTTTCTTACTGCGTTCTTGTGTTCTGCACTGCGTGCATTTATTCTCCTGTTCGTTTGTCCTATGTATGTTGCAGGGCAGACTTTGCATGGTATTTCGTAGACTCCTTGGTTTTCTAGCTGGATTTTGTCTTTGGGGTTTCTTAACCCCAAATCATAAGATGTTGGCTATTTTTTGGTCAGTGTTGAAGGCTGTCTTGATATTGTGTTTGTGGAGAATTTTGCTCATTTTATCTGTGGTGTCTTTGATGTAAGGGAGGAGGGTGATGCCGTTATCCTGTTCTGTGTCTCGGTTTTGGGGGGGAGTCTCCTTTTGGATTAGGTTGGTAATTGTTTTTCTTTGCAATCCATTGGATATACACACACACACGCACACACACAAATACATACATACATATTGTGTGTGTGTATGTATGTATGTGTATGTATGTTTCTGTGTATGTGTGTGTGTGTATATATGTGTGTGTATGTGTATGTGTATGTGTGTGTATGTATGTATGTATGTATGTATGTATGTATGCATGTATGTGTCACAACCCCTGGTATGCCCCAATTATGGGAGGAAGCTTCGAATCCCAGTAAAGGTATGGCTAGCTGATGAGAGCTAAATAGCTTGAAATAGATCTATACTAGTCTCCCTTTATTTATTTATCAGCAAAAATACAACACATATATACATATGTACATATGTACATATGTACATATGTACGTACGTACGTACATACATATGTACATATGTACGTACGTACATACATACATACGTGTGTGTGTGTGTGTGTGTGTGTGTGTGTGTGTGTGTGTGTCTTTGGTTATTCGGGTTTTCTCCCGCGTAAAATTGGAAGCATCTTGGCGACGTTTTGACGAAATCTCATTTGTCATCTTCAGGCTAGTTTACTCGGCCTTACTTTACCCAGCCTGAAGATGATGAATGAGATTTCGTTGAAACGTTGCCAAGATGCTTCCAATTTTACGCAGGAGAAAACCCGAATAACCAAAGACCTACATACTAAAACCTGTGAAAAGCTCAGAAAACATATATATGTATATGTATGTGTGTGTATGTACACACACACACACACACACACACACACACACACACACACACACACACACACACACACACACACATATATATATATATATATATATATATATATATATATATCCCACAATTTTCCTCCAGAAACTCAAGAGGGTGTTGATAACATTTCCCCCTCCATTTCCTCCCCACAACAGTAGCCCTTATAGATAGGCAGACTAAAAGAAAGCAATTGACTTAAAGTCACACAGTAGCTGACTTGAACTTGGTCTTTTCTGGTGCCGGATTAATATGCTCACTACTACACTCTAGGTAGTAATCCTACCTGCCTTCTCTTTCATGTCCAAATACATCTCCAAGGTACATTATAAAGGAAATTCCCTCCAGGCCCCCTCAGTCAAAAAGAAAACAAATTCCACTCAGCAAAAAATGTACAGTAATGAAGAATGAATGTTCAAGATTAGCTCATGCATTTGCACACCACCAAGGGCAAGAGAGCACAATTAAACACACACAGAGGGAGACAAAGCAAGCAAAGGGCTTCTCAAAAGTAGCACCTGCTTAAGAACCCAGTTGAGTAACATACGGAAATTTGAGACACTTAAGATTGCTCCATACAATAACTCAAAGTTATGGGAGATGAAGAAAATATTTGCTTTCAGCTCTGTTTTCTTGCTCATTCCATTAGCACCCTGTTATCAGGGGAGAGAATCTGACTATCTGTCTCGAAATTGCTTACTGGTGCAGTAACTAATCTGACTGAAAAAATAGATGAAGAACTATTTAGCAAACCGACAGAGAGAGAAAGAGCTCCTAATACATAAAGGATGATTAATCATTGGTTTAACCTCTTTTTGTACACCGTCTAAAAATTCATAAGATCTGTCAGCAAAAGAAAGAGAACGAGGAACAGATTTCCAAGAATGTATAGAGAAACACAAATACCCACTCCATGCCCTTTCACACCTCGGGCATTTCCAGTTGACATTTTTCTTATGCAATTGTATAATCAACACACACAGAACATACAATTAGTCCTCAACTTACAGCCCAAAATTTCCATTGCTAAGTGAAACAGCATTTAAATGAGTTTCATCCCGATTTTTCTTGCTGCAGTTGTTAAATGAATTGCTCCAGTTGTTAAGTAAATCTGGCTTTCCCGCTAACTTTCCTTGTCAGAAGGATTCAAAAAGCAAGGGTGGTATTCACTTACCTTCCCTATCAGTCTGCAAATGTGAGCGTGCACATCTGTGCATACGCTCAGGCTTCCATGCATGAGCTTTGGATTTAAAAAGTGCCTAAATGGGATGCCATAGAGCTGAGATGGGTGGGCAAGGCCACCCACGATTTCCACTACTGGTTTGGGAGAACCAGTCCGAACTGATAGAATACCACTTCTGCGCAAGAGATGATCACATGACCCCAGAACACTGCAAATATCATAAATGTGAGTCAGTTGCCAAGCATCTGAATTTTGATCATGCGGCATTGGGATGCTTGGTTGTAATAGTTGTAAGTGTGAAAACAGTCATAAGTCACCTTTTCAGTACCGTTGTAACGTTGAATGGTCACTAAATGTATGGTTGTAAGTTGAGGACTTCCTGTAATCTTAGTTCTAGGTTTTTTTCCCACTGTGTTTCTTGACTTTCATTGTTACACCTTCCAGTTCACTTGTATTTTCAGCTATCAGAGTGGTCTTATTAGCACAATACAGGTTTTATTGTATTTCTTCCTCCAACTTTAGAACCTTGCTCATTTTAAAAACTTTTGATGTCCTGTGGGTTTTTACAGATTTTTTTTTGACATCACAATTCTCAAGTGTCATTGAGAGAGGAAAGTTTCATCCCAATAATGACTGCTTTTTAGGCTTAGGATGATTTTTTTAAAAAATTAAATGATATTTTTTAAATATTAAAAATAATTTGTTTGTTCTGCAGTAATTATTTTAGCAATCTTTGAATCTAAAATTGCAGATTCTTTTCAAAGTACAGACTCTAATCAGTACAAATCCCTTATGTGTCCCCACATAATTGTTGTAAGTCTCAGCCCGTGATGAGTTAAGTGATGCTGTGTCCTCTCTGTCGCAGTGCCTGGAGGCTGTTAGGGGTTGGATGGGGAGCAATGAGTTGAAACTAAAACCTGGCAAGACTGAGTGGCTTTGAGTTTGGGGTTCGTTGGCTCAGGAAGAATTGCCATCTTTGGTCTTGGATGGAGTGGCACTACCCCAAACAGACCCTGTGCGTAATCTGAGGGTTCTCCTGAACTCGCAACTCCTGCTCAAAGAGTAGGTTACGGTCACGGCCAGGAGGGCCTTTGTGCAACTGTGGGTTGTGCGCCAATTATGCCCTTTCCTGGACTGACAATCCCTATTCACAGTCACTCATGCTTAGTCACTTTCCATCTTGACTATTGCAACACGCTCTACATGGAGCTGCCCCTGAAGACCATCCGGAAGCTCCAGATGGTGAAAAATGCAGTGGCCCACATGGTTGTGAACATGTATCACCTCTCCTGCAGGAGCTACATTGGCTGCCAATTTGCTTCCGGGCGCAATTCAAGGTGCTGGTTGTCACCTTTAAAGTCCTTCATGGCTTGGAACCAGGTTATCTGAGGGACCGTCTCTTGCTGGTCACATTTACCAGACCCATTAGAGCAGGGAGGCAGGGAAGGTTGTGGATCCCATCCCCGAGAGAGATACATCTGGTGGGACCTAGAAGAAGCCCCTTCTCTGTAGTGGCTCCCTCTCTCTGGAGCATCATTCCTCTTGAGATTAGAATGGCCACCACTCTAATTCTCTTCCGGAAGGCGCTGAAGACCTGGTTCTGCCAGAGGGCCTGGGGAACCCAGAGCAGGAGGGAGCCCATTAAATGATCTGCTGTAGCTGGGGCAGGAATATATTTATAATTTAGAAGTCTATTTATATATTCTAGTCTATTTTTTCAAGGAGATGATTATCTGCTTCTCCTACTTTCCCTGACCTTCTTTTCCCATTCTCCTATTACCTCTTTGTTAATCATTAGAAGAAATAGAAAGTGGCTTTTATATTTTTACACTGTTCAATCTCTTCATAATCTTCAAAATGCTTTGGGCAGGAATACCAACTAACTTACATAAAGCCATAAACACCATTCCATGCCATAAAATTTGCAGGCAGTTACATTTTTTGTGTTTTGGAATAGCTGCTAAATTCCTTTCTGCTGAAAAGAACCAGAAGAGAGGAATTGGGCAGAAAGAAAGGAAGGCTAACCAAAACAGAGAGCAAAGGAGAGAGAAAAAGTTCCAGGTTAGTTTTAGAACTGCGTGCTATTTTTGTCCTAGTGGTTTAGTCTTAATTAAGAAGATTATTTTAAATCAACAACACTACTGTCAATGAATAACCAGCCTCCATGAAAACAGGAATTCTCTGAAGAGTGGGAACATCAATGGTTAGCACCTGAAAGATTTCATATGCCTTACCTTAATCAGAGCATTGCATAAAACCCAAGCAACGTTATTCATACACAAAATACAGTAGGAAAAATATTGTCAGTTAAATAGTGGATATTTAACACCAATCCAGGTCCTATCAGTCAAGGTCTCCTTTCTATTAGAAGATTGTTGGCACAAAGCTACGAATAAAATGCTTGCTTTTAAAATGTGTTTCCCCCATCCCCTCCCCCCGATTCACAACTGACATTTCATTTTTATTTTTATTTTATTTTTTGGTCCTGGCTTCTGTACATCTGCAAGAAACCCAACGGAAATACCAGGATCTTGCATGCTTCTTTGATTGTTACATTTAAGATATCATGTGTGCTACCAGCTCAGCTGCTGCAAGGCATTAAAGTCAGTTACTCCAGTCTTGTAAAGTACTTTGGAAATACTGTAGACAAGGTTTTAGGGAAGATGAGTATTCCACATGTTTTCAGGACGGATGATTAAAGCAGAGGTTATACCGACACAGTTAAAGTGATGTATGGACTGCATGTAGCTTGGGATCCCACATGATTATTTCTTTTTAGAGTTCTTGAAATGATGCATGTTTATTTCAAGCCATTAACATATCTAACAAGAGCAAAAGGAACATTTTTGCTGAGGAATATTTATGAGGATCGGGAGAAAGTATATATTATGAGCTCTCCTTTTTGTTAGAGATTGTGTATGTCTCCTAGATGTTCAGTTAAAAGATTATCTATGTGGATAGACAGTACATGGCATTTAAGTCATAATTTTCTGAGTAATACGTCCCAGATTCTACTATGCTCTGAGCAATTAAACAGTCATTTCACACATTCTGGAGAGGCACCAAAGAAGTTCTCCCAGCAAGTATATATAGCAATAGCAATAGCAATAGCAGTAGACTTATATACCGCTTCATAGGCCTTTCAGGCCTCTCTAAGCGGTTTACAGAGAGTCAGCATATTGCCCCCAACAATCTGGGTCCTCATTTTACCCACCTCGGAAGGATGGAAGGCTGAGTCAACCCTGAGCCGGTGAGATTTGAACCGCTGACCTGCTGATCTAGCAGTAGCCTGCAGTGCTGCATTTAACCACTGCGCCACCTTGGCTCTTCAACAGGTAAACCCCATCTACACATTTAGTTCACATAGTCAAAGTAGATAGTTATAAGGAAGCTACGAGTTTCATCTCTTCCTTATACAGTATTCATTTATGAAACCAGAGATAAGAAAAAAGTCAATAGACATATAATGACTCTAAGTGGTTCCCTTTTTATCAAACCCGTAGAATCAACTTGCAACAATTCAGCTATGAACACACTGGCTCCATTCAAGTATTCAAATATTTGTATCCTTAGGTATACATGTCAAATCATAATATACCCTTCAACCCATCTTCAGTATTTCTCTTCTGTAGAGGTAGTCCTTGACTTACAACCATAATTGAGCCCAGAATTTCCATTGCTAAGTGAGACAGTTAAATGAGTTTTGCCCCATTTTACAACATTTCTTGCCACAGTGGTTAATTGAATCACTGCAGTCGTTTTGTTAGTAACAAGGTTGTTTAAATGTATCTGGCTTCCCCACTGACTTTGCTTCTCAGGCAGTCACAAAATATGAACATATAATCCTGGGACACTGCAGCCATCATAAATACATGCCAGTTGCCAAGTGTCTGAATCTTATCAAATGACCATGGGAAATGCTGCAATGATTGTAAATGTGAAAAATGGTCAGTCGTTTTTTCCGTTCCGTTGTAATTTTGAATGGTCACTAAACAAATGGTTATAAAGTCAATTAAGTATTAAGTAACTGGGTAACTAACAATCTGAACTGATCTCTCCACACGTCATCCTTAGCGAAGCATGCAAAGCAGCGTTCGCATTTCCCATGTCGGATGAGGAGAGCACATCTTTCTCCTATCGTGGCCACTTTTTACAAGAGGCACAATTGAGAGCGTTTTAACAAATGGCATCATTGTTTGGTTTGGTGGCTACAGTGCCTCAGAAAGAAAGTCCATTCAAAAAGTGGTAAGGACAATCAAGAAGATTATAGGAAGCTTGCTTCCTGTCATTCAGAATACTGCTTATATGTGCTTAGAGCTCAAAATATTGTTAGAGACCCCACAAACCCACTTCACAGCCTGTTTCTATTGCTCCCTCTGGGAGGAGGTTTTGAAGTATTTCTAGCAGAACTACCAGAGTCTGTAACAGCTTTATTCTCTATGCCATCCATGTGGTAAACTCGCAAGATTTGTTTCTCTCACCATGTACATGTATACTTCCGAACTAAACTGTGTTGTTTCTTTGTGTCATATAATATATCTTGGCATATGCATAATTTTGTATTTATTTATGTATTTATTTTGTCATGTTTATGTAGTGTACATTAGAAGTGGAGATTCTTTGAGAGCTGTATGCAACAAAATGTCATTTTAATCTATGCCGATTAATGTATACATTCAAAGTGATAATAAAGTTAGTCTAAAAAAATACTACTTGTAATGTAAAAAGCAAAAGAACTGGATAAGAATGGAAGTTATACTTGAATATTGTCACTGGGGATGACATGGAAGTGTGGAGTTTGTTAAATAGCTGATATTAGTGTAGACTACAATCTTTCTGTATTTTTGTTATCATAGTTTTTAATTTTAATTTAATGCCAGCTGGCATTAAATTAAATGCTTAGGGCCAGTCACTCTCTCTCAGCCCAAATCACTTCAGGGGGTTGTTGTTGTGGTTGTTGTTGTTGTTAAAATAGAGGGAGGGAAATAGGATGGATATGTTCACCACCTGGAATTATTTTTAAAAATAATAAAGGCGGGATACAAATAAATAAATAAGAAGCTTTAATGGTTGAATTATGTGGAACATTAGCTCGATGGAACCAAAACAAGTCACACTTTAGTAGCAAAAGGAGAGTGAGAAGCCTAGGGTGTCACCAAACAAAAGGAAATTATTGCATTCAAAATGAGATCGATTGTAGTGGTGTTTTAAAAACCAGCTTAAGGCAGGAGGCTTGGAAAAGGTGCTCCACCTGCTGCCCTTGATCTCTTTGTGTTGACAGGAAAAATCTGCAGAAAAATAGTAACCATATTTGAACGAGTGTGGCTAAAGTGCTTTGTCAAGGGCACTGACGGCACAGGATATCCGGTCTTGTGAAGTCCTGTAACTAAGTTCAGCTGCACTGTTTCCCTACATACTCTGCCCTTCAACATAGGGAGACTGGGACTGGGAGAAAACATCTCTCTTCTATGATTTCACATGAAGACTATTTATTTTGTTTATAATAAAATTTTGTTTATGACATAGTGCAACATTTTGCTGGACTCCCACCCTTCCATGATTTTTTTTTGGGGGGGGGTATTATTTTCTTCTTCTCTCTTTTAAAATATGGTCTTTGTGTAAGTGGCATATTGGAAGATCTGGTCCTTCTTGTGTAAAGCAGTTTATCTGCCATCTTAATTTTTTAAAATAGATCTTTATCTAAAACTTATGGGCTGCCTGAGTCATTAAGGATGTCTTTTTAGTTATTGTAACTTAACCAGATAATCTAACCCATCAGCTAAAAGGCATACCATATTATTTTGTTAACCTTAGAATGACAGCAATTTATAAACATCATGGCATCTTCATCAATTTTATATAATTGTAGAGAGTAATATGATAGTACACTTCCATAATATTTGTGTTCTAGTAAATAAAGCATTTTGTCCTGCAGATATCACTGAGTACAAAAATCCAAAGTGAATGAAATTATTCTCGCTCACGTATTTGCAAAAAAAAAACACTTTCAGAGTGATGAGCTTTTTAACAGTGCTAAAAATGCTCCCTAAAACTGAGCATCATTACTTCAAAGCAAAACAATTTGCTATTAGTTTTAGCTGAACTATGCCACAATTTGAAAATGTTGAAATAATGCAATTGTTATTTCCGTATTATTAGGTTTTCTGTGAATAATAAGATCTCCACAGCATTCAGCTGCAAATTTTATTGCACATTTATAATACATGACCATATTATTTGGGTCTTTCTGTTTTGACACAAAATTGTTTATATGAGGAATGGATTTTATTATAGGGCAGAGTGAAATTTGAGATCTGATTTCCAATTTTCCTATTCCACCGCACTCTCAAACTTTTCACTTTAAACCAATGTTTCTCAACCTTGGCAACTTTAAGCTGTGTGGATTTAGGACATTGCTGTCTGGGGAATTCTGGGAGATGAAGTCTTCTTAAGCATTCTCTGCTTAATGCTTAGTGCTCCTTTTAAAAGATGGCCTATCATTGCAGTGACAAGAACAACCTGGACATGAGTTTGGAATATACCTGTGAGCAGTCCAAGTATATGAGTCCAGCAATCACAAAATACTCAGGGAACATGGAGAAAAACACCTTCATGTGAGTTTATTGTAAGAAATTTCTTAAACAGGACAAGCAATGAAAACTGTCCCAAAGTTTACGTTGTAAGCAGTGGTAGGGATTCAACCGGTGTAACAACCAGTTCACTGAGCGCATGCTTCACACAGTGCGTTTGAAAACAGCTCAAAAGAGCCAAGGTGGCGCAGTGGTTAAATGCAGCACTGCAGGCTACTGCTAGATCAGCAGGTCAGCGGTTCAAATCTCACCGGCTCAGGGTTGACTCAGCCTTCCATCCTTCCGAGGTGGGTAAAATGAGGACCCGGATTGTTGTTGGGGGCAATATGCTGACTCTCTGTAAACCGCTTAGAGAGGCCTGAAAGGCCTATGAAGCGGTATATAAGTCTACTGCTATTGCTATTGCTATAAAAAAAACTTACCTTCTACTGCAGCCCAGTGAGTAAAACAGCTCTGCCACGCCTACCAGCTGGGCTTCAAACAAAGGAAATATAGTCAGTATAGCGCAGGGGCTGGCGGGCAGGCCCACCTGATCATCGGAGCAAACCGGTTCACTCTCAGCTGATCATCGGAGCGACCCGTTCACCTGAACCGGTCCAAACCAGCTGAATCCCACACGGGGTTGTATTGTATAAATCAAGGATGTCAAACTAGCAACAACACGTTGTTGTCACATATGACGTATCACAACTTTTCCCCCTTCACTAAACTAAGGGTGGGTGTGGCCAGAGCTTAATGCATCCGGTCTGCGGGCTGTGAGTTTGATGCCCCTGATATAAATTAAAGTGTCTTTAAGTAAAAACAGCTAATAAAGGAGAACATTTGTAGCTCAGAGTTGAAAGGGCAGAGGGAACTTTTCTTTGTTAATTCCTCTTTCTTTATCCAGGTGTCAGAATTCTCAAGCTCTCCTTTGCTTCTAAAGTATTCTAAAGTAACTGTGAGAGTGCTCTATAGGAGTCCTAGTGAACAATCACTGAAATATGAGCCAGCAATGTGCTGCAGCTGCCAAAAAAGCCAAGCAGTCCATCAACAAAGGAATAGAATGCCTAATCTAATAAAAAGAAGAAAAAGGAGTGATATGATAGCGGTCTTCCAATATTTGCAGGCTATCAGAGAGAAGAGGGAATCGACCTATTCTTCAAAGCACCAGAAGGCAGGACAAGAAGTAATGGATGGAAACTAATCAAAGACAGATCTAACCTAGAATTAAGGAGAAATTTCCTCACTGTAAGAACAATTAATCGGTGGAACGACTTGCCCCCAGAAGTTGTGGGTGCTCCAACACTGGAGGTTTTTAAGCAGCGATTCGACAACCAGTCTGTAATGGTATAGTATCTTCTGCTTGAGCAATAATTTTATGCAGGTGGTATTTGGGGCCTTATGAGTGATGATAAAAGATATCTTTCAAATTTGGTGGTGATTGTATGATATAGTAAATGTGGTAAATTTCATGATGGTTATTTAACAATATGTGTAACCATCGTAAACATACATTTTCTGGATATACAATAAATTACAACAAACCTAACCTATTGACAATTGATAATTAAGTATTTCTGGGAATCTGTAAAAAAAAATCTGTAAAAAACAACATTTCTTCAGATTCTCTTTAATATTCAGAGAATGTTATTCCCAGCATGTTATTTGTTGTTGAAATATTTCTATTGCATAATGCCGGTTGATAAACATATTGATAGATAATTGAAAATCTCCAAGACTTCAGAGGAAAATAAATATATAAATAAACACATCTTCATGACTGCACTTACAGTATTATAAGGGGAATGTTTATATTAATTTCACTGAAAAAATAGACAAATAGAAATAGTGATGAACTTTTAATGAAACACTCAGCTTCCAAGTTTTTTGTTTCTAAATTGCAACTGACATAAAAACATAGCAGCTCTAGTTTTCCAGCCTTTCAATTGTTTGAAACATACATACTATAATAACTTTGGGGTCTTTATTGCAATGAGCCAGCAGGAATTCTGGGAGTTGAAGTCCAAAAGTTGTAAAGGGACCATTGTTGCCAACCTCCTGTTCTAAGACAAGGTTACCCTCCTGTTGATCCCACAATTTTCAACTGAGGCACACAGTTGAAATTTCCTGCTCTCTGTTGCTCCTTGAAAGCAGAGGATGTGATTGTCAAGGCAGGTGATTATGGTGAGTGGAAACAGGGATACCGGAATCTTTCGTCATTAAGGAGCAAGGAATCCTAGAATAGGGGACTGATTTTCTTTATTATCTGGTATTTGAGTGCTAGCTATTCTGCCCAGCCTTTTTCTTTTGTGTGTAGTCAAATTTGGATTTTGTTTGGTACATTTGAAGTCTAGTTAATGGGATTCTGTTGGGGGTGGCGGGTGGGGAAGTAATTAATTGATGGGGGCCATTCTTTCATCCTTCCCTCCTCTTTTCATCCCCTATCCCTTCTTCTTCCTTCCCTCCATTCAAATAAATAACCTTGAGAGGCATTGTGCAAAATTAGAAACAGATGGAGATGGGGATGTAGATTTGAGGGGATGTGGCTTTATAACACTTCTTAAAACAGAAGCCATGATGTAGTTCACAAGGCAGACTAGAAAATTTGTTTCAGGCATACAAATCTCAACTCAGATTTCAACACAAGGAAATGTCTATGCCTTAGGCGGGATTTTCTCCCTAGGAACATTTGAAGTAGGGATAAACTGCTTTTTGAAGCATAAGATTGTGCTTCTTTATATATTTATTGGTGGTCAAGGGCTAAATCACTCCGAGTCTCTGGATATACAGCAGCATTTAAATTGATATGAACTAACAAATAAATGTGGCTTTCTGGATTTAAATATAATGAAACATTCTTTTAATGGACTAATTGAGGGAGAAATGCCCTTTATTCAGGAACATCAAGTGAGTCAGAAACTATAGTATTTACATCATTTGTATGATGACAGCAATGTGAAAGTTAAATCATTTGCATCAATTTGTCTCACAGCAGGAATTTGGTCTGCTATATAGAAATTTCACTGCATCATTGTGTACTGCATGAGTCAAAAAGAGGGCTGTGAAAATATCTACAGACCAGGGGTGGGTTACAATTTATTTTACTATTGGTTCACTCATGTGCAGAAGCGTCTGGGTAGGTGGGCGGAGCCTCCCACTGCCGCCACTACCTGTTCGCTCGATTTGAGGGCAAACTGGCAGAAAACAACCTCTGCTACAGACCCCTCACATGCTGGACATAAATTGTTTCAACTTCTACCGTCAAAATGACACTACAGGACAGTAATGGCTAACCCTTTTTGGATTGTGTGCCAAAAGCCGGGGGAGCGCAGGAGGGTTGTGCATGGGTGTGCCCACACCCATAATGCTATATGCATGACCCCCATCCTCCCCTCCCCACTTTTGGCCCGCGATGGACCCATTTTTCACCATCTCCGGGCTCCAGAGGCTTTCTAGGAGCCTGGTGAGAGCAAAAACAGCCTCCCCACACACACACCCCGGTGGCCCTCCGGAGGCTTCAGAAGCTTCCCTGAAGATTCCAGAAGATGAAAAATGGCTGTACTGGCAACCCGGAGGTTTGGGGGTGGTGACTTCCAGTTTGCCCATAGGACCATTTTTTGCCCTCTGGAGCCTGCAGGAGGCTTCCCTGAAGGCTCCAGAGTGCAAAAAATGGCCCAATGTTCAAACCAAAAGTCTGTTCCTGAACTTCCAGTTTGCATGTTGGGTGGTTTTTCCCAAACTTCCGGTTTGCATGTGGAGGATGAAAAACAGCTGAAAAAGAAGGCTGAAGTCAGTTGGCCAGCACATGTATGCGCACTGGAGTGACAGGGCAATGCCTCCCGTGCCTTAACAAATGGCTCCACATGCCACCTGTGGCACACGTGCCTTAGGTTCGCCATCACTCTGCTTAACAACTAATTCCCACAACACTGTCACTAAGAATATATTACTATTATTCTTCTCTTCCTTCCTAGTATCTATCTCTCCACACTTATGACTATAACCATGTTGCTAGTATCTTTCAAATTGTATTGTTTTTATTGTTTCCTTGTACTATTGTTTCATTGTACTATTCAATAGCTTATTAGTAACCTTGACTATCACTAAGTGTTGTATCTTTTTTATTCTTGATGAATGTATTTTATTCTCCTTATGTACACTGAGAACATATGCACCAAAGACAAATTCCTTGTGTGTCCAGTCACATTTCGTCAGTAAAGAATTCTATTCTATTCTACTCTATTCTATTCTATTCCAGGAGAGCATGACAAACTGAAATATCTGCAAAACAAAATTGTATTTTTAATCCTTTAAAGAAGTCTGTGCAATAGGATAAAGAAAAACTGAAGAGAAAAACAAATCCTATGACAATATGTGAATGACCTAAAGAGTAAGACTGTTTGGAGTAAAAGGATGTAATATAAAGTTGGTTTATTTGATCCATGTTTTAAAAAGACTTTTGTTTCAAATTTCTGACCAATACTTTATGGGTTTTATGATGACACTAGGATTGAAAAGTTAGTGTTTTACAAATATGCTTATAGACAGGATATGGGGATGAAGAGATATTTGTAGCCTTTAGGGGTGAAAAGTGATTAGATTTGTCTATACTTGCAATAAAGGTTAATAGTAATTATTTTTATTTTTTTAGTTATATTTTTCTTTTCTTTCTTGTTTTTTATTTTCCTTCCACTTTTCATTCTTTCTTATTCCTCTTTTAAATTTAGCTTGCATTAGTTTTTACTAGTACAATAAAAAATTAGGAGCAAAATGAAAATCTATTCCATCAAAATCTGGCTTCATTGTGTTTTCTTTATCAATGCGCTATAGTTGTTCCTACAAACCCTTCATGAGTGTTTCTTCAAGGGATGAACAGATGTACAATTGATGCATGATTAAGACACCTTAATAAAAACAAAGTATAAATGACTAGTTTCTTATTTTGCAAAATCATAAACTAAAAGTTTGCTATTGTTTTGCAAAATCATAAAGTAAGAACAAGTTTACTATCATTTTGCACAATCATAAACTAAATAAAACAGATTGGATTAAGCTTGTTAAATCAAGGAATGAATAATATTATTAATAATGCTGAATGGGTAACATAGCATGTAGCTTAAAGAGAGTAGTACTCACTGAAACAGAAAGAAAATGTGGAAAAGAAGCATCAGAGCTTAAAGAAAGAAAACTGGCAGGAGTTGAGATATTGGCCAACTCTATCACTTTTTCCAGTTTAATATTTTGAAAACTATTAAGAGAACCAAATCAATACACTGTGTGTGATATTTCTGGAACACAAAAGTAGAAAAGATAATTGACCCATGCTAACACATGTTTAACTTATTTTATTTTTAAAAAGTGAATTACATACATTTTTATGAGGAATTATTTCGAAGAACATCATCAGTCTTTCGAGCATTCCTTTGTAAAGCAATTAGACATTGTTATTCATTTATTTGGACATCCAGATGTGGAGAAATGTGTCTTAAACTTTGTGGGTAACCGTATCAAATCTCCCAGCAGGACCAAAATATAATAGACAAAACAATGGTGCTGTTCATGGCATTCATCCTCCAGTTCTTGCTTAGAGGAACACATTCATAAGGAGAACCCATGAAGAGGAGTCAAATTCCTGGGAGATCTGTTTTATTTTAAACTACAAGTTGTAGGCCTTAGTGCTGATACAGCTAAGTGAATGTGGTCACGGGAGCTGATGGCTGAGATTTCATTTAACTATAGAATCCTTGAACTTTAAGTAAAAATAAACAGAAAATTATTGTGCCTACAATTCTTTTTTTCTTTATGTGAAAAAAGTCATGAATGGGAAATTATTTCCAGCATTCCCTCTCTAAGGAAGCAAATCTAATGTTATGTAATAATAATAATATGTAATAATAGAGCCAGTTTAGTCTAATTTTAGGGCATCAGGCTAGAAGCCAGGAGACTATGAGTTCAAGTCTTTCCTTGGACATGAAAGCCAGCTGGGTAACTTTGGGCCAATCGCTCTCTCTCAGCCCAACCCATCACTCAGGGCTTTTGTTCTGGACAAAATAGGAGGAGGAAGGTGTGTTGGATATGTTTTCCACTTTTGAGTTATTTATTTTAAAAAATAAAGAATAATGAAGACAGGCGGGAAGAAGAGAAATGGAGAGAGAGGATAGATGATAGAAAGACAGGCAAACAGACAGAATGAGATAGATGATAGATAATAAGAGGGGGGCAGGCAGCCAGGCATACACACACACACACACACACACACATATACATACATACATACATATATGATAGGTAGGTAGGCAGGCAGGCAGGCAGGCAGGCAGGCAGAATGAGATAGATGATAGATAATAGAGAGAGAGAGAGAGAGAGAGAGAGAGAGAGAGAGAGAGAGAGAGAGAGAGAGAGATGATAGATAGATAGATGATAGATAGATAGATAGATAGATAGATAGATAGATAGATAGATAGATGATAGATAGATAGATAGATAGATAGATAGATAGATAGATAGATAGATAGATAGATAGATAGATAGATAGATAATGTACCATAGTAATTTATCCCATTTTAGGTTGGCATACAATTTCCCCAATATTATCTACAGCACAAATTTATATATCTGCACCAAAAAATAGGCTGAGGAAGATTTATTTTCAACTGAATGGGGACAGGATTGTCACTTCAATAGACACCATCCTTCGACTGAAACCCCCTGGCCTTCGATTCTTACTGGATGTGATGAAGGCGAAGAGGACAAAGAGATTTCGTGCTTGTTCTCCTGAAACCAAATCCTCAAAACCCAAAAGCCACATCCTCTTTCTAATGAAAGAAAAAACGAAAATGGGAGTCCCAAGCTGGAATGAGTTGTCTTTTAAGTTCTTTTGGAGTTTTCTTTTGCTTTTTCCATTATCGTTTTTATTGCAGACAATTCTGCAAAGGTTCCTCGTGACTTATTTTACGAGGTTGCTCCGTACCATCTGTCTTAAAGACTTTCCCATCACTGTAGACGTTACGTATCTCTTTGTGGCAGCCTGGACGGAGGAGAGAAATTGCCAAGCCAGGTCACATGCCAGTCGGCCATCACTCATCCTCCCAAAGGCAGGCAAGATCTGGTTGCAATTAGATTCAGTCCCTGATTCTGGATCACATGTCTTTGTGGCTACAGATTCTTTACCGCCAACTCCCCACTGGGCTCAGGGGGGGACCTAGGATAGGATGTACCTGGCCAGAGGAGAATGGGGATCTGGGCCTGGCCTTAATTGTCTTCCTTTTTCTATGGATCAGCTTGCCTTTTATGCTGACAACCAATATTGCACTGAGAAAGAGAGGTGTGTGGGGTAATGTGGAGGCCTTGTAACTGGAAGGGACATTTGCTTTACCAGCATAGCTGACCCCATTCTTATTACCTTGAACCACAGCCATTCCTCATCTGAATACTTGGTCTACTTCAGAGCCTTGTCTTTCAAAATAACTGCCCGGATTGGGTCGTGCATACAAGGAGCCAGGAATGGTTGTATCTCCATAAGTGCCCTCTCTGATGCTTTCTGCCTCTGCAATGCTGGAGACTTCCCAAACTTGGAAACTTTAAGCCTGGCGGACTTCAAGTCCCAGAATTCCCCAGCCAGCTTCTGGCAGTTGAAATCTGCCAGGCTTAAAGTTGCCAAAATTGGAGATCCCTGCGCTAAGTTCTGGGTACGATCCACTGCATTCTTCCAAGTTCTGCTGCTGTTTTGTCATTTTAAATGTGACAGAAAGGGGAAACAATTTGGTGCGTGAGGAAGTCATACTGTATTTCATTCCTTTCATAGTTGTACTTAATATATGGTGAGCGGCCCATGCTGACAATGGTCAAGCAGAAAATGCAGCTCTCTCCTTTCACGCTCTGATTTAGATTTTATATATGGAAGTATCACATCTGGGTAGTTTTCTCAGAAATCATGCGAAAGAACTAATCAGGCTGAATAAAATTGTGGTTAAGCTGTCCCTAATCTCTAAGTATTGGTACAGGTCGGGGGTGAAATCCAGCAGGTTCTGACAGGTTCTGGAGAACTGGTAGCAGAAATTTTGAGTAATTCGGAGAACCGGCAAATGCCACCTCTGGCTGGCCCCACAGTGATGTGGAAATGGAGATTTTGCAGTATCCTTCCCTTGCCATGCCCACCAAGCCACACCCACCAAGCCACCCCAAGCCCACCAAGCCACGCCCACAGAACCGGTAAAAAAACAATTGAATTTCACCACTGGTACAGATAGTCTTCAAGTTGCAATAGTTCGTTTTAGTGACCCTTCAAAGTTACAATGGCACTGGAAAATGTGACTTATGACCGTTTTTCACAGTTACGACCTTTGCAACGTCATGGTCCCATGATCAAAGTTCGGATTCTTGGCAATTGGTTCATATTTATGACCGTTGCTGTGTCCTAAGATGACTTTTTGCGATCTGTCAAGCAAAGTCAATGGGGAAGCTCAATTTACTTAACCACTGGGTTCCTAACTCAGTGTTTCTCAACCTTGGCAACTTGAAGATGTCCGGACTTCAACTCCCAGAATTCCCCAGCCAGCATTCACTGCCTGGGGAATTCTGAGAGTTGAAGTCCGGACATCTTCAAGTTGCCAAGGTTGAGAAACACTGTCCTAACTTATCAACTGCAGTGGTTCACTTAACAACTGTGGCAGGAAAGGTTGTATAATGGGGCAAGACTCACTTGAGAAATGTCTCACTTAACAATAGAAATTTTGGACTCAGTTGTGGTCATAAGACAAGGACTATCTGTATTTCATTATTATACAGGTTGCCCTCAATGTATAATCATTCGTGTAGTAACCGTTCAAAGTTGTTACAGCACTGAAAAATGTGTCTTACAATCAGTCCTTGCACCGACAACCAATGCAGCATCCCCACAGTCATGTGATCAAAATTTAGTTGCTTGGATCTGGCATGCAGAGCCCTGGAATCGTGTGATCATCATTTATATGACCTTCCCAGCTGGCTTCCAGCAAGCAAGATCAATGGAGAAAGCTGGATTCACTTAAGGACCACATGATCCGCTTAATAACTACAGTGATTCACTTAACAACCATGGCAAAACGCTTGCAAAATTGGGTATGAGTCACTTAACAACCACCTTGCTTAACAACATGAATTCTACTCTCAGTTGTGGTTGTAAACCAGGACTATCTATATTGAATTTCATCTTAAATGGGATGTTTATCTAGTATTGAGTTGCTTCCAATTATTTTCAGCTAAAGTGAGGAAGAACAGAGTCTGGGACATGGCTGCGGATATCTTCATATCTTAAAGACGAAGTGATTTGAGGGGACCTTTTTTTAGGAGGAGGAGGAGGAGGAGGAGGAGGAGGAGGAGGAGGAGGAGGAGGAGGAGGAGGAGGAGGAGGAGAAGGAGAAGAAGAAGAAGAAGAAGAAGAAGAAGAAGAAGAAGAAGAAGAAGAAGAAGACTTCAACTTTATTCCTCCCTCAGAAATCATGCTCCACATATCTAAGTCTCACCCATGAGGAAATTAATTCTATTTCTCCTGTTGCTGTTATTCAAACAGCTGTTTCGAAAAACAGAGGAGGAAAGAAGAACTCAGCCCTTCCTTGTTATTGAGGTCTCTTATTAACTGGACACAGTGGCTCAGTGGCTAAGACACTGAGCTTGTCGATCAGAAAGGTTGGCAGTTCGGCGGTTTGAATCCCTAGCGCCGCATAACGGAGTGAGCGCTTGTTACTTGTCCCAGCTTCTGCCAACCTAGCAGTTTGAAAGCACATAAACAATGCAAGTAGAAAAATAGGGAACACCTTTGGTGGGAAGGTAACAGTGTTCCATGCACCTTCAGTCACGCTGGCCACACGACCACGGAGACATCTTCGGACAGCCCTGGCTCTTCGGCTTTGAAACGAAGATGAGCACCTCCCCCTAGAGTTGGGAACGACTAGTACATATGTGTGAGGGGAACCTTTACTTTTACCTTTTATTAACTGGCTTGCCTCTCTTGATCTCAGTTCACAGGATTTGCCAGAGAAGTAAGTAAGAGATACTGAGGTTCGAGCTTTTGCCCTTTGCTGAATTTCTTGAGAGGGATGGATGAACTGAGAGCAACAACAGAGAAGAGAAATTTCATACTTAAGAGTTAGCAGTATACTATGGTTGCCATCAACAATCAGGATGTAATGGGGGTGAAGAGAACAATTTTCATATTTTTAATAATATTTTAGATTTTTACTCCATTATGTTTGTCTCATTTTTTTTCTTTTTTCTTTTGTATATTGTTACTTTTCCCCTTTCTTTTTAAAACAAGAATTAATTGTAATTTATCTATTCATAATTTTATTACATGATCTATATGGCATCACTTGTTATTCCTGACATTTGTACTTTCTTGTAGAATTTAAAGCGATTTGGAGGAGTGAAACATCCAGGATAGTCCTCAACTTACAATCATTCATTGAACAGCCATTTGAATTTAATAATGATGCTGAAAATAGTGACTTACGACCACTCCTCACACTTACGACTGTCTCAGCAGTCACGTGATTAAAATCTGGATTTATGATGGTGGCACCATATTGAGTCATGTGATTACCATTTACAACCTTCTCAAAGAGCTTCCGACAAGCCAAATCAAAGGGGGAAGCCAGGTTCACATGAAAACCATGTGATTCACTAAATGACTATGGCAATTCACTTAATGACTGCAAGAAAAAAGGTTGTAAAATCTGGCACAACCCTTTTGTTCCAAAACTGGAACAAAAATAGATGTTCCAGTCCCAATTGTGGTTGTAAAATGAGGACTACCTGTTTTCAAGTTTAATAATTTTTGAATAAAGAAGACCATAGCATCTTAATAGAAATATCATTCTATTTCTGTATTTTCTTCTTCTTCTTTTTTCTTTCTTTCCTGTACAAGTGGTCAAAAATCAAGATGTAATGGGAGGGAAGAGTACAATTTTTGTGTTTTTAATCAAGTTTTAGTGACTTTTCTTAGTGACCAGTTGTTTAATGACAATTTGCAGTCATTACGGCCTCAGAATGGGGGCTTTATGGCCTGTAAAGCACATCTGGCCATCGTAAAACATTATGCCAGGGCATCTCAGTCACATGACCCCATTTTGAGTGTTTGGTAATTTTGCATTTACAGCCCATTCCCAAGCACCCAAGTCCAGAAAGCCCGGGATCTTTCTCTGGTATTCCACTTGACCTGTCCGGTTGCTTAACAACTGCAATGGGAAGAGCCTGTACTGCACTCATTGATGAAACAGCCTCATGGCATATCACTTAACAACTGTTTCAGTCAACAACAAAGATTCTCAGCCCAATTGTGGTTTTAAGTGGAGGACTACCTGTATATATGTGCATGGGTGTGTATATGTGCATGAGTGCATATGCTTGCATGAAGTCAGTTCTTTTTTACAAAGCACTTTTTAAAAATAAAAATTAATTAACATTTCTTAGTTGAGCATTTATTATTGTGTGGGAGAAAGAGATATTTCTTTGTTGGTTTAATTGCAGGAAGGAGCCTACCAATTTCCTCCTGTTAAGTCCTGCCTGCAGATCTTGGATCTTTACCTCCAATCTGAGGAAATACATAGTCCTTGATTTACAGCCACAATTGAGCCCAAAAAATTGTTGCTAAACAAGACATTTGTTAAGTGAATTTTGCCCCATTTTACAATCTTTATGGCCACAATTGTTGAGGGAATCATTGCAGTTGTTAAGTTAGTTTGAATTAAGTTAGTTAAGAGTATTGAGCTGTAATGGCACAGTGGTTAGAATGCAGTACTGCAGGCTACTTCTGCTGACTGCTGTCTGACTGCAATTTGGCAGTTCGAGTCTCACCAGCTCAAGGTTGACTTAGCCTTCCATCCTTCCGAGGTTGATAAAATGAGGGCCCAGTTTGTTGGAGACAATATGTTGACTCTGTATACCGCTTAGAGAGGATTGTAAAGTACTGTGAAGTGATATATAAGTCTAAGTGCTATTGCTATTGCTAGTAACATGGTTGTTAAGTGAATCTGCCTTCCACATTGACTTTGCTTGTCAGAAGGTTACAAAAGGTGATCACATGACACTGGGACACTGCATCATATATATGAGCCAATCGCTAAGCATCGGAGTTTTGATCACATGACCATGACCATTGCTGCAATGGTTGTAGGTGTGAAAAACAGTCATAAGTGCTTTTTTCAGTGCTGTTGTTGAACAGTCACTAAATGAACTTTTGTAAGTCAAAATGGCATGTAGAATCGAGTTTACCCTTTTACATTATTTTATAGAAATTGTAACTCTCTGAAGAAAAGTTCAAGTTGAATATTTTTTATTTAAAAAAACCAGACATCTGGGAAGCCTGAAAGCAATAAGCATAGGGTTTTTTAAAGGGGAAAGAAACCAAACATGTGGCTGAATATCTGTTTCTTTAAATAAACATTCCACAGCCCACATGCTACAATAACTTAAAATAACACACATTTCAGTTCTCCTAATCCTGACCTTGTTTTGCTGTAGACCAGCATTCTGAGAAAGTCCAAGTGATGAAAGATTCTGATGAACTCAAATTGCCACATAAACATCAGTGCAAGAAACAGATGTACAGAAGAACCCTTGCAACTTGGCCACGTGAAGCATAACTTTGTCTTGACTTCCACCGTAATTTAAAAAGTATAGCGAGGAATTCTTTTTCACAAACATTTACTTATTTAAAATATAATATATTATGTACATTGGGCCTATTCCAGCCATGGCTACACATCTTCAGAACTCATTGATTTGGCTTGGAGAGAAAATAGTATAAGTCGCCTTAAAATTAATGGTACATGGTCCATTTTAGTTTCATAGTGTCCAATGTAACTGGAGAAATTGAGGAAAAAAGACTTTGAGAAAGAAAGAGAAAGAAAAAAACAATATTGCAAAAACAACACAAAAATGAAACCATGGTTTGTAATGGGTCAGTTCATTCTGAATTACTGAAGTTAATGCAACTTAACTTTTTCATGGTCCAACATTAAAACTCTAGAAACAAGAGTTGAAATACTTCATATGAACAAATCAATGGTTAAGGTCTTTAGGAATATACTGTAGGTAAAATATAGTTTTATTATCTCAAGATGAGATTAAGTCAAGAAAAGATTGTGTTCACTATAAAAATGTTTTCAAAAGATTGAATGTTTATAACATATGAATAAATAAATAACGTTTAGGAAAGGTAATACTATTTAAAATGCGAATGTATTCTCAAATTATATTCTCAACATTTATAATTTATTAAAATATACAACATAAAGAATGGGAGATACTGAAAATTGTTTCATGCTGAAAAGGCAGTGTTAGTCTAGATTAATAGTTTTGGATTGACAATATATGTTTACTCTCTGTTTAGGAACTGGCTAACATAGATTGGCAAAAAAAATTTAAAATGGCGGGTATTATTATAATTATTTCTTTAAAAACTAAGTTGATATTTTTGTACAACAGAATATGTGTGCGTGTGTTCTATTATACAAAATACTAGCTTAGTTTTTAAAACCTCTCTTAAATTATTGTATACTTTATTCTCTGTCATTACAATAATAAAAGGAAAATTTCCATTACTGAATCCTTTTACATGCCATGTTTGTTTTGGAACACAGAAAAAAGAGAGACATACTAATGCAATCAAGTAAATATTAGCAATTAGCAAACAAATGTTTCCTTTATAATATGCATACAGTACAAGGGTACAACATGTTATAACAACATTCATTGTTTTATTTCATGACTGGGCATACAGTACGTAAAAGGATGGCCACTTTTTAGGTGATTATTACTATGGACACAAAAAACTTTCAACATTTAATCTAAAATACTATCTGGTGTCAAACCAATAATCTTCTTTACAAAATAATGCCAGAGAGAGCCATCTTTACGACTGAATATAAATCTTTGGATTCCCCCTTGTAAACTGCAAAATTTCAGGTCTCCTGAGTAGGCAGCAGTAGCAGCTGTTGCAGCTACTACAAGTACTTTTGTCAGCTAAAAAAGCATGTGGTGGCCTCCCCTTTCTTCTCCCACATAATTTTTTTTAAAGTCTCTCTTGATTAATGTCTTCAGAAAAGATATTTTATGAGTGAAACTTGTGTCTATGTGTGTGGATATAGCAGTTGTAAAGTGAATTCATTGTTTGCGATGGGGTAGTTTTTGCCAGAAACTGGAAGTAAACCTTGGTTTTCGGCAAAAATGTCATAAATCAGGATCACATGACCAATTATAGGAACTTCAAAACTCAGTTATAAGTACCTTTAGGGGGGAGGGGGTATGTCATAACATTGAACAGTTGCTAAGTGATTAGTTGTAAGTTGAGAGCTACCTGTACATTCGGTCTGTCCACTATAGGCTAAAAGAAAAATGTAAAGATCCATTCAAGCAATTACTGGGTATCAAAATGTCATTTGAGATTCTTATTATATGATACTTTCATTGAATGTACTAGCTATACCTTCCTATGTATCTACTCAAACGAAAATAATATTGAATTCAGTGGGGTTTCTTCCTGTATACAGATAGTCTTCGACTTACAACAATTCATTGAGTGATCGGTCTAAGTTATAACGGCATTGAAAAAACTGGTTTATGATGGTTTTTCACACTTATGACTATTGCAGCATCCCCATGGTCACATGATCAAAATTCAGATGCTTGGCAACTGACTCATATTTATGACGGTTGCAGTGATTTAGGGTCCTGGGATCACCTTTTTCCACCTTCTGACAAGCAAAGTAAATGGGGAAGCCAAATTCACTGAACCAGCTTAACAACTGCAGTGATTCACTTAACAATGGTAGCAAGAAAAGTCATAAAATGGGACAAAACCCACTTAACAAATGTCTCACTTAGTCACAGAAATTTTGGCTGAATTGTGATTGTAATTTAAGGACTACCTTTAAAGGCGTATAGGATTGCAGCCTTACACTTTTTACTGATACTTCATAGCTTGCCTGGTTATTTACACATATTGGGAACTAATGTGAAAATAGTAATTATATCAGACAACATATCCATAATAAGAGCCAAGGTGGCGCAGTGGTTAAATGCAGCACTGCAGGCTACTGCTAGATCAGCAGGTCAGCGGTTCAAATCTCACCGGCTCAGGGTTGACTCAGCCTTCCATCCTTCCGAGGTGGGTAAAATGAGGACCCAGATTGTTGGGGGCAATATGCTGACTCTCTGTAAACCGCTTAGAGAGGCCTGAAAGGCCTATGAAGCGGTATATAAGTCTACTGCTATTGCTATATAATGCCTAGCAATATTTCAAATGATGATGGCTTTATAGCAGTACAGGTACTGCTTTTGATAGGCTGCCTTAGGATAAGAGATGTGGTTTCCATTTCAAAGAAGCGCAAATAAATACATAGCTTATACAGTTTTGAGTATATGTCTTAAAACTAAAAAAAAAACACTACAAAAAGTTTCTAATTCACTTTGTGGGTATTAGCAAACTATCAGATGTGAGTCTGGCAAATAATATAGCAGGTAAAAATGATGTATACCTTATTTTTTAATATATTGTATTTCCCTCTATATCCTTTCCTCTGCCACTTTGGCGTGTATCATTTCTATGAAAAGATGTGGAGATGTGGAACAATCCATTTCAAATCTAATCTCCACCTGGAGGAACCATCTAGGAAGACCCGCCAAAGTGCCCCAACTTAAATTCCCCTGATATAGCCATATAAAGATGGGGCCATAATTTATTATGGATGATCTTAACCCAACTACAACTTTATTTTTCATTCCTTCAAGAGTTTCCTGAGCACTAATGCATCGCACAAATGTTCCCGACGCAGCATGACAATGCTTTTTGGGTAAATCCCTGGGGTGGATCTCACCTGTAGACAATGACTATCTATTTCACGCTTTCCCTGCGCACCCTCACGTGCATTCAAGGGGAAGCGTTCATATGGATTAAGTTAGCAACACTTACTTATTTTTTGCACTTGCAGACATTATGGCCCCTGCTAAATCATAGTTAGGAGCTGCCAAGCTTCCCCACAGAGTCTTTGTCCATGCTGAAAACATCCAGAGACCAATTAGTTTTGCTTCACAAATCATGGATGTTTGCGGCCCTGAATTAAACACCTTGCAACACAGAACAACGAAGAGGCGGAGGATTTCATAGGTCAGCTGGGAGGACAGCCATTTTATTTTCTTGTTAGAAGAAGCATCTTAATAACAGAAACCACAGAAGATTTACAATCGTTCAGGTGTCCAGTGATATCTTAATCCCCGCCCCCCTTCTGTGCCTGAATTCTAGCTACTTTATCTCAGATTGTCTCTTTCAGAGATTAGTTTTAGGTAGATAGATTCCAAACGACATCAAGGTTTCCATGAGAAAAGAAGCTCACCAAATCTACAGTAGATAACAAAAATGTTCATTACAAAATATTTCAGGAAGATTTCTAGTTATTTGTAACTTGGAACAACCACTCATTCAACTCTTCACCCAACTTTCCATTCACTAGGCTGTATCTTCCAAATCATCCAAATTGCTGCAAATGTTTCAAGCCCACGTGCCTTCAATCTGATGCCCTCTAGATATGTTGGGATTACAGCTTCCAGAATCTTCTCTTAGCCATGATGTCAAGAACAGCAGAACCTGTGATCCCAAAGTCTCTGCAAGGCGCCAGTTTAGAACAAGTGGGGGTAGCCCACAAGAATTAACAGGTCCCCTGATCTTTTTACATTATATAGTCAAGCATGAAGGACAAAAAGAGAATTATCCACGTTTGTCAATATGGTCTTCCAATCCATATGGAGTCGTTATTTTATTATTCATCTGTTCATGTACAGATCGTCCTCAACGTATGACCACAATTAGGTCTAGAGTTTATGTTGTTAAGTGAGAAATGTGTTAAGTGAATCACTGCAGTTGTTAAATTAGTTAACCTAGTTGTTAAGTGAATCAGGTTTCCCCACTGACTTTGCTTGTCAGAAGGTTCGCAAAAGGGAATTGCATGACCCTGGGACACTGCAACCGTCATAAATATGAGTCAATTGCCAAGCATCTGAATTTTATTCATGTGATCATGAGGAAGCTACAACAGTCATAAGTGTGAAAAGTGAATCATAAGTCACTTTTTTCAGTGTTGTTGTAACTTCAAATAATCACTAAATGAACTGTTGTAAATTGAGGACTACCTGTATTTCACCCTTCAACAAATTCTGAGTGACTCATATCAAACAGATAACTTATTCCGAACAATACACCACCTGGTGCATTGCTAGGCCCAACCAATCCTAATAGTGATACCAAATTCTTTTTCCTCTACTACAAGGCTGCTACATCTCCCTCCATCCCTCAGCAATGGGATTGACTGTTCAATCTTTCGTGACAATTTCTTGTACTGTAGAAATTCCAAGATACCAAATCCGAACTGACAGCGCACTCCAAATTCTTCGTGAGGCTCCTCTTGGTCTTCTTCAACTTCTCTATGTGTCTCTACTAAAGATAAATTCACTTGATGCTAGGAAAAGTCCACTGGATTTGAGTTTTGAAGCCCCACAACGTCAGGGTGTGAGAAAATTTCAAATCTAAGTGGATTGTCCATCTTTTTCAGGTCTTAGGTTGAAGTTTCAAATTACACATGGAGTTTAAACCAGCTGGTGCCCATGAAAAAATGGATACAGAATTTAAATAAAAGATTTGTCATGCAACAATGCGAACATCAGTGGAAGAATAATATCAAATTTACAGTCAATAATACACTTAGAAAAAACTGGTAGGAAATGGTATATTTTCCAGGACTGATTGCCAAAATAAACAATTCATTCTCTAAAAACTGTTGGAAATGCAGTATTTATTTTCATATTTGGCGACGAAGTTGTAAATCCCAAGAGTTCTGGAAAATGATTTATAATAGAAGGAGACATATTATAAAGGTGGGTTTTTCTTTTCAGCCTGCTATTTTTGTACTAAAATTACTAAAACCTATACTTCCACCAAGTATACAGAACTGGTTTGGAACATGAATAACATGGATTTTCACCCTTATATACAGTAGAAGAATAGCATCAAATTAAATTAAGGGACTACATGCTAATGAAAATACTAACTTCATATTTGAAAAACAAACTTTATATAAAATGTAATTAAAAGTGGACTATAGTTTTAATTGTTGCATAATAACAAATTTCACATTAACTAATTTTAATGTTGACTAAAAAAATTAAATATATAGAAGATATTCTAATATGTAGATTTTTATCAACATTTTGCAACGTTCTGGTTAATTTTACAATGCTTACAAATCTTTCCATCTCTGTTTTCTTTTTCTTTTTCCCTTAACAGTGTTGCATCGTTGTTTATAATCAGTTTGTGCGATCTTCTTGCACGAGCTGAGTATATATGACCTATGGGTTCTTCTGCCTCTGCACGATCTGCATTTTTGAGTCATTTGATGATTTTTCAATTCTGACTTTGATTGTGTTAGTGTGAGAAACTTGCTCTTGAGAAGCCAAAATCAAGCCTTCGGTTTCTTTTTGTTTTGTTTTTTAGCGTTCTAGTTGTAAACTATTGCTAGGTTTTATCTTTATCCGCTTTCTCTTCAGTCTTTGGTAGAAATTTACTATATGATGCTTTTCCTAGCCAGAATTCTGTTCATGTTTTTATTACATCATTTCAATATTCATGTTTTGTTTCCTGCACATTCAGTAATGTTAGGTAAGCTCCCCGTTGGGAGAGCGAGTATGTTCAGCGAAGCATTGTGAGAGTTGTGTTGGAGAACACACAAACCAGCATACAGAGACACTGCAGTTTAAATAGGCTTTTACTTTCGTGGAAATAGAGGTATCAGAGTCCATCAAACAGTTCAAGTCATACACGGATAAGACAGTCAGTCATCAATGTCTTTCAGTTAAGGGATAATCCAAATAACATAGTCCAGTAATCATATAATCAGGTCAGTACTCAAAGTTTGCTAGCAGTTGCAAAACTTACAATAGCTTACGGCACTTTCTAACAGCCAGCTTCCAAAACACTCAGATCAGATCAGCCCAGCATCTAAAGAAACAGAAAACTAACAGTCATTCTGGCTCCCTCTTATGGCCGATTGAGGAAAACAGCAACCAATCACATTTTACAGTATGACTTAAAGAAACAGGTACAATATTGTTACATGATTTATATATTGCCAACCCAACCGTTAGATTATATTCCTAACAAGTAAGTTTCCATTTTTAACTTACATCAATGCTTGTTCTTGGCTGTCTTTTATGTAGTAAGCCAAGTCAGCATTTTATCATCCTTTTCTTCTTCAACTGTTTGTTTGACCCGAAGTAAAGCATCGCCTCCGTTTCTGCAATGCAGGTACAATCTATCAATATCACTATGTGAATAGTCATTAGCTTTCTTATTTTTCAATACAAACTGTCCAGTTCAGCTTGTCTCCAGTTAATAATTTCAGAAGTGTATCATATCACAAGTATGACCCAGGTATGGATGCAGTGGTGGGTTGCAGGTGATACATCCCGGTAGGGGCGTACTGGTGCCTACCGGGAGCACTAAGTACCGTTCCAGTACGGTGCTCCAGAGGGCCCACCAGCCTGTCCGAGCTCCTTACCTGCATTTGAGCTCTTCGGCGCTTCCACATGCGCACGGAGCGTACGGCACCTGCGCAACGCTCTGCCAAGCAGCTGGAGCATCTCGGAGGCGTCATGGAAGTGCTGCATGTGTGCATATGGGGGATGCCGGGCCCCATTGCACCGTACCAGTTGCACCAGGATCCGGAACCCACCACTGTATGGATGGCTTTAATGTGTTACTATTGTTCAGTTTGTTTTTAGCTCTTTTTTCACTTTTTGGATGTATTTTTTATTAATCACATTTTTAATTCATCCATGCTTGATGATATCCATCCAACTGTAAAATGCCCAGGTACCTGTAGGCTTCATCCTCGGGGCTCCTAATAGTTTGGTTTTTCAGCATTTCAATTCCATTTCTGTATGATTCTGCCCCGATTTATTGCCACTGTAGGACATATCTCGAGACCAAATTCCATGTTTATATGTGTGCTATGAATTCATACGATATTTGTTAATCACTGGTTTACTGTTTATGATTTTCCACAAAGTCTTAGATCATCCAAAAAAACAACTGTAAGATTGTATTCGCATTTTGTGCTATTTATATGCTACTTTTATACCACCTATCAATCTCAAAACAGTTGTAATAGAAAATTTAATAGCCAAAAATGAACTGAGAGATTTCTTTAAAAGGTGAGTTCTGGAAAAGAAAAACAAATGAAAGAATCTGCATTTGGGGGGGTGTTTGTGTGTGTGTGTGTACATCAGGAATGGTCAATTAATTTTCCCAAGGACTCACAAGATAAATTGGGACTATTATGAAGGGCTGCTGTTCCTGCTCCTGCTTCCAACCCGTGCTACTGCCTCACCCCTTGCCGATGCCACCCCCAACATTCTGACATGAGCCAGACAGGGACAGCTGAAAGGTCAGATGTGGCCCACGGGCCATAAAATACCTAGGTCTGCCTTGAGTGAAAGGCAAATTTTTTAACTGTTGCTATAGAAAAGGTGTTCCATGAATCTCAGAGGAAAAGTCCCATTCTGAAACTCTCAGCATATACCGGAGGATTTCTCCTGAAATTCTTAGCTATCAAGCAGGTCTCTAACAGGAAAGACAGTCTGTTAAGTATCTTGGTCCCAAGTTATTCAGAGCTGTATTATGTCAAAGCCAAAACACTAAACTTGACTTGGTACTTAATTGGCAGCCGGTACCAATTTCTTTTTTGCATGTGCCTCTCTATCTCATCCCAGTTTCCAGACTCAACACCTTAAATGCCCACTGATACAAATCAATAGATTCCCTCCCACTTAAACAAAAATTGAAACAGTGGTTAAGCTCCTTGAGTGAGAAGGTTGCAAGTGGTTTTTAATTAATGTTTGTTGTTGGTCCAAGGTCACCCAAGGAATCTGCCCAGTGGTGGGTTGCCAATTTTCTTACTACCGGTTCAGGTGCATTCACGTGCACGCACAACACTTCTGTGTATGCGCAGAAGCATCTGGGCGGGTGGGCGGAGCCTCCCACCGCCACTACCTCTGAATCTGCCTATTGAGAACAGATTTGGTCTGTGGCAAAGTCTCCACAAATCTCTCTCGTAAAAGTTCAGTGCTCTACAGTAACCATTGCTCCACATCAAGCCTTCACATTAGACCTCCTTGGTGTTGCAAAAGGGGAAGCACACATGTTTAGCTGTTTGCTCTATAAACAGCACACTTTGTGAATCAATTTACGAAACAGCTTTATGTCTATCCATAAACAGCTGCTCGAGAGCAGTTACAGTTGTAAAGGGTTTATGGCCTGATTGCCTGATCAACAGACACCCAAATGAAATGAAAATACGAAAGGGAGATCCTGTTGCTGACCACACTCATCTAAACACTGGAAGAGAATGTGCTTCCTTGGCTTCAGCGAAAGGCGAGTGATTGAGCCAAACATCTTGATCGGAAATGTAAATGATAAGTCCAGACCTGTCAGCATGATCTTCAACAGAACCCAACATCAATTCATGCTGAAATAAAAGAAAAGGAGAAATTCGGACTGTAAAAGGCTTGTCTAACCTGATGCCCTCCAGATGTGTTACAGTTTAAACTCTCATAATGGAGGATTATGGGAGCTAATCTGATTTATTGATTATTTCTTTATTTTAGCAATCTAGAGAGCTGTCCATCTTGCAACGCTAGGCAGTTTTTAAAAAAAAAACCAAAGAGCAAGCCACAATTTCAAGGATATACAGGGGGGGGGGGGGACATAATTTATCACATGCTCAGAGTCAAAAGAAAAAAAAATCTTTCCATTTAGGTCACTAACAACCAATCAATGGATTAGCTCAACCACACAACACCTTTATCTAGAGCAGGGGTGTCAAACTGAACGCCCGTGGGCTGGATCTGGCCCACAGGGTGATTAAATCTGGCCCATGGGGCTGCCCTGGAAACAGCAAAGGACTGGTCCACGGTGCCTCTGCCAGCAAAAATGGAGGTCAGGAGAGTCACACGCAGTGGTCCTTTTCTTTAGCATAAGGAGGACATGCTTCTCTTTAGGGGAGGCAAAGTATTGGCTGTTGCAGTGAGGGGGATGCTGCACAAGCTGGGCAGAAAAGTATTTTTAGAATAATTTCTTCATTTATTTTATTAAAAAAAAAACCTCAAGGCTGGGTTGAGGCAATAACTGCCATGCTCCCATCTAAAACATGGCACCAATTTTCAGCTCAGGCCAAAAAGAATCCCAGGAACTAGGTGAATCTAGGGCCCCATCCTGCTTCTCATAAAACACAGAATACAGTTGGAAGGGATCTTGGAGGCCTTCTAGTCCAATCCCCCTCCTCAAGCATGAACTCTATATCAGGGCTGTCAAATTGACATCCCGTGGGCCCTATGCATGATGCGCTGGCCACGCCCATGCCTGGTTTAGCGAAGTGGGAAATAATTGTGATACAACACTTGACGCTGCCATGACAATGCGCATTTGACACCCCTACATTATATCATTTCAGACAAATGCTTATGTCCAGTCTCTTTTTGAAAGGTTTCAGTGATGGAGCACCCACAACTTCTGAAGGCAGGTTATTCCATTGGTTGATTGTTCTCATCATTAGGAAATTTCTCCTTAGTTCTAGGTTGCTTCTCTCCTTGGTTAGTTTCCAACCATTGTTTCTTATTTTGCCTCTTGATGCTTAGAGAAATAGTTTGTCCCCCTCTTCTTTGTGGCAGCTCCTTAGATATTGTAATATTGCTATCATATCTCCCCTAGTCCTTCTTTTCATTACACTAGACATACCCCTTTCTGTAACCATTCATCATACTTTTTAGCTTTCAGCCCCTAATGATTGTTATTGCTCTTCTTTGCACTCTTTCTAGAGCAGTGATAGCTAACCTTTTTGTTGTTGTGTGCCAAAAGTGAGGCAATGCATGCGTGACACTCCTCCCATGCACCCCACCCCCTGCGCATATGTACGTGCCCCCCATACTCCCCCTGCCCTTCCACGCAGGCACTTATGACCCACTGCACTCCCCCCTCGCATGCGTGCATGACACACCCCCTGTGCCCTGTTTTGGGCCTAGTAGGTCTTCCTGCAGCTCCTGGGAACAAAAATGGGCCACAGGGGGGTGCTGCACCCCCCATGCATGCAATCTCTGCCCCCCCCCCCGCACATGCATGTACGTCTCCCACATGCGCCCCAACCCCACACAGCAGAGACCTGAAAATCAGCTGTCCAGTGGGAGGTGCGCCCAGATGCGTGGTGGAGCTGAGCTGGGGTGAAGGCTCGCATGCCCACAGAGAGGGTTCTGCATGCCACCTGTGGCACGCATGCCATAGATTTGCCATCACGGTTCTAGAGTCCCCACATCTTTTTTCTCCTTCCAGCGACCTCTAGAACGAAAGTATCCTGTAATCCTGGGTCATTTTATTCCATTGCTTTCAAAGCATTTCCAGTCAATATTACATATTGCAACTGGGAAGAATTTGTATGCCTAGGTAGAGTTCTTTTCCTCTTCCTGGTGAAGAAGAAAGGGCTGGGGTGCATTTATCTGCAAAAGATCTGTGTGATGGAAACATTCTCTGCTGCACACAAACACACTGTAACATCTACACCCAGGAGTTAATACATCCAGCCTGGATACTATTACACCTCTTGCTTAGGTTCCCTCCAAATGAAATACAGCTGCAGTGCCTGTCACACCACCTGAAAGCAGCCACTTAACAAATCTTTGAGTCAGAAACAATTGTGAAGTCCTTGGTGACAACAAATAATAAAGAAACCAAACCCTACCTCATGTTGCCCAGCTGTCATCTTTTTTTGATCAAATGCCTAATCAGGTATTTATTCCAAACAGGAATAGTACATTTAGTTTATTTGCAAAATAGGAAATAGGTAATGGAAGTCACAGCTACTGCCACGCTCGTATTGATGAAGGTCACTCCATGATTTGTAATGCAGAACTATGTGAAAAGTGTTTTTCAACCCAAGCATTCAAAGAGTGCTGATGTATCCTGCCTTTTTCATGTTTTCTGAGAAGAGGTGAAGGCAGTAAGGCTGTAATCGCTTCTATCTTTTTTTTTTCCAAGGGAGGAGAAAGAGAAGGAACAATAAAGTGGAGAAGTTGTCTCCCAATCCGGCCCATTGAAAAGATCTCTTGAGAGAAGAATATATATCTATTTCCATGTGGTGTGGTACTAGACACCTGTTTCCAATTGTAACTTTGGATCAGAAGATACCCCCACTTGAGGTCTGCAAGGCCAGCCATCCCATATAAAATAAAGAGTCCAATGCATATGGCTGTCATCTATGCTTTTTATTGTAAATGATTTCTGATCAGCATGTCGGTGAAATTCTTCCTCAAGTCCTGCTTACATCATACGTATGGAACTCCGTTTCCACTGTAGGAATTGCATGCAGAAGGTGCTTATTTAAACGGCCGGCCACAGGGGAGTCGCTCTCTTTCTAAATGGATTTTGGCTCATAAAATATGGGAGATATTTTTAAGGTGTCACTAGAGAAGCCCAGTTTTGCAAAAAAGTAAAAATTACAAAAAATCATGGCACACAAAAGCAGAATGATTTCCAGTTGTAATGCCTTTGTGTAATTTCTTCGCGCTTATTTGGGGAAATGTCTGGCTTGTAACCGCTTGAAGAAGTGATCACAAGGCCTTTTAAGTGAAGAGAGAGAGGTCTCTGGAGAGAAGTCCATTAGAGCTATTTCCCAAATTGTAATTTAAATTGTATCCACATGCATCCACAGTTGTTGAAAAAGGCCTATTTTGGAACATATGAACGGCTGCGCTAATTATTATTATTATTTTGTTCCATTTTTATTAGAAGCTAAGGCCCACTTCAGCTAACCTTCACCATTCAGGCATTAGACATTCCTACCATAATTCAAAGTATCTCTCTTTCAGTGTTGCAAATAACCTTACAAAGGTCCCGTCATCATGGTTTGATCTCGCTTTAGAAGATCAGGATGTCAGATCCTGCAAAACCAGTTTGTAAATCACAAGGGCATGATTCGTTTCCAAGAAATAATAAGGCTGGATTGGCCATATGAGAAATAAAATGACCCAACAGCCAATGTGTTTGCCTGGAAGCAGATGGGCCATGGGGTTTCAATTAAAACTGGCCTTAGAATGCTATATCACTTTAGTTGATATGGAAGTGATATGCCTGTAGGCAACAGCTAGCTCTGTTTAGCACTTTAGTATCATCTATTTATTTTATTTATATCCCACCTTTATTATTTTTTCCAAATAACTCAATGCGGTGAACATATCCAACACACCAGGGGTGGGTTGCTACCAGCATTACTGCCGATTTGGCAGGCAGAAAACATTAGAATGTTAGAAAAGGAAAAAAAATATTAAATTTTTCCAATGAAGATTGTTCTGCGTATGCGCAGAACCAAAAATCAAGATGGCGGCCCCGATGATAGAACCAGTTCGGAGGCGTGACAGGCCTAGTTACTTTCTACTTGGCCGAACCAGTCCAAACTGATAGGAACCCACCTCTGCAACAAACCTTCCTTCCTCCTCCTATTTTCCTATAATAACAGCCATGTAAAGTTGGGCTGAGAGAGAAGGACTGGCCCAAGGTCAACTAGCCATCTTTCATGGCTAAGGCAGGACTAGAACCCCCAATTTCCAGGTTTCTAGCCTGATGCCTTCATCACTAGCCCAAACTGGCTCTCTTATAATCTATCAATGACATCAGGAGGAATATTAAACATTGGGAAAACCTTGTCTCTTGCCTATGAAACATCATTTCCCACTATGCCACCAAGTTGGGAAAAGCTGGATCTCAACATAGAAATTGTGTTCTCACTGAGATGTTTGTGCAATCTTGTCTTATATTAACTTTCCCCATCCTGGCTAGGAGGTTCAGTCTCAATATCTAGGGCAGAGGTCTTCAAACTTGATAACTTTAAGACTTGTGGACTTCAACTCCCAGCACAGCTGGCTGGAGAATTCTGGCAGTTGAAGTTCACAAGTCTTAAAGTTGCCAAGTTTGGGGACCCCTGATCTAGGGTGTGCCAAGTTGGGAAAGGCTGGTGCAGTGCATCAAGACCCCTTGGGCCTGGCTTCCTTTTTCACACATGAGCCACACCATGTTTTTCTTTCCATTTCCATTATCATTCTTGCAGGGCATGTCATTCCCTTCTCCCTGTTTTTTAACCTTACCATTTGATCTATCATCAAAGATATGTTTACCCCCTTCCCCCTCTTTCTCTTCCAGCCAGGATTATCTCAGGGTAATACCCACATGGCCTGTTCTGTAGTCGGCTGGCTTCTTCGGGTAGGTAAAACAAACAAGATCAAAAAGTTACCCAGATAAGCAAAAGTCAAGTGGCCCCTTGAGGTCCCCACTTAACTCATTGCTGTCACTTGATTGGACTGCAAAAAGAAAAAAAATTCCATGGGTGAAATGGAGTGATTTTTAAAGCATTCGTGGGGTTTAATTAAAAACAACAACGTTCAACTCATCCAGTTGCAGTAGTTGGCTGCTGTGAACAATACTGCAAAGTGTCGGTATATTTGGATGTTTGTGTAAGAAAGGCAGATGGCAGCACATGCCTGAATTTTTTTAATAAAATAAGAAATAAGAAAATACTTGAGATTTAGGAAAATACCAGAATCTCTGAAAGTACCCCCTTGTCCAAAGAGTTGTACAAACAGAAGAATGAGATTGGAAACAGCTTTTTCATAAAACAGGGATGAACCATTTTTATAAGTTTTTTTTATTTTTTTATCTTCATACAAATATCCACATGTATACCATTGCATCATAACCCACACTATTTTGTATTATTCAATATTAAATCAATTCCTCTTACCATCAACCCCCAATCACTATTATTTGCTCTTCTGCTTTCCATGCACCATATTTACACCCTATCCATTGCTTTCTTGCCTCCTCTTCTTCTCTCCTCCTCCCTATCTCTTTTCTTCCCTCTATCATCCTTCTCTTCTCTATTTCCCCTTCCTCTCTCCTTCTCCTCTCTCCTCTTTCCACTCCTTCTTTCTCTCCTCCTCTTCCCCCCATCTCTGCCCTCCCTCCTAACCCCTCTCTTCTTAACTCCCTTCTCTCTTCCACTCTCTTCAAGGGATGAACCATTATAGGGGCATAAAATCACATCTACTTATCTTCACATGATATAATAAAACACATCAATATGCAGAAACATGTACTTATCAGTGTTTTACGCCCATGCAGCTATAAATGGCATGGAATTCAGTAGAGCTTACTTTCCAAAATGTCGAGAGAGAAATTCTTTTTTTCAAATAATTCTAAGTGATTAGAGGGATGCTATCTGTACCTCAGAATCACTCACAGCTGCTGTATATATTCATCCCAGGAAGAGTAGGCAAAAATGTGTCATTCCAAAACAGCAAACACATAAAGGTGGTACTTACCTATAGCCCATCGATCTACCCTGTTTCCCCCAAAATAAGATTTCCCCGGATAATAAGCCCAAACAGGGTTTTAAGCACATGCACTAAAATAAGCCCTCCCCGAAAATATTTAAACACATGCACAGCCGGTCCCCGCCATTTATTCTGGTTGCTTGCCACGCAAACAACATGAGGTAAGGAGGTGAGGCCAGAGGGGGGAAAGGGAGGGGGGAACCTGCCCCTGGACCCCACATGCTCTTACCTAACGGCCGCTCCCACAATCCTAGCCACCATGCCTCTTCTGTCACTTTAATTGCCGCAGCAAAAAGAGTGGTAGCCCAGTGACAGGCCTCAAGCCACACTCCTTACCTACTGCAGTTTACTCCTGCAGCTGAGTGGCACAGCGCAACACAGCAGCAGCCATGAGGTGACCACGCTTGCCACCTCCTGCACCTCAAAAATAATAAGACCTCCCTGAAAATAAGGCCAACCGCTTGTTTCAGCGGGTCAAAGGAAATTAAAACCCTTGTTTTAATTGTCTTGTTTTGGGGGAGACACGGTAGGATTGCACTGACAATGATGCATTAGAACAAGCCATAGAATAAGCAAGTTACATCTCTCAAGTAACAAGATCTGCAGTAGGAGCAACATCACATATGAATCAGAAAAGGCTCCAAGTCAATACTACTTAGAATAAATCATCCCTTCCTTTATCATAATACCAGTGTTTCTCAACCTCAACAACTTTAAGATATGTGGACTTCAACTCTAAGAATTCCCCAGCCAGAGTTCATGAAAATTGAATGAGGTTGAGAAATTGCATCATACTGTTCCTTTTCCCAGGGAAAATCTATGCACCGTTTATTCCAATAGTAGAAACTGACATATAGCCAAACACTTTTTCTAGTAGGCCAAACAGGAAACTATGACGTCTACCTCACCCTGAATTAGACAACTGTTTCCATACAGGTAGTCCTTAACAATTCGTTTGGTGACTGTTCAAAGTTACAACGGCCCTGTGAAAAAAGTGAGTTATCACTTAAAAGTGAGTTTTTTACACTTATGACCATTGCAGTATCCTCATGGCCATGTGATCAAAATTCAGATACTCGGCAACTAATACATATTTATGACCGTTGCAGTGTTCCGGGTCATGTGATCACCTTTTGAGACCTTCTAACAAGCAAAGTCAATGCGGAAGCCAGATTCACTTAATAACTGTGTCACTAACTTAACCATTTCAGTGATTTACTTAATAACTATGGTTGTTAAAATAAGGCAAAATTCACTTAACAAATAGCTCAGAAAATTTTGGACCCCATTGTGGTTGTAAGTTAAAGACTATCTGTGTTATGGGCACTGCCTGACAATTGCTCTCCAGAGTTTTGCCACTTGAAAATGTTTCTTTCTCAATGTCTATGGAGGTTTTCAATCATCCAGGTCATAGTTGTCTCAAAGTTGCCTTCTTTTTTTCAAAACTCCAGTTGTCTTTACGGGTAAAACAAAACACCTTTGAGTTACTTTCTGAACTTCACACTTTCTTCATGCAAACATGGAATAGTTAAACCTTTTATTTGTATGGTCATATGTTCTCCCTTTACCAAAAAATATATAAATTTGGATGATCTTATGATCCCCCTATGACCCATTAACTCCCTCAACACTGTCAAACTATTTACTTAGTCTGCATTACTGTTACTATTAATCTTCTCATCGTTCCTATCACCCATCTCCTCCCACTTTTGACTATATGACTGTAACTTTGTTGCTTGTATCCTTACGATGTATATTGATTGTTGCCTAATATGATTTGATTGCTTATTTGTAACCTATGACTTTCATTAAGTGCTGTATGTTATAATTTTTGATGAATGTATCTTGTGTTTTTATGTACACTGAGAGCATATGCACCAAAGACAAATTCCTTTTGTGTCCAATCACACTTGGCCAATAAAGAATTTATTCTATTCTATTCTATTCTAATTTGGAGGGCCTGAGGCTTCAAACTTCCTCTCCAGGAAACCCTCCTGTTTTAGGGAGGGAGTTGGGCTTTAATACCACCAGAACCTCTCTTCCAGGAAGCATCTCATCTAACATCATCATCCTTAACCCCAGCATGGGAAAGACGTAAGCCTCTTATCAGTCCTCTTGCCTTTTCTTGGGATTAGGCAGGCAGGATGGAGGAAACTATTTGATGCAGGCTCCTGGCTGTATAGCATAAAAAACAGGATTTCGAGCCCTTCTTTTCTCTTTTGAGGAAATAGTTTGATCTTCTTCTTCCTCCTCCAGTTCTGTTTCAAGATTTAAAGGAGGTGGGGATGCTGGGTCTGATTTGCTCTGTATGGGAGCAAAAGCTATGCCTCAGCTGCAGATATGGATAGAGGATGTTGGTACATTAGCCTGCCTGAAAAGATGCATATTTTGTGGTCTGAGCTGGCAATTTGTGAAAGCTGCTATCACAACAAGGCTGTCTCTTCCTTTACGTCTCTTCTAGTGACACTAATAAGCAAACTGAAGGCAAGGCACTAGCATTTAACACAAAAAGCTTGTGCTGAGATATTTGGCATCAACGCAATAACTTGTGGAATATTTCTCCCAGTGCATTTCATGTACAAAGATTTTATCAAAGTTTATTATGCTTTCTTTCAGTCTTTAAAAGTCTAGTTTGAAAGATTGTTTAACAAATTATACAGGCATACAGTAACATTTGCCAAATGCAGATGACCTTCCAGCCAGTATTTATTTATATCATAGCACAACCACAACTGCTAAATAACTGGGACTAGGTACATACAACTTGGTAGACTAAGCTAAAATGAGATTGGGCAGTTCTTATTGCTTACTGTGTTGTATGAATTTAGCTGTCATCTTATCATATCATATATGCTGGCTCAATACGTTAGGATACCACAGGATTGAAATTATTTGGGCATATTACATGAACAGAAACTGAGCATTTGTGTTCACATATATTATGTAAACACGGCAACTGATCCTTGTTCACTTGGGTTTAAATTTGGTGTCTTTTAGGATTCTTGTGCTTATAACTCTCACAAGAATAATGCTATAATAAATCCAGAAAATCAGTGTGGTCTAGTGGTTAGGGCATCAGGCTGGAAACCAGGGGACTGTGAGTTCTAGTCCTGCCTTAGGTATGAAACCCAGCTTGGTGACTTTGGGACAATCATCTTTCTCAGTCCTCACAGGGTTGTTGTTGTTGAGAAAATAAGAGGAGAAAGGAATAGTCATGTTGGTCAATCTGACTTACTTATAAAAATAGTAAAGTTGGATAAAAATAAGTAAATAAAATTTAGGAATGGCATAGCTCTCTTCTTCTTTGCTTAAGTGGTTCACATATTATAGAAAATTTGGAAAGGGAACTTCATAGAATCCTAGAACTGGAATGAGCCATTTAGATCACAAGGTCCCACTCCATGCTCACCCAAGAGATCCAAGTTTAAACATCCCAGGCAGATGTTAGACAGGCCTCTCCTTGAACCCATTCAGTGAAAGGGAGAGTCCATCATCTCTATGGATAATTGATCTCACTGTCCAACAGGTCTAGTGTTAGAAGCTTTCTCCCACTCTGACATTCAAACAGAAGCTGTCCAGCTGTAACTCAACTCTATTATTTCATATCCTGCATTCTGGAACACAAAATAATACAATCGACCTTGACTTTCTTCTATGTCTGTGAGATATATAGAAACATAGAAAACTGATGGCAGAAAAGCACCTAGTGATCCATCCAGTCTTTGAGTTTATTTGCTTTTAGTTTTATCTTTCATTTACTTATTATTTTAATTATTATTTTCATATTTTTATTATGATGTTTCATTTTTGTCAGATGATGGACATGTTTATCCCAATCACGTTAAAAGTTACTGATGATTGACCCAATACATCTGCTGGAAGTTGGTTCCAAGCTTCTACTACTCTTTTGGTGAAGTAATACGGTACTTTCTAACATTATTTTAAAATTCCCCTCCTGTCATATTGTAGGAAGAAATGTCCTTCTGGGTTCAGCTCCAAGTTGGGAAAAAGATGCTGGAGTCACGGAGGCTGCTTGGCAAGATGGTTTAATAGTGGACAAGACTACATGGCTTGAGGTCCTGGGGGAAAAGGTGATCACATGCTTCCAGATGTTGGGTGAAGAAGAAAAGAGGGAAAAGAAGGGGCTTGCTGGGTTTTTTATACTCTGTTCAGCCCCACCTCACTGTTTCCTGTTCCTGTGTAAGAAATGTATTCTGATTGGTTGTCAGGCTCCCATGGGGCCAAGCAGGGGCAACTCTCTAGGCCGTGTTTTGAGTCCAAGTTTGGTTGAGCATCGCTTCTTCCCAGGTGCCCTGTGGTGAGATGGGTAAAGGGCTAATACTATCATGCCTTAATCCCATCACCCTGGAGCTAATCTTTGTTATGTAGACTGGTTTGGGCATTTTAATGGCCCATTAAAGGGTGAGGACTATTAAGAGTGAGTCTGCTTCCTGGCTAAAACATGTTTCTCCATTTCCGATCCAGGGAAATATAATATTCTGCCTTTCCAATATTTCCTAGAATATTTCAATTTTCTAGGAGGCGGGTGGGTGCTAACTTCCTACAATATCTGAAAATATCCTTTCGGGTCACTTAACCTGGTTCTACAGTACGTCTTCATAAGACAGTTTTTAGCCCTGTGATCCCTTCTTTGAATGTACTCCCATTCCTCTTCTTCAAATATGGTGTTTAGAAATTGGCACAGTATTTAAGCCTGAACAAAGTAAAATAACATGGAATGATTACTTTGCGTGATTGGAAATTGTGCATCTATTGATGCAGCCTAAATCTGGATTTGCCTTTTTAGTCACCTCACACATGATGATACATATTCAATTTGCAATCAACTCTTATTCAAAGCTCCTTTTCAGAGGTTCTTCTGTTCCTGAGGTATCATACCTGTATTTTTTATTTTTGTTTCTGAACTTTTTTTTCATTTGTTTTCATTAACTTTCATTTCCATAGCCAATCCTATTTTAAATTTCACTTCTGAGATATTTGTAATTTGACAAGTGTGTGACATTTGCAAATGTAACAGGAATAAAATTAACCAACTCTATTCAAAGATGTGGTGCTTTTGCAATTATTCCAAAAGCAATAGACACAGATTGCATGTTTGATGTGATCTTTGGTGATCTATTGGTTATCTTTCATTTTCAGTTTTTGAAGATTATTTTCCTGGCGAGAACTTCTGATGGAAACATGGTGAGCTAAACACATTTCCAGCAGGGACAATGACCACAGCAAAAACAGAAGAGTCAGTGAACAGTCTGGCTCTTTGGAACTTCTCTAGACAAGGAGAAGACAGGAGACCATTCACATGTGCTTCAGAAGGGTGCTGCTCATCAGAAAACCATAGGACAGTGGTCCTATGGATTTGAGTGTAAGAAAACAAAGGGATAATCATCAGCCTTGCAATTGCAGTGCAGTTTTTCCAGGGACTAAATAAGTTTGCTAACCTAATCACTCTAGACAGTTATCTATTTAACTACCTGAAGGCTATTAGAGAGCTTCAGAACAACAACTTCGAAAAGCCACTTGGTGAATCTATCTTCATTTCTGAACAAACCAAAAAAATGACTCTAAGTTTTAAGAATATAAGAAATTTGAAATAAATGACAAAAAGCTAAATACAGTTTTGAACTGATGAAAGAAATGTCCTTCAGGATTCGGCTCCAAGTGGGGAAAAAGACACTGGAGACATGGAGGCTACTTGGAAAGATGGTTTATTGGTGGACAGGACTACATGGCTTGAGTCCTGAACAGAAAAGATGATCACATGCTTCAATGTTGGTGGAGAAGAAGAGAAGGGCTGAGGGAGGAGCTTGCTAGGCTTTTTATAACCTGTTCAGTCCCACCTCTCTGTTTCCTGTTCCTGTGTAAGAAATGTATTCTGATTGGTTGTCAGACTCCCATGGGCCCATGCAGGGGCAACTCTCTAGGCTGTGTTTTGAATCCAGGTTTGGTTGAGTTCTCAGATGCCATGTGGTGAGTTGGGGCCAATATTATCATGCTTTAATCCCATCCCCCTGTAGCTGAAGTGGAGAAATCTTTTTATGTAAAGTGGACTAGCTTAGCCTTCTTAATGGCCCATTGACAAAGTGGGAAAGGGCAGGAAGCTACAGGCAGCTATTCTGTCTTTTAAAACATGTTTCTTTCTTTTCACATCCAGAGAAATAGTCTGCCTTTTCAATATTTCCTAGGATATTTCATTTTTCTGGGAGAGGACTGGGTGATAACTTACTATAGAACTAAGAAATTTATAAAGTAATTAAAGCTCCAGACAAATTTTGAATATTGAATATTGACAGGTTTTTTATAAGATTTTTGAATTAACTATATAAAATAGTTTTTCATGAAAATCAGAATTATTTTATCTAATTTGATTCATAATAGAGGTTAGAGACATTATGATTTAAATTGGACACTAGAGGGGACTAAAAGGAAAAGACTAACTTTGGTTTGGATTCAGAATGGGATTTACAAAATGATACAAAACTTTGTAATATTTGAAACATTAAAGGAGGCTTTCAAAGACAGGGGCCAGAATTTAGTAGCACAATATCAACAATGTCAGTAATAATCTGCTTTCTATGAATAGAATGTGTTAATGAAAGAATGACAGATGGGAAACAAATTTTGTTAGATGCATAAATATGGAATCAGAAACATTGGATTTAAAAATGTGTGAATTGCAAGATAAAGAAGATATTTAACATGGAAATACAAGTGACAGGCTAAGAGAATGACATGGATGAGAGTTCTCTATTGGATATACAAAATACACTGGCTGAAGCTTTAATATATTACAGGGAAATGAAAGTGATAAACCAAGAGACTGACGAATCACATATGTTTATTGGATTTATAAAAGAGACTTTATAAAACCTTGATTAAGACTATGCGATGGGATAAAGAAGAATTGAAAGGAGATCAAATTTTGCAACCACATTTGAATGAATATATAAGATTTTGAGAGCTAAAAGGAAAGAAAATGAAGTTGGTTTATTTAATTAAGATAAAACTAAGGCATGTACTTCTTTTAAAAAATGGCAAGCTTTTGCTGACACCAGAATTGAACAGCTGATGTTTTTATGAATGTCCTTCTAGATTGGGGAGAGGAGGGTATGGGAAGAAGAGATATCTGTTTTAACCTTATAGGGCAGTGATGGTGAATCTTTTTGGCACCAAATGCCTAAATCAGAGCACGTGCCACCGCTCCAGAAACTCAAAGACCAGTTGGCTGGTGCGCATGCACGCCCCGCCCATCTAGTCTTTGAATGCACGCCAGCCACCTGGTCTTCATGCGAATGGGAAGATCATGCATGCCGGAAACCAGAAGAGCAGCTGGTGATGGCTCATGTGCCCACAGAGAGGGCTCTGAGTGCCACCTCTGGCACGCCTGCAATAGGTTCACCATCACAGTTATAGGGTATGAAGAAATATCAAACATCTTTATACTTGTGATAAATATTGGAAGTGCCTTCTTTATATATTTCTTTTCTTTTTCTTTATTTTGCTTTCCTTTTTTCCTTTTTTCCTTTGCACTTTTCATTCTCTTTTACTTTTCTTTCTGAGTAAGAGTTTTTATTATTGTAATTAAAATATTTTATAAGCATTATATATACCAAACATTTTCCTGGGAAGAGCCATCATATTACATTTGCCCATCTTTCTTTTATTATCCCTGTTGGTTCTAGGACATCCTGTTCTATAAATCTGAAAAACATAATCCTTTTCCTGAACTGAAAATGTAGCCACATGCTGCTTTCTCATTCCATGGCACAAGACAAGAGGAAGCAGACTTGGAAAGATAAAGAAGAGCTAAATCCTAGGGAATGTAACTGAATTCATCAAGATTTATACCAGAAAATCTTCTAAATGAGAGACTTACCGATGTCAGCAATTCCAAAATATAGGTACACTCTACCTGCTCAGTAAACAGTATAATGCTAAACATTATGATATAATAGAGCTCTGCAGGCCCTTCAGAAAAGGGGCTTTACATCACATAGAATTGGACTGGAAGCTCTTCTTTTATACCTTCAAAGGAGCCGTATCTTTTTCCATGCTTATATGGCTGCAGCTACCTCCACAAGTCTTCTCCCTCAAATTGAAGTGGCTGCAAATATAAGGAGCCGAGGTGGCACAGTGGTGAGGGTGCAGTATTGCAGGCCACTTCAGCTGACTGTTATCTGCAGTTCAGCAGTTCAAATCTCACCGGCTTAAGGTTGACTCAGCCTTCCATCCTTTCGAGGTGGGTGAAATGAGGACCCAGACTGTGGGGACAATTTGCTAAAAATCTGTAAACCGCTTAGAGAGGGCTGAAAGGCCTATGAAGCTGTATATAAGTCTAATAAATAAATAAATAAATAAATAAATAAATGAATGAATGAATGAATGAATGAATGAATGAATGAATGAATGAATGAATGGAGTCACTTCTGAAACAATTGTGCAATCCTGGAAAAAGGGCCACCACTTTAAAATCTGTAAAAAAAACCTCGCCCTTCTTGATACATTTCCAATCTGTCTTTTCTTTAAGGATTCCCACAGCCCCAAAGGCTTTGTGGTCTGTTTATTGCTAGGAGCATCCGCAGCAGAGGTGGGTTCCTACTGGTTCGGCCTGGTTCAACCAAGTAGGTAGTAACTCAGCCGCCCATGCCTCCGAACCATCGGTGGTGTCCTAGGCACGGCCATCTTGTTTTTTGCTTCTGTTCATGCGCAGAAGCAATTTTTCACTACTGTGCATACGCACATATAAGCGCGTCTCTGAGCTAACTGGCACGAAGGAATCCGGAACTCACCCCTGATCCACAGGGTAGTATAAGAACCCCATCTTGTTTTACATAGTCAGCAATGCATACACCTGTGGAAGAATGGTGCTTTGATTGTGTTGCTGTAATTGCCATCTTGCCTTTTTTAACTCTCCCCTGGGCTGTTTGTTGCCCAGGGCTGTTCTGCATTGTAATTCCAATCTCTTGGATGGAAATGAGCCCATCACAAAAATCTCTTTCTGGGAATCTTCTCTTCCTCTACTTTGGCTGGACAGATTTAATATGGTCCTCAACCAATGGACTCCTTGGCTTCTTTTCTCATCCATGCCAGGAAGACAAACTTCAATTGGATTTGCTTTTGGGGACGTCTGGAGGAATGGTGGGGGAAAAAACGAAGATAATTTTACAGTACAATTCTTCTTGCCATTTGGGATAAAAAGGAAAACTTGGCAGAAACACTGGCAACTTCACATTGTTTAAAAAAAGAGAAAGGGGGGGGGGGGAATGACCAGGATTTCACCATTGCATTAGTGCAGGGGTGTCAAATGCCATTGCATTGAGGCCGCATCAGGGATTGTGTTTGACCTCTGAGGGGCACCCGGGGCTAATGGTGGGGCATGGCCAGGGTGGGTATGGCCATGGTGGGCATTTGATATAAGTTGTTTGACAAATGCTCAGACATTTTTGGCTGACAGAGTGCTGTGGGAGGCCTTGGAGGCCAAAAATGGGCCATTTTGGCCAGCAGAGGCACCACAGGCCGATCCTTTGATATTTCCAGGCTAGCCCTGCAGACCAGATCTAAGCAGCCTGTGGGCTGGATCCGTCCCGTGGGCCTTGAGTTTGACACCCCGGCATTAGTGAGTGCCTTTACCCTCAAAGATCTACAGTAGACCAGGGTTTTTCAAGCTTGCCAACTTTAAAATGTGTGGACTTCAACTCCCAGTTTTCCCCAGCCATAATTCTGGAAGTCGAAGTCCACACATCTTAAAGTTGCCAAGTTGGGGAGGGGGGAGGGGGCTGGTTGAGGTTTTTGAGGCAGGCAACTCAGAACAAAAAGGCCATCAGAGACAGGATAAAGGGGACTCCCCATAGTACTCAGCAGCCAGTTGAAATGACAACATTTGAGTAAGATTGAATGAAGTGAAGCAGGAGAACCAGCATTCCCCACAGCAGCAGAGGAGGAAAAATACCATTTTAATGCAGTGTAAGAAAACATGGGTAGACGTCACTTTCCAGAAGCTATGGGATAACCTGACGATGACATCATATGCTCCTATTCGTGAATACAGCTCATCTGCCCGGAATACACATTATATGTCAGACATTAATACAATTGAGTGGCTCCAAATTTCACAAGTACTCCATACCTCTGCTCACAATAGAATCCCTTATGCCACCAGGCTCCAAATTTTGGACTTGGACAACCTGGAACTGGTCTGACCTAAGCATAGTGCATAAAATTGTCTGCTACAACTTCCTACCTGTCAACTACTACTTCGGCTTCAACCACAATAATACTCGGGCAAACAATAGAAACAAACTCAAGGTAAACCGCTCCAAACTAGATTGCAGAAAACACAACTTCAGCAACAGAGTGGCCAATGCCTGGAATGCTCTACCTGACTCCATTGTTACATCCTCAAACCCCCACAGCTTCAGCCTTAAACTGTCTACCGTGGACTTCACCCGATTCCTAAGAGGTCCGTAAAGGGGGCGTGCATAAGCGCACGAGCGTGCCTTCTGTCCCTATTCTACTGTTCCCATTTATTTGTATTCATTTCCCTTGTTCATTTCCATGTTTATACTTATACCTGTTATCTTGTACATGTTTGACAAACTAAATAAAATAAAATAAAAGTTAGCCTTCCCTGGGCTGGAACAAGCAGGAAGGTGAACAAGTTAGGGGATTGGAGACTAAAACATATGAAGAACAGTTGCAGGAACTGGGTATGTCTAGTTTAATGAAAAGAAGGACTAGGGGAGACATAATAGCAGTGTTCCAATATCTCAGGGGGTGCCACAAAGAATAGGGAGCCAAACTATTCTCCAAGGCACCTGAGGGTAGAACAAGAAGCAATAGGTGGAAACTAATCAAGAAGCAACTTAGAACTGAGGACAAATTTCCTAGCAGAACAATTAATCAGTGGAACAGCTTTCCTCCAGAAGTTGTGAATGCCCCAACACTGGAAGTCTTTAAGAAGATGTTGGATAGCCATTTGTCTGAAACAGTATAGGGTTTCCTGCCTAGGCTGGGGGTTGGACTAGAAGACCTCCAAGGTCCCTTCCAACTCTGCTATTGTATTGTATATTAAGGTCTCTGCTTTGCAATATCTCGTTGCCATTTTTCTCCACCCATAATGTGTTCCGTTTTGCCTAATATCATATTATCAACAGCAGCTCTTCTGAATATATCTCCAAGGAACCTGATATATTTGGTTTGGTTTCCCAGCAGAGGAATTTCTTCAAAGAATATAAAAGCAGAGTTTGAGCACCATAGACCTTCTACTGTTACTCCTTGGCCACTGGAGTTATAGTCCTAGGAGAAGCCAGATCAGGCTACTCTGATGAATGCCAGTGTTGTAAATATTCCGTTCAATCTTATTTCCCCTCTATCTCATTTCCGCAAAAAACTTTTTAAAAAAACAACAACAACCACAATTACATATATTTTTTGCAGAGTTTCCTTGCAATAAATACAGTCAGTATATTATTTCGTTAACATAAACCTTAACTCATATTTTCTAAAATAAATATTTTATATGGCATTCTTGACTTTTTTAAAAATTCAGAGGAATTCAGTGCCATTCAAGATTGAAATTAACCCTTCTAAAAAAAATTTGGGGAAATGTAAAATAGATGGCCTCATATAAAAATGTGGATTAAAACAAAACTTACCCTCATCTCTATCATTGGTATATCCTGATTCTGTTCCAGAGGCAGAGAAATTGTGAACTGAATTGTGTGCATGGTGCAGATTCATGGAATACCTTTTTGGTTGAACAAATTATCTTGGTTTGTAAAATACACAAATTTGTCTCTGTAAATTGGCCTGGAGGTTTTTTTAAAAGTAGTCACGATACCATTCAAATTAATCATATTGGTTTTAACTGGATTGAAACATTACCATGTCTATTTGCAATATTAAGCAGTATCTCATTTCGATAACTGGGGGTATATATATATATATACTTTATTTACGGTCACAGACCAAAACATGAGTACTACAAAAGAGACATAAGAGAATTGATCATAGCATCATAGCAATCAGTCACCAAAAGCTTAACTAAGGAAGTTACAGCGTTCTCCTCTAATGGTTACAGCCCTTAAGAAAAATTTGGAAACCTGAGAGGTGATGTATGAGGAGCCATCTCCAAGGCAATATACAAACAAATTACAGCCATTAGGTCTAGAAGGGATGACTTCTAGAAGAGGCAGATCTGCCTGCGTTATACATGGGCAAAATAGAAGGACATGCTCCACAGTTTCAACCTCGGCTCTGTCACAAGGGCATAACCACTCGTTAATCAGGAGCCTCTTAAAACAACCATCCAAAAGGGCTGAGGGCAAGACATTAAAGCGAGCTAGGGAAAAAAACTCTTCTATACTTGGGAATGGTTAAAGTATAAAAATAGGAAGCCATCCTCAATCCATAATTATTAAATTGGTTGAGAGTCAGCGGGGAGCAAGTTTTGTTGGCTCTGGCTCATAGATATTGTAAATCAATATCCACAAGCCGTTGGACTACCCTAAATTGGACAGGGGCAAAAATTAAGTCTCCACTTTTATCATGAAAGATTTATAGAAGTCCTCTGCAACCATGTAGCCAGATTATCTTATTTTTACGAGCATTAATGTGAATGCATGTTATTTATACAAATGTTCGGGACAACTCTATCCAGCTGATAGGAATTAGAGGGAGCCTTTTAGTGAAGTGTGAAGAGCTATAGCATTTTACGGTCAGAAGGCAAAGTTAATCAAGAATGATTTCTCTTATATTAATAATTCTTTCCCCACTCCTTTTAACTGGATGCCTAGAAAGGATAAAATATAGTACAGGTGCAATTAATCTTTTTTAAAACAGCATTCAATTTTCCTAAAGAACATCCAATGTAACAGCTGGGAAAACGGGAGGGAAATTGTCTTCTGCTGGGGAAGAGTTTCTCTCCTTAATCAAAAGCATTTGATGTCCAACCGTTAATAATGTGTTTGTCGGTAACCGTAATCTTTAGTTCAGTCAATCTTCTTTGAACTGGAGTATCACATCGGGCTACATTGGGAGTCCACCGTGGGTTTTTCAGAGCATTTGATTTCATTTCGTCCTTTTGTCAGGAGATTCAAGTTGCCTATGAAGCAACATGCCAGGGCAATGGATCATCCACAGAGGATGATGGATGGCAGGCATTGTTTTTTCAAGATACATGTTGCTATATTTCAAATGTAGATCTCAGTGATGAATGTGATATCGTATAGCAGTGGGTAGAGTTTGGTCTTCCTGCACAAGACAGCTTTTAGACAAGAAACAGGCAGCCTGGATGTGTTTGCTTCCTTCCACTATTATCATAATTAAAGTTAGGACTGGACCTCTCAGAGAGAAGATTGAGGGTGAAAGGCACTTATGATAAAAAAAAGTACACTGAGAATTCAAAGGTATGTGTTCTTTTTTAAAGCAGAATCTTAAGTCAGGATCCTCACAGACTCTTAAGTCTCATCATTGGGTTATGTTATTTGATTAGAGACTGACAGCTATTGTGATATGATGAGACCACATACTTGCATATATAAGGCTGAATCCAAAGAACACAAATTCTACAGACCGCAGCTTAAAATCATAAGCAGTGCAATGGACCAAACTATACAATAAGTTATATAGACCCACCATCTGCCTATTGGGTGATGAATATTGTTCTAGTACAATAGTGTTTTAATTGAAATATAGGTAGTCCTTGACTTATGGGCAAATGAGCCCAACATATCTTTTTCCTAACTGAGACAGTTGTTTGAGTTTTGCCCCGTTTTATGATCTCACTGGCCCCAGTTGTTAAGTGAATCGCTGCAGTTAAGTTAGTAACACATTTTTAAAATGAATCTGGCTTTCCCATTGACTTTGCTTGTTGGAGGGTCTCAAAAGTTGAACACATGACCCCAGGACACTGCAACTGTCATAAATATGAATCAGTTGCCAAGCATCTGAATTTTGATCACATGACTGCTGCAGCGGTTATAAGTGTGAAAAACAGTCTCACTTTTTTCAGTGCCATTGTAACTTTGTACGGTCACTAAACAATAAATAGTTGTAAGTCGAGGACTACCTGTATTGTGCTACATATTTTTGTCTTCTGAGTTGCATAGAATCATCAGTTTGAGATAGGCAGCTGTATAAATTGTTTGCTTGTATGTATGTATGAATGAATGAATGAATGAATGAATAATAAATAAGCCCATTCATCTTTATTCTGTGATGCTAAACTCATGCCAGACTGCATGTTAAACTGTTTTCAGTTCAGAACAAAGGTAGATTCTTGGTCAAGGCCATCATCAAGTAAAGTCACCTGCTGGGCCCACATCAGTTGCTTTAGGGTATCAGATTTTTCAGTGCTTTTTATTCTGCTCTGTTTAAAATGGTCATGGTAGGTTGCGAGTCCGCATGAAATTTAATCCCTCCATTTAACAAAGAATCTAATGAGATGTGTCAGATGGAAATAAGACACAATCAGATACATCTCTAACTGTTGCTAATGCCAGAATTCCTCTGCCACAAAGCCCTAAAGAACCCTCATTTAGTGTGTCGATATGTAATTTTTATTTATGAAAACAAAACGCATGGGAAAATTCAAAAACAAACATCCTGCATTCAATACTCTATTTCATTAATCAAAAGATAACTTCCCATCTATCCAAACATTTCCTTAATGGCCTGGATGACTGGTGAAGTCCATAACATATTTCTCAATGGATCCTTCTTCAGTTGTTTTCCTTTACTTGATCTTCCTATTCCCACAACTTCAATGCTGGTTGATTGAAGTGATTATGGCTTCTTCTAACTCTTTAGTAGTGAGACTGGCACAATTGTCTGCCTGGGGATGGCAATGGGGCAACACAGTATTAAGAATGGGGAGAATGAATTAGGAAATCCAAAACTATGCCACTTCACTCAATATTAGTGGGGCTGAAACAGATTTATACATGATAGCCTCTTCTGATGACAAGGAATTTGAAGGTAAGAAAATCAGTTTTACTAAGCAATTTCTTCTATGCTCAGGTAGAGATATGAGACTACAAATAACCAAAGAATTAATTGTCACACTTTGCCAAAGAAGACCTACCTAATCACAGTTAATGAATGCGGTTCTTGAACATTTTATTTATTTATTTATATCCTCGGTTTTTCAGAAGTGCCTCAAGGTGGCAAACGCACCTATAACACTCCTCCCTCCTCCCAAATTCCCCATAACAACAACCTGTGAGGTGGGTTGGGCTGAGTGTCTGCTCCAAAGTCTAAACAAACAAACAAACAAATAAACAAACCAAACAGTAGCAATTATAGCCAACAACTGCAATGCTGGTTGAATCGAGGTCTGCCTTGTGTCTGTGTTTTAAACATGGTTGGTAATGCACACTGTGAATTACATGCAAATCTGCCCCTTACTTGTACTTTTATACGAATAATTACTGCTACTGTTGCAGGATTTCATCCAAAACAAGACTTGTCTCAATCCCAGCCAAGTCATTAATATCTAAACCAGTGGTGGGATTCAATTTTTTTTATTACCGGTCTGGTTCTGTGGGTGTGGCTTGGTGGGTGTGGCAGGGGAAGGATAGTGTGGAAATCTCCATTTCCTCACGATCAGCTGGGACTTGGGAGGCAGAGAACAGATGGGGGCAGGACCAGTCAGAGGTGGTATTTACCTGTTCTCTGAACTACTCAAAATTTCCGCTACTGGTTCTCCAGAATTGGTCAGAACCTGCTGAATACCACTTCTGATAAACATAGGTAGAATTCTCCATTCAAATAGGAACTATAATGGTTCCTGTTTTGGCGGTGGGGGTTGACACCCTTTTTTTCAGTCTATCTGTAAAACACAGCAACTCCCTGAAAACTCTATGGAAGTAAATGCTGAATACCCTGCTTGTTCTGAGGAGCCCATCATCATTATTGACTAAGTTGTGAATCCTAGGAGGGGAAAACCCAATTTTTCCCCATTAGATGAGTCCATCCAGGGTTTGGTCTTCATGAGAGGACAACAGGACAAGATTGATCTGCTTATTCAGTTTCCTCTCGTTATCATCAGAAGTAAGTGAAATAAAACATTTTTGTTAACCTGTTGGAACTGTCTTGACTGTGATGAAACAGATTTCTTTAGCAGCAAGTGTATTCTCCTACTTACATTTCTTCAAGTTTATTTTTCCTTTCAGGTGTAACACGAGCCCACAGCTTATGTTTAAGATTTCCTTGGGAAGGTAGGCTTGTCAAGAAGCAAGAAAGCATTTGGGGGGAAGTAAATTTGTCTGTCTTCGCTTTAAAAAAATATCAGAAGATTTATCTTTTCAATAATGATTGTGGTGCTTCTACATACAGAATCAAGAGGATGTTTTGGTGCTGTCGCCCCCCAAAGGGATTGAAATGAAAGGGTTTTTTTTTTTAAAGAGAGCCACATACCCTCCCTACAGATGGCAACAGGGCCTTGTTAAATAATGGAAGCCAAGCCATTGTAGAAAAAAAAGACCATGCTCTCTGCGGACACAACCTCTATGCCAGTGTTTCTCAACCTTGGGGACTTTAAGTCCTGTGGACTTCAACTCCCAGAATTCCTCAGCCAGCTGGCTGGGGGATATTGGGAGTTAAGGTCCACAGGACTTAAAGTCCCCAAGGTTGAGAAACACTGCTCTATGCTTTTCTCTGGTGGAGAATCAGCTGACATTCAAGCTCTACAATCTTATAGCATTTGGGTTTGGATTTCTTTTGTGAAGAAAGTGAAGAAAAAACGATGGCAATCAAAAGATGCATGAAAATACAAAACAGAGTCTGGGCTCATAAAGGTGATCTCTGCCCTACCTCAGCACCTTCTCTTGTGGAGGGGAATGCACATTAATCCCAACAGGAAGCAACATTCTATCCTTGTATGAGTTTGCTCAATTGTCCATCCTACTTTTCCAGATACAGTGGTACCTCAGTATTCATCCTTAATTGGTTCGGGAGATGTGATGAGTACCAGAAATACCGAGTATCAAGCAGAGTTTTTCTATATGGAAAAAGGTAATGAGTCACAAGGCAGTCAATACCGACAAGTTCTAGTTTGTGTGTTGAGTACCAAACAAACTATGAGTACTGGGACAAAATTTTTGCATCAAAATGTGTTGAGTACCAAATTTGATGAGTTTCAAAGCAGTTGAGTACCAGGCTACCACTGTACATCATTTTTTTTAGTTATCAGTATTCCAATATACTCAATTTCTGTTATTGCTGGTAACTGTACCAATTATATGACACAACCAAGTCATAACTGCAGGGAGTGCATGCACTTAATCGTAATTTAGTTTATCTGCATGACTAGCTACCACATCTGGCCTGCTCAGGCAGATGTTTCCCAAGAACTAACAAAGACAAGAAAGTAAGGAAGACTATAAGTGAGTTGAGATACTGCTCCCATAAGCTTTCTCTTCCCCCATTCACTTTCCTTTCATACACACAAACACACACACACACACACCTCCATCTTCTCTGCCTCCTCCAAAGCGTGGACATATATGCCATTTAAAATCAACACTTATAAGTGAAGTGGGAGTGTTTACATATTTGCAAATGTGAATACAAAATGTAAGCATGGAAAGTCTTCAAGACTGAAGATGATATTCAATGGACCTTTAAGTAGCATAACAATAAAACAATTGACAGAAGAGATGGAGACTAGTATGAGGATGAATAGAATATTTATTTTATTGCAATTAAACCCTGCCCTTGAACTCAAATGAGTATTCAAAGAGCACAACATTTATAACTCTAATAGTTGGAAGGAACAGCAGGAACATGAAAATGAAGAGAAGACATAGACTAGGGGTGTTCAGCCTTGGTAAACTTTAAGATCTGTGGATTTCAACTCCCAGAATTCTCCAGTTAGCCCATTCTGGCTGAGGAATCCTGGGAACTGAAGTCCACAAGACTTAAAGTTGGCATGGTTGGATACCCCTGACATAGACAAAAACAATCATAGCTCTATTTTCTTTTCCCACTCCCAATAAGGACAACGTACCTTCAAGTGGTTTGGTCTTCAACCTAAGAGTTGTACTTCCTTTTAGAAAGACTTTTGAAATCAGGGAAGTTTAACGGCTCCAGAGTGTCCAACATTCACGTGAAACCTTGTGAAGTCTCATGTTAACCATGACTTTGGTTCTGTCACACAATTTCTTGACAACAGGAGTGGAATTGATGAAACCAAGAAACCAACCATCCAATTTTCTTTTCTATTCCACTCTACCTGATGTTTTACCTCCCTCTCCTGGACCAAAGTAGGAGATTTGAAGTCAAAGACCCTTTACACTTAAATGTGCATTTTTTTAAACAAACTAGGAAACTTATTGTTCCCAAGATTGAAGCAGAAGGCAGAGAAGTTTTCTGATGGAAATCTCAGTGAAGGAATTATTCCAATATAAATAGCAGCTCCAAAGATATTTCCATTGCAACTGAAAGATGGATGGAAAAAGTTACATATTCACCCCACCAGCCCCTTATGATCCTGATAATGATCAGCTTCTTTCCAGTGCTATTATTTGCATTTTAAAGGATATATATATTAACATAAGAATAGATTTAGTGGTAATATCATTTTTACCCTTTTCTTCTTTATCCTATAAGTTGCCACAATAGTAACAATATAGAACAAATACTTTGTTCATAGGCAATACAAAGAAGAAGTCAGGTACTTATTAAATTAATTAAATAATATTACTATTCTTCTTCTATTCCTTCCTAGTACCTATCTCTTCGCACTTAGGACTATAACCATGTTGCTTGTATCTTTAAAATTTATATTGCTTTATTTGTTTCCTAGTATAATCTGATTGCTTATTTGTAACCCATGACTATTCCTAAGTGTTGTATCTTATGATGCTTGATGCAGTTGTGGGTTTCAAAATTTTTACTACCGGTTCTGTGGGCATGGCTTGGTGGGCATGATTTGGCTTGGTGGGCGTGACTTGGTGGGCATGGCAGAGAAAGGATACTGTAAAATCTCCATTCCCACCCCATTCCAGGGGAAAGTTTTATTTTATTTTTCTTTATGTACACTGAGAGCATATGCACCAAAGACAAATTCCTTGTGTGTCCAATCACACTTGGCCAATAAAGAATTCTATTCTATTCTATTCTAAATGGCTTGCATGGATGCTGACATATACACAAAAGTATATAGAGAATTTGGCACACATAAGGCTTACTCAAATTGATATTCCAAGAGGTAGTAAATCATTACAGATCAGTGTTGGATCTTGCTGTCTCTGCTTCTCTTTCTACACAAATGCATATGCCACAGCAAGTTATTGTATCAATATGTATTGCATAACTATAACCTCCGAATAACGAATGGCTATGCCCTTTAAAACACCAAAATGTAACAGGCACCTTAGTCCTGCCACTAACACGTGAATAGTAAAGAAATAAACACAAAGTGCCTCTTAATCCCTTGTGCTTACATGACATCAAAGGTAGAAGTATTTATTTTTTAATCCAGCTGAGAACTATCACAATATTGTTTAAAACAGAGTAGAAAAATAATGTTACAGCACTACATTGGTGGCATTAGCATCAAGAGCATCTCACCAACTAGCCAGTGTCCTTTCATTGAAAAAGCTTCCAGTTCTATAAATATCAATACCAGGGATTTGGTAATCTGGAAGAGCCTTAAAACGTTATCTAGTATCATATACATATACATATACATATACATATACATATACATATACATATACATATACATATACATATACATATACATATACATATACACATACACATACACATACACATACACATACACATACACATACACATACACATACACATACACATACACATACACATACACATACACATACACATACACATACATATACATAATTAACAACTCTAGGAAATCTTACACCAATATTTCCATGACCCTAACATCTCTGAAAGAATCGAGAGCAATTTTAGTAGTTTATTGGAGATGCTTATGACCTCGGTTGCACCATTAGGAACTGCATCAACATGTTTAAGTGTGGAGGGCAGGGCACCCATGCAAGATTTCAGATAAAATGTCATTGCTTTATTCTGGAATATTGCCTTCCCTTATCCCTCTCTCTATTTCTATCTCAGCCAAACTCCCTGGGTTATTGTTATATATCCTTTCCTCCCATTTTTCTTCCTGAAAAAAAAAAGAAAGAGTGGCATCATCTTATTATATGCTCTCATTTAGTTTAAATAAAATTCATTTTGTCTCTCTAGGAATGAAAACTTCTTCCCTAATGCAAGTTTCGCTGTCGCTTTCCACTGGATTTCTGCTTGTTGCTTGTCCTTTGCTTATTTCTTTTCCCAACATGAAATCCATCGGCTTTCCGCCTTTAGAGTGCTGGACAGGGAAAAGACTTTGCATCTGTGGATATCACCAGGTGCTTAGCACTTCTAAAGGCAATCTTGATATCAACATTGTTAATGCAGGATGGATAGTTTTGGTTAGATATTTCATGAATCAATTCCGTAACGAATTGCAGAAGACATTGCTACCTATGGCAGCCAAGGTAACAATGTTATCATATTGATAAAATAGTCTCTCATTCTGCTGATGATCACCCCTGTGATGGATGGTGATTGCCATCAAAAGTGATCAAGAGTAAATAATGTATGATCAATTGTCTTAAAGCAGCTGCATTTGCACTCAGCTCTGGTGCTGTTTGCTCAAAGATAAGCCACAAGTGTAAACAGGCCCTAGAATTAGCATTTTATTCATATCAAAACTGAATTTGTTAGTTTGCTCAAGTCATTTCCTGCTTGGGGAAAAGACTAAAATGACCTCATCTTTCAGTTTCAAATACAGGTAGTCCTCAACTTAGAACCATTCATTTAGCCACCATTCAAAGTTATGACTGCACTGGAAAAAACAGCACTTATCACTGGTCCTCACACTTACAATTGTCGCAGAATCCCAGCAGGGTCATCTGTTCTCCACTTACGACCTTCCTACTTGTCTTTCGACAAGCAAAGTCAACAGGGTAAGTCAGATTTACTTAGCGACCACATGATTCACTTAGCAGCTGTAATTATTCACTTAACAACTGTAGCCAGGTCATCAAATTGTGCATAAATCCCTTAACAACTGTCTTGCTTAGCAATGGAAATTCTGGTCCCAACTGTGGTTGTAAGTCAAGGACTACCTGCACAAAAGTCAACTAGATTGGAGGTTGGCTATTGTGTCTGTGCTGCAAAACTCCAGACAATCACAAATTGACATCAGAAAGATACAGGAAAATCTAACTCTTAGCTATCACCTGGTGAGTTTTTGCAGCTCAAACATAGTTGGCTTAGTTGGATCTTCCTTCAAAAGTCATGATAGAAGAACATCCTATGATGCTCCTGAAGGCATCTGGCCAACTTAGAAATCAAGCCACCCAGAGTCCCAAGGGAGTGGGCGGCATACAAATCTTATTAAACTAAACTAAACTAAACTAAATTAAACTAAATTAAACTAAATTAAACTAAATCAGAGGTTTAAATCAGAGGTCATTCTTCAAAATACACAGACTTCTTCCCCAATATCTTACTACAGCCTCCCAGCATTTGCTATTGAAGCCAGTCATCTCATTCCTCCCAATTACTGTTCATGTACTATTCATTAAAATAGGAGGAATAACTAGAAATATGGGTAAGATAAAGTCAGATCATTGGTCAATTTAGCTTAAGACTGTTCCTTCACTGTTTACTTATAGCATCTTGAGGCTTTGCTGGGGTGCCATAAAACTTCTTCATTGATGTCCTATTGCCTAAATGATGGATGAATGGATGGCATTCCTTAATGATTATATCTGGTTTTTGTCACAATTATATTTTGACTGTAATGATGAGTAGGCTGATGGGAATTGCCACCCAACATATCTTAGATCAAGCCGAGAGCCACTTACTTCAGTATTCTGTAGGACATAACAGCCCATCAAAAACCTTTAACAAAGTCACAGATATGGACTGAAAGGTGATCACAGTCAAGATTAGGGCTACCATACCTGGGCTGAAAAAATCCAGGAGACCACTAGATGGCAGCAAAGAAATACAGAATCCCATCTTTGCTGCCCCTGAATGGTCATTTGAATTTCTACCATCCATATCTGAGAGCCCTAATTATGAGAGCCATTTGATCTGGTGGTTAAGGCACCAAGTTAGAAACCCAGAGACTGTGAGTTCTAGTCTCACCTTAGCCAGTCATTTTCTCTCAACCACAATTACATGCCTGAGCAGCATGGTAGCTGGTCAATTCCTGTTCCAACCATTGGATCAATATTTTTATTTGATTCAGGAAAAAAAAGTAGACCATGGACTGGCGGGAAACCATGAAAAGAGAAGAAGAAGAAAAAAGAATCTGGGAGTTTTGATTAGTACAGTCCACCTTTTGCATTTCAGAATGTTTTTCTGCCCCAGCTTAAGGTAAAAGAGGACACATCGAAACAAATGTTTAATAGTGAAACCTTTGCATATGTAAAGTATGTTCTATTTAATTCAACGGGGCTTACTAATGAGTGCAGTCAAGCGAACTGCAAACCCTTAAGCTGAAAACAAGACAGTTTAACCTTAGCTTGATTCTTACATTGCAAAGTAAGAACTTCTGCGAGAGGAAGTCCAAAGAATGTTTCAGTAGCAACATTGGAATATTATGTACATAAAGATGAATTGTTCTTAATCACTTTCATACACACATCAGACACAAACATGTTCTCTATGAAAAATATGTGCCACTAAATAAGTTTACTTCTGCTATGTATTTTAGAGAGAGAGGAATGGTTGATGATTAACAAACTGATGCTTGGGTTGAAATCAGTTTTCCTCATCTCCACACATCCATTTCTTCCCAGTCACGTGATCACAATTCAAGCACTCACATTTCAATAAGTTGCAGCATCCGGCAGTCATGTAATCCAGATTTGCAAGCTTTGCAAATTCCCATTGGGAAACCAGGTTTGCTTAAAGGACCATATGATTTGCTTAACAATTTCCCTAACAAATGTCATAAAAGTGGGTCTGACTCAATTTACAACCACAATGCCTTGTGATGGAAATTCTGCTCCTAATTGTGGTCATAAGTCAAGGACTGCTGTATGCATGCAGAATCTATGTATGATTTTTTGGGGCTCTTTCGAACCTCCTGACAGCCTCTGCAGGTGTTTGCCTGATTCAAGTCATATTCAGTTGAATGTTTGGCAAAAGTTTAAATGAACAGAATGGATCTTGATAGTAATTGTGATTAAATAACTGTTTCTCTCAGCAGTTGGGCTCCTACCTTTGAAGTAGTTCCAAAAAATAACACCATTATTTTCAATTAACTTAATATGCAGTTATTCCTGCTGAAAAAAATAACCCTCAAGAATGAAGATTATTTCTCCAACCTGGAAGACATAAGATGTATTCTCCTGAAAGTATCTTGGCTTCTGAGCTGTATTAAAGAACAGTGTAAGCACACGCTCATTTTCCTTTCTTTCCTTAGTCTTTGAGAATGCTGCCTAGATTAATTTACTTAGGAGTAACAAAAAGTCACTCAAAGACATCCTTAGAGAAAGAATTGGACTATGTGTGTATCAGGGTGGGTTCCAGCTTCTTCTCCTGCCGGTTCACTCAGGGACGTGCTTTGTATGCACAACAGGTAAAAAATGCTTCTGCGCATGCGCAGAAGCAAAAAACAAGATGGGGCCACCTATGGGGCCACCGATAGAACCGGTTTGGGGGGCATGGCCGGGTGAGTTAGTACCTACTCGGGTGAACTGGTCTGAACCCACGTCTGGTGTGTTGTATGCAATGCATTGTTATTTATATAAAGGCATATATAACTTTTACTCCTCTTATATTTTGGTGATAATCTTCACTTAATTTCAATGATATATATATATAAAGAAAGGTATCTGTATTTTGGGGCATGTTTCTTTTTATAACATATCAGGAATGAAATGTGCCCATTACAATAGTGACCAGGAAGCATTTCTATGAAAACAAGGTCTGTGTACTGTAAATTAGGGAAGTTCTTTTCAAAGTCCATCAATATTTACACTTCCTTATGTGGCATTTAAAATGAACTGCTATCGTAGTTCATGCAAAAGCAGCACGGATCATATAATGCTTCCAAACCCATTAAGTAACTTGTGTTGCTGGAGACTTGAGTAGTAGGTATAGCTTGAAATAAGGGTCACTTACTTTAATTCAGTCAAAGTAAACAACTAACATAAATGTTCTAATATTCATGGTATGTTGCTACGATTCATTATAAAAACTAAGCTGGGACTCTGGAAGCAAGTGGACACATTTGGGATTTAGAATATTCTATGTACTCTAAAAAATTATTACCTTGGAACATGAGGCTAATCAAACTGCCCATAGATGGAGGAAAAAACTCAGGTTGTCTCCTTTCAGCCTCCATTATATCCAGTCTCCAAGGTGCTCTTTAATACCTCCACTTGGCTACATCGCTGATTATTTTCCTTAAAAGATTTTCAAAAGGAACATTGGACTGTAATTTGAATCAATTACACTTTCTAAAATTGCCTCTAAGATGAAATTGCCTCTTGGGAGTATTTGGTTTGTGGTTTTGCTTGGTAGGATGCAATCTTCATGAGTAGGAATGCACACAGGCAATGTATATATGTATATATATTCTACATAGATAGAGATTAGATAGAAGATAGATAGATAGATGATAGATAGATAGATAGATAGATAGATAGATAGATAGATAGATAGATAGATAGATAGACAGACAGACAGACAGACAGACAGACAGACAGGTATGTGTATATAAATGAGAGAGAGAGAGACAGAGACTGAGAGACAGAGAGACAGAGATGATAATAGAGACTGTATCTTATTAAAACAAAAAAAAGTTATTGGAGACTGATAAGTGTCCAGAATCACCATATGGATCATGATATATAATGCAAATAAAGTAATTTCTGCCATCATCCATGATAATGTCATGACACATATATCATTTGTATGCACCAATACTCACAAGCATTCCCATGCCTGACACACATCAAGGATAATATCTGCTAGGTACACTGGTACCTGTGAACACCTTGTAGTGCCCAAACAGCTATTGCTTTCAAAAAGCCCAAGGACTCCTACTTTTCAAATAGGAATGTTACTGTAATACATAGTTTTATTGCTCATCCAGAGGTCAAATATTTGCATTTTTGCCCTTGTGTACTTTGTCTAACATACAATAATTGGACCTAGAAATACAGGAAGCAATGTATGGCTTAATAGGTAGACATTATGGCTGCCAAATTATATACATACATACTACCACCCCAGCTGACTTTAACTAACTTTTTAAAATATGTTGGTTTAGTTCTGGTTAATATTTAGATGGGAGAATACAAGGAACCCCAGGATTTTTTTTGGCTAAACTAATAAGTTAAAAAAAATCCAAGGAAACAGTGATTACAGTATAAATCACTTCTGTATTGTTGCCAAGAAAACTCCACAAAACCAACAGGAATTTAGCTGGACTGAGAAGATCTTTATTATGAATTTAGTAAACTAAATTGATGAGACTAGAGAACAGAAGATTCTTAAGTGTAAATTACACCATTTCTCTTCTTAGCATATCCCATTTCAATCACCAGCTTTTGATTCATTCTTCTTCGTGCTTCATTCATGCTTCATTCAAACCCGCCATCCTGGGTCCAACGTTTGGGAAGCCAGGCTCTGCCTGTCACAAGCCAGGACAAAGAGTGAGTGACGGAGGGAGGCGGGGATTGACGTCGCTATGACACGACATGCAATCTTGGGGTTCCAGGATTGCTGTCGATATCTCTGTTGCTGGACGATTCTTTTGGATCTAAACTGTTCTGAAGGAATGGTGATAGAGAAGGGCACGTTCTGCTGATCTCAGGGGCATTGCAAAGCCTCTGATCAATCCAGGAAAAAGCTCTTTTTGCCGGCTACAAGAGAAGCAGCCATGGCTGCAGAAGGTTGGGACAGACCACTAAAACAGAAGCAGAATAGGAGAGACAGTGTGTTGAAATGGTGAGAAAAATATTTATTATTAGCGAAGAGAAAACCCAAAAGAGTTAAAATAAAATTGAAAACAGAAGAAAGCAAGCAGCGAATTAACCCTGGTTTAAAACTATTGTGTTATCTCCTTCACTTTAATTTTGTTTGTTTTCTATGGATGGACTTTTTACAAATGTCTCTTACTTTTAAACTGCACTGGTCTTTTTTTCCCTTCTTCCTCTATACCTTTTCCATTTTTTGTATTCGTGGATTAAAAGTTTCTTTCCTCGCAAGGCTCGGCCTTGCTTGGCAACATCTGATATTACAAATCTATTGGCTTTATTTACTGAAAGGGTCAGTGGAAAATGTTTTGTTTATACAGGTGTTGCTTTGAAAGAAAGACAAAGCTTTGACCTGAAAAACTTCACTGAATTTGTTTGAAATCTAGCAAAAGCCTTGGATGCTTTAGTGGCAGTGTTTATAACCTGGAAAAATGGTGTTATATGAAGAAGAAAGGGAACTAAGATTGCAAAGAATTATACTAGAAATTCCAAAAGTCTTAATAATCACAGAGAGAATTGAAAAGAGACTTGAAATTATAGATCAAAATACAGAAAGTACAGAGGGAAGAGTTGAGAATACTTATAAAACAACGATGAAATTTGAGGACAGAGTTCAAAAAAACACAGAGACATATGAAAGTGATAAGAAAATTGTTGACACTGACAGCAAATCAAGAGTGGAGGGAAATGATAAGTGCGAAATACGGAAAGGAGAGATCGATGAACTGGAATGCTATTTCAGATGTCAAAACATAGATGAAGAAAGGGGAGAAAATTTGGCAGAAACAATGAGAGTAATTTCGGCAGAAGCACCAGTGATAACAAAAGTCAAGCTGATGAAAGGAACAGATAGAGGGTTTCAAATCCTTATAAGTTATGCAAAGAACAACAAGTTGTCAAGGGAAGTCCACATAAGACTTATCAAGAAAACATTTAGAATACAGATTCTACAAATGGCAAGAGATATTGGACTGTACTTTTTTTGGAAGGATACAGAATGATGAAATGAAATGTCACAATAAAATTTAGTTAAATGTAGTTAAACTTTGAGTACTATGTATAAGACAAAGTAATAATAGCTATAGTCAAATAAATGATCAATAATGATAATAAAGCATTTATATATAATAGATTAATAATATAAAATTGTATACAAACTGTAAGTGAGGATGATGGAGATGATGTTGAAAAGCCTTTTTATAAAAGATAAATAATTCTATATAGAATAAAATATAAAGATGTAATATCATTGGATGATTTCAGGATGATGTAATGAAATGCCATAATATAAATTTACTTCAAATTTAATATGTTTCAGATAAAAAGGATTTAATAATAGCTATGCTTAATGGATGTTTAACAATTATAACAATTTGTATACATGTATATTAGATTGATGATACTAATAATGGAAAAAACATGGAATTGAAAATTATTAAAGAATGTTATCAATGCTAAAATAATAGAATGACTTAAAATAGGATATAAAAATTCTTTATTATTGGATATATTGAAGATGATATAATGAATCATTATAATATAAATGGATACATATTTAGAATACCTTGTTTAAAATGGAGAAACAATAGTAATAATCAAACAAATGAAGTATAATAATAATGTACGCAAAGATATTTGATTGACAATATGTGATTTTTTATAAAGCTCAAGTGATGACTATGGAAAAGACACAGAAAGACCTTGGAACCAATCGACACACTGTATGCAGTTGAAGAGGTTTTTATGTTATATGTTTTGTGTGTTTGTGTTTGTTGAAAATAAAAATTTTATTTAAAAAAGAGTGAGTGATGAAGGAGTAATACCTCCTTAAACAACCTTGGTCCAGCTGGCCCAGCTGGTAGAACCTCGTAAGGGCCCCTTTCCAGGGTTACAGGAAAAGACGGTCAATGGTTTTGAAGGCGGAAGAGGGCTTTATGCCCCAACGGCAGATAAAGCAGCAGAGCCATCTTCTAGGAGAAGGGAAACTCTGATTATAAATCTCCACTGCCTTTTGGCTATATCCACTACTGGAAAAGGCTTCATGAGTCAACCTCAAGGCAAAATCCAAATTCCGGAGTCCTGGAAGCAGTTCGTGACTGTGTACAACCATGTTCTGGTAACTCCTGCAACGCAGCTGGAACCAATCATATCAGCTCTGCCGTTCCATTGGACTATTTCAGTGACGTGGAGAGGGAGGATATGTTGTGTGGGTAACCATCTATCTTCCATATTAATCTACCCAGGCCTCGGGCTCAGGAGAGGACACTCCAGCTTTACCTCTTTCCAGAGCATGATACCATATTCTTTTGAGACTGATGGATGCCAATGCTTCATTCTTCTCACAAAGTTCTGCTTCTTGATAATCAAAGGTGGCACTGTAGACAAGAGCGGAATTATTTTATCCTAAAATATTATTTGTTCCCAAAATTTATAAGCATAGCAATAGAATGCAAACATACATCCTGACAAATAAAAATGCTTCCCCACAATGCAAGGCTGTTCCTCTCACGTCCCTGCCAATTAAACCTTGAAATAGGGGGGCATCTTAAGGGAAGTTTAAATCCAAGCCCTTGATTTATTTTACACAATGAGATTTCCCCACATAGTTACCACAGTTTAACAAAACAGCACTGAAAATTACTGCCCTTCATTTCTACCACAGCAAAAGGAAGCAGCGTGTGCTTGAAGTCACTGGAATTATTTATCATAGCAAAGATAAACGGAGGCCCCATCCAACCCACTGGTGCATGAAAAACAGCCGATATTTTACAAAGTTCACAGAGAGTTTGTGAGAAACAATGACCCTGGAGAGTTTGGCTTAAAGAGAAATTGCAGACTGTCTCATAGTGTGCAGTTCAGGGTTTTGGGATGCACTTAATACATTCATGCAGATGATATATGACTCTATATTCTAGGGAATGGAAGCACGCCAATCTAAGGATCAACCACTACAGTGCGCAGAACAAAGGATGAATATAATGTTGGCGCTTTACACATACAAGATCTTCCGTTCAAACAATGCCTTTGCCAGAAGACTCCACCTCCTGCAACTGGATTCTATGAAGTACAGTTTCTTCAGGAACATTTTTTTTCTAAGAAGGACGATCACTGGCTTGGCTTTGCCTTTTAACCGTCACAAGAGGGAGGCAACTGACAAAGCATGTAACGTGACACAAATACCTTGGACTGATATAGTGCAGTCAGTGCTTAAGAAGAAGCATACAGGTTGATTTAGCTTTCTACTGGAGTATATTGTATATTTTATTCTCTTTGTTATAGTATATTACAGTGTATTGATACCGTATATTGATATTAATGATACCGTATAAGACCGTGATGGCGAACCTGTGGCACACGGGCCACAGGTGGCACACAGAGCCATATCTGCTGGCCAGCAAGCCGTCAGCTCCAGTGCGCATGCGCATGCCAGCCAGCTGATGTTTGGTGTTCCAGAGGGCTGGGGGAGGCCATTTTTACCCTCTCCAGGCTTCAGGAAACCTCCAGAGCCTGGGGAGGGTGAAAAATGGGCCCAACGGGCCTACCGGAAGTTCAGAAATGATCTGTTTCTGGCTTCCGGAGGGCCTCCAGAGGGCTGGGGGAGGCCATTTTCACCCTCCACAGGTTCCAGAGGCTTGCCTGGATTGTGTGTGCTCACATTTTTGGCACTCAATAACAAAAACATTAGCCATCACTGGTATAAGATATTAATACTGTATAATGTAGTTATAATACAATTTGTAGTATTAAGAACTTGTCTGTCAAAAAAGGCAGCATCTTACTAGTACATAACAAGTGAAAAGTGAATCAATACATTTTTTTAAATATTTTTAATTGTTTTATATCATACATTTCCTTTCCATGTTGAGCAGTGTGCTCTCTAGGCATGCAAGGTGTTAATATACAAACGTACAAACATCATCGTCATCATTATAATCATATAAATATATAATATAAATATATATATATATATATATATATATATATATATAAAAATATCATATCATCATATAAATGATAATATATATATAAACAAATATGTGATAATGGTAATATATAAACAAATATGTGATAACATCAATCATATTATAACATATATTATCTTCCATTATAGTATTGATTAATAACCGTCAACAAAAATACACTCATCTGTTTTTCTTTCTCATGCAAAACATACATTTCAACTAACCCTAACATTGCCAGAATAATTTGCCCTACAAATTAACTGACTTTGCCTAAGGATTAAGCTATCAGCAGTCCTGGCACGGTCCCTAAGCTTATATTGAAACCTTTATTTGTTTATTGGTTATTTGTTTAAAACCATTTATAATCTGCCTGTCCACAGAGAGGGCATTTACATAGCCCATATGCAAAGGACAATCAAACAAAACAATCAAAACAAACATTACACCACTCAGGTCCAGAGAAGAAAAACTGAAATCAGAGGAAAAAGTTGAGGTGGGGAGCAAGACTATAGGAGGTTTTTGAAAGATGCTCTTACAAAGTTGGAAACAAAATAGGAAAAATAAACCTCACAAACTACCCACCATGCTGTTGTTCCAATATTAAATCTCTCAAGCCCTCTTCTTTTCCTTAGAGGGTGTTGAGATTTGGGTGAGGGGAGACAAAAAGTTAAAAAGTGATATTTGCCCAGTCTACTCTTTTGCAGTAATGAGGCCTTTCCCCATTTCTACTTAGCCATCCTTCAAATGTGCCACAATAATCTCTTTTCTCTGAGCGCTTATGGCAGTTCACTGAGAGTGTCGCTTCTAGGGTTATTCCCACATTTTTATTGATTTATATCCCACTTTTATTTTTACAAACAACCCATCTATGGAGCAGTAGTGGGTTCCAGATCCCGTTCCAACCAGTACAGTTGGAACGGGCCCAGCGTCACCCACATCAACGCGCATGGTGCACACACGCATTGTAGCTGCAAACAACGCTTCTGCAAGCCTCTGTGATGCTCTAGCTGCTCGGTGGAGCATTGCGCAAGCACTGTATGCGCCATGCGCATGTACAGAAGCACCAAAAGCTTTAAAACACGGTAAGAAGCTCAGGCGGGTGGGCCCTCTGGAGCACTGTACCAAAACGATATCCGGTGCTCCAGGCAGGCTCCGGTACACCCATACTGGGGCGTACCGCCTGCAACCCACCACTGCTATGGAGATTCTCAGTCATCCAGGTCGTGGTTGCCCTAAGAGTGCTTTTTTTCCAAAAGACAACTGGATTTTCTGGAAGTCCAGTTGCCTCTTTCGGGGGGGATAACCCAAGTGAAGATATCATATGCAACTTCCTCATCCTGTTTTCTCCCCCACAAAAACCCTGTGAGATGGGTTGGACTGAGAGAGAGGGACTGATTCCAAAGTCACCCGGCTGGTTTTCATGACTGAGATGGGACTAAAACTGGCTGTCTCCAATTTTCTTGCTTGGTGCCTTAATCACTAGACCAAACTAATACTAGACCATACTAACACTGTAAAGTAAATTGGGCTGAGAAAGGACCTCTGAAGCAGAGGTGAGTTTCACATACGTTTACCACCGGTTTACCGCACACTGGAATTGTGAGCACCTTCCGTGTATGTGTGTGGCCTTCCATGCATGCACTTTGCTCGCGCGCATGGCTTGCATGCATGCACCTGGCTTAGAAAACATGGCTAAATAGGATAGCATAGTGCCAGGGTGGGTGAGCAGGTCACCACTACCAGTTCGCCTGAACTGATCCGAACCAGCTGAATGCCACCACTGGTCTGCAGTCAAATAGGGACCAGATTTCAAGCCTCTTTTGCCCAAACACAACCCTTTGAGTCACTCTCCTACAGTGGATCTCAATTATTATAGTTGTTGTTTCTATTACATGGTAGTCCTTGACTTACAACCATTCACTTAGCAACCATAAAAAATTACAACAGCATTGGGGGGAATGACCTACATCTGGTCTTTACATTTATCACCATTGAAATGTCTCTATGATCATGTGAGCAAAATTTGGCCACTTGGCAACCAGTGTGTATTTATGATGGTTGCAGCATCCCAGGGTCATGTGATCCTTGCAAATTTCCCAGCTGGCTTCTGAGGGAAAACTAATTTGCTTAACAACTATGTGATTCAGTTAACAACTGCAGTGATTCCTTTAACAACCATGGCAAAAAAAAGATCATAAAATGGCCATGATTCACTTAATTGTCATGATCGGTAACAGAAATTCTGCCCCCCCGCCCCCCCAATTGTGATCGTAAGTTGAGGATTACCTGTATGTCTTTATCCATCACTCCAAAACCTTTTTGGCTATCAGCGTTCCTGATTTGAAAACACCAGGAGTTTTTAGGACTTCCTCATAATGCCCTAAAAATTGGGATGGAAAAGAGAAAGATTGCAGGAAGAGGAGAAATAGCCACCACCGGTTGGGATTGCAGTAAAAATCAGAAAGTGGCACTTTTCTTTTATATTCTTCACCTGGAAAAAGAAAATTAAAGCCATTCCACTCCCCCCACCCCCCCAACTGCAGGTAAATGGTTAAAAAGAATAGAAGAAATTTTCAGGATGTGGCACCAGTTGAAACAGATTGAGCTAAACCTATTCTATCTCTTAATGATGGAACGTATAAGCAAAACAAGGATTTCTCCCAACAATAAAAATTCCTTCCTTGAAATAAGTACATGATTTATTATTTTCAGCTACAAACAGAGCAGGATTGTGCTGAGTGGAGTTTTTGTGGCTGCCTGCTTGGAGAAACTCAGATGCAGTTGTTCACATTTATCCTCATCTGGGCCTACATGTGGTTTTCACCCTCAGCTGTAAATCAGCGGCTGCAGCCAATCCCCCAAATTCTGCTCACGGTGTTTATAACTCTTACAGTTTCAACCAAACAGCTATTTGATAATAAACCAGAAATAGATAGTGACAGAGGAATATGACGTACTTTATGCATACACCAAGTACAATGCATCTCAAATAAAACTTTTTTTTTCTACCTTTCCAGTTTACAGTACTCTACAAAGAGATTAGCGGACATAACTTATTTTTTTTTCCTTTAAAGCTACATTACATGTCTATAACTATTTAAAGATTTAGGCACAATCTTGTGTCTCAGACACAGTGTGTCATAGGAGCGTTAATGTCAATACATTTGCTGACATGACTCTGCTCGGATGAAAATCTGTACAGCACAGAAGAGAGCATTAGGCCAAGCCAACTAATTGTTGCATTGTACACTCCAGCATGTGGGGCCACGCTCAGAGAATCCACAAGATTTTAATGGCAGGCATCCCAAAGGCATTGTTGCCATTGTGCAAGATCCAGTCTTTTCTCCCTCTATCCAGAGGGAGTATTTAGCCGGTTCAGACCGGTTCGCTCAAACTGGTAGCGGCGAACTGCCCCACCCCACCCCCCGTCCTATGTAGCCTCATTTTCAATGCCGCATGAAAGGCCGCATGCATGCACGGAAGGCTTGCATTACGCATGTGCACTTGCACACTCACAGTGGTGAACCAGCAGTAAACCTACGTGAATCCCACCTTTGCCTCTCTCCCTTTCCATCTCAGATAATTTTTGTGTGTCACACAGACCATCTGAAATATGAACAGGAAGCTTCAATATCACTATTCCTTCTGTGAGCTGTGTGATCTTTTGATCCCTGAGTGAATGAGCTCTCTCACACCACCAACAGTTTTCCAGTTGCCCAATTGTGCTGGCTCACAATCTTATTACTGTACCTAGTGTGAGTTGCTTCTTTGAGGTTAGTTTAAGAAAACTATGGCTTGGCTTATGCAGTGAATCAGATCCCAATGTGTCTTCCCAGGGCAGTCTGCTGAAATTGGAGGGACATCCTGGGAGAAACCTGTAATTCTGTCACTGTTACCTTCTGGGAAATCTTTACCGTATTCAGAGTCAGAGGTTGGCCCATTTCTGCTTTCCTAATGCACACATGCACACACCAGACAAAGAAAAAAGGTGCCTTGATGTTTACACAGGTGAGTTGAGGAGGGGATTTGAAAAGAATGTCAGCAGCTGTGCAGGGAAAAAAATAAAAGATGTGAATTGTGACAACAGGCCTGCTTTTGGCGTTATTCTATTTAATATACACATTAGGGGAGAGAAATGAATGCAGCTCTGGTGAAAGGTGAACAACGTACCTGGATGACAACCTCCAAGGTTGATGTTCTTCACACAGAGAGGGATTGGTGCTTATGTGCCTGCACTGCTCACCTTTCCCGCCCTCTCCAGCAATGCTCACCTGCAAGGGTCATCTTAAGGTCATAACTAGCACCATCAGCTTCGTAACTGACACAAAGATGGTACCTCATTAGGTAAGGAAATGTCGGAAAGCAAACAACCAAGCTCAGAGAAGAGCAAAGGACTCCAGAGGGTCACCTACCATAAGCTGGCAGGAACATGTCTCTCCATTAAGGCAGGCTATGTGAGATGGACCCTACATCCAAGCATTCCACTTCTCCTTCTCCTTCTTCCTTCCTCCCTCCCTCCCTCCCTCCCTCCCTCCCTCCCTCTCTCTCTCTCTCTCTCTCACACACACACACACACACACACACACACACACACACACACACACACAAGGGTTGATTAAGAATTTCTCAGAAGGAAGGGTCACAAGCCAGCTTGTTTCTACCTTGATAGTCAAGGCATGAGTACAATAGCATTCTTTCTGGGAGCTTCAAACTAAAGCAGCCAGTTGGGGAATTCTGGGAATTGAAGTCCACAAGTCTTAAAGTTGTCAAGGTTGGACATACCTGAACAAAGGTATTGTGAAAGGGAAAAGTTTTCTCTCTTTGCTTTCTCTTTCACTGTGTAAGTAGAACCACCTTCACTGATATGCTTTTTCTCCATACTCTTCTTATGCCTTCCCTTCTCCTACCTCCAAGTTTTAAAAAAAAAAATAGGCTCAAGGAGTCTGTAATGGGCTTTTCTCCACTGAAGGTGAACTACCCATTCTTAAGTCAGCAGAAAATAAAGCTTCCAATTCTTTCCATCACCTCCCATGCGGACTACTGTGATGCACTCTACATGGAGCTACCCTTGAAGAATATCCAGAAGCTGCAGCTAGTACAGAATATGGCAGCATGAACAGTGTTGGGTGCCCTCAGGGTTTAAGTGTAACATCCTTACTACATGAGATGTATTGCAAGCAGGTCTGCTTCTGGGTCCAATTAAAGGTGTTTATACCTTTAAAACCCTTCATGGCAAAGTCTTACCATCTTGTCCCTATCTTGGTCCAATCTGATCAAGCAGGGAGGGCATCTTGCAGATCCCATCGGTTGAAGAATTTTGGCTTACAAGGTCTAGGACCTTTCTCTGCTGTTGCCCCCACCCAATGGAACATCTTGCCCTGAGAGATGAAGTGTGCTCTGTTTCTTCTGGCCTCCTGGAAACACTGCCACATAGACATAGCTCTGCCAACTGACATGGGAATCTAAGAGTGGCATGAAATCCTAGGGTTGGTTGGTGGCTTTAGGTTGTGTCCTTTCCCTTTTTTATCTTTTATCATTCTTGACTTTTTAAATATGTTTTTAACATTGTTTTTTTAACTACATCTCTTTTTATGGATTTTATTTGTAAACTGACCAGGGGTCACTTAGATAAAAGGGGTGGGTTAGAAATTTGTTACATTTGATGACCCAATTGCTGATTCCTATCTTGCCTCTATTGTCTATTGTTCCAATTTTCTGATTTCTCTCTATCAAAATCCAAGCAGAAAGAATTAACTTTATAGGGAAGCTAGCAGGAAAGAGTGCAAATGTCAATCAGATGATCACGGGGGCACTTGGCCACTGGTTGCAAGTGCAAAAGAGTTGCCAAGTGCCCAGATCACAATCATATGACTGCAGAAAGGTGGGCTGCAATATTTTGCAACTGTCAGAAGTGCTTTACAAGCAGTAAAGGACCATTTCCCAGGCCATCATTAAGAAATAGTTGTTAAGTCAAGAACTACCTGTAGATCAGTAGTTTGGGAAAGGGTGTGATTGATTGGTTGGTTGGTTGATTGGATAACAGAGCAATTTGTGCTATGTTTCCACAATGACTGATTCTTGTGCAAAATGAAACTTGGGGACATGTCCGCTCATTTCCCAGCCAGCCTCATTTAAATGAAATCAGCTTCTGTCATGAAGTTCAGAAGCTGCCAAAGGCTGGTCCCTTTAGCGATCCGACCACTTAGCTGACAAAACATTTGTGAAGGGCTCGGCATGTAACCCATGAGCAAAAGTATCAAATATCTCTAAACATATATGGATTAAGATGGTGAAAAGGTGAATTTTTTTTTCCCTAGCCAATGAAGGTTGATATTTTTGGGGATAAGTATATTGCAAGCTTTTTTTTCCCCCAATTCCTTTTTTGAATGCTGGTTGACAAAAGACAAGTTGATTTAGCTGAATGCATTGACGTCTTAAAAGCCTGCTTTTGTTGCTGCTCGACTCGCAACTCAACAATTAAGCAGCTTCGATGTGGATTTTTCTCTCTGTTGGCTTGACTTTATGGCCCAGCGTGTTGATATGAAATTAGACAGCACACTTTTCTGCTGCTCAATGCTTTTTTTGGATGAGAATTTTCACAATGCTCAGCTAATCTTTCTTGACTGATGGTTTATTAGCATGGATGACAATTTAAATCCTACATGGACTATATTAATCCATCACCTGGCTTTATGATACATATTTTACTTTTAGGCTTATTGAGGCTCTCTTTCAATGCAATTTGTTGTTTTTTTTAAAAAAGTTTGAAAAGATAGCTGTCAGAGCTTGTCATCAAGGTTTGTAAGTATGTGCAGAAGTAGTTTTCTGTTGCATTTTATACAAATGCTAGACTAGAAACTGGGCTGTATTCTGCTACATTTTTCTGTTAAATGAGAGCTTTTGAAAGAAGGGGTGTACACTAAGCCTCCCCCCTCTTATGTTATTTTTGTGGAGTTTTGTGGAAGGGCAATGCTGACATGACAAAAAAAGTGTCCAATTTTTCTCATGCAACTTGAAAGAACAATAGTAGAAGACTGTAAGACTTGCCAATAAGAATGGCTAGAGAAAGACGTTGTCAAATTTAGTTACTGCTACGGTGTCGGTAAGGAGGGAAATAACACACCAGGTGCAAAAATAATAGAAAAATAATGCAAAACAGTTGTTCCAAGTGTTTTCTGTTCTGATTGCAACATGATCCGAAAGCAACTTTCTTTCAAAAGAAAGAAATCAATGCAAAAGGATGATTTTGAATATATAGTCTTAACCCTCAATCATTCACACTACCTATGGGTTCTGTGAAAAAGAATCATACAAGAACTGTACGTATTTACCACAATTTACAATATTTTGATGTAAGGTGGGAGGTTTTTTTGAGGTAAAAACCATCCTAATGGTAGACTATTTTAATGATGCAATCAATCCAAAATTATGAAATTTTGGTTAGGGCCACTATATTTCAGTTAGAAAAAAGAACTTCAGAGGCAGGAGCAACTGCCCAGAGGAGGTGAAGTCAAGATGTCACCCACGATAATCCAAGCCTAGCACCATTTTTATGGTTTTTTTTAAATGCAGGACTTATGGTCTTTCCATGCACAAGTCTCCTTTTTCCAAACAATTGTGCATTCTTCCCTATTGTGGGCTTAATTTAAAACTATTTACAAAGTTCTATTTTAAATCTGCAGGTATGAAGCTGCAGATCTGAAAGATCTTTCTTAAATGCACTGTGTCAATTGGCTTACTGGCCATAACTTCAACCATCAAGAAAAGAATCTGAACAATAGCAAGCAATCTGAACCTCTTTGTCTTTTTGTTTCATCTCATAATAAAATATGAAGGACGAATTCAGCTGGGAAAATTTATCACACTGAATCTTTCAATTGCTTAATTTTGCCTGTTTTACATTTTAATGATTACTTTAGACTGGATTCTGTTTCAAAATGGTTTGGATATAAGAAGTGGTACAAAAATAAAAAAAATAAAAAAGTAGAATCAGTGATCTAAAGATGTTACCAAAGTAAACTGGATTCATAAATCCTCAAAATCAAAAATGTCCAACCTTGGCAACTTTAAGATTTGTGGACTTCAACTCCCAGAATTCCCCAGCCAACCATGCAATTTTTTCCCCAAAATGTGTTCAGACTGCCACTGTAAGGCTTTATACAGTATGTCCAAATTAATCTATATTATAGTTATTGAAAAAGTGAACCTGGGTTTTTTTGGGGGAAAGATAGTTAAAAGGCATTTTCTGTTTTGTTTCCAGTATTCCATAGCTGAAATGTATCTTGAAATGCAAGAATAAGACACCGGTGAATAAAGCATATAAAATATAACATACAGACATTTTTGAATGTTGTAAATATGGGGGAGGGATCTGTGGCAAGACTTGAAACACAAAAATATTATTCTTAAGGTTTTGAACTATTTTATACTTTTCCCCTAGAAAATAATCAGGCAGATTACTATTCAAGATGATCCTGTACAGTATACAGAAGCATTCCTGGGCTGAGACTGATTTTCTACAGCTGATATTCAGTGATATCAAAAATAAAAAGTATAAAATGATATAATTCAAGCATGAAACAAATCTTGCGGGAGATATTCTACCCATTTTATGGTGACCTGATGACATGTCATAGAACATTATTATTCTTACTATTTCAAAATAAAATTGTGTAAGAAGAATTGTTACAAAATGGACATCCATGGATAGGGCGTTCCCCTAGAATGAAAGAGAGTATTTCCAACTGAACTTGGAGATATCATGGATTGGACCTGAGACCTTCTATATAACAAAACCATGTGCAATCCCTGATACCTCAGTGTAAGGCTGGAAAACATTCTCTTCTGAAATTTGAAAAACTTCTACTGATCCAAGTTGACGGTATTAACTTAGATCAGTAATTCTCAACCTTGGCAACTTTAAGATGTGTGGACTTCAATTCCCAGAATTCCTCAGCCAGTTTGAAGCTCACCCATCTTAAAGTTTCTAAGGTTAAGAAATATTAGTACAGATAGATAAATGGACCAATTTATTAAAAGGCAACAACCTGAGTTGGACACACTTGTACACAATCATACACACACACAGCTATTTCCAATAAACTCATGTTTATTATTCAAATCCCCAACTACAATTTCTTTTTAATATATCTAGGGGAGCGGGGGTGGTTGCTTTTTTGTTTCTGTTTTGCATTGTATTGTATTATATTACTTTGCTACATTAAATTTTCCACACAGTTCTGCTGTTCAACAATTGTTACGGTTCTTTATCCTCTGAATGACATGGAGATTTCTGCTCAACAATTGCTTAGTTGATAAACTCAAGATGAGTAGCATTCAACAATTACTTCCTCTGGGTCTGACAATCAACCTGGAGAATATCGAGACCTGTCAAGCATTTTACTTGTGTTTATTTAAACCTAGAGATAACTTCTTTGTGTGCATCAATTCAGTATTCCAAAAATGTAGGTAAGTGAAATTGTGGCTTTTTGCCAGAATAGAAAGCAGTAAGGTAGGATTGAGGTAACAATAAATAAGAAAACCCTTCCTATAGAGAGGTTATTAACATGATACAATCCATACTAAGCTTTCTTACTGGGATGCCCGCTTCAGTTCCTGGGTTACAGTTAAGAATTATCTCTGCCAACAGTTTAGGAGAAGATAAGTAGACTTCAAAGTTTTGGCTGCCATGAATTTTATTCAAAGTCATAAGTAATGTATATTTTTTGACAACAGCACACAATCAAGTGGGTTGTAGTTCACAGAGGCTTACAGCTTTTAATACCATCCTTTAGCCTGAAAAGACATTATAGGTAGTCCTTAATTATAACTCGTTGTTTAATAACCATTCAAAGTTACAATGGCTCTGATATAAAATGACCTGGTACCATTTCTCACACTTATGACCATTGCAGCATCTTCATGGTTACGTGATCAAAATTTGGATGCTTGGCAACTCATTTGTATTTATGATGGTTGCAGTGTCCCGGGGTCATGTGATCACGTTTTGTGACCTTCTAACAAGCAAAGTTCACTTACCACCATGTTACTAATTCAACCGCTGCAGTGATTCACTTAACAAATGTGAAGAGGAAGGTCATGAAATGGGGCAAAACTCATTTAACAACTGTCTCACATAGCAACTGAAATGTACCAGACTTCTTTCTTAATGCCTCCCTCCCTCTTTAACTTCTATATTAATCCCCTGATTGGTCTCTTACAGAACCCTGATTTCCATCTTCCTAACCTAGCACAACACAAAATTCCAATTCTCCTACATGCCAACGATGCCACTATTATTTCACAAACCCCTGTAGGACTGAAGAGAGCAATTAGGGCAACACTTAGCTATTGAAGGCAAAACAAGCTGGTCCTTAACTTTAATAAATCAAAAAATTTAGTTTTTGCTAAAAGACCTAGCCAATACCCTTGGAAAATAGAAGGACATAGTTTGGAACAGGTTAGAACATTTAGATACTTTGGGTGGTTTTCCACTCTCAAGGGACATGGAAGGCACACCTGGACCACATATTGCAAGGAGCCAATAGGTCCTCAAACACAATTAAATGTTTTTTTTTACACAGGCGGAGGTCAGTTAGTACCTGCTGCCTTAAAACTTTTGAGGCCAAAACATTGGCACAAATTCTAATGGGGCACAAACAGGAATCCTTGCAAAGAAAGTCTTGCCAGAAACCATACAAACCAAATTCCTACGAGCCATCTTAGCTGCACCCAACAGGACTCCAAATGCCCAATTAAGAATTGAGACAGGCATGCCTCAAATTCAGGTAAGAGCCTGGAAGATGATGATCATTCATTGGCTTAAAATGCATTTATTTCCAGAAGGACTGTCTCCACTAGTGTTGACTGACAACCCCTCCCTTTGGAAACAGGCAATTGATCACAAGCTGGGCTCTTATGGGCTTTCACAGGTATTCTTAATGCCCCTAGCCTTTGATCAAGCAAAGCAAGTAGTAATCAATAGAATGAAGGACATGGAGTTCCAAGAAGTACTAAATAGGTTGCCTCTCCACAGTAGGGACAGAATCAAACAGGGAATGTGGGAATCAGCAAGATATCTAAATGACCTGATCTTCCCAAAACAAAGAATAGCTTTCTTCAGAGCCAGATTTAACATTCTTCCTTCAGCACTCCTCCAAGGCAGGTATAAGAGAACACCTATAGCAGAACGGGTTTGTATATGTGGTAAAGGAGAAATTGAAGATATCTCACATGTTCTTTTACACTGTGAGCTATACAGAGCTTGTAGGTCTGTATATAGTCTCCCCTTATTAGAGAGATTGCCAGGGAAGGCAGCCATTTTTTATGTAGGCTTTATCCTCCAGGACACAAACCCGGTACCATGTATGCAGTGGCAAAGTTCTGTGCTGCTGCAATGTCCACAAGAAAAAAATCGGTTACAGAAGTATAGTTGTCATCTTGTACCAATTATTTGGACATATCTCTAACAATTTCTGGACCATTGTATTTACTCCCACTTAACGGCTTTGCACTCAGGTAAACGAGGGAGTGACCCAAACAATTTGAGAACATGTATGTTATTTTCCACTTTTAACGTCAATACTTTTTAATTATATCTTAATGTCAGTACTTTTTAACATATTGTAAAAAGTAATGTGTATTGCTGGTCTTTGACCATAATGAAGATTTATACTTATACTTTCTTAATGCCCTAATATCTTTCTACAAACAACTGCCTTTATGAATTAAGTCTTCAATATATGCTCCAAGAGCATCCATAGAGATCTTTTGAAAGCAGAGTAACTATATGGATGGTTGGTGTTACTGCCAAAAGCATTAATGTCATCAGTGCTTGTGATTCTATTCTTACTTTAAAAAAAAAATGTGTCACACAACTCATGTAAAAATGAGCAGAACATCAAGCACACAACTACCATCTTGACTTTTTTTTTACCTCTGCTGTGGACATCCCTGTTGGCATCTGTGAGATTTCATTCTTTAATTTTCTATGAATGGAATGGAATGGAATAGAATAGAATAGAATGATTTGGATTGTCTTCAAAAATGAAAATATAATTTATATTCTAATTAGGTTCTAATTTCTGCTACCAAATACAGTAGGCCTCTATTCAGCAATATTGTGTCTACCACCATACATTAAGCAAGCTCAGCTAAGAAAGGCTTACATAAAGCATTTCTGATGCACATCACAGTTCCCTGATCTGGAAAATAAAAAAGCTCAGGTTGCACATGATGAATTATTGGTGAATTAATAAAATCATCACAATATAAAGTATGATAAACTGTGCTTAAAATCCCAGGTGCCCCCTAGTGGTGACTGCCAGGAACCCAGAAGGTGTCTATGGAACCCACTGCCCATGGAGAGTTGTGTACCCCCAAAGTGTGTGTGACAATAGAAGCCAAGCCCACAGCTGCCTGGCAGTCCAGAGACATTCCATAAAGATCTCCTGGAGGCATCAGTCATGAGAGGCTACTCTACCAAACTGGGGTTCAAATACAGCTGCTTCGGTCTAATTCTTCTACAAGGTACAGACAACCAATAGTGGAAAAGCAATGCATCTTACTGGACTAACATCTTGCAAGCAGAAATATGAGCAGGACAGTTGAGAATATTAGCAAAGGACTTTGAAGAACCTGACAAGAATATATGTAAAGCAATCATTACCCAGGTCAAGGACTCTTGGATAAGAAACATCAATAGCTGATGCTAACTATCCATCTGAGGTTGTTCAGGGAATTATTGTAAACACTTTGAATTTGGTTGCTGTTGTTATTCTACCACCAATATTGTTTTTCTTTAATAAGAACTTGCATCATACTAGGAAGGTGAAAAGAAAGCACGGGGCTTCCTCGGCAGACATCTGAATGTACTTAGAAGAACAGCAACATTCCCCCAAGTCCAGCTTTCAATCTCTGCTCCTTTTATCCTTAAGCTTAGCAATAAAGTAACACTCCATGGTTAAAAAGTCAGGCGAACAGATGTACCATGCAACTAGTCCAGGATCTGCCTTTCAAGCCCAAACATGCACCCTGATTATAGGAACTGCCTGTCTTTAGAGGAGTCGGTGTAGGCAACATGTTGGACCCTCAGTGATTCAACTGCGAAGGTTTTTCTCCCCTTCAGTTTGGTATAGTGAAAGAAAGAAGTGTCAAGGGCTCAGTCCACAGTCCCCTTTTCTTGAAAATCTTGCAAACGGTTTTAAAAACTGGATGCCATCCAATCAGCCTTAAATTTTATTAGATCTGAGCTAGAGCCAAATGCACCACAGGCGGTAATGTAAAAATAAAGGAGAGAACTCAATTTCCAGAACTCAGTAGGTGAAGGTTATTTCCACACCGTGGTGTTATGATGTAGAGGGGGGGGGGAGCAGGCAGGCCTGCATTTTCTCCTCCCCAGTAAACTGCAAAGCTCTCTTATGATTGGCACTCATGAGTATGTGAGGGGACAGAAGTAATTAGAGTAGCTATGTTGCTACTACTTATTTCATATGAATTCCAATAAGTCTCAGAGAGAGAGAAAGAAAGGTCAGATCCCGAGAAGTAAATACCACAGATTCAACTTCCTGCCACTCAGAATGCAAGGGAATTGAAACTATAAAAAGACAAAAGTTCAGTAAACATTAAATTGCAACATTTTATTCACCACAAATTGTTTTTAAAACTCTGTGTGTGTGTGCATCATCAGTTGCCGATTCATCATTAATGAATATGACATGCCTTTATTGATAAATTGTTTAGAGAAAAGAGGAAGACAAAAAACACTCAGATTAATTACGTTGATATGAATTCAGCATTAATAGCTGTGATTTTTGCTTGTTTGTTTATTATTTTGCCTACAGACGGATCTCTTCCTCTATTCAGAATCTAGTGTTTAAGCCTTGAATAATCTGGAGAAGCATCACGTGACATCCATGGAAAACTATTTCCTGAATGAGCAGCATTTACAGTATTTAATTTACAAGCCGAATTTCAAATATGCTAATTTAAGGGCTCAGATTGGAAAAGACACGAATTGCTGATTACAAAGCAGCTTAAAATGATACATGCTTTTTTTTTAACTGAACGAAAGAAGAGATGAAAGTAGACATGAATGAAATTTTGGAACATATCCAATAAATTGAATGAGGGAATTTTTCCTCATTCCTTTTCCTGAGAGGGGAAGACATGAAAGAAGTGGAAAGTAAAATTGGAGGGGGAAAACACAAAGTGCAATGAGGTTATCTTCAACTATTTGGATTACAGTTGTACCTGTCAGATTTGGGTAACACTGCAGGCTAAAAGAAAAAAGCAAGCCTTTGACCCTGCACTGCCTCTGACTTTCTTGTGGTGTACCCTTGCTTCTGATTCTTTTATCTATGGCACCTTCTGGAAAAAAAATTGGCCGATGTTGACAGCCACACTTCAGAAAGAGTTGATAAGCCAGTTTGTTTCATTTTCTTTTGCAAAGAAAGAGCCATCCTGGTCATCCTGTAAGCTGCAACATTTGATCCACAATTATTGACATGGAGAGCCTAACAAAACTTATTTGCCTGAAAAATGTCTTTCCTCTTCATGATATTTTAAGATATAACAGAACAATAGAGTTGGAAGGGACATTGGAGGTCTTCTAGTCCAACCCTAGCTCAAGCAGGAATCACTATAACATTTCAGACAAATGGTAGTCCAATCTCTTCTTAAAAACTTTCAGTGTTGGAGCATCCACAACTTCTGGAAGCAAGTCATTCCACTGATTAATTGTTCTGTCAGGAAATTTCTCCTTAGTTCTAGGTTGGTTCTCTCCTTGATTAGTTTGCATCCATTGCTTTCTGTTCTGCTTTCAGATGCTTTGAGATTAGGTTAATGCCCACTTCTTTGTGGCAGCCCCATAAATATTGGAAGACTGCTAATAGGAGAATTTAAAAACCATGCCCAGTGGAAACACACATAAAATCATTCTGAAAGGGCAAAACAATTTGTGGGGTGGGTTTTAATTACTTACTTCTCAGATTTATACCTGCCATAGACTTTTGGCAGCTTACAGTGACCAAGAACATAAGCCAAGAGCCATCCTATACAATATCCATGGCAAAGATTTAAAGCATTCATAAAAAGAACAGATCCAATGTGGGTCCCGTCACACATCATACATTTTGGTGCAAATTTCTCTTTAGCCAACCTATCCTGAAGATTTTCCTCCTGGAGGAAGCTTGTCTTTTGGTAGCGTTGACACTAAGCCTGTTTATATCATAATTTCAAAACAAGCCATGAATGACTCAGTTAAGTTCTATTTACTAAAAAAGTAATTACAATGATTCAGCAATAGCCCGCTAGGAACAAAAGGAAATGTTTTCCCCTGACAATCAAATATCTTTCTATCCCTGGGCCATTCCCTGGTCTTGTCTTAAAAGAGTTATCCACCCATCTTTGAGTCAGCACAAAGCAATGTTGGCAGGCAGTTTGATTGCCTTGTCCTCAGGTTTTGCTTCACACCCGTTCAGGATGTCATCAGCCAGTGAAAAAAATATCACTGTTGCAGCAACAATGGCAATTTTAAAAAGCCTAGGGTTACTTTTTGTGAATTCTCTTCTGTTCCGCTACAGGTAGTCCTCAACTTCCAACAGTTCATTCAAAGTTACAACACCACTGAAAAAAGTGACTTATGACCATTTTTCACACTTACAACTGTTGTAGCAACCCTATGATCATGGGATTGACATTCAGATGCTTGACAACTGACTCACATTTATGACGCTTGCCGTGTCCAGAAGTCATATAATCAATCGCCTTTTGGGACCTTCTCACAAGCAAAGTCAATAGGGAAACCAGATGCATTTAACAAACACGTTATTCATTTAACAACTGCAGTGATTCATTTAACAAATGTGGCAAGAAACGTCGTAAAACTCACTTAACACATTTTTCACTTAATAACATAAATTTTGGGCTCCATTGTGGTTGTAAATTGAGGATTAACTGTACTCAGAACAAATTCTGGAAACCAGGATTTTTTTTTATTTTAGTGTACAGGTAGTCTTCAATTAACAATCACTCGTTTAGTTCGAAATTATACTACTGAAAGAAATTACGTAATGCCCCATCTTTAGCGTTAGACTTTCGCGCCACCCCCCTATGGTCACATGATCACATGGGTGCTTGGCAACCAGCTCACATTGATGAGAGCATCCTGCAATCCCAAATCAAGATCACATAATATCTTGTTTAATGACTAGTGATTTGTTTAACAGCTGTAGCAAAAAAAGGTTGCAAAATTGGGTATGTGCTACTTAACCAATTTCCTGGTCCCACTTGTCATCATAAGTGAAGGACTACTTGGATGTCTTTTGCATCAAGTTTGGTGGATTTTAGGGTTCTACTTAAACAGAGAAATATTGCAACTTGCTGGGTGGGATTCAAATATTTTTACTACCGGTTCTGTGGTCGTGGCTTGGTGGGTGTGGCAGGTGAAGGATACTGCAAAATCTCAATTTTTTCCTGATCTGCTGGGACTCAGGAGGCAGAGAATAGATGGGGGTGGGGCCAGTCAGAGGTGGTATTTACCGGTTCTCCGAACTACTCATAATTTCCACTACCAGTTCTTCAGAACTGGTCAGAATCTGCTGAATACCACCTCTGCTCCAGCAACAGGAATTCTTGAAGCGTCTGCAGCAGTGGTGGGTTTCAAAAAAATTTACTGCCGGTTTAGTGGGCGTGGCTAGATGGTGGGGCATGTGACTGAGTGCATGGCCAACTTGACATCACTCACACACACTCAGTCACATGACCCCCTCACCAAGCCATGCCCACTGAAACGGTGGCGAAAAGTTTTGATGGAGAGAGTTGCCTCTAGCCTTGCCGGAGCTAAGGGACTTCCTGCAAACTACCCAGTAAGAAAAAAAAGGTTTTGTCCTCCCTGGCCCCTGGAACACTGCAGACTTCAGCAGGGCTGGGGGAAGGCAAAAGCCCCCATTTTTGTGAAAAATGGGCAGAAAATGGGTTGTTTTTGCAAAAAATAGAGATATTTTTGCCTTCCCCCAGCCCTGCTGAAGCCTGCAGAATGCTTCTGAGGGCTGGGGAAACCAAAAATGCCTGTTTTTGTGAAAAACAGCCCATTTTTCACCCATGTTTCACAAAAATGGGGACATTTTTCTCTTCCCCCAACCCTGTTGAAGTCTGCAGAGTGCTTCTGACAGCTGAGGGAAGGCAAAAACGCCTGTTTTTGCAGAAAACAGTCCATTTTTCGCCTGTTTTTTTTGCAAAAATTGGGGCATTTTTCTCTTCCCCCAATCCTGCTTAAGCTTGCAGAGTGCTTCTGGAGGCTGGGGGAAGGCAAAAACGACTCTGTTTTGCGAAAAACGGCGCATCTCTGGAACCTCTCTGGGACTGGCATGCATATACCATTAAAAAAAGCAAAAAAAAAACATTTTTTCAATGAAGACTGTTCTGTACATGTGCAGAACAGAAAATAAAGATGGCAGTGCCCAGGATAGAACCGGTACGGTCACCTGTCCGGCCGAGTTACTACCTATTTGGCCGAACCAGGCCAAACCGGTAGGAACCCACCTCTGGTCTGCAGAAAGTCAGAGAACTACAAATCCGCTCTTTTTAGTTGCCGCTCTAAACACTAGGAATTGTATCTTTGCGTATGCATAATGGCAGGGATTTGGGAAATATAAATGAAATACATTTCTTCTACAAATAGAAGAACAGGAAGACAAACTTGAAAGCCAGAGTTGCCTCCATTTTGAGGTAACTCAGGGCAAAGTAAAAAAAAAAGGAATTTCTGAATGGATGGCTTTGGTTAAAATATGGTTGATTACAAACAGGGCCATTTCAAGATGGTGGATGGTTGGCTTTTCAATGCTGATAGTTAGCAGTGTCCTCCCTCTTTTTTTCTGGCAATCCCACATCCAACTTTTCATATACAGGTGGTCCTCGACTTATGATCACAATGGAGTCCAGAATTTATGTTGCTGATTGAGATATTTATGAATCATTGCTGTTGTTAAGTTAGTGGCAAAGTTGTAAAGTTAACTTGGCTTCTCCATTGACTTTGCTTGTCAGAAGGTCGCAAAATGGGATCACTGCACTAATAATCCCAGGACACTGCAACTGTCATAAAGATGAGTCGGGTGCCAAGCATCACAATTTTGACTGTCCTACCTCCATAGATGCCACTGATGGATGATCAGGTAAAGCTGACCAGAGAAATTTGTCAGATGTTCTCCTGAATTGTCCCTGACTCCAGTTATTCATCTTTTGATGAGTGGAAAAGCATTTGAATAAAATCCTTGAGACTAAAAAAGTGAATCAAGATGCGGAATTTTAAGCCACATGAACGAATGTTACACTTTCCTGGGAATCTAAGCGGACAATAAAGTAGCCCCAATAGATCAAATTTGGTAACTGTTGTCGTGTTTTCTGTAGCCAATAGAAGGGTTAAGGCTGCAGTGGCAGAACAGGAGTTCCCAAATTTGAGATGGTCATTATATAAACCAGTAGTGAAATTCAATTTTTTTAAACTATTGGTTCTGTGGGCATGTCTTGGTGGGCATGGCAAAATCCCCATTCCCTCCCCACTCCTGGGGGAAGAATATTGCAAAATCTCCATTCCCACCCCATTCTGGGGCCAGCCAGAGGTGGTATTTGCCAGTTCTCCGAACTACTCAAAATTTCCGCTACCGGTTCTCCAGAACCTGTCAGAACCTTCTGAATTTCACCCCTGATATAAACCTACCACAACCCAACTTCAAGATTGCTAATTGCCATACCAACTGTCTGTAAATTTGGCAGGGCAGAAAACATCTCAAATTAAATATTTGCAAAGATGTAAAAGTTCCCGACTACTTCTTGCTGACAGTGAGAAAGCAACCGTTGGCTATGATTTTATTATAATTCTCAAGAAAGATTATAATCTAGCAAAATCATAGCTGTGAATCTACTGCCAAGTTATGCTGAGCTTAACCATGATGTGTATCAGGAGATCCGTGATTTTATGCCAAGTGCTGGCTGGGGAAACATGATAGCCCAATAGATACTGACAAGGTAATTTCTCTGCTATATAGACACAATTTATGTTATTATAGAGCTATTTACGACATTACAGCTTCTGAAAGCAGATGGGCTCAGCCTCCACAGCCAATGTGCCCTTCTGACCAGTGATGGGATTCAAAAAATTTTTACTACCAGTTCTGTGGGCATGGCTTTGTGGGCATGGCAGGGGAAGGATACTGCAAAATCCCCATTCCCTCCCCACCCCCCACTAACCTGCTTTCCAGCTTCTTTTTCCTGTTCAGGGCAACAAAAGAAGATCAGAGGCAGAGGGAGCAAGGCAGGGGCAGGGCCCTTTGCCGGTTCTCCAAATTACTCAAAATTTCCACTACCGGTTCTCCAGAACCTGTCAGAACTGGCTGAATACCCCCCCACCTCTGCTTCTTACTCAGGTGCATGTAGCTTTCTTTGCATTTTCAGGGCAAAGAATGCAGGATAACAAAGTTAGAAAATAACTTTTTTTTCCTTTTTGGCAGAGCCTCTTGTAGAGCTTGCAGTATGGAGCAAAACCTCTTTTCCTTCCTCTCCTTGAGAAGACTGAAGTTTGCTCACATTTCATTTTGCCAAAGAAGAACGGGCAGTTACAACACTAGGTTAGTCAGGACCCTTTTTCCAATGAATGGAAGCCGTCTTGAGATAACAAAAGGTTCTGCTTCGAAAATGTGGCTCATTCTCAAAAGCAGATTCATAAAAGGTTAGAGTATTAGATATGCCACAAGGAGTCCATGGTTCAAATTTACATTCAGCTACATAAGCTGATTCACTGGATGGAAGACCAGGCATTGTATCTTTAGCATGAGCTTCTCTTGAGGCAAGGATGTCCAGAGGTGTCAAGATGGCAATAAAGCCATGCAGAAGCCATGCCTTTCTTTATTGCACTAAGTTCCTGTTTAAAGGTAAAATATACTTAATCTCCTATTAAATCTTTTATCTGCTTTGATGCCTCACAATAAATAGGGGAGGAGAATACAACCCAGGTCCATTTGGGCTTCTGAATAGTAGGCAAATTATAAATCCAATCAAATATTTGTTCCGCCATTATTTCATTCCCATTGACAGTGAAGTTAGGCAGCTGAGGATCTTGAGAAATATAGAAGAAAGGAAGCAGTATCAACCTCAATGGAAATGGAGCAGGGAAAATGGCAGAGAGACAGAGAAAAATACAAATAAACTAATAGAAGTGATGGCTTGGGGTGGAACTGCAGTTTCTGCCTGAAAAATGAATTTATTCCTTGGATCTACTCCTGAATAGCAATTGTAGTCAAGGTCATGTCTCCACCAGTGACTTATAATAATTTTTCAGTGCCTTCGTGCCATTATAATGCAACCATTGAATTGCTATAAAACATGTCCACATTGCTGTCTTTTTGGCACAATAATAATTGGATAACTTTAAATATGCTGTAAGTTCCTGGTGAAGAAATGAAATGCAGACAGGAAGCTAGATGTGCCTCTTTGGGATAGGAGGAATTTGTCATCCACGCTCTGCTAACTTCCAGATTAAAGTGCTGCATTGAACTCTACCCAGAAGGTAACCCAAGCTATTTCAAGTGAATGATGTGGCATCTCTTGCAGAGCCTGATGCTTCTGCTTCTCTTTTCCATGTCATATTTTAGCAGGGAATTAGCAAGACCAAAAAGAAAGAGTGCTTCTGACCATGTACAAAATGCCTTCAAAGGGAATTTTTGTGCATCACATACACCGAATCAAATATTACTGGCCCTTGCCAAGCAACTTTTATCATTACAGCTTATCATTCTAAGCTAATTTGTGTGGCTGTGGACAAACAAAATTAGAAGTAGGTCCAGCACTATGGACCATACTTTCCACGATTGTTCCCCCTTTCCTGAAGTTCTTTGCCACATTTAACTTTCAGCAAAGTCAAGAGATGGGCTCCTTCACATAACCAGGGCTCCAGGCCAGGCGCAAACCCAAATTTTGAAGGCCCTGTAAAAAGCCAGCAATCAGGGTTAGTCTGGTCTTGGAAGGAACATTTCAAAGGCTGGGAGACATGGCAGAAAAGGGTCTCTTTCTGGGACCACCAGCTGACAGTCTTTAGCCCATGGAGTTCAACCTTGGCATCTTCAAGACTTGTGGACTTCAACTCCCAGAATTCCCTAGCCAGCTACTCTGAGAGTTGAAGCCCACAAGGCTTAAAGTTGCCAGTGTTGGACACAATGGGACCCAGTTTTGCCCATCTTGCTGGGCCAGGTAGAATGAGTAGATACAGTTGGGGAGAGACATTTCTGTAATTTACTGTCTCACACCATAGAGGGATTTAACGATAAAAAGCAGCACCTTGAATTGCACCCAGAAGCACATAAGAAGCCGGGACAGCTAAGGAAGCAACGTCACCTGCCAAGTAACTAATGCCGTTAACTGCTTGCAGTGCTGTATTCTGTACCAGCTGAAGCTTCCAAACGCTCTTAAAGGGCAGCCCCATGAAGAACACACTGCAATACTTCAATCTGGAGTCATAAACCCACAATCCAGCAATAGGCAGAGCTAATACACAACAAAAAGGTAGTTGTGTAGACATGGCTGCCATCTTATTCCAGCAGGAGCCATGAGTCTGGGATGACCTCCAGATTTCACCTCAGATCTGTTTGGGGAAATATTTCCCCATCCAGAACAAAATATGGAAGGAAAGTCCAAAGAACTGGGAGATCCAAAATTCAAAGCCACTCAGGCTTGCTTGGATTGCACCCCATCCAGAATCCCACACCTCCAGGCATTAAAACAGAACCTACATGCCCTATGGCACTCCACAAAGTATCTTGGACCCACTCTAAAGTGTACCTGACACTTAATGGAGCCCTTGACCTAATGAATGTTGGCAACGCAGGCCAAAAGAACCAGCTCTGATCAGGATGTGGCTTATCCAGAATCACATTAGTGATGAAGAAAATGTCATTTTGTATATAACAAATTAAGAAGTTTCCTACATTCTTAGAGAGATTTTGAGATAGAGGGAACCTGCAGGAAGTTTTGTGATAGGTCTCCTCTGCACATGTGGTAAAAGGAGGGTTTGGGTGAAATACTATATACAGTATATCAGAATACTACAGGACAACTTCGAACATCTCTCCTCATCTTAGGCATTGGTGAGTATTCCAGGAAAGTATCATATGCATTACATTTTGCATATAAATTATTAAAAAGTCATGAGTAACCATATTGCAAGAAGAAATATGCATACAATCCGGAGCAATTAATCTAGCAAGTCAAATGGACAAGTCTTGAATCATCTGGGGCCTTACTTCTATTAATGTGAATGAGCCTGGTTCTTTTTCCCCCTGGACTCGATTTGATGATTATGAATCTAAAGTTTATTCTGCATTCATGTCATTGCAACAGAGATGAAATGAAGAGATTCAACCAACTGGGGCAGATTTTGCATACCTGTGTGCATGTATTAATAACTCTAAAATCCTCACAGAATGCATTATTTTAATTTGCAAAACATTTAAATATTTTATTTTCATATAAAAACATGCATACTATGTACATTTTAATAACCCCCTTTACATCTGTTTTTTCCAAAATTATGGTGGCAAAAGGCAGTGACAGTATATCAATAATTGTTAACATTTTAGAATAGTCAATTCCCCCAAAAGGGCATCTCAGCCAGTCGGAAAATGACTGATGTTAGTGCTGCGTTGTAGTTCAAAACCTGCTTATTGGAAATCAATTTCAACAAAATCTGAAGAACGCCTTTCAAGTGTATGGTGGACAAAGTGCCTAAGCAGAAGAACTCTGTAATGAATTCAAAAGGCACATATGGTTAAGTTCAATTCTAAGTGCCAATAGATTTGTGTGGAAGATCACATTCTCAGCCTACTGAGAAACATTGGTGACCATTGAAGAGGGTCGCTTAAGAATTGATTCAACAGAAAATGGTAATGGTTCATTTGTTGATAATTTTGTTACAACTTGTTTAGTGTCCAGAAAGTCTTTTGCATATCTGTCAATGCTGAATTTGTACTTTTGGTTTTCTCTGAAGGTACTCTCTCTATATTTCTTGGATGCCTCATCAAAACTGGTTTTTAACTCTGATCCTGATTTGCTATGAAGCGTCTGCTGGAATAATGAATGGAATGGGCTATATTTGGATGAGGGTGGCAGTAGCAGATGCTGCTTGTTGCTTTCTTTGTTGATCTTGTTGAGAGGTGGGTCCTGATGAACTGTAGGATCTTTGCCAGAAATCTGTGAAAAGGTCCTCTTAGGAGATGAAAATGCTGACCTCTCATGAGCCTCCCGAGAGATGTTTTGGAGTTCGTTTTGCGGTGTCTCAAGTTCCCGAACATGAGGATGGTGCAATGTGTTCTCATTTTTTGACAATGTGATGTCATGTTCAGAGGTGGGAAAATCCTGGCCATGGGAAGCTTTATTGTCCCAAGCTACTCCAGGTTTAAGAGACTGGACTGTAGTAGCGTTTAGAAGGCATTGCTGATAGAGAAGGGCATCATTGAGAGGGCCACATTTTGGCCACACCAAGAATCTGGAGGGTAAAGGATATTGCCTGTAGGTAGTGGCCACACTCAAATTTGATGAGATCAGTTCCATGTTTCCTGAGCCTGAATACTGCATAGTCAGATCTAAGCAGGTAGGCAGAAAACCACAAAACTCCTTACTGGAAGCTTCAAGTTGATGAGGGTTAAAACTTTTATAAGAATTGTACTCGGGCCCATGTACCATCCGGTTTGGCAGGAAGAAAGCGGCAGCCTGGGTGGCTTCCATCATTTCTCGTTCCTTATATTCCCGTTCAAGCATTATGTTCTCAAGTTCTTTGTCAGCAAAAGCCCGTCTTTTTCTCATTCTGTCGCTAACAGGAGGTGGCAAGGATGAATTCCCTCCAAGATAAGGTTCTGCTGGAATGGGGCGATAACCTTGGAGGGGAGAAAATAATTGTTTTAATAACTAGAAAAGTGTAAAAAAAGCAAAATGATAAGAGAGCTAATGTACTATAAAAGAACATGGTCTTTCCCTGCCCGAACACTGATGACCTTGAAGATAATGTTTTAGAGTATGGCACTTCAGTTACACAGTGCTTTCTTACCCTTAACAGGTAAGTTCAAATTTGAGGAATAAGAACCTGAATGATTTCCCCCCTTTATTCTGCCTCTCAGTTGACACCGAAAGCAAAACTTGCTAATCACCTACCAAGGTTTATGATCAACCTTTGCATCAGATGTTTAGACGTCTATTTATAGATGTACAAGTTGTCCTTTTGATAAGATGCAAAAAAAGTGCAAGGAGCATAGTGATTTTCGCCTCCAACTACTAATTACTTTCACCACATCCAATGAAGCATCACCATTCATCACAATGAAGCATCACAATAATAATTAGCCCTTAAATCAGTTTCATACCCCCATTTCACTACATTAACGTTTCTTTATCATGATACTTATCAAATGATTTTGAAAGATCTCTATACCTACAACTGATGCATTTCTATTCTCTAAAGGTGAACCACTACGTACACAGAGGTAAAGATAAAATCCAAGGAGTACTAGGAGAAAAGAGAAAGAAAGTTAAGACAAATCAGAAAAGGTAGCATGAAGCATAAGAATGTTTCTACTCCTACAAGGAAAGTATCCTTGCAAGAATGTAGAAACTGAACCAAAAGAAAAAGAAGAAATATAAAGAAATCACTTTGTATAGTTAGATGACAGACTTATTTCGTTTAGCTGGAAATAAAGCTTAAGTAAAGCCAATGGATTTTACTCTCCAAAATTATGGTATTTGCAGCTCTGACTTACGGTCCTCATTTCACATAAAATAAATGTTATCAGCCACAGCCACCATTCAAAAAAACATAGGATTCAAACTGTATATAAAAATAGAAGTTGGGATCTATTTATTGAATCATTTTGAGTAAATGGTGATGAGTTGAAAACAATATTCTGAATTTCTGAGATGTCTTGAAAACTGAAAAAAGCAACTAGTCTGAAAACTTTCAGAAGCTCATTCCTTACAGATTCTGAATTTTATTCCTTGTGGTCATTATGCTTGCTTTACACGCAGTAATAATACCATCTCTTCCTTAAGTTCACCAATGATCATTCTCTTTGAGATATCTTTAGTGTCAACCCATAAACCTAAAAATTGAACTGTCCTTCAAATCTGTCCACATCTTAGTATTTTCTGGTGATTAGAAAAAAGCAAAGAATTTTAAAAAAATCATTTTATACCCATGGTAGTGTGTTACCAATACTGGGGGAAAGGTGTAAAGAAAAACTGGGGAGATTCTTATAGCATGACCTACAACTCTTGATTAATATCCCACTAATGACATCATGAGAGGTGTAACGCAAGTATTTATTTGCTCAGAAATAAGTACTGCTTGTCAGCATGACAAAGAATAATAAACTTTCACAACAGCAAATTTATGAAATTTCAGAAATTTTGACTAGATCAGATATCTATTTTGGAAGAAGGCAAGGGCAAACAATTTCCATATTATTGTTTAGAAAAATAAGGACAGATAAATGAAGTCACCAGGAATCAAAGTCAACTCATAGGAAATTTTAATAACTGATTTTGTAAGGTTCAGTTTACTACAACAGAACAGTTCTATGGTGAACATTACTTCTCAGATATAGTATATGCCTTATTGAGTTCAGTGAGACATAATCCCAAATAAGTTTATAGCAGGGGAGAATTTCCTATTATACACACATTTCCACAGGCCCATTAAGCATAATTGCTCAAAACCATGAATAATGTAATGGGATTTTCACCCAAATAAAACATTTATATATGGTATAAAGCTGCAGTGCAAGATGTCACTAGCTTGAATAGAAATGGATTGCTTCTATTACTAAATTAATTTTCTCAACACTAGACTTTAGATTTACTAAATCTGTATTAAATACTAAATAAAATAATAGGATTACTGTATTTAGGAAGCAAAAGAACTCCACTATGAATACTTTCAAAAAGGTAATACTATTCAATTATAATTAACTATTTTAATATATAATTTTCCTAGGATACGTTATATATGCTTTTGACAGAGAAATACTAATTTAACTTCTCAAAATATCACTTTATCTTTTTAATCAGCAATTATTTGAATACAGATTGAAAAAAAATGAAGAGAAAGTTGGAATTAAAAAGAATTTGTTCACTGCAACTACTCTATACTTTATTTTTCCTAATTTAATCTGACTATTCCTTTTAAGAGATGGAAAGGGAATTTCCATATGATATTAGCTATTTTTAAAATCCTCAAATAACAAGGTATGTAGACTGTGTACTTCTTCGCATAATCTAATCTAGTCCTTAACACAGTTGCCAGAAATTATAATTCAGTTACTGGCTATAACACTGTTACCAATTCATTTCTAAGAAAGCATCTTCTATTTTTTATAACAGAATTAAAGTGCACAAATCACAATCTAATTAAGATGATTTTGTTCAAAGGCTACTGAGATTTGTAGTGAACCAGGGTCCATGAGCGTTTACAATTGTCTAATTTTCTTAGTCTTTTTATTATCAAACTGACAGACGTAAGATGTTTATATATTAACAAACTAGTCAAAAATAATTCTGAAATTATATAAAGACAGGCAACTTCAAAGTGCTAAGAATTATTACCTTCTAAAATGCTTTTAGCCAACAAACTAGGCGTCCGAACATGTCTCTGGTACACTGTTCTGCGCTCAAAATTAGCCTGTTTCCCTGTATGTCCCTTCTTATCCTAGTAGAAAAACATGGAGGGGAAAAAGAAGTCAGAGAAACTTTATAAATTATATATACTCATATTATTCCCAGCAGCATCAATTTCTGAGGTTGCAGTTTTAGAAAAAAAAGCCAGTACTCTTCATATTCCCTGAATTAAGAGACTAGAAAGAGACTGGGGTTTCACCACATTTTTAAACCAATTTAGCAGCTGCATTTATATCTCTTTATAAGTTTTGTTTAGCCATTTGACTATAGTTCAATGCACTATGCAAACTCAGAAAATGGGTTAATTAATCAAGTTAAACATATTCTCATTTTAATGGAATTCCTTGACTTTAAATATATTAGGAATTTAACTTCTAAACAATTGACTCAAAGTTTTAAACAAGTTATACTGTATAGTTTTATTCCAAGCTCCCAAATATAGACAGCAGCCAATAGCAAAGGAGAAATATAATTAATTCTTTCAATCAAATCAAATATATTAAATATCTTTAGCTTTGGTTAAAATATGCAAAATACATTTTGATTTTGATTAGGAATGATTAGGAAGAAATTGCCAAAATGCATACCATACCATACTATGCGGTTGAAAAAGTAAAATGCATTTTCTAACATATTTTATACTACTTGTTTAAAAGGAAAACCTTAAATGTGTGATACAGTCCCTTAAACACTATGTGACAGAAATGTTCCTTTAACAAAAACTCTTGGTCTAAATTAAAATTGACTTTATATGCGGTTGAAATCCATATGTGTTTTCTTTTTAAAACCTTAGCTTCTGATATCTTAAGTCTTAAAGCTGAGGAAATAATAGAAAGAAAAGACTGTCTGGGGAAATGTCTATTTGGGTATATTTGTTACAGCCTGGATTAAATGTGTCCCCCTAGCAAATTGTAAGACCTTATATTCAATGCTTTCAGGAAGCCAGGGAAAACAGGTAAATCGGAAGAGAGGTTGCAACTCAAGCTGAGAATAAATTCCATTGGAATTCAGAACCTACTCTTCCCCAAAAATCCAAATTAAAATACTTGGGTCGAAGCTAAATCAGTCTCACAAAACTGTTAGGTTAGGCCAACTAACAGCATCGGCACCTTATAGCCAGTTTAAATCCAAGCAGTCAGTTGAGGCCCATTAAAATAAATGTATTTTTATTATTTTATTTTTGCATTATTCTATTATTTTTCCTTTGGGAAGGAAAAAGGTGCTCCAGTCCAGTTCCAGAAAGCGATTATTATTACTGAAGCCGCTCTGGTCCTGGAGGATTCCCTGTCCCAACGCAGCTGCCCGCACCGTCCCGGGGCGGCGCCTCAGAGAGTCGTTGGGGGCTTCGCACTTGTCCCTTCATCAAAAAAGAGACCGGTTCGATTCCGCGGCCGCCGCCCTCAGGCCCCACCGACACCTTTTCCTCGAAAGATCAGCTCCCCCCGGCTCAAACCCGGCCAACGTCTGGGGGCACCTGAAAATCCACGGACCAGGAACGAGCAAAACCTCCGAGAAAAAGCCGCCTTCACGGACGAGGGTAGCATGCGCGGGCGGGCCCCTTAAGAAAACGCTCCGCCTCCCAGACCAGGTTTTTTTTTTCCCGCGGAGGGAAAACAAGACAGGAGAGGATGGGGGTGACGGGAGAGCCTCGCCCGGAGAGCGGAGGGCGGAATCCTCCCGGGGAAGCCAAGAAGAGCCTGTCTCCCAGGGACGGGAGGACGGGCGAGGCCGGCCCTTACCTCGGTGGCCTGCTGCCTGCGAAGCGCCACCTGGGCGGCCATGACGCGCTGCCGCTCCACCACCAGCAGGCAGTTGGCACACTGGCAGTCCCGCCAGCGGCAGAAGCGCTTGTGGCCTTTCAGGCAGGACACCACGCCGTGGTTGCGGCAGCGCGCGCACTTGGGTGTGCGGCTAAGCTTGCGGACCGGCTGCTCCCCGCCGCCTACGCCACCTTCCTCCGCCGACGGCGACGGCGAGACAAGCTGCGGCTGAGGCAGCCCAGGCAACCGGAGAAGGCAACCGCCTGCTGCCCCGGCTTCCTCTTCGTCTTCTTCGCCGTCATCGTCGTCGTCACCCTGGTTGTCGTCTTCCTCGTCGTCGTCTCCGGCGGCCTGTAAGGAAGGCGCACGCGGCGGCTGCTCGGGCTCTTCCAGGCTCTCCACGTCGATTTCCCAGGCGTCGACGGCGGGGCCCACCTGCTGCCCTTCAGCCATGGCTCGCGCCCCGCGGCTCCCGCCTTCTCCTCCAGCTCGCTTCCTGCACGAGAGAAAGAGGGAGGGAGGGGGGGAAGAGGCGCGGCGGCCTCGCATTAGAGCCGCAATCTGGCCTGCCTGCCCCTCCCGCCCATCTCCAGCCGCCTGCCTTTTCCTCGCCAGATTGACGAGGCTACTTGGCCTAGACCCCTCGGGGTGGGGGGAATGGAAATCGGCAAGGGCCACTGCTGATTTAAGTATCCGCGGAGAGTGGGGCGGAACGCACGCCACTTCTCGGGGACTTAACCCGGAGGAAGGGTCTCCTTGGGGGAGGGGGGTTGGAAGGCTGGTGAGGGGGAGACGGGAGGTTGTCCTTAGTTTTCCTGTCATGCTTGGACAAATTGTACCCACGCCGCGAAGATGGGATTTCGATTCCTTAGCTCGGACGCCGGCCGTCCTCCCCCCGCTCCCGCGCCCCAGCAGTGCTCAAGGCCCGAGTGTGGCGGAGGCTTTACAAATGAAAACGCGACGCTTCTTGACTCTCCCTCGCTCCAGATGGAAAAGCGGGAGAGGGGGGTGGGTGCCTTGGATTTGCAACTCCTACCATCCCAAATGAGGACCGCGATGGGAATTGTAGTGAGATACATTCAGAAAGAAGGTAGCGGGGTTGGGCAATAAAGCTGGCAATTCTCTCGAAAGGCTTCCCTGCAAACGCGATGCTTCTGCCCTGCTCACCTCCACCCTTATTGCCCAGGAAGGTTTAGTGCGCCTTCAAGGAACAAGGCCAGATGAAATGCAGGGGAAGAAAAAAAATCGCAATTGGGTTTAATCCGGCGTTTTTTTAAAAAAAAGAAGTGCTCCTTTTTATTTTTATAGTGATCTAGTTTTCATAGGGCACTCTGTTTATTAAATAGGGTTTAGTGAATAAATCATAACTGGCTGCGGTCACAAAACATGTTAAAAATCTCCTTATAGCTTGGCATGATATGGAAAGCTCACCCACCATCATTGCATTTCCCCTCTCTATCCCTGTGGTAATAAAGAAGCTTCATAGAATGTGGGTAAACAAGGTGTGTTCTACTCTGCTGTCAAATAGAGGGAAGGAAAGGATGAGGCACAATTTTAAGATCAGACCAGAGCTGTCTTGAGTGAAAAGTAGAAAGTCCCCCTTCCATTAATCAGAAAGATTGTGGCCAGATTCACGTCTCTCTATGAACTCAAGAGAGTTTAGAGCTTTGCTGTCTCCCCCTTGTGAAAAAAGGTAAGCATTGGTCTTAATTCACACATCTTTATGGTGTGCATTTGCTTTCCTTTTAGCCTGACATATGAATGTATTTACTGTAGTTTAATGTTAGGAATATTCTAGGCCTTATAAAGTGGCTTTATAAGTGAATTAAACACAACTGTCATTTTCATGCAAGGCATTCAACAGTAAATAAAACTAAACAAACGATTATATTTGGATGTGTGGCCCATACTATACCAAGATATTTCCTAAGCCTATCCAAAAACACCTTTTAAAAACTTTTGAGAGAGATCTATATCAACCTGAAAGCAATATAAAGTTGGGCTTCATTGCAGGTTTTTTAAAGCACATTAGTCGATACTATAAATTGCCATAGATTAAGAAATGTCAAAAGCCCAACATGCAAGGTGGGGTGGGGGTTGTCTCCAAACAAGCCATGATTGCAGGATATTCTCTTGTAATCTGCGTCTAGAAATTCAGAATTTGCATTACTGTGGGCCATAAGGCTGTCTTTGGGAGATTTAATTTTAAAAATTCCACTTAGACAATTCTGACTTGCTAGGATCTTCTGTACATATTCTCTTTGTTTCCATTGTATGTCTCATATTTTTAAATATATATTTGGATATAATGTTCATAGTTCCTGCACCTAGAGAAAGGTATCCCCTTCCTTTAAAATGCAGGTCAGAAAAAATAGCAAATATGAAGTTGTCTGTTTAAAGCTTCAATCCTAGTTGGTTATCTAGAAATGTAATTTCCTGGAAGTATAACCCTATGGCTGCTTATGATTGCATATTTCCCTTCAAGTACAAATAAAATAAATAAAACCAGATAAATTTGACTAGAAGCATGAGTAAAATACCACAATAACTTTGTTGACTCGTTCTCACCACACACTAAGTCCAGTGCATACAAGCTACATTATGGCTTTGGGAAATCTGAGTCTAACCAATGCATCCATGATTTGTTGGCTGGTGAATTACTTTGGCATCTAACCTTATTTCTATTCTAGTGTATATCAATATAGAATGATAAATAATAAAGGAGAATGGATTTAGCCGAAGACATAATTCATCTTTATTACTTAGGTTACATGTAAATGTAAACTATACCTTATACATTCCTCACAGCAAAAGTACTTTAGCCAGAGGTTTGTGTCAGGAGCATGACCTTCATTGTTTTCTTTTAACCACTGAAAGCTTTTTTTGTGCCATTTTCCAGTCTAAAGATCAGTTGACCCATAGGAACACCATGTTCCTCTCTTCAAAAGAGATTACTTGGGTCACTGAATACAGCACAGGGGGTCTCAGGATGCTCTATGGACGTTCAATTTGCTTGCATGCAAACTAGACACACGTAACTAGAAAACACTTGTGTCTTGCCCTTTGGATTAGGTTTGACAGGAGGTGGCTGAATGTATGGCTTATTACACAGCCTTATTTGCCTGTAGGGATCTTCCATGTTTGCAAAACCGCTACCTTTCAGAATAAGTGTCCTGTATTAAGTACGGCCTTAGTGCTAAAAGTAAAGTTACATTTCGATTCTGGGCAATAAAACGCTGTTCTTGTTTTTTTAATCCCTCGGCGTTTTAGTGCTGGTTTTAAATGCAAGGGCGTCCCAAAGCGACTAGAATTCACCGGCATTTCCTTTTAGTGGACTCTGGGTCTCTTCCACTGCCCTGACAATATTCTCAGACCCTGGAAAGAGGGTAGAAGAGGAGACCGTTAAGGCCCCCGCCTGCAAGGTGCCCATACAAGACAATCCAACTGAGGGGACTTCTCAGGGGAAAGTCTCCTCTCCCGTTCTTGCTTCGCGTAACCTCCCCGCTCCCGGGCTCTCCAGCCCCCGACCTCTCCAGAGCTACTCACCACAACCAAGCGTCCGAGAGGGCTGCAGAGGCGCGCAATAATGGCATTCAGTCCCGTCCGGTGCCCGGACCTGGCGAAGGCGGAGCGCGCCGAGAGTCGGCTAGAGGCGAAGTGACTTCAGCCTGCCCAAAGCCTCGCCCCGTCTCCTGCCGCCTCTGAGCCGTGGATCGGGGCGATTCCTCTAGAGGGGACCCACAGAAGCAGCCCAACCCCGCAAACGCAGGAGCTCAGGGCGTAGAGGAAGGCAAAGCTCGCCAGCGGCAGCAACCACAACGCCTGCCTGTTTCTAGACTCTGGACGTCCCTCCCTATATGATCGGTCCCAGGACGCGAACACCCGCCCGATCGACCCACCAATTGGTGAGTGGTTGGGCCCAAGGCTCGCAGATTGGCTGCGAGGAAATTCCAGATGTCCCCACCTCTTCGACGCTCCGCCTCTTCGAGGATTCTTGCCAGCGTCTCGGCAGCTGTTCCCCCCCCCCCATCCGCTTGGCGAGATCACCTTTTATTTACCAGCCTCCGCAGAAAAAATGAGTTATGTGTAAAAGACTATGTTGGTAACCCAAGACCGAAAAGAAAGTTAACAGCTACGAAAGCAGACCTGCGGGGATAAATATTGTTGCGGAGGCAACCGTGTTCCTTATGAGTTAAAAAAAAAAGAGCTAAATACATCTTCCCTAACCATAAATCCTCTAGAATGGGTCTACATTCCCCGAAAATCGGTTGTGATATCGCCGAGGGATCTAAAGAGGATTCTTTGACATTTGCTATTATTCTGCGGTTATAAACTTCAGAAATAATATTATGTTCTATATCTTACTGCAATAAATCCCTTTATTTTTCTTTTGTAAAAAAAAAACAAACATGCTCTCGGATATACTTAAATCTCACTAAACCTAATTCTTATTAAACTATCTTTACTTTCCATCATCCTTGGATTATTAGCGGCAACCGAAATACCCTTCCATTAGGTGAAATTTAGGTGGAAATAATAGAAATTGTATTTCCGCTAAAACTTATACAAGTGGTACGCAAAAACGATTGTGTTAAACGGATCTTAATCCCAGGCAAATCCACTCAGTCTGAATGCCACCCAAAATTTACTGTGAGGACAGTAATAATTTATGAAAGAAAATGACTTGCTGTGTCCCTTTTCACTTTTCTTGCTACTTTAAGGGTTATTTCATTAATATTTCGTTTAGCAAACACGAGACCGATTTCAAGTGTATTAAATTTCCGCCTATCAATTCGTCTTCATGGAAGAGAGGAGATATTGGAAGAAAACCGCCTCATTCTGGCTGTGAGTTATAGGAATTGCCTTAATCGAGCCATTAGGAAGAAATCAACCTTGCCAAGAGTTGTTATGAACAAATTATACATAAAATAGTCTTATGACAAAAATAAAACGATGTTTTCTATCAGCAAAATTATAGTCTTTTTTCCCATAGAGTTTTATTCCCACAACACATGAGTTGTTTATATTCCTTTATGCATTTATGTCTATTTTTCTAGGGTCATATATACATGCAAACAAACGCCAGGGAAACTTCGCCTAAACTCAGCTACTCGATATAATCTTTCTAGTTTATGGAACAAACATTTTCCGATCGGTATGTTAACTGCGCAATTGACCCTCTGGAGAGGCTTGTGCGTTGAGATTTTTTAATATACCTTTTTCTGTTAACAGTGTCAACAGGAGGCAAGGTCCGTTTTTCCCGGTATAAACCACGCGTGTATATATATATATTTTTGCTACAATCTGCCCTAGGCAACTATGCAAGGCTCGGACTAGTGAAAACCCGTTTTTTGAAAAACTGGACAAGGATTACACAAACCTTGTTTTCTGGTCGTTTAATTAAAAAATTGATGGCTCTGAAGTTCCTTGCCTCCTTTATCCATTTTCCTCAATTTGAGACCTTCCAGATGTTGGGCAGTGTCTGGGACTCATGGGCACTGTTGGTCAAAACATCCGGAGGGCCTAGGATCAGAGGAGGCTGACTTGGAATTACCTAGAAAAGATGGCAAGGAAAGTTCACAGGATGCTATAAGTAACTAGTAGGGAAGATCTTGGAGGAATTCCTGTATATATATATATAATATATATATAATGCAGAACTAGATCGCTGTGGATCGACGCAGGTGTGTCCACCAACCATAGACTCAAGAGCACCCGGGAGCCCTTCGCTGACATGACGTCACAATGCTAATCCCCCTTCGAAAAAAGACCGCAGCCTCCTGCCTTTTTTGCCCTTGTCTTCTCGCATCGCTTTCGCCGGACGGGGCGTGCCTAACCCTGGACACAAAGTAAACCCCACCACCACCTCCTTGTTGTAACCCACCATTCTCCCAAAGTGCAGAGCTAAATGTCTATGGAGATTATCAGTCATCCAGGTCATGGTTGTCCCAAAGGTGCTTTTTCAAGAGGCAACTGGACTTTCTGGTTTTTCTTTGAAGAGACATTTCGCTTCTCATCCAAGAAGCTTCTTGGATGGTATCAGAGCTGAAGACACTTCTGGGATCAGAAACGAAACGCCTTCAAAGAAAAACTAGAAAGACCAGTTGCCTCTTGAAAAAGCACCTTCGAGTCATAATTCTCCCGTTACATTCTTCCGGAGGGAGCGAGCTTTATCTCCGTTCATTGTACCAAGAGCTTCCCGGCGGTCAGCATCTTCGATTTGATAGAGAAAGCGTCCCGGCAGTGTCTTCCCCGGGTTCAAGTTGCACTAATCCTCCCAAAAATGTGCCATGAATGGGGTTCTCCTTCCTCTCTTCCCTCCTCCCCCCACGCCCGCCAATTGCTCGCCGTCTGCCCTTCTGTTGCTAAAGCACCTGTAGAGAAGGATGCAAAAGGTCGAGGCTGGGCCAGTGTGTCTCTTTCCCCCTCCCTTCTCTCCCCCCCCAACACCCCAGTCGCTCTTTTCTCCTTCCCAATCCTTTTCGTCTCTTTTTCCAGCCGCCTCCCGCCATCGCCCGTTTTGTAAACGATTGAACAAGCGACAAGACGGAGAGGGGGTGGAGGAAGGGAGAAATCTGTGTGTAACCCAAAACGAAGTGGCAAGGGAGACGTAGCGGATGGAAAGGAAAACGAGGTTGTTCCATAAATACAAAACAAACACAGTAAAAAGACAGCGATCCCCGGCCTAGATTGACTTTAAATAATGATTATCTCGAAGCGAAAACAGGCGTTTTGTGTACTATAAACGCCTCGCCCAGCGGCTTCCACCCGCGGAGGCCAGCCCAGCAAAGAGAAGCCGGTCTCCGGATGGATCCCTCTGCTTTTCGGACCAAAGCTGAACAAAAGGGCTGCTGAGCGGGATGTCCGTACAAGGTGCTCAAAAAAAGTCAAAATGGCGGCCGCGACGGCGCATCGGATCCCTTCCCGCTTTTTTAAAACGGGCGGAGCCCCAATGGTAGCCATCGGGTGGCCATCTTGACTTTTTTGACCGCGGACCTTCTTGCTCGTGGTTTTCTCGTCCAGCAACCTCTCCGCGCGACAAAGTGGGACAAGGGGCTCCTTGAAACCACGCCGGAGAGCCGAGGGCCAAAATGCGGCTCGCCGTTCGCCCAGGCCGCTGCTTAAACGAGCGACAGACCCGAGAGCTTGGAGCGATACTGGGCGCGCCGTGAAGGCTCCACGGATCTCCAGGAGGAGGCTTCGGGAACCGCCGATCCGCTCTCATCCAGGCGCAGGGAGAGGCCGCTGGGCTATTCGGGGGGCTTAGCTGCCTCTCGGTCAGACTGACGTTTGAGAGAGGGAACCCCGCCTTGGTCACAATCGACCCCTTTGGGATCCAGTTCGGTCCCTTGGGTAGAAACTGCTTTAAATCTGGATGAGTCCCGGCGACTGGAACGGGTCCCCGTTTTAATCTCTGCTTGATGATCTTCGAAACCCGCGAATTACGCCTTCGTGGCGAAGTGAAACGCGTCCTGCTGTGAAATAGCGTGTCAGAGCATCATTTGTGCTCAAGCTGACACGGAACTGGAGGACTTGCCACCATCCATACAGCCCACCTCACCCTGGCTTTTTATCAGATGCCCTCCCCCCCCCCCCGTCCCTCGGGCCGTTAAGCATCTCCCTCCCCGTCCCTTAACTTGCTTTCCAATGCTGTATTTCTATGTGTAATAGAAATTCTTCTCCTGGACCTGTACCACTTCAGATATTGGGAACAGGAGCAGACTTTCACGGGGAAAGCTATAGCAACATATCCCTACCGATGGAAAATCAGCCTTAGCCCCCTTTAAGGGTCTATATACAGCTGCGAAATGTGATAGAATCAGAACTTGAGTGGAATTTCCCTGGGACAGATTAAACACAATAAGATCACACCTTATACCAGAAGTATAGATAATGGGATGCAGGTTTGATCAGTGAATGAAGGGACCAAATGTCATTTAAATGTACAAAAACCCCAAAGCTATTGCCAAAAGTTGGCAAATTTTTGAAGCAGAAACTGAAAAAGGAAGGAGGGAGCTTGGTCAATGCTAATGTAATTATTTATATCTGTCCAGGAACCACGTGGCAATTCATTCTGAAAAAGTTTTAAAAGCTACTCTACATGCAAACAAGAAAGCAATTAAAAGCAAACTATATTGTATTGACATCAAAAAGAAACTTGACTGGAAATGATTGATTCTCTGGGAGGAAAAACAGCCCTTGTATTCATCATGTAAAAGAGGAGGATAGAGGGGCAATAGGTAACTGCAGGATACTACAAAAATTAAGATTCACATTTTCTCAATGTGCCCTGGGTGGTTTCCCCCCCCCCCCCAGACACTTCTCTCAAATGACATTGTACAACATGCAGAAAAGATGATAAACATTGACCCAGAGCTGCATAAAATTTAACATGGAGACTGAGCTTTAAAAAGTATGTCCCTATGTTCCGAGTCTGTACCCAATACAGTTCAAGGCCCTACTAGCAAGATTTCATATGGACTGCTCAATGCCCAAAAGGATATACCCTACTTTTCCAGAACTATGAACTTTCATACAATTAAAATGTATATTTGCATGTCTAATGTCCAAGTAAGAGTAGCATAAAGATATTTCTTGTCTTTTTCACACAGTTATGTTAATTGTTAATAGTTTTCTGTACAATATAATGTATAATTGTTCTTTGTCAGAGCACTTATGGAGACCAAGCAGCAGATTGTAGCTGGAAAGATGATCCTGCTTACTGTCACCAAATAAATTCTGACACCAGTGGAGATGGCCAATCACGGGACACGGAGCTGAGAGTTTCCTCAGAGCTGATGCTAGCCTTGGTTGCTTCTATTTCCTGATTTGCTCCATTTTGGTGCGTGTTGAATACACCTTTTTGGGGCCACTCAGTCAAAGGTTGCCCATCATTCAATGACATTCCTACCATGCATACTTACCTCTCTAGCATTTACCTACCTAATTCTCTTTATCTCTGTGTATTCTCTGTGTCTGTGCCTGTCTATCTTTCTTTCTATGTATACAAACACTGATCAGTAGGGGAAACTATTGATTTGAAGCTGGTAGATTTGGGTAGACTGAATCCAGATGGATCACTAGATGAGAGTAAAGAGAGACAAAATTTCTACACTAGCAGTTGTCCACATTTTTCCATGGATAGGGTACTCCTATCACTTCCTGCTTCTTTGCATGATCCAGGATTCTAGTTTTGCTTCCTTCCAATCATCTGTAAGCATTTGTCCGAATGACAATACCATCTCCCCGAGATGTGCATTGCAATATCACATGAGCTTTATACCCTTTTGCAGTAACACCAAGATATTGCATGCTTTTTTCCCTTTGTCCCCTCCCCCCCCCGGCCCGGCACCTATCTTATCACCCCTCTTTGGGAGAGAAATCCCAGTCAAGATAGAAAGTTTGTATAATATATCCCAAGTAAGCAACTGGCATCTCAAGGTTTACTTTCAGAGTAGGCTTCCTGTTGCAGCCCTGATTGTATCGCTGCTCTGAAATTGACTGTGTCCAAGGCAGGAGACCACCTGGAATACACAAATGTGGGTGGAATTGTCTTCCCTGCAGAAGGACTATTTGTGTTCTTTGGGATTAGGAAAGAAAAAAAGTATCTCCTAACTTTCAAGCTTCACTTTGGGAGATCAATTGACTCCCAATGGTAGTTTCTGGATAATTCTGATTAGATCAGCAAAGTTTCCTGAGCTCCAGTTATTTAACAAATAACATGACTTTCTCCTGCCCTATATTATTCAGTGAAGAAAGCCAGACACAGATTTGGGCATGGAAGACTCGTGAGCTGATTTATTTCTCATTTATTAAGTGTTTATTATGCCAAATATTTGCCTGAGTTCAGATGCTTTCATTCTTCTGTATGCATCTTTGCACCGGGTTCTTCTAGTTGATAAATCCAGGGAAATTCATAATCCCTCTTCCCACAACTTGAAGTCAGCCCACCCAACCTAGAAATTGCCTCCCCCCCCCTTTTCCACAACAAAGAATAACTCTCCAGATCAAAGGAGTGTGATGTGTCCTTTGTGACCCTACGGAGCTCCTGAATGTTTGGATGAGCAAAGGGGCTGCCTCTTTCCAAGCTGTCTAATATTAGTCACCCTCCCACAGACTACTACCGTCCAAAGCATGACTAAAAAGCTCTGATGAGCCCTCCAGTGTCCCTTTCCATACGCTGGGACCGCTCCCTCTGTGTTCCAGAGATCCCCCTCTTAAAAAGGTCAAGGGAACTGTTAGTTTAGGAAACACAGGAGCCCCTTTGCCTTGTAAAGTGACACCAAATTACAAAGAACTCACCCAGAACCTATTACAGGGCCCTTGCCTCACTTGAAGTTTCAAGGAGCCCCAGAATGCCCTGGCAACTTAGCTCTGTCCCCTTGATCTCATGGGATACCTTGATTTGTCCCCAGCCCAGAATTCCACTTTGCAGGATGTCATGGCAGAGGACTGGAATTCTTTAGATATCTTTTTTAAAATAACTTTTTTTTACAGTAGCTTTCTTTCCCCAACATCAATTCCTCTTACTGGTTCATTTTTAATGAATCTTGTAATCTGTTTCCTCCTCCTCCTCCTCCTCCTTCTTCATCATCATCTTTATCTTCTCTCCTCCTCCCACCTTCTATCTTCTTCTCCCTTCCTCCTTCCTCCTCCCCCTTCCTTCTTTTTCCCTCCTTCCTCTCCCCTCTTTCTTGCTTCCTTCTTCCTTCTCATTTTCTTCTTAGAAAAATTTTACACCAATCCTTAGACAGTGTTCCCATTTAAAATGTTCCATGATGCAATCAGATTTTGGCAAACTCAATCTCTGGTTTGTAAGATTCTGTCTTCATTTCATCCCTAGCCCATGACTGATGCAATCTAAAGATGCAGTCTAGAAATCAGGGCCTGGGAGTTCTAGTGCTGCTTTAGGCATGAAAGCCAGCTGGGCGACTTTGATCCAGTCACTCTCTCTCAGCCTAAGCCATCTCACAAGGTGGTGGTTGTGGGGGAAATTGGAGGAGGAAGAATTAGGTTTGTTCTTTGCCTTGACATATCTATAAAAGTAATAAAGAGGAGATACAAATAAATAAAAAGTTGCCGCTACACAAACTAGTATAAAAATAGTATTATCTCCCCTTAAACTGATATTATCTCATTGAAGATTATATACCTTTATAAACGGTAGCCTATCGCACTTCTGAATTAAAGCCCTCCTGTTCATCCTTGAGTTGATAGAAAACATGCAGCATAACATTCGCTACCCCCATTTCTACTTTGCTTCTATTGCTTCTGTTCTGATTCACTGCTGAATGATGGTGTCCTCATTATGCGCCTAGCAGGGTGGTTAAGCAAAGAGATTAATAGATTCTTGCAGCCCTGTTTCTTTTTCTCTCTCCACATGTCTGCAGTTGATGGGGAAATTGTAAGCAATTGCTTCAGTGATGCTGGGAAACTGGGGAGAGGCTTGGCCAGTTTGTGTCTTTCTCTTGATAAATACCTATGTGTTTCCTTCCACCCGAGAATAGAACAAAAACAAACAAAAAACAGTTGGCAGAAGCTTCACAGAAAGAGATCCAAATTTGAAATAAAGTGGAATTTCTTGACTATGAGAGCTGTTCAGCAGCAGAACAGCCAATATCTTGGAGTCTGGGATGTTCCATTACTGGAGGTTTTCTAACAAAGGATGGATAGCCATTTGTCTGGAGTTGTACAAGGATTCCTACTCTGGGCAGGAAGTTGGATTAGAATACCACCAAAGTCCCTTTCAACTCAATGATTCTGGGAAATAAGGGATAAAAGATGATTTAATTGATTTACCAGCACATTGTAGAGAGGTCTGGAACAAATTATCATTGTGGTCCTTTCCAGTCATGCAAATCTATGGATTTTATTTATTTAGTTATTTTATATGCTGCCCATTTCATCATCAAGCGATTGTAGGTGCCTTACCACAAGCTATTCTATGCATCTGTGACAAACATTTGGAAGTCAACTGCATTACCTATCCATGCACAAAGTTGCATAGGTGTTCAAAAGAATACAGATGTTGACTTATTTCAAAGGCTGGGAGCACAGTAAAGAAGAACGCGATTCTGTCATTGTGCAACTGTGCAGATCCACTCTTTCACAAGCAGTAGAAGCAGGGGTGAAATTCAGCAGCTTCTGATAGGTTCTGGAGAACCGGTAGCGGAACCTTTGAGTAGTTTGGAGAACCAGCAAATACCACCTCTGGCTGGCCCCAGGAGTCAGAAGGGAATGGGGATTTTGCAATATCCTCCCCCTGGAGTGGGAAGGGAATGGAGCAGTGGTGGGTTGCAGGCGGTACGCCCCAATACAGACATACCGGAGCTTGCCCGGAATACTGGGTACCATTCCGGTACGGTGCTCCGCAGGGCCCACACGCCCACCCGCGCTCATTACCTGTCCTTTAAGCCTTTTGCACTTCTGCACATGTGCATGGCATGTACAGTGCCTACGTGATGCTCCGCCGAGCAGCTGGAGCATCACGGCAGCTTGCAAAGGTGTCGCAGGTAGGTACAACGCATGCACGTGCCGTGCGCGTCCCAGTGGGTGACGCTGGGCCCGTTCCAACCATACTGGTTGGAACGGGATCTGGAACCCACCACTGGAATGGAGATTTTGCAGTATCTTTCCCTTGCCCCTCCCATCAAGCCATGTCATGCCACACCCATCAAGCCACAGCCACAGAACCGGTAGTAAAAAAAATAGAATTTCACCACTGAGTAGAAGTCCTGTGGTTGAGCTTCCTACGTTATTTCCCAAATTAAATTTAGGACTGGAGAATCAGGCAGGAGGTACCCAAGGTCAGCTACCATATTTTTCGGAGTATAAGATGCACCGGAGTATAAGACGCACCAAGGTTTTGAAGAAGCAAATTTTTAAAAAAAGTTTTTGCACTCTGCAAACCTCCCAAAAATGGCCTGTTTTTTGCAAAAACGGGCCTGTTTCTTTTTTTCAAAAAAAGGCCATGAATAGCCTTTAGGAGGCTTGTAGAGTGCTCCTGGGGACGGTGGGGAACTTATTTTGCTCATTTCTGTTTAGGGCTCATTTTGGGCCATTTTGTGCTCATTTCTGCCCTCCCCAGCACCCAGGAGCACTCTGAAAGCTTCCTAGAGGCTATGCACGGCCATTTTGGTGAAGAGGGCGGGGTTTCAAGAGGCCAAAAATGCTGTATTCAGTGTATAAGATGCACCCAGATTTTCTTTTTTGAGGGAAAAAGGTGCGTCTTATACTCCGAAAAATATGGTAAACGTATCCACTCTACACACATTCTGTTAATCTGTTTTGTTTTTTTAAAAAGGCATTATTCTGGAGTAAGCCATAATTATCCAGCTTCACGCATTATGCTAAACCACAACCACCACAGTCTCTATAAATCTACCCAGGATGTTGGCATTATGAAATGTTGAAGATAAAGTTAAGGGAGGACCATGGCCATCGGCCCCACCATTTCGACTTCTCCTGATGCTTTCTTTCCTAGCCTCACGAGGACAGATCAAGGTCTCATCTGGCTAGGAGCAGGATGGGAGGTTAGCAGTGAAACAAGAGCATCCAGCTATCTCTTTCTCCTCCGCTGTTGTGTTTGGGAAAGGGACCAGCCGAGAGAGAGTTTGTCAAAGATAAAAGAGCAGGCTGCCTTTTCAAGTGGGTCCAGTGGGAAAATTCCACTTTGAAAACTTTGACCCATATCAAGAGAGCCAGCCTGTAAAGAGTGGCACCGCACTGACCTATTCCACATTGATTTAACATGTGGCAATTTTGGCAGCAGTGCAGGTGCAAGGAGCTCTTGTCGCTGCCTCTGTCCCGCCTCCATTTGCCTTCCCACCAGACTCTCTTCCCCAGAAAATTTATTGGGAAGGTTAACTAAACGGCAACCCCGGGTGCGACTGCTGGAGGAAGAATGCTTTGATCTCATCCACTTTTCTCACTGTGGGAGGAAGATTGCCTTGCCCGATTCACCAGCATTTCCATCACCCCTTGTTAGGGCAGAAGTGTTACTGCTTAATCCAAAGCAAAGCTTTTCTGGCCCAGAGCTCTTTTGCCTTTCTTAATTTCCTAATTTTTCCTTAGGGAGTTCCTTGAGGGAATGCCATTCCCCATGGCCATCCTCTCAAATAGAGCCAAGCAGGCGAATATTAGGAATGGGCCCTCATCTGCATAATCATATAATAAATGTGGATATATGCATAATTATGTATGTATGTATGTATGTATGTATGTATGGTTGGTTGGTTGGTTGGTTGGTTGGTTGGTTGGTTGGTTGGTTGGTTAGTTAGTTAGTTAGTCATGTTTATGTAGCGGTGACCCTTTGAGAGCTGTATGCAATGAAATTTCATTTTAAAGTATGCCAATTAGTGTACATTCAAAGTGAGAATAAAGTTATTCTATTCTATTCTATTCTATTCTATTCTATTCTATTCTAATAAAAGCCTCACCCTATTTTTACACGCCTCATGCAGGTGTCATCTTTAATTTTTAATTCTCCTCAGTATATCCTGGCAGGACCTTTGCTGCTTAGGAGCCCTAAATATACAGTAAATTTATGTATAAAGTCCTCCATGAGGGAGATAGGCAAAGTCTAAATAAGATAAATAAAAATTAAATTAAATTAAAAATATTGAGAGAGTGAAAGGCACTCCAGATAGGTAACTTCATAAAAGCACAGGTGAATATCAAGCCTAGTACATGCAGGCTGGGCTCCCAAAATGGCTGCTTGTTTCCAAAGCCTGTTTCTCTAAAAAAAAAAAATCTGTTGAATTTGCTTTATCTATTGCCTTAAAAAGGTGAAATGGATGAGATCAACCTGGCAAAGTCTTTGGTTACGGTGTTTAAGGCTTCAATAAAATGAACAGGAAGTGTGCCATATTGTCTTTGTTCATGAAAATATCTGTATCTGGCTGGTGGATCTGCAGCAACCCAAATCATAATATTCAGGTTCTTGACTGTGATTTTTCTAAATATATGATGATGTAATGATTATTTTTCTGTGCTGGCTACATGCACTAGATGGAGCTGCTGTTAAAGTTGACAGTACAACAGGTGTGAAGGTGAAACACCTTATGCTGCTGCACTAAATGGTTTAGTGTGGTGTAAGTTGAGATGATCTCAAGGATTAATTCCTGTACATTAATATTATACAATCAGGTTAAATACAAATTAAATATTTTAAAAATGCTGTCTGGGGTATTCTGGGAGCTGAAGTCCACATATCATAATGTTGCTAAGACTGAGAAATTCTGCTGAAGGCTTTAGGAGTCTATCAAGGACATAATCAAAAGAACATCGCTGGCAGCCTTTGACTAGAGACTACCCAAAAGCAATACTCTGGATTTTCACCTCCTTTTTGTGTGTTCCTTCTCATATGTTCTTCCTTCCTGCAAGGGCTACTCAGTGGCCATCTCCTCTGGCCTTTATGGTGTCCCTGTTATGTTAATTAGTAGCGAGATTTTGATGGATGGCCCACACCATGGAGTTTCTGAGCCTTAAACCAGCCCTGAGAGTTTAGTGCTCAATTCGTTACACTGACCCAACAGCTGGGAGTGGTGTTTATTCGGAAAATGTATCACTTACTGAAAAAGGAAACATTCACATTCCCCAGCCCAACCCCTAACTCCCGCCCTCCGTGTCCTGCCGAGAAGGTGGCTGTTACCACGGAGGATTGAGTGGAAAAGACCAATAAAGGATATGCAGGAGACTTCCAAGCTAAAGGATAAAAACAGATGTGTTTGAAAGTTTTTTGTTTTTTTTAAATCTCATATTTTTAGGAAAGCCATTAGAATATGTTGTTTGAAGCACACCACTAACACATTTTTTTATCTTCCCATGCTCTCATATCTGCAGCCTTTCTAAGATTGCCTGATTATTTTACTAGCATTTCTTCAATGATTTGGAAGCCTGAAAAAAATAAAATAATGGTTTCCTCCATCAGGTGGCCTTTCTGCTAAGGAAAGTTTCCTTGGCAAAATGACTATTTATTTATTAAACAAATTTATGTATCTGCCCAACACTTTGATAGATGACTCCGATCAAATGTCAAAATAAAATTAAAACCCACAATATAATAGGGGAAGGCAAAGGACTACCCAGGTTTCTACATACAGTGGTACCTGGGTACTCAACTGCTTTGAAACTCATTAAATTTAGTACTCAATGCATTTTGACACGAACATTTTATCCCAGTACTCATCGTTTGTTTGGTACTCGATGCACAAGCTAGAGTTTATCAGTGTCATCTGCCTTGTGACTCACTACATTATTCCTTAAGGGAAAAATTTGTTTGGTAGTCATTGTTTTTGGTACTCATCAAGCCTCCTGGGACCAATTAACAGTGATTCCCAATGTGCCACTCTAGTTCATTGCCATATTTATTTTGTCATTTTATTGGATTTTGCCATTTGTTATTTGTTTACATCTCATCTAAACAGGTTTGCAATGTTCAAAACAAAATCATGGCATTACAGGCTTACAGCAGTTCAATAGTGACTGTTCGAAGTTACAATGGCACTGGAAAAGATGTCCTGTGATGCCGTGAAAGGTGCTGTGAAAAAATATGACAATTTTTCACACCTTACGATCTTTGCAGCATCCCCATGGTCATGTGATCAAAATTCAGATTCTTGGCAACTGGTTCATACTTATGATTATTGCTGTGTCCCAAGGTTATGTGGTCCCTTTTTGTGACCTTCTGACAAGCAAAATCAATGGGGAAGCCAGATTCACTTTATAACTGGGTTAGTAACTTATCCACTGCACTGGTTCACTTAACACCTGAGGCAAGAAAGTTCATAAAATGGAGCAAAACTCATGTAACAAATGTCTCACTTAAGAAGAGGAATATTGGGCTCCATTGTGGTCATAAACTGAGGACTACCTTTATATATTTTTGCATCTCTCTTCCTCCCCATCTTCCTTAGATTCATTCATACGCTTTTACCACCATTCCCTTTCCTTCTTACTGAGACCAAATAATCTCCTAGAAATAATGATGTGACAACGTGTGCACCTGATTTTCTGCCATTTTAGGAACTGGAAGGAAAGCATTTTAACAGGGCCATAAGTGGACCCTTGTATTCAACCGTCATTGGAAGGCTATCAGAGTTGGTTTATGAAATCCAGAGGCCCACAAGATGGTAGCAAAGGGTCTAGTAACCTAACCATTGTGCTTCTATAACAGTGATAAGAGCAGGTCTACTGTTACCTCGGAAACAATTAGATAACTCTACAAGATGCATTTTAAAGGCCTTTCCCTGTTTGTACCTGTAGCAACAATGTGGAAGACCATTGTTATTTTGAGGAGTTCAGTACTATATTTATATTAGAAGTTTAGAGTCCCTTCTGAATCGGCCTGCTTGTTTTTCATACTTGCTTGCTGAAAATCTATGAAAATCTCAGAATTCCCATGCCAGAGTCATGAAGGTCAGGTCTTACAGTCTTCTGACCTTAGCAAGGTCATGAAGTCATGATGCTAAACTTGGATTAAAAATCCTGGGATTGTTGTTTGTGAAGAGCTTGTGCATGTAACCGAGCATTAGGTGCTATGGAAGCTGGCTATCCTTGGTGTATCTCTGTTGTTATTAGAGAGCTCTTGTAACAGAATTGGATATTATCTTGTTTAGCATGTGTGCTATTTTTTCTTTATATTCTAACTTTATTATTTTTACGGATAACTCAAGGCAGTGAACATATCCAATACACTTTCCTCCTCCTCTTTCCCCTTCAACAACAACAACCACCACCCTGTGAGGTGGGTTGCGCTCAGAGAGAGTGACAGACTCAAAGTCACTCAATGGCTTTCATGGCTAAGGTGGGACTAGAACTCACAATCTCCTGCCTTCTATCTAGCCTGCTGCCTCAATCAGTAGACCAGGTTTCTTTTTTATTTTTATGTTATGCTTTTAATTGTGCTTGTTTGCGCTAATAACAAAGCTTAAAATCCTTTATTCATGGGTGTGCTTGTTGTTTCTAGATCCAAAAGAACCAATTGCCTGGACACCTGATCATTTCCCTGCCTTGACACTTGACAAAACAGGACCTAATTGTGCAGTAGTGGACCCAGGCAAGGGTGGGCTGCTACAGGTTCGCTCAGGTTCAGGAGAACCCATAGCTAACCTTATGATGGGTTCAGAGAACTTTCAAATCCCACCCCTGGCTGGCCTCGCCCACCACACCCCTCCCAGGAGTCTCCATGTGGCCTGTTTTGGATGTGAGGTAAGTGCAGGGCCTGTGCGGAGGCTCAGGGAGGGGGGAAAACAGGCCTCCTGGAAGTTCCAGAAGGCTGGAATTGGACCCGTTTCTGACCACCAGAGGGCCTCCGGAGCTCAGAGGTGCAGTTTTCGCCCTCCCAGAGGCCCAAGAAAAGCCTCTGGATCCTGGGGAAGGTGAAAATGCCCCCCTGCCATGGTGCAGAAGGCCGACTAGGCCACACCCACTATGACCATGCCCACCTAGCAACTGGGCAGAGAACTTGTTGCTGAAATTTATAAAGACCCAGGGTTCCATTATCTCTTCACCACCACCTGAGTGAAATAGGCGGAAATTCTCCTTAGTTGTATCAGTCTTCAAGTATTTTTTTTTCCTTATACCTTCCAAGGCCAAGGTAGTTTAAATCTGTGAGGCTTCCTTAATTGTTAACTTGGAGGAAAGTCAAATAAATGACTGGCAATGACTAGGAACAAAAGCAACAGTTTAAGAATCAACAATAGTAGTAGGAAATTTTGTGAGGGTGTAGAGTGTGTTTTGGTTCTGTTGCCGATTCAAGGATAGGTGGATAGCACTTATTTATTTATTAAATCGATTTTTACCACCCATCCCACCACTTCAACTCAGCTCCAACGCTTCCCCTTAACATACCTACAGTACAGAGGTGGGTTCCTACCAGTTCGCACCTATTCGGTAGAACCGGTTTGTCAAATCTACTGAACCAGTTAGAAGAGGTTCCACCAGTGGACCTGGAAAGCAGGCCACACCTACAGAAGAGGTTCCAAAAATTTTTGCAACCCACCACTGCTACAGTATATACTTAAAACAGCGGTGGGTTTCACTTATTTTTACCACCGGTTCGCCCCCCGCACACTTGCTTAGTTTGCATGTGTGCATCTTCCGCACATGTGTTTTGCTTGCACATGTGCCTTCCATGCATGCGCCTGGCCTTCTGCACATGCGCTTTGCTTGCACGTCTGCCTTTCACACATGTGCCCGGCCTCAAAAATGTGGCTAAATAGCACGGCATAGACCTGTGACAGGCCCACCCACAATCTCTGCTACATGTTCGCCCAAACTGATCCAAACCAGCTGAATACCACCTCTGACTTAAAAGGGATACAATTTACTACCATCATACCTGTGGCAGGATAGCTTTAGCTAATGGGGGCGGTGGATTTTAGGTCAGTATCGCTGTTTTCCAATACTACATAATTCAAAAATTCAAGGTATCCAACCTTGGCAACTTTATAACTTCTGGACTTCAACTCCCAGAATTCCCCAGCTGGCTGGGAAATTCTGGGAGTTGAAGTCCATTGGTTTTAAAATTGCCAAGGTTGGCCATTCCTGGACTAGAAACTATCAGTTCAATATGGCTATGTGTCACGCCCCACTCCATTCCATAATTAGGAAAGAAAACCAAGAGACTCCATGGGTTGGAAATCCAAAGTACTTTTACTAATTACAAATGGTAAGCGAGCAGCAGTGAAGCAAAATCTGAATAATATGGCGCGAAAGCAATTGATATATAGCAAAGCCCGTTCCCCCCCCTTAGGATCAAAGCTCCAGTCCAATCATAAGTCCTTCAAATGTCAGGTGTGAGATAACTTCAAAAAGACAGGCCAAGATGGAATGTGAAGGCCGTTGATGCAGGCGGGAAACACGTAGGCATGCGCAATCCCAACGACTGGTATATCCTAGAACATTCCTCCAGCACATCAATTAAAACCCTCCCACATACACGCCCCCCCCCCTTCCCGTTTCATGGCAGCTGAAGCAGCAGCAAAGCAGAAGCTGACATCCGGCCGTCCCCCGGAAAAAAGGCTGTCAGGCCTGGAAAAAAAAACAAACAAACAAGACAGACAAATAACAAACAAACAAGAGAGGGAAAGGAGAAAAGTCAAGGCTTGTCGGGATAAGAAGCATAAAACTTCCGCAGCAAGCGGGGGGCACGAACGTGGGACTTATCAACCCATTCCGTGTGGGAGGGGGGGAAATGTTTCCAAGCCACAAGGTATTGGATGCGATTACGGTAGCGACGGGAATCCAGAATGTCCCGGACTTCAAAATGACGGTCGCCATCAATAAGTAACGGAGCAGGTGGAGGGTCATCTGCGGGCCGTAGGTCGGAGACTCGAACTGGTTTGATGAGGTTGATATGGAACACCGGATGGACCCGGTTGAGATGTTTGGGCAATTGCAAACGAACAGAAACAGGATTGATAACTTTCACAATGGGGAAAGGGCCAACATACTTGGGACCCAATTTCCTTGACTTTTGTGTAGTATGCAAGAATTTTGTGGACAAATACACTAAATCTCCAACGTGGTACTCATAAGGCTGAGAGCGTTTCTTATCAGCCTGCTTCTTATGAGCCTTATGGGCAGCGTCCAAGGTGGAAAGAGTGAGGGGCCAAATGCGACTGAGACGTTCACTCCAGTCTGCAACGGAAGGAACCTGAGGCTGGGCCGTAGGCAGTTCGGGGATAGGAACAAAATCCTGGCCGTAAACGACCCAGAAAGGGGTGAAACCCGTGCTGGAGTGAACCGAATTGTTATAAGCCACTTCAGCATGCGGCAACAAGTCCACCCAATCGTCCTGTTGATAATTGATGAAACAACGTAAATATTGTTCAAGAACGGAATTAGTACGTTCACAGCCGCCATTAGTCTGAGGATGGTAGGCGGAGCTAAGGCCCTGGGCGGAGCCAATGCGCGTGAGGAACTCTTTCCAAAATTTAGATGTGAATTGGACTCCACGATCGGAGATAATACGGTCGGGGACTCCATGCAAGCGGTATATGTGAGAAAGGAATAATTTAGCCAACGCCTTGGCGGAAGGAATCTTGTGGCAAGGCACGAAGTGAACTTGCTTGGAGAACAAATCAGTAACCACCCAGATGACGGTGTGCCCTTGGCTCTCGGGAAGCTCCACAATAAAGTCCATAGAAATCTCCTTCCACGGGGCAACCGGGCGGGCGACAGACTGCAGAAGTCCGTGTGGTTTCCCCGGCGGTTTTTTGGCGGTAGCGCAGACCGGGCAACTGGAAACATAGAGTTCAATGTCCTTTTTTAAAGAGGGCCACCAGAATTGTCTCTTCACGAGGTGCAAAGTTTTGACGAACCCAAAATGACCCGCCATCCTGGAGTCATGCGCGCGACGAAGGACCATAAGACGTAGGGAAGCGGGGATGTACAATTTAGCACCAATCCACGGTAGATCGTCCCTCATGGTGCACTCGTCCCGATGGTTCAGGAACCAGTCGTCTTGAGGAAGAGCTGCCTTGAGGTCAGAAAGCAGATCGTGAGGCACGTCCTTTTGAGCCTTGGTCTGTTGACGTGTGAGCACCGGAGCTGCCAAGAGCGGTTGGACGATACTCAGTTTGGAACAATTATACTGAGGTAACCGGGACAAAGCATCGGCCATGAAGTTCTTTCCGCCCGGGATATACTTTAGAGTGAAATTGAAACGGTTAAAATATTGGGCCCAACGCATCTGCTTTGGGGAGAGACGGCGCGGTGTGCGCAACGCTTCTAAATTCTTGTGGTCAGTCCACACTTCAAATGGGTGCTTAGAGCCTTCAAGGAAGTGGCGCCAAGTAGCGAGGGCCCAACGGACTGCAAAAGCCTCTTTCTCCCAGACCGCCCAGCGCCGTTCCGTGTCAGTGAGTTTACGTGAGGTGTACGCGCAAGGTTGCAAGTTACCTTGGTCATTGGCTTATAGCAGAACAGCCCCAACGGCGACATCACTGGCATCCGCCTGGACAACGAACGGCTGGTCGAGATCAGGATGTTTAAGAACTGGTTCAGCTGCAAAAAGGCGTTTAAGCTTTTCGAAGGCTGCCTGGCATTCCATGGTCCAGTCCAAAGGCTTACTGGGTTTTGGTTTCGGGTCGCCTTTGGTTTTGAGCAAATTAGTAATGGGTAGAGCAATGTCGGCAAAAGAGGGAATAAATTGACGGTAGAAATTAGCGAAACCCAAAAATTTTTGCAACTGTTTACGAGTTTTGGGAGCGTCCCATTCAGTGACCGCCTTCACTTTTTCAGGGTCCATTTCAACGCCATCAGGGGAGATACGATAGCCCAGATAGTCAATAGTAGCTTGGTGAAACTCACACTTAGACAACTTGGCATACAGGTTGGCAGCCCGGAGTTTTTTCAAAACAGTGCGCACCAGATTGACGTGGTGGTCGTAAGTGCGGGTATAAATGAGGATATCGTCCAGATATACGATAACGCCCTTATAGAGGTGGTCGTGTAGGATCTCATTAATAAATTGCATGAAGACAGCAGGAGCCCCCTGTAGGCCAAAAGGCATAACCCGGAACTGGAAACAACCAAGAGGGCAGTTGAACGCGGTCTTCCATTCGTCCCCTTCCTTGATGCGTACTCTATAGTAAGCTTCTCGCAGGTCCAATTTTGTGAAGATGCGTCCCTTCCCCAATTGTGCCAATAAGTCCTTCATCAAGGGTAGTGGGTAGAGGTTTTGAGAACAGATGGCATTAAGATTTCTAAAGTCACAACATAAACGAAGAGACCCATCTTTCTTCTCACGAAATAGCACAGGGGCCGCCACCTTGGGTCGGGCCGGTTCAATGAAACCACGTTTCAAATTTTTGTCAATGAAAGAACGCATCTCCTCCATTTCCCTGGGTGACATGGAGTAAATGCGGGGTTTTGGGAGTTTGACCCCGGGCAAAATGTCAATGGAGCAATCAGTAGGCCTGTGGGGGGGTAGAATGTCCGAAGATTGCTCGCTGAAGACTTCCTTAAGATCCAAATATTCTTTCGGAATTTTCTCCTCTCCTGCAATCCTCTCCTGCCCCCTAGCGGCCACCTCAGGAACGTTAGTGACGTCAGGCTGGGTTGGAGAGCCCTCCCCCACTGGAGGCACTTTGGAGCGAATACGTAAGCGGCCTGTCCGCCAATTTATATGAGGGTTCCATTTCCGGAGCCATGGGATGCCTAAAATAAGTGGTCTGTCCATGCCAGGTGCGACCACAAAAGAGATTAATTCAGTGTGGGTACCCATTGTCATTTCCAAAGGCTCAGTAAAAAAATGGGCGCCCCCCCCCCCCTGCAATCGATCCGTCTATCTGGCAAAAAACAATAGGGGTTTTCAAAGTGCGCAATTTGAGGCCTAATTTCTCAACCATGGCTGGATTGATCATGGACCGGGAACAGCCGGAATCCAGTAATGCTAGGAGGGTGGCAGGTGTTCCCTCAGGAGGAACTTTTAATTCAATAGGGAGTAGAAGGGGCCCCTTGTTTGAACTCACCCAGCGAGGTGAAGCGTCGTCATCTGAGTCATCAGAAGAAGAGTAGTTAGCATCCGCGTCATCCTTCAATGGTTGGGCAAGAGGAGGGGGGTTGGTTTCTCCAGCGAAAGCTGTTTCCCTCTTTTTCTTTTCAGGGCCTCTTGCAGGCTTCTCCTCACGTCTGGGAGGGGGTTGGGCGGAGAGGGGTGATTTCGCCCGACAGAGGGGGGCGGTATGGCCAAGCTTGCCACAGCGAAAACATGTTAAAGGTCTGGAGGAGCCAGAAGGGGGCTCTCTCGCGTCGCCTCGGCGTTTGGAAAGCGCTTGAGTAGCAGGAGGGGGGAGGGCCTTGGCAGCCCTTTCTTTCCGCTTCCTTTTTTCTTCAGTGGCATAGCGCAGACGAATTAAGTCAAGCTCAGCGTCAGCAGCATGCTCAAACCAAGTGATTAAGCGTCTCGGCAGGTTACGATTAACACATTGTTGATAAATTTCAGGGTTTAAGCCTTCAGCAAATCTGTCCAGCATCGCATCCTCCCCCCAGCCTCTCATGTACTGAGACAGACATTGAAATTCCTGGATGTATTCGGCGACAGGCCTGTCGTCTTGGTCAAAAGTTAAAAACTTCAATTTGTTTCGTTTCTCAGTCAACGGGTCATCAAAACGTCGACGGAAAGCTGCCATAAAACGGTTAAAATTCCCCAAGAGGGGAGAACCAGACATATGCAAAGCAGTCGACCACGCAGCCGCCTCACCATCCAAAGACAAAAGGACCATTCTGACCCTTAAAATGTCAGATTCAAAGTCCCGGCCATAAATCTCCATGTAGTTAAAAACCTGCATAAGAAAGGAGGCGAGGCTAGCAGAAGCCCCATTAAAACGCACAGGCAAAGGGGGGATTTTAGCCATACGATGCCTTCGGGGGGGAGCCTGGGGTGGAGGTGCTCTTTGATCAGCGAAACCTCTAGCCGCAGGGGGTGATACAGGCCGAGGGGGGGGTGGGGGAGAATCCTGGCGTGGGTAACGTTGCCAATTTCTCCAGTCTCTTTCCTCCTCCCCCCTCCTGTCCTCCAAAAATGTTTGACTCCAATAATCAGGTAACTCACTCCGCTGAGGTCTTCTCACGGGGCCCTGGTGCTGATAATTTCCCCATTCTGCTTCATCGCCTCTTTGGCTCCAATATTCATGGAACTCACCCGCCTGAGGTTTTCTCACGGCCCCTGGCTCCAGCGAAGTTTGTTGAGGTGGTCTTTGGGTGAGTCCAGCATTCCAGCTTGTCTCTATTTCTCTTTGCCCCACTGAAGTTGACCAACGGGGTAGGGGGGAAGGTTCAGGCTGACTGGAAATTTGCAGTTGAAATAAATCTTCGTGCAAAGGTCGGTCAGAGGGGCTGGGCTGGTGTAAAGAAAGGTCGGGAGGTCCCAGTTCACTGGAATCCGTCCCTCCAACGGCGCCTTCCTCCTCTCTGGTCGGAGAAGACATTATTTCCCTTCTCGGTAGACGTAAAATCTCCTGGAAAGGGATATTTTCAGATTTTGCTTCTTGTCACGCCCCACTCCATTCCATAATTAGGAAAGAAAACCAAGAGACTCCATGGGTTGGAAATCCAAAGTACTTTTACTAATTACAAATGGTAAGCGAGCAGCAGTGAAGCAAAATCTGAATAATATGGCGCGAAAGCAATTGATATATAGCAAAGCCCGTTCCCCCCCCTTAGGATCAAAGCTCCAGTCCAATCATAAGTCCTTCAAATGTCAGGTGTGAGATAACTTCAAAAAGACAGGCCAAGATGGAATGTGAAGGCCGTTGATGCAGGCGGGAAACACGTAGGCATGCGCAATCCCAACGACTGGTATATCCTAGAACATTCCTCCAGCACATCAATTAAAACCCTCCCACATACACGCCCCCCCCCTTCCCGTTTCATGGCAGCTGAAGCAGCAGCAAAGCAGAAGCTGACACTATGTGAAGGAGTCCTAAGTCTGTTCACGGAGCTACAACTCGTTTCTAATTTAATCTCTGACAGATGCAGCCCTCTCACCAGCTACCCAAAGTAACTGGTCCAGCTGGGTCAAATAGGTTTTCTAAAACCTATGGAGGACTAGCACTGTTACCTCTGGACCCACAATGCATCACAACATTGATCAGCCGTCATTCAATGAGACAGGCTACCTGAGAGTCTTCAAAAGAAATGGCTTTGAAAGTGGACATCCACTGACAAAACCTGCTGTATATTACCTGCCATGTGGCACTTCTACCTCCCTCAGCTAGAGCACCATGTCAACATCTGAGCTGCCATAAATAACCCAGAGGCAAAGCCAGATGTGATCCGATGAGGATTTCAGGGAAGGACATATTTGTTATCGCTACAGAGATGATGGATTGGCATGCAAGGATGACAAATGGCAATCCAGTGTGATTCTTCACGCTACGACAGGGCATCTGCTGAAAAGGATTTGAGATGAAGCAAGGCAGAAGAAAGTTCACCTCTCTGTCCCTGGCAACATTTCCCCCCCAGTGTCTGATTAATGTTTCCTTCATATTGTAATAGAGCAACAGTGACATCAAGTGTTCGCTTTTCTGTTACCTTTAGGAGCAATTCTACATTTGCACCTCATTCAGAATTGCCAGGCTCAGCTGGCGAAGGACGCTCCACCCTTGGCTAAAAATCACCTTGCAAGGAAAAAAGCAGCGCTGCCACTAAATGCCTATCAAATAACTCTTATTGGGGTTGGGGGTGTAATTTTTTTATTTGATACGAACTTAGAGGAACATTTCTTTAAAAGGCGGTTCGGATAGTCCTCGACTTACGACCAAAATCGGGACCACATTATTCATTGCTAAGCAAGGCGGTTGTGAAGTGAGCCACACCCGATTTTGCGACCATTTTTGCCACCGATGTGGCAATAAAATTGAAAAGTTGGAATGAAATAAAAGCAATTGTACTGTTCCCTAGTTCAAACATTAGGTTAAATTACAATGTGATCAATTTGATCTGGCATACTGCATTGTGTAAAGTTCACCATTGTGTTTTCTAATCAATAGTTTACAAATCCAGGCAAATGTACTTTATTTAATCATCATTAAACAACTAGAGCATGGTGCAGTATGTGAATCCAACCTGCAACTTCCAGCATTATCTAAAATTTGAAAGATTTTCTCCAATTGCTTGTCACTCTACTATTTTTTTAACCTGGATTTTCTTCTTGAAAATATTGAAATGGAGTGAAGATATCTTACAAAGTGATTTCATTTTATTTTTTTCACTTTTTACAAATTTAATCATTTTGATAGCTGATAGCCACAGAGATCTATAACTCAGATTTATAGGGTTGGTTGGTTTTTTTATTAAAAAGTAATATATGTATTTAATTTTCTGTAAAATGAAAAGGATTATGGAATAGCATATGTTTTTTTTTTTTGCTATGGTTCAAAATACAACAATTTACTCTGCACCTACCCAAAAAGAAAACTTATAGATCTTTATAAGCTTAATTTATACCTTGTAATTTTTTTAAACCATCTGGAAATAAAGTCTTCTTTTTGAAATGGCTGGAAAGAATTGCCAAAGTACATTTATTCTCCATTTTATGTAATAGTAAATAAAAAATGCTCTGAATTGGTTATCCTAGTGGAGATTGGGAGGAATGGGTCAATAATCATTAAAAAGCTCAATAAAACCAGGCATTAATAGCTAAGGTATATGTAAATGAAAATAGTGTTTGAAGGGGAGAAAGACATATTCTGCTTTATTTAAAGTTAAACTAATCTTGAAATCCAACAAAGATTAAGCAAAATCCATGGGCAAGCCAAAAGCAAAGGATTTTCAGGGATATATTCCAAATAAATTATTTAAATTCCACAGATCTACTGAAGTGAGAACTCAAATATCTGCTCAAGGATATTGCACAGTTGGGAGCAGCCTTCTCTATCTTTCTTCCACTAGATGGAGTCTGAAATTTTGCCAACTGACATTTGTGATTCCTGTATTCCAAAGTGATACCAAACAATAAAAGCCAAAAAGGAGGAAAAGAACCTGATGTCTTAATTCACCCTTATCTAGGAATCATTTATTTTGAACTTAAAGGGAGTTGCTTCTGAGAATATCAGTATAACTTGTATGGGAAATGAACTTTATTCAATGCAAAATTAGATTTGGGGAAAGTGAATTATGGTATTATTGATATAAGAGTACCTAATAAATCCAAGTGCTATATTTTACTTTCTCTCTTATTGAAAATGATTTTATTACTTCAGACTTATATCCTCAAAGTGAGGTTATAAGATGTTGGACATAACCTCCATTTCCAGTAACCTGCAACTAACTCTGTATACCTTACAGAGATATTATTATCTGCATCAACCAGCAAGAAGTATAAACAAGCTATCGACACACAACTCAGGATACACACACACACACACACACATGGTATACACCAGGGAGTAATGATAAATGATTGGTGATGATGATGTGTCATGTCATCTCCATTATAATCTGTCTCTAAGACAGGAAGACCTGTCAAGTCTTCTTATGGTGCACAAATCTTCCCAATAATTGAATTGATCTGGCTGCTGGTTATCCTCTTCTTTCCTAATATTTCCTAATATTAGAGCCTCCCCTAAAGAACCAGGATATCATATCATGTGTTTCCAGTATGATGATGATATAATTTGTACCTTGAGTAAGGTGTCTGGGTTGATTTTTCTGATGATCCATTTGTTGTTCAACAGTTTTGTTTTTCTGTCGTGTTAAAAATTACAACTCATCAGCAACTTTTTGAGAGAGGGATTCTGGGACTCACATTCCAAATGTTTAGGATCCGCTTTCACATTTGAGTCATCTGCATGCACATCTGCTTTCCACTGAGTGTAACCCTTCCTGTAGTATTCAGTGGCATTCACTCTCTATATTAGTAACAGTTCTTAACATTGAGCTACCACAAGGTGTCAGAAGTGAAGAAACCCATTTAAATTGAAATAAGTTTATAAATTACAAGAACTATTGTGATTTTAAAATTGCTGGGTAAAGCTATACTCTTTTTCATAGAAAGCAGAGGGGATTCAGGTTTATCTTCTCTTTGAAAAAACAACATGGAATTGCTTATGCATCTTCCTAGTTTGTTACTAATGTCTTTTCAACTTATCACTCTTGCCCATACCTACTCCACAAGCTGGAATTAATTTTAGATGCATTTAATATGTGCCATATATATCTATGAACAGTGTATATATACATATGTTTGTGTGTGTGTGCGCGCGCGCGCATGTATACTGCTCCTGTTCCTGCACCACAATTAAAGTGGGTCATTGGGAGGAATTAGCATATTATGGGGGAAAACAAAATGATGTTTAGCAGCTCCATCAGCCAACTTGCAGGATATAAATGTAACTCAGTAACTGACTAGTGGCGAGTTTCAATTTATTTTACTACTGGTTAGTGTTGCATATTCAATATGCAAATACCAGCTGCGACCTGATTGGCTGGTCATTTTGACAGTTGGTCTGAGTGCTAGTATAAATACCCTGACCGTTCAGGGAAAGTTTGAATCGCTGTCATCTCTGTCTTAATAAAGGTCTGTCTTGCATCCATGGCTCCTGCGTGTCTTTCCCTCACAACCCACACGTTACAATACTGGCGACGAGGATGGGATTGAATGCGATTCCCGCAGAGCCTAAGACAGAAGCGAGGAACAACATCAGCCAATGTGAACGCAGAAAAAATTTCTGTTCTTTACTCCATTGAGGGCCTGTCAGAGCCGCCGCCTTGGCCAGCAAGCGTCAGCAGCAGTAACCACCACCGTGGGCCTCCGGTTTCAGCCAACCTGAGTAAACAATCAGGCGCGGCCTCCATCCGTCCGAGGGACGGGCTTCCTACGCTTAACCTTGACTGGAGCCGCCGCCGCTACTCAGGGACGAGCTATGGACCGCGACGGCTAAACCGCGCATGGGACCGCTGCCTGCCTGCCGCCAGCTGTTCCTACGGCACTCTCAACCTGTCTAACCGCCTCGTTCCAACTGCCGCGTTCAGAAAACACTGCCGCGTTCAGAAAACCGCCTCGTTCTCCAAGCAACCGCCTCGTTCTCCGAGCCTCGTTCTCCAAGCTGCCACCTAGCACGCACCGGCTACGCTCTCTCAGCCTGTCTAAATTTGAAGGGGCTCAGCCTGCATAAATTTGAAGAACCGAAGTTTCCACCAGTAACCGCTTTTTACACCATCTGAAGTCTGCCCTCTGGTAGCAGCCGCTCGACCGATCCCCGCTAACAACCGTACAGCCTCTCCAACACTAGCACACTCACTACATACACCAGACTGTCCTACTCCTCTGGCCACTCCTTGATACACTTTCAGACCTAACTATAAAGCCGCTCGCACGCCTCTACACCTGAGCACTCTACTCCTATGCAATCCGCTTGCCTCCGTTTTGCCTCCGTCTACAGCTCCGCCGCTAGTCTCTTCAAAAGCCTAGTTCCGCGCCGCTTATTCAAAAGAGCACTCGAGGAGCCCAGGACAACTGAAGCTCTCTCTTCGCGGCCACCGCTTGCCTCTCGACCCAGCGAGAGCCGTCCGAGACTCTAAAAAAACCAACGAGAGCCTTCTTAAAACTAAAAAACTTTTCGCTACGAAGGACTCACCAGCATCTTGCAACAGCGAGGCCGAGCATGCGCAGAACTGGGGGGAAGGAGAGAGTCTGAGTTTGAATATGCAAATAGTCTTTAGAACTGGGGGGAAGGAGTGTTGCATATTCAATATGCAAATACCAGCTGCGACCTGATTGGCTGGTCATTTTGACAGTTGGTCTGAGTGCTAGTATAAATACCCTGACCATTCAGGGAAAGTTTGAATCGCTGTCATCTCTGTCTTAATAAAGGTCTGTCTTGCATCCATGGCTCCTGCGTGTCTTTCCCTCACAACCCACACGTTACAATAGTTAGCACACCCGCGCACAAGCCTCCTACCACTGCCACTATCGGTTCGCCCGATCCGAGGCGAACCAGCAGAAACCCACCTCTGTAACTGACCCAGTCAAAGGAAGTAAGAGGATTTGGTTTACTGGGTTTGAAATGGTATTTCACTCCTTGTTTTTTGGTCTGGATGAAAGAATGGATGTTGCTGAGAAATGAGAAACTTTTACAGATAGAAGGCCATGACATGAGGTTTGGATGGCATGGATATTTATAGCATGATAAATATGAACAAAAACAAAGCAATATACATTTAGAAAAAGCAATAAATACCGATCTTTGAAGTGTGCCTCTGCTTAGAGGTCCAGGGATACTGATTGACAATTGGAGGAGAAAGGGATCAGGAAATGGAAAAAGAAATGGAATTTTGTAAATCAGAGGGGGATCAGCTAAGCAGCTCAGAGTTTGCTCTTCATCTCATTCATTAGATGTGCTTTTCTTCCCTGATGTCTTCAAGTTCAAGTTGAATTCTTATTGGCTGCAAGGCACTAAATTAATGATTGCTGTTTAAAAACTCTTTGAATTTTTCTAGCTTAAGGAATTTCTGAATTTTGCCAGGTATCTTGAATTTGAATGTATTGATTGATTGATTGATTTTCCAGAGGACTGATACATCATCCAAGTAGAGGAAAAAGAGAAAAGAAGTGGTATTCAGAGACCTGGAAAGGAACTCAAAAACCCGGAAGGAAAACTAATATAACAATATAGCAATTATTTGAGTATCCTCCCCACACACATACACCATGCATTATCATTTTTGTGCAATATAATTTGAGAGAGGAACTGCACTGTGTGATACAATTGGCCATTAATTCTGTTCCAAGTTACAGAGATTAGGAGTATCTAATCTTATCAGAGAGTTTTACCCCTAATTGAAACCTCATTTATATAAAGGCACACAAAGAACAGCAATATACATTTTTCTGAATTCTAGGCAGGACAGGATGTGGGGGAGGGAAGCCAGGGCAAGCAGGTTATGTGAGGATTTAACTGCAAAAGAGGCCAAGGTGATAAGATAGAGGATGTCATTCAGTTGCAACTTGTAAGACCAAGAAGACCAACAAGACTTCTGGTTTAGTGAGAATGCCTGTGATATTCAAGAATAATAGAGTACAATGGATTTTTTGTTAAAATCTTAAATAATCATGAGACAGAATGCGGGTTAAAAGATATTCCAGGTCTCCATAATTAGAACAATTTTCCTGTCCACTTAGTAGCAACAGCCTGGATGTTTAAGACTCCAACTCAGCCTGTTTCAACTTTGGGTCTATTGGAATTTGCTCTACTATGATTAATAGCAGAAAGTAGGGAGACTGGGAACCTTGAAAAGAAATATAAAATATTAAGCAGAGCTAATCCGGGATGAAACTAAAATGAATCTAGGGAGAATAACCTCTGAAGTAAACTATTGCCTAAGGAACTACTGATACAGTTCTAGAGAGGAATTATTGAGTCTGTCATTTGTACTTCTGTAACTGTCTGGTTTGGTACAGCAACCAAACAGAACAGGTGCAAACTTCAATGGATAGTTAGAAAAATTCATTCCATACTATAGGGGGAAAAAAAACCAATTGAAATCAACCTGCCTTCTGTTGAGGACTTGTAAACTTCACATGTCAAAAAAAAGGCTGAAAAAATATCTACAGACCTCTCATATCCTGAACGTAAATTGTTTCAAACCCTCCCATCAAGACGCTGCTATAGGACATTGCATGCCAAAACAACTAGACATCACTGTGCTAAACACCTAATTCCCACAGCACTGTCTTATGCCAAAGGATATTTACTTATATGGTAGGGCTGTATTACTATTATCTTTCTCATCTTTCCTATTACCTACTCCTATTGGTATCTTGATTACTGATATGATTACTTTGTTGGCTATATCTTATGATTTATAATTATATTTTATGCTTTACGATTTATCACTTTGTTGCTTGTATGTATACTGAGAGTTTATACACCATAGACAACTTCCTTGTATGTCTGATCACACTTGGCCAATGGATTCTATTCTATTCTATTCTATTCCAATTCCAATTCCAATTCTTACTTTACTCTACCCTACTCTAGTCTACTCTACTCTACTCTATTCTACTTTATTCTACTCTATTATTTCGTATTCCATTCCATTCTATTCCAGTTTGCAAATGCTTTATGTTAATGAAACAGTACTTGGAAATCTGGAACTTGCATCCTAGCTATCTAGAGGGGGTACAATTAGGGAAAGTTTGTCTGACTTATTCCACATCCTTCCATTTTTGATGACTCTTCTATCTTCTGCAACACTTTATTCATTCATTAAAAAGGGTTACATTTAAAGCACAGTTGAGATAAATTTGGAATGCATCAGTGGTGGGTTTCAAAAAATTTTGGAACCTCTTCTGTAAGTGTAGCCTGCTTTCCAGGTCCACTGATGAAACCTCTTCTAACTGGTTTGGTAGATTTGACGAACCGGTTCTACCGAACTGGTGCGAACTGGTAGGAACTCACCTCTGGAATGCATGCTCTCTTTTTGTAGTTGTTTCTCCATCTGCATCTTGAAGGACTTTGGGAAATTTTTTTTCAGTGTATAGTCTTTCAGCGGCACATTTTCATGCCTGAACACCTGAATTTTTTTCACAGATGTCACCTAAGACAACAACGAAATCAGTATTATTTGAAACTCAGTTATGTTTATTCAAGGTACCCATTTAATTAAAAGTGTTATATAATATCAGTATCACTTAACAACGCTCCTGCTTAGCAACCAAAATGTTGGCTCAGAAAGTCTGGCATTTGAAACAAAAAATAGCCTTTAAAGTTGTGGTGTGTTAGGAGCATTTTTATTCCTGCATTTTAAACACACACACACACACACACGGAGAGAGGGAAACATAGGAACTTCGAAGGGTGAATAATTTGAAATGGTAGTTGGAGAAAATAGTGTAAGTAAAATAGTGCTTTATATAATTAATGAACAGGGTTTTTTTAATAGTTTCTTTTTATATTCATTTCTGTGTTCATTTTCTTGCGAATGAAATTCCTTGAGGCTAACTTAATTTTTGGAAGAAAAAAAATAATGCCTGTAAACCAGCAAGAAATTTAAGACAATCTTTAAAATTTGTATTCGAAGAATTTAACAAGAAGGCATTTCTGTTTGCATTGCTTTCAGCAAACATTTCCTATTTTTACTGCCTTTCATTCACCCACTTTTCACTGATATGTTTATACATATTCATTAAGTGACAGCATTTTGGCAGACAGCATTGCTTTTTCTACATCGTGACCCGACAAAACCGCGCTCGACGAAAGCACGTACCTGACGTCATCAGCAGCGCGACGAAAAAAATTAAAAATAAATTAAATTGAAATTAAAATAAAATTAAAGCAAGCCGATTCACATAAAGGTAAGGGTTAGGTTTAGGGTTAGGGTTAGGGTTAGGTTAAGGGTTAGGGTTAGGTTTAGGGTTACATTAAGCGTTAGGGTTAGGTTTAGCGTTAGGTTAAGGGTTAGCGTTAGGTTTAGCATTAGGTTAAGGGTTAGGTTTAGGGTTAGGTTTAGGGTTAGGTTAAGGGTTAGGTTTAGGGTTAGGTTTCGGGGGGGGTTAGGGTAAGGTTTTCGCTTTAATTTTAAATTTACCGCTCACAGCGCGATGTTTTCATCGCGCTGTGATGACGTCACGTACGCGCTTTCGTCGAGCGCGCTTTTGTCTACCGCGGTTTTGTGATGGAACCTTTCTACATTACTGTATGAAAATGTCCTGCATCTAAAAATGACTGATCTATGGCCTTATCACTGCTGTGATGAGCCCCCCCCCCCACCAGAATAATTGCTGCCGCCGCCTCCTCCTCCTCCAACAGCACCACCACATTTGCTGCCCGGCGCTGCAGCTGAGGTGAAGCTGCCAAAGCTCCGCTGGCGCCCCCGCCCATGGCAGCAGTGGCGGTGCCTGCCACCCCCTCTGCTCAGAACACCTCACCTAAGCAGGGGTGCTGGCGGGAGCTTTGGCGGCTTCATCTCAGCCGCAGCATTGGGCGGCAAATCTGGCAGTGCTATTGGGGGAGGAGGAGGCAGCAGCAGATATTCCGTTCAAGCAGAAAGCAGGGCAAGGGATGGGAGAAAAGAAAAGAGCCTGAAGCGCCCGAAGCGATGTGCTTCCGGAAGGCGGAAAGCGGGGGGGGGGGAGATACCAGCAGGTCAGGCATCCAGGAGAGCCATCTCGGTGCCGCCGAGGGGGGGACGACACCAGGTGCTGGGCTGCCTCTGACTCGCCCTCTCCATGGCTCCCCAGGGCTGCAGCAAACCAAGCAACAAAGCGAGCTAGAAGGACCGCCGTTTTTTTTAATATCTCTCCCAGTCTGGGGAAGTCCTTTGCAGGCGGCCAGTTCTAGCCACCTGCAAAGGACTTCCCCACATTTGCTTTGATAGAAATCTCTGCGTGGCAGTTAGAAACTGCTGCGCAGGGGTTTCTTGCCACGTGCGCGGCCGCACAGCCACGTACCTTAGGGGGAACAGTGTTTGGGATGGGAAGTCACAGAAGAATTTTCTTAGACAACACAGACCAAGGTGGTTACGAAAAATAGAAATGGGAGGAGGGAGGAGCCAACGTCGTGACGACACATCGCACGGACCCGACAGTCCGGGTCCATTGATGAAACTTTTGTCTTTGGATGGTCTGTTAGGACCTAAACCGTCCCAAAGAGACGGTGACAGGGAAGCCAAAGCCTTGCTGGTCACAGGGACATCGCAAAGTCCCTGTTTGACCCAAGGGTAGCGCTTCCAACTGAGGACAAACAGGCAGCCCCCAGGCTGGCATAGTCGGAGACGGCTCCTGAAGGAAGAGACGAAGCGAAAGCGTTCCATCTGGTGAGGTTTTTTTTCCTTTTTTTTACTTTCAGAAGACCCGTGTTAAGAAACTTTTTTTTCTAAAAAATAATAATAACATCTAGTCCTCAAAGTAAGAATAAAGCGGCGATTTTGACACTTATTGGATTGCTACTAGAAGATTTCCTGCTCTAGTTAGTAACGATGTTTTGTGGATTGAAGTAATTGCAACATTTCCTGTCTCCCTGCTTGTAGTCTATGGACTGATCTTTTTTTTCTATTTTTTCCTTTTTACTACCCTAATTTTTTTTGTTGGCAAAATTAAACTACTTTTCTTACTTCAACAAATTTTTCCTTCTATTGGTTAAAACTATATGAAAGATATTTAAGGGAAAGCAAAAAAAATAACAATTGACTAATTATTGAATCTGCCACCTGGAAGCCAAAGTCTGAACTTTGTTTCTGTTTTGGATACAATGTATCCTTTGTTCTGCTTCACTTGGTTTCACTGACCTTGCAATGGAAGGGTTTGGAATTTACTTTTAAAACTTGATAAGACTTAAAGCACGAAACTTGTTTTGTTAGTGCTTCTGGTAAATATTTTGGCAAGAGAAGGAAAAGACAAGCAAGAATAAAAACCCTCCTATGTTAAAAACTTTGAAAGAACTGGTGTTTAAGATTCAAAATATAACCCTAACCCTAAATACGAGCGAAAGTGAAAAGAAGGGAAGCTGGAAAAGTGTTTTTGACAACTTGGAGCCTTTCTTTCAAGATGCAGGAGGGGAAAAAAGAGTGAAAAAGATGGAACTAAGAAGACAAATATATCCAGAAACAAGTTTGATAACCAAAGTTAAGCCTATGCTAATAACAATTAAAGAGCAACAAAACTACATGAGAGATCCTTTAAGCTACAGAGTGCGAAGAGAAGTGTTAAACTCTGAAAAGATTTTAATAAGAGAAATGAACAACTGCTGGCAAGAGAGAAAGGTTTATTTTGCTACTGGAAAGACACTGGCTGATAATGCCAATTGATGATAAAAATTAGTTAATTTTTGATGGTTAATAAGTAGGGATTTTAGTATTTTGTAGACTCTTATAGATTATCATTGAATGTTTAGTCGCTAAAATGTAATATACCATGATATTAACAATGAAAGGATAACATTAATTAGGCTAAATAACCAGGCCACAAATTGCAACTGAGATTTGATGGAATGATAAAACCTATAAATTTGTGTTTTAGACCTTGTTATGAAGCTATAAATAATTTGGATTAGAATAAGAGGTGATGTGACGTAAATAGCAAACAACTCTCCCAAATCTCAGTTTTCTTTTCTTCTCTGTCTTTCTCTAATTACAATAATAAAAGGGAATGTTAATGCATATCTTGGAGATTTTCAATTAGAAATTTAAATTTGGATTAGAAATGGTAAACAATTGTTTTTTCCCCCCTGTCTTTCAACTATAAAAACAAAAGGGAAGGTTAACATATACTTTGGTGATTATTAACTAGAAATATCAATATTTTTTCTTTTCTCTTTAGATTGTCTTAGATTTTAAAAGGTCATTTTGTTAACACATATTAATAGATTGTTGTTTAGAGATTGTTGTTTCTTGCGTCTGTGGAGAGAAGAGGAAAGAAAAATGTAAATAACCCTTAGTTAACTATAATAATAACAAAGATATGTTAGAGAGAGGAAATATTAGATGTCCTACTAATTGACTTTATTTTTTTTCTTAGAATATGCTATAAAGATATAAAGATATGGCATATTGACTGGAACTGGGGGTAGGGGGGAAAAATGCCAGCAGGTGGCTGTGTTTTTGAAATCTTAACTAAATGAAAATTGTGGTATGGTGATAGCAAAATATATAAATTTTTAACTTATACAATTTAAACTGAATGGAATATATGTGATTGTGGACAGAATGCACGAAATGTACTTGTGACCAATTGGGATGAATGGAGTTAAGAATGTAGTGCTTCTTATTGGAAAAAAAAATAACAAAAAATTTAAATTAAGGAAGCCATTCTAACTGATAAATTAAGAATGTATATCAATATCTGATCACTGATCAAAACAGTTTTAAAAAGTTTTTTTTTCATCCCCTTCTTAGGGTAAAAAGTCAGGATTATCTGTACAGTTGCTGTGAAGCAGGAACTGGGAGAGAAGAATCAGTGCTAAAGAATAGGATTTGGTCCACTTGCATTTCAGAGATGGGACAGACTCATTCAACTTGGAACATTCAATTTGGGACCTTGTATTGCTTTTCTATCAAGAATTACCTTCCTTCCATGGGTCACACAGGTGCAGTCTTTGTATCATTTCCACCAGAAGTAGAAAGTTGTGGGTTGTAATTTTAACTGACTTTTTAAAAGTTTCAAAAATACAAAACTGAAAATCCTCATAGTTCTTCTCTACTGTATTTTAAAAACACACTATGGTGTATTTAGGTTTAGCTTCCCCCCCCCCTTTTGATCTTCATTTTAGTTTCTGCTATTAAATTGCTTTGTCAATAATTTTTTTCTGGCTCCCACAAAGGTGAAATGCAAACATTTTTTTCAGAATGCACAGATGTTAATTGATGTCACAGGTGTTTCACTTTTGCAATTTCTTGCTGTCAGAGTCTGTGTGAAGCAAAATGTGATATATCTGCTTTTTATAGCTTATCTTTCTAGTCAATTTGAGCGCTTAAAGCAGTGGGTATTCACTCTTTCTCACTCTATGTTGAATTGTTATGAAATGGAATATGTTACTGAAGCAAGAAGCAGACCAATTTTCAGCAATTTCTGTGCAGACATTAACTATGGCTCATGGTACACCGTCATTTATTTATACTCCAATTCCATTTGTAAGGTTAAAACCATGGAAAATAAATTATACTGTTTCAACTCTAATGCTAGAAAAGATTATAGCCTTATAATCTGGATCCCAACAATAATATGGCACACAGCATTAACAGGAACTGCACTTATTTTTATCTGGAAAATGTAGTCCAGAGATTACAGTGCCCATCACAGAAATATTGATGGATTTCAGGACAACAGTTCCAAAGCATAATCACATAGAGATATTATAAATGTTTAATATAATGAGCTATCCTTCCCAAATCTGGTGATTTCTAGGTTCTTGAAACTACAACTCCCAGGATTCTCATATTTTTAGGGGGGGTTCAATCCTCCCTTTCTCAGCTCAATTCTCTTTCTCTTTTGACCCTGTGTAGTTTAGGTACTCATCATAATGGAAGAGACGACACTGCAGGCTTTTAGCTTTAGATGGACTTAAATAATTTCTGTCACAGACTTAAAATTACTAAAATTACTTTTCTTTTGCGCATCACTAGCCCTTATACTCCCTGAAAAAAGTTGTATTCATAATGTCAATGTTTCTTTTTTCCCCTGATCCCTTTCTTCTCAATAAAGCTATCCTCTCAACAGCTAGATGTGAGGTAGGGTGTCCCTTACTTGGAAAATAAAAGAAGATAAAAGGCATATTATAAATGTATGCATTGTTTCAACACACCGCAGCAACTTCCTGAGTTTATCTCTTCCCAAACTTACCATTCTTTTTACATCTTCATAGGAGACTCCAACTAGGAATCAGGATAGTTTCAGACAAATTTTTCCAAGAAAATAAGATAATTCAAGCAATTCCCCAAAGATCCAATGAATTTAGAGAAGTGAAAAAGGTAACAGTTCTTGGAAAGCCCAAAAACAACAACTATCACCAACATATATGACTGCATTTGTATAAATGTATTTCTTGTAAATATACTTCCTCTGCTTATAATATTAGATTATAGGTCTCAAAAGTTATTTACTCTCATCAGTTATATTTACATCTCATGTTCAGGGCAAGAGAACCTAAAATTTCATTCAGAACATATCTATAAAGCCAAGCTGACTTTCTCCAGATATAAATGACAGGTGAAAATCAAGATCAGCATAGAGTTTATTTCCACCCACCCACCCAAGTCCTTAGCATGCTACATTAACCTGACAATTTTAATTAATGTGTTCATTTTTTCCACAAGACAGTTTCATGCAACTTACAGCTGTTATTTACTTTACATTGATGCTATAACATTGTTTTATCAAGCCGTGTGAAAAACATAGGATTTATGGTGCCTCCAAAAAGTATTTCAGCTGGAACCACATGTGGGCAGTTCATTCTTAGTCTTTTTATGACTCATGGGTATAACACCAAGACAGTGATGGTCATAAAGTCAGCAAGGTCACTGCTTAGTCTTCTTGCTATTTAATTATTTGCTTTTTAGTTGCTTATTTATCCTGAGGAGTCCTTTTGTTGAACACTGCATTCAAGACAATATCAACATTCCCAGTAGTGTAAAAGATAATACATGTTTGCTCTTCTTTAATAGTTTTACAATCCCCCCCCCCCAGTTTCTTACTTGTGTGTTTAATTTTTTTTCAGTAGTAACATTCAGCACTAAAGCCATGAAATAGTAACTATTTGGCATTTTTCAGTGAAGTGCAAGAAATAAAATAAATTATGTCTTTATTGCTAACAGATAGTAACAAGCAGAGTCACTTTTTTCCTGTAGATATATGACCCACTGCTTCTTTTGTATGAAGTCCAGCATTTCTGTCACATTGAAAAATGTGGTGGCAAATAATCATATTACGAAGATGTGTTTAATATTCTAGAATCTGAGGAATCAGATCTTTCATCATAGTCATCCTCTGTATAAATGGGTTGTTTTGCCACAATTGGGCATCCGTCCTCTTGAAGTGAGATTCTAGGATCCTCTGACGGGCGAGTGGGAAGGACAGGAGAACTTCGGAAGACTGTGGCAGAATTAGCAGAGAAGGGGCTGACATACTGAGACCTCAGCTGATACTGCTGCTGAAGGGTCATGGTGTTCCACAAAGTAACATCATTGGGTAGAAATGGACTGGACTGGTTCCTTGCCAAAGTATTCCTCAACATCAATGGATACCGAGGAGGTTGTGGGAAGGGATGCTGTAATGGAACAGCCAATGGATTTGGTACAACATTACTAGTATCTGCAGAAAACCTCAGTGTGTCTGGGACTCGAAAAGCAGACCCCACTGACCATTTTGAAGAGGAGATAGGATAGGAGCTCAGAGTGTGTTCAAAGAGGTGCCCATTTGAAGGCAAAACAAGGCCTTCTGGTTCTGCAGAAGTTCTGTCTCCTCCCCCTAGGGAGGATCTGCTTGACAGGAGGACCTCAACCGCACTCACTAGGTCACCCCCACAGCCTTTCAAAATCAATTCAAGCACGGTTGGCTTTTGGTTAGGGAATATTTTCTTTAACACTTCAAGGGGTGGCCGGTTGGCTTTTAAGCCAAATGGCAGAGAAACTGTCCCTGATGGGCCTTCAATCAAGAAATGGTTCTGCTCTGGTTGATACTTAGGGCTCTCAGGTCTGCTGTCAGTGCTCCCGCTGCTTTTCTGGACTGCGTAACCACCCTCATCAACGGAAACTATTTCAGGGCTCTCGGGAGTGAAGCTGTTCTTGGTCTTGGTCACCTCTGGGGAACTCCTTTGGTCTGTATCTTTGTCACTGTAGGTCTCAGTACTGTCTCCTCCACTGACGTCACCCAGTCGCTCTTCTGTCATGTCTATAAAACAGAGGGCAGCTTTGTTATGCCACTGGGAACAAAGGCATTATCATTTCTGTGTACATTTTTTGACTATTACAAGCACTGAATCCTTATGAATATATTGTTCTAGATTACAAGTATTAAAAAGGTGTTGATTTATAACAAAGATAGGGTATTTGCCCATTTAGCAATAGCAGTTAGACTTATATAACGCTTCATAGGGCTTTCAGCCCTCTCTAAGCGGTTTAGAGTCAGCATATCACCCCCACAGTCTGGGTCCTCATTTCACCCACCTCGGAAGGATGGAAAGCTGAGTCAACCTTGAGCCGGTGAGATTAGATCCGCTGAACTGCAGATAACAGTCAGCTGAAGTGGCCTGCAGTACTGCACCCTAACCACTGTGCCACCTCACCTCTTTAATCCATTTATAATGACTTTGGCCCTTTTATTTATTTTCTAGATATTATGCTTTGCTTGTACCACAGACCACAGTCACAAATTGGAAATGAAAATAAGGAAATCATGTCCCCATTTGCTACTTCCCATAACTCTTGTTGTAGATCACTTATCTATTACACCACTACAATATTCTATGTTCATACAGTTATATAAGAATAAACCAAGTATATAATTGAAGCATTTTAGTTCATTTATTAGAAAATATTGAGACTAGAATCAATGATTCATTAACACCAAATGATTTTCAAAGGAATTAAAGTTTTTCTTTTAGTCAAAGTCAACTGAGAAAAAAAGAATTTATTTGTGGTCCATGGCATTACTATGATAAAGTACTCTTATCAATCAGCCGTCACTAAATCCTGAAGAGAATCTTAAAACTTTGGTCACTGTTGTCAAAGCATAGGTCAAATGCCACCTTGAAGCATCCTGTCTGGAAAACATGTATGCTCTCATCTTTATTAATTTCCAAAATAATTGTTCTCAATTTCTGAAACCTCATCATGGTTCACCAAAAGGGAAGTAAGGAGACAGCTAAAGTAAGATTTTTCCTTCCAGAATGCTTGTCTGATGAAGAACTCTTAAATATTCAAGTTTCTATATTGTTTAATAAACTCCAAATTGGTATTAGTAAGGGCTAGAGTTCTGTTGATTTGGGATTGCCTTTTCATATCTAATTAATCATATCTGATTAATTTTGCAATTTCCTTTATCCTCACTTACATGACTTGGTGGTACAAATAATAAAATAAATAATAAAATAAAATGAATAAAATAAAATTAAAAATAAAATAGAATAAGACCATAAAGCAAAACAAAAATCTGCCAGATAAATTAAGATTACATACTAATCCTAAACTTTGCCTTTATTTGAGTTCTCTGTGCAGTTCACCAAGCCACACCTCTTTGTGAGAAAACCACAGACAACATGAATGGGTTCTGTTGAATGAAATGTCCTGTAGCATGTTTTCCTAGACACTCCTTCATTTTAGCCTATATTCTTGAACTTCTTGCTAAAATAAAGTAAGCAAGAAATAGCACAAATAGCTACCTGAAATGCACCTGTTTTTACACATTAGATTGGGGTAGGCAACCCTTTTTGATCTGAATATTTAGTCTCATGTTTGCTCGGGGTTCCACTCACTTGTGGCAGGCATAAAAACTATCAGAACCCAGAAACTAATAAGTGTAAAAATACCATACTTATTAGGTATAATAAGAAAATACCCACCAGGATATCTATTACATGAATAACTATAAATTATGTACTTTATATCATAATCTTAGCTACATGTAAATCCTAAAAGCATTAATAAATCAATTCCCCTTTCCTCACCTATAATGCCTTCAGGCAACTTATTCTAAATATTCTAGAGACTGCTTCTAAATAGTCTACCATTTAGATTTAAATTTTATGTAAAATTGATCTGGAGATTCAATACATGTATCATTATTACAAATATATATCTGTTTCATTCATTTATTTTAAAAAAGTGAGAGGAAAAAGATAAGTAGAGAAGGTTGTAACCAAAATAGTTTTTGAAAAGTAAATAGGCATTCTTGTTCATTAGCATTTGTAACCAAGACAAAATAAATATTTCATCTGAGCCAATTTTTTACAGCAAAGTGCATAAATGTTCATGTTGCAATAGATAGAACCAAACCCAAATGGAATTCAAGAAAAAATATTTTATTACAGTTTTAAAATGCCAAATCTTTCAGGTGAAGATTTTGTGTGTCAGGATTCAATTAACATTGCTTTGAAAATATTCACATTTGTACATTATTTTGCTGTCAGACTAACAGAATTCAACAAGAATTCCAGATCTATTTATCAAATTGTATCCTATGTTGTTAAGCCTATCGCAAGTCATCCTAAGTGTTGGTCCAAATCTCAGATTGAACTCTTTTTCCCCCTTCAAGAATCCATCTCACCTGCTGAATCTACACACACCTTTAATTCACGTGTGTAACTGTTTTAATTTTACATTGCTGAAACTGAGTAAGTGGATTTATAGCAAGTTTATTGAAATCCCCAGAAGTAGCTTGAAGCTTAGTTCATGTCCCCAGCAGTCTCCCAGAGAACCATATCATCCCTTTTCATTCAAACAGACTACCTGAAAAGATGTATACAATAAGTCACTCAAACATGGGCATTTGAATGAAGCTAAATATTTATATCTATTTAAATTAAGGAGGACTTTATTTGCTGCTTTAGATAACGTAGCTCAACAATTATTTTCCTTCTGAGAATGATCACTTATGTCGAATATATACGCAGATGGTGTAAAGCAATAGCAATAGCAATAGCAGTAGACTTATATACCGCTTCATAGGGCTTTCAGCCCTCTCTAAGCGGTTTACAGAGAGTCAGCATATTGCCCCCAACAATCTGGGTCCTCATTTTACCCACCTCGGAAGGATGGAAGGCTGAGTCAACCCTGAGCCGGTGGGATTTGAACCGCTGAACTGCTGATCTAGCAGTAGCCTGCAGTGCTGCATTTAACCACTGCGCCACCTTGGCTCTTGGCAAGGCCTCCAACCTTGGCAAACTTAACACCCTTGGACTTTAATTTTTAGAATTCTATGGATTCTATGAATTCCCCAGCCAGCCAAATCCACAGGTCTTAAAAGATTCCAAGCTTGGACAACCCTATATAAACATATCTGTTGTTTATTTGATTTTGGCTTTATGTGTGTGTGAACCCAGCCATTGCTATTTATGATCCATGTTTCTAGCTTAATTTATTCTGTAAATTTAGCCTATTGTAGTTTATTCAACAATCCACACTTAGCCCTGCCATGGTTTAGCATGGTGTCTGAACCAGGTCAGAAATTCTTGCAAAACATCATCCAGCAGCAGCAGCATCTGCTTAGCCCCCTGGAGCATGCAGGGATCTTTGACGGATGGAGGTGTCCTCCTCCCTTCTCCTAAGCCGTTAAGCAGAAAAGTGCTGACTAGCTGGCAGGGAAGAATTTCTCATCAATGAGCTTTGATTGTATTTGGTAAAGAAAATGCCTGTTGCCTGGTAACATTTCACTTGAGCCTGACCTACTCCAAAGTTATTGCTAACCGATTCGATTTACACTGTCCTCTGGTGATTACTGTAATCTTTTAAACTGGGAGGTTCATACATCAGTGGGGCAAAAATTGTGTGCTTCTCCCCCTCAGATTTATACGCTTTGAAGAAGAGCCAGACAGGGTAGCCTGTTTCTTCAAGCAATGGAGAAATCAATGCAACCTTCAAACCCCTCATGACCAGGAATGTTGCCCCCACACAGTATGTTAAGACCAAAACCTCACACGATGTTTAGGTATCCACTAACAGAAACCATGGGAACCATCCAATGAATCAAGCAACACAGCACTAGAGACAATCTTGCAAAGACAACAACCTAAGTGGAGGATGAGTACAGACAGAGATAACTTGGCAAGCAACTGAAAGCTAACACGTCATATATATGTACCCATCAAAACTATGAGCATTTAAATTTCATTGATTTCAACGTGCTTACTTTTCTCCCAGGGCAACAGGCTGGCCTCCAGCTGGCTATTAGCCAGCATGATTACAGCAGTAATCCACTTCCTTGGAATTGAGAAAGGAGAACTCTTAACTATTCCTAGGATTAAAGAATGAATTTTCACCACTGCAATTGTAATAAATGTTCCATAGAACTATATCAAGGTACAGCTAAGTATACTTATTCTAATTCTCTAGGGATTCTGCTCTTAAAAGATTCTCTGTTCTTAAGGATTGTGTCAGGGAATTTGCAGTCATTCAATTAAATCAATGAAATCAGTGGAATTAAAAAAACCCACTCAAATGCTAAGGGAATTGTGTTACATACTTTTCTTTTTGAATAAGTTTTGCTTTGAATGGAAGTATTTTGTGTGCTCCATCTTGTGTATGGTACTCATCATGGATGATGATAAGTTTTGAACAGTTCTGATATAGTCACTGATATCTATCAAACAAGAGCAGGAATAAACTAGGTTTCTAAATTGCCAATTTGTTCCAAATTATCTTCTTCCCATTTAGGTCTACTGGGAAAGGCAGAGACTGATTTCAAGAGAAATTCAGCTAAGAATTACAATATTACATGGTTCTGAAGCAACAGTATAACAATATACCACCACCTGTAAAGTTTCCTAATATATTATTTTTCTTGATTTTAACTAGAGAAAACAAGAAGAGAAATGCTAGCTATATTTTCTTTCTTGAAAAGGATGACACTTCTAAGACTACAAAAATACTCCAATAGCTCCCTTCTTAACCTCCAGCAGTAGGACACTGCCCAAGTTACAACCTCTCCCTTAATGGTGAGGGAAACACACATAGCTGCCCAAACTCTGTTTGCCATTAATTAAAATGCCTCTTTCCATTAAATTCAGTTTTAAAAAAATCCCTCAGCAAATGCAAAAAGAAATATAAAGAAAGACCAGATCTCCTCACCCAGAAAGTAAAAATAACAAGAATGGCAAATATTAAAGATCTTTAGTGAAGGGTTCGTACTCGGAGATAAGAACGGAAAAACCATTTCTAGTAGGAAAAGATGGCATTTTAGAAGATGCTTCAATATGAAGCTGAAGATGCAATGCCCAGAATGCTATGCACACTATTGCCCCAAAGAGCAAGGAAACATTTGATGGGAAAAGGTTGACATTCAGAAGAGTCTGATGCTGTCAAGGAGCAAGTCTTGCTCGCTTGTGCAGTTGTCAAATCCAAGTTCTTCCATTTTAATGCGGAGGGGGGGGGGGACAACCACCAAAGTCTATTGAAGTAAATATGCACCTTCAAATTATGGACATTTGCAACAGAATTTAAACTCCTAAAAATGTGCAGCGGGGTTGTTTGCTTGCTCAGGATGAAGCCTAATCAGAATAAAGGAAACTGCAACAATTCTGTGCAGGTAGATTCATTGTGTTGAATCCCATAACACTGTTCCCAAGTAAGGCCCCCAGCACTGCAGTCTCTCCCACTCCCCCATTGATTCAGAATGGAGTCTTAGCTTACTCTACACTTTTTATAAGATTAAATGGAGACTCCAAACCAAGGGTGGCAACTATGACAACTTTACAACCTGTGGACTTCAACTCCCAGGAGTGGCTCAGGAATCTGGAGGCTGAAATCCTCAGGTCCTAAAGGGGTCATAGTTGCTCATCCCTGTTCAAAATTCCTCTTTGGAAATGATGTGGGGAGCGAGGGAGGGAGAGAGAGAATGGCCTGAATATGTCACCTCTGAACAGTGTGTGTGTGTGTGTGTGTGTGTGTGTGTGTGTGTGTGTAATTTTCTGCTAATGCAAAGGCCTCCCACAGCACCTAAATTCGTATTTACTGGGAAGGTGGAGGAGAGAGAAAATCGGAAGGCATAAACGAAAGAATCACATGTGAACACAGATTTTGGGTTAACAATTTGAGTTCTTGTATGTGCCAGTATTTACTTTAAATTTTGCATAATAGTTCAAGTTACACGAGTCTTCAAAAAACTACCGTTTTGCCTAGATTCCATAATTTATTAAAGTGGGAATTACAATTTCTGGGATCTGTTCAGAGTTGGGGAGAAAAGAAACCTGGCAGCACTCATTCCCCAGAGTCTCTACACGATGACTATTTGGGGATCAGGTGCAGTTTGTTCGGCTTCTCTAACTTAAACGGACAGAGGCGCGCGGCAGACCGATCCATAGCCCGGAACTGAAGATCAGGCTGGACAGGACCGGAAAGCGGGAAAAGGAGGCGTTGGTCCAAATCTTCCTAATCCGGACAAATAGTTAACGCAGAAACCCAACATCGAACCGGACTGACTCGGAACAAATATTCTGGGGCAAGATAGAATTTGCGCACACAAAAATTATGGCGAACGTCGCCTTTTGGGGTTTTGGTTTTCATAGATAAAAACGACCGATCTGCACCTCAATTTTTAGAAAAGGACAGCAACATTCCCGAGGTCTGGTTCGGGCGCGTAGGGAGCTCCTGCTTCGCGCTTCTCCTGGGGACAGGAAAAGGAGGCGCTGGAAACAAAATTCCTGCCGCAGCCTAAATGTCTTAAACAGCCCCATCTGAAGAAGTGCATTTCCGCATTTGGTCCCCTACGAGAGCGAGGGCGAAAAAGAGAGGGAGTCTAGAGAGAGAGAGAGAATGAAAGGCAGGGGAGAGGAGAGAGAGAGAGTTGCAAAGAGATTTGCGGCAGAGAAGATAATTCGGAATGGAGTGCGAGGAAGAGGCGGCGTGTAGGTCGTGGTGCCAAGTTTAAGCTCCAGAAACCCGTAGCCCTCCAAGCGCACGCATGAGTAAGGAAAGAGTAAACATCTTTACACACGATGTTTAACCAGGGTCAGTTAATTAATCTATTTTTTGAACTCATGAACTCACCAAAAGAGCTCGTCGGCGCGCTAAGACACCTTCCCTCCCCTCCCACCCAGCTCTGAACAAATGTAATACTTGCAAACAATTCGGTTTGTAAGTCGCCGAGGCTAGAGCGCGGCGTCGATCCCACCTGTCTAAAATCGGAACGGGTCGCCAGAGACTTAGAAGCGAGCCTCTAGCCCTGTGTGGGGGATGACCCATCAGCGGTTTTCCATCTAAGTAGGACTCCTAACCTGGTTCATTCACGAGCCCTACTTTCCTTAATCGTGGTTTAACACGAACCAAAATCGAGGATGTTGATTCATATATTGCCCAAGCCAACGGAAGGCAACCACACAACCCTGACTTGAAATACCACGCCAAGACTAAGTTAAGAGCTGCAAAGCTATCTGGGGAGTTCTGGGAGTTGAAGTCCTCCAGGCTTAACGTTGCCAAGGTTGGAGACCCCTGTGATATGGTAGGCACCAACGTCCTGCCTTCTCCTTGCGCAGAAAGGATCGCAATCAAAGGGCTTGGGGGGACGCTGCTGGCAAAGCTCGGTGCCCCAGCTCCAAGTCTTCATCAGAAGTCAACAAAACACCTTGATGAAGGTCGCTTACACTCGGTAACGTGTGACTTCCGCCCCGTCCCATTGCTTCTTTCAGCTGCGACTCCAAAAACCCATCATTCCCAGCTCCGCTTTGTCTGAAGAACCTGGAAACTGGAATCCTTGCCCCGACAAGTTCCACTCAGCGGCGGGAACGCTTCTCTTCAGTGATGGGCTCTCTAGCCAAACGAAGAATGTTGAGATCCGTGCAGGCTCCTCCTAAGGCTTGGAAGTCGGTCGGGATCGCTGGGGCTTCGCCAAACCAGACCGTGCAGGACTCGCTTGCCCCGGGGGCTCAGACGCAGGTTTGCGCGCTCCCCACACTTTGCAGACACTCACCTCTGGGTTAGCGCTGACTGAACCCATCGTCGTTTATGCATCAGACTTGGTTAATAGATTAGGGCCTTGTGTAAATCCAGCCGGCGTCTCCTTCATTGCTTGATTATCTCCCGAGAGCGGGACGAAAATATCTGGAAAGAACCTCACGTCTTTGACAGATATCCAGAATAATGGAAGTGGGATTTTTTTAAAAAGCACCCCACCTTCTGATAGCAGCCTCGATCTATTGCTTTCTTGAAAAATCTACCCTACTTTAACTGGTGTGATTTAAAATGTGGGGTTTGCAGTCCAACCCTAGCAGTGGCATTGCACAACGAATGGGCGCTTTTACAGCCCACTCTCTGCCCTGTTACTTTTCCTCCAAACAAACAAACCCCTATACAAAAGCGGGTACTGAGGGTGGGTTTCTCGAGTCAGCAAAAGAAGTTGCTGTGGAGTCCGAAAAAAAAAACTTCCAGGTGGACACTGAGAGTTTGGGATGGTGTCACTAAATGAAATGGGGGACCCTTCTTGTTGACCGGGTAGACATGGCCTTCTCTATGGCTGCCTAATGTTGGTGGAATTAGCTACTGCAGGAAAAGCTTTTGGAAAGCTAACACTTTCTCACTGCAATTATCTAGAGAAAAGGATGGTTTCAATCCTCACTATTGCTTTGCCTATATTTCTTTATTATCTCGTTTGTTTTATTTTGTTTTATTGTCTTTTTATCTTTTTTTCAAACTTTAGTCCTTGTTTATATTGATAAATAGAGCCTGAGCTCAATTTCATTTTTTATTTAAATGCATAAAACAAGGGATTAAACCATAAGTGCAATAATTAATTCAGATGTGTAACAATGAGAGGCTACCCTCAAAATTGCAATTAACTATTACAGCCTTATCCTGCTTCTTCCTTTCATCTATTTTCTCTTTCTTTTCTTGCCTACTTAATGTCAACCAGATCGACAGTGCCGACTCAAAGGATCCACTGACCTTAACAAACATCACTCCCAGGAAAAAGCATGAGAATAAACTTGCAGCTTAGATTCTTTTATATGCCTTCTATGTTTTCTTGAAAACGTGGATGAGCCAGGACCAACATTAGGAAGACAACAGAAAAAAGGACTAGAGTTGTTTTGCAATTAAAAGTTAGCGTCAGGATGACTTCATTGAAATATTCATTTTGGCTCAGATATTCTTCTAACTCTCTAGGCAGCAGAAAAAGATATTTATTTTCCTGATTTTTTTTTTAAAAAATAGAGGGGAATAAGAAGAGATTAGATGAAGCTAATACTCAAAATTGCCACTGAAGAAAGCTTCTGGTGTGTACTCAAGTAATGATGGTGTATTTAATAAATAAGCAAATCGTGTTTACATAAACCATGGCTTACTGTATATGATACCAGAAGGAACTGTTAAAGTAAGAAACAAGTTTACTAACTCATTGCAGGACCAAATGTAAAATCCTTGGAATTTTCCAGGCTCATGAGTATCTACTAACAGACTTTCTCACGGGATTTAGTAGGACTTGGCACATGTCCATTTCTTTTAGGCTTTAATTTTTATGGATCTTTTTTAAAATTGTCCACAGACTGATTTTCTGTTTTCACCAAGTTTCTGCAATGGGAGAAGAAGCCTTTAAAAAAAAAAGCTTTCTATAAACGCTAACTGTGAAGTGGATCCATTCTGATTTTTCCAGATATATGATTATATGATGAACCTAAATGGGACTGATTATTGTTGTCCAATAGTTTTAAGGGACTTTCAAGTTTCAGGTTGATGAAAGAGTAAATTCAGACATGAATATTGTTTCCAACAGATTTGCAAAGCACATCTTGCTTGGGAGTAAAGCTGTCTTTGGGAGTTACCTACAGAGTAACTCCCAAAAGGATCCATGGGCTTCCACTCTATACTTCCTTTGACCTCAAAGGTAACTCCAGGAAAAAAAAACAGACCTGTGGAAAACTTGTTGTCTTCTGAAGAACCTTTTTAAAGATGGTTTCCATAGCTATTCAGGAACCCTGTTTCCAGAAAGAGAAGTCAAGAACCACCCTTAATATTTTATACAAAACAGGGTGTTCAGTAAAGCCCTTTTAAGAAAGGCTTATGGCTTGCCATGGCAAAATAACACTCCAATTTTCAAATCCTTCAACATTTGACTGTGAAAAGTACTTCAAAGGCTGAATGTCATCCCAAAATCTGATGGAAGTGAAAATAAAATAGAATATATCTACATTGGTCATTGACCAGAATAATAAACAGCTTTATAGTAGGATTTACTAGACAGGGATCAAGTGGAAATACATACTTTTAGAATTATTATTATTAAACCCTGAATTACTCTCCTTAAACTTAAAAGAGGCTGCTGATTGGGAAAAGCATTGATCATCCAGAAGTAGTCAGGATGACAGAGAACCAACAAATTAAGGTGATCCTGAGATGGCAAGGCTGGTTTCTTTTCTCTATGCCTGAGGCTAGGTTCACACATTACACCAAACCCCAAATTGTTTTAGTATACCTTGTGGAACCACCACAGTAGATCCACTGCTTGAACAACTCACCAAGTCACAAGCTGCCTTAAATTGCTTGGTGTCACAAGCCAGTCTAAGTCAAAACTAAGCAATCGAAATCAGGGCTTTGCCTGTTGGGTGAACCAGGCCAAAAGTGTACAAAAGGGGAGCTTTAATTCTTCCTTTTCAGACTCCTCTCAAATTGCTTCTCACCTAGAAACCCTGCGGTCTGACAATCCACCGGTTTTACAAGAATAGCGCCAGCTAAAAGCTTTTTGGGAAGCCAACTCAGAAGTCAATTTTTCCGATTCCATCTTCCGAGGAGCTGTACTTAACCTGCGACCTTGCCTTTAAGCCTGCAGCAATCGACAGGCTTCATCATATCCTGCTACAACCACAGCACGTATCTGTTCCCTTTCTACCGTGGAAAGCGCCGCGCCTCTGAAGAAAAGCCGGAGGGGATTAAAATCTCCCGAGAGAAAGCCCAGAAGCTCCCCTGCAGAGGACGCCTTAAGTCTCGGAGACGATCCCGGTAGGCACAAAGCTAATCGCTGCTCTTCGGGGATGGATAGAGGTGCTGTCCACTTCCTTCCCCCAGACGGGGGAGAGGACGGGGCTTCGATTATTAAGCTTCTTCCAAGAGACCCTTTCTGGCCCAAAGGGGAGACGCTCGCTCCCCGCTCAACCTTCCACCAGCTCTGCGTTGGCGAGGCTGGAATCGTCGGCAGGACAAAAGCGCGCGTCGCCAGGCTGCCTGCCTGCCTCCGCGCCTGGAACCCGCTCTGGTCTCGGGCTGCTTTCACCCGCAGGGAAGCGAAGAACAGAAGAGAAGATCCCGGGAGACGGGCAAGACTGAGCTCCGTTCGGAGGCGAAGACTAGGGCCCAGCCGTCCAGCCCGCGAACGAGCGAGACAAGAAGATCGCCTCCCCGCCCTCGAAGCTCCTAGTCCTAAAAGACGCCGGGCTAATCCCCCCACTTCGCTGGTGGGGGGGGGCTCTTCGAGACCAAAGATTTGTTCCTGTCCCTCCCCCCGGGTCTTTATCCGGATCGGAGAAAGCAGGAGCATCGGGGTAGCTCTTTGGCGGAGCCTTAATTGCGGAGTCCTCCCGTCGCGCAGGGCCAGGGGCTCCACTGTTAAGCCTGATGAATTGGGGGCGCCGATCTTTTCATTTCCCTGCCTCATCGCGGGTTTCCTGGCTCCTTCACCCGGCCCGCAGCAGCCCCCCCTCCCAACTGGCCGGGCTCTGGGCTCGGAAAGCGCCCGGCCGCCATCCCGCACTGGGGTTCTGCCTTCAGTTCAAGAGACGGCCGAGTAATTTTAGGACACCCAACCGCCCCCTCGAGAAAACCGCTCGGCTCTTCCCCCGCTCGAGGGATGAAGTGCACCGACAGCTATCCCGCCCGCCCCCTGAGCACCTACCTGCTTTGGCCAAAGGCGGCGGCGGGAGGACGGCGGCGGGCTGCTCGGAAGCCCATCTCAGCGCGGCGGCAGCTGCGGCCAACTCCATGGGGGGACGATGCGAGGCGGCGGCCGGGCCCTCCGCGGGGCCAGGGACGGCGGCGACGGCGGGCGCTGCTCCGGGGTGCCCGGGCGGCGTAGCAGAGGCGGGCGTAGGAGCAGCGGAGGCGGCAGCAGCGGCGGGCAGGGCGCGCAGCGTGTCGGGCAGGAGGCTCTCCAGGCTCTCGTTGGCCTGCTGGCGGCGCAGCGCCACCTGGGCGGCCATGACGCGCTGCCGCTCGATGATGAGGATGCACTTCTCGCAGGTGCAGTCCTTGAAGCGGCAGTAACGCTTGTGGCCCTTCAGCCAGGAGAGAACGCCGTGGTTGCGGCAGCGCGCGCACTTGGGCGTCCGCTGCAGGGGCGCCCGGGCCGGCTGAGCCACAGGGCCGCCCATGTAAAGGTACGGGGAGCCGTAGCCGTTCATGGCGCCCGCGGGGGCCACCTCAGCCCTCCACCGCAGCCGCTAAGCCCGCCTCATTCGCGCCGGGGCCATGGTTGGCCAAAGGCGGCGGCGGCGACGCTTGCCTCGGGTCTGTTGGCCCCGAACCAGACGCTGAACTCGCCTCACAGCTCAAGTGCAAGTTGGGTTGGCGGCTCTCTCGCCCGCCAGCCTTCCCCGCCCCTCGGACCAGGCTCCTCCTCCCCGCCGAAGCCGCGGCGATTCTGTCTTTCCCCTGGCTGCGCCAAATTCCTCGCCCCGCCCTCCCCCCTCAGCCCCCCCCCCACTTTTCTGGAGACAGGTGGACTTGCCCACTGCGCCGCTTTCCTCGCTGAGGCCGTTTCTTCCGCGAAAGTAGGGGGGGGGGGAAGCGCCACTTCGAGCGGGGGGGGGGAGAGCGAGGCTCCCAACGCGTGCGCGCCTGTAGGTGAAAGCCACGGACGTTGCACGTTGCTGGCGTTGTCCCTTCTGGATGGGGACGTAAGGCACTCGATGCTCCTGCTAGGCTTTGGGGCCTGCAAAGCAACCGGGACCCCGCTTTCTGCAGAAAAGGGGCGGAGCTATTGCTGAAGGTCCTGTATCCCAGCCCTCGAAAACTTTCAAGCGCCGGGATTGGCTCAAAGGACCCTGTCAGGCGTTAACTCTTTCCCATCCGGCGCGATTTCTAACCAATAATCCGCTTTAAATCGCTCCCTTAGGGTGAATTTATAAGCACCGTGTTAGAGGATGCAGAACGGGAGATCAAGGTGTATTTCCCCCCCCCCCAAAAAAAAACCTTCCCTCCCCCACAATACATAAGCAGAAATCTGTTCCAGAAATACATGCATACATACATATTTACATCCCAATGAGTGTGTGTGTGTGTGTGTGTAGTCATTCATTGGGATGTAAATATCTGCTAATAGATTTCTCAAAGGAGGGGAGAGTTAGATCTTTGCAAAGTATCAGTACAAGGGGCACGATGCGGGCATCCAATAGAAAAAATAATTTTGGCTTTAGATTTTAAAAAACTTTTAGAAAGATTTTGCAGTATAATAAGTTGTTATTAATAAGCCAATTCGAACCGTGGTTCTAATTCTGATCAACCGCGCGCTAATGCAGAACATTTTGCTTCATTCAGGGTGAAACCATCAGACTTGGTAATAAAAGAAATGAAACCAAATATTTCTGCCTCTTTTGTATTGTTTATCCGTTGGATTTTACTTTGGGATTTGCTGCGAGCCTCTGGAATTCCTCCCAGCTCTCCCCAGGCTAAATATGGACGGTTAGGGAAGGGAACATACTGTTTAATGTTCCACAGCTCTTGTTAAACCAGAATCAGAGTGGGGAAACGGCTGCCCACTCCAAATCCATTTTCCCCGGGTCCTTCAAAATCCAGTGATCCAACTCACCTGAGGGGAAGGATTTAAATACAGGGGAAGGAGATAAAAAGAGGATTGGGAATCGGTCTTGGAAGAGAAATGGACAGAAATTTAAGAAGGCGAAGATTTTTTTTTCCGAACGAAAGACGCTCTCAATAATTCGTAAGGTGGAAAATATGAACATTTGGAAGCACAGTTTGTAGAAATGATTCTAATGAAACGAGTCACTTTTTAAAAAAAGAGAAGCGTGAGTTGCTTATTTTACAAATTAACGTTTAACCTTTAAGAAAATGCAACAAAGCGAGCCATTGAACCCCGATGGTACTAAATGATTATACACCGATCAACCAGAGGATCAACTCTGTGTTGAGCGAGAAAGCAACCCGGGGGGAGTGGGGGCCGGAGGTCAGGCAGGCGGGCAAGCCTCTTTTGGCCCTGGCAGGACCCAGGTTCAAGCGGTTCTTCCAGGCAAACGCAGCCCCGCTTCCCGAAAGGAGCCGGGCCAAGGGAAGCCGCGACGTCGGCTGGCCGGGCCTTCCCCTGCAGTCTCTCTTCTTAAGGAAGCGGGGATGGAGGCTGGCTTCTCCCAGCGCAAGCCGGGCCGCAGAGCCGCCTTCTCGCCTCTTTTACTGAGAATCGGAGCTCTGCCGCCTACGCCCCCCCACCCCCCACCCCGCATTTGACAACATCTCCCCGCAGGTCTAGGTCGGCCTTCCTGTGAGCGCCACGTCCCCTGCCTAAGAGCCTATTGTAACTCAACACCTGACGAGAACCGGTCCCATCGCTCGGGGCAGAAAAGGTTTAGTCAAGCACATAATGGGATCCCAGCAGAAGGCTTTTCAGAAGCGGGGCCCAGGGTAAACTTCGCCACATGAACTCCGTTTCCAGGGCTGTTAATCTTTTAATTGGGAAAGGAAAAGCGGCGTAATAAGAGAGGAGGCAATTTCAAGGTGACTCGAACGTGGTCGCCGTTTGAGCCCCGGAGAATAGCTTGGAAAATGGGATGAATGGGACAAACATATGGTCCCAATCAGGTCGAGCGGCGGGGCGGGGCCCTCTGCCTTTGGGGGCGAGGGGAAACGGGGGTGGAGGGAGACCCCAGCTCGTTTTCTACGAAAGCCAGCCTCCCAGGCAAGAACTGCAGGGGCAGCCGAAATCCGCCGAAGCTGCATTGACAGGAAGGGGTAATGGAGTCCTTGAAGCTGGGCCCTAGAATCATCAAACCAGCGTCCCTTCATCTGGGTTTGATTCACAGAAAGTGGGTAGGTGGGGTGGAGAACTTACATAAAATAGGAAGGCAAACCTGGCATTCTGAAAAAGAAAAGCGAAATAGGACCCAGCGTGATGGGTACTTGGGTAGGAGCTCACCAGAGTGGCTCAGGATTCTAAAGTAGGAAGTAAAAACCATCCCAGAAGAACCGGAGGGCAAACTATGTCGAGAATAGGCGGAGAAATATGTATTGTCATCTTATGAAAGGTGTGCAGGTGTTCAGGTCTGTCAATTCTATTCCAGTGAATATTCCATATGTTAATATATTGAAATGCTGAAAGAAGAGTGGGGAGAAGAAGGGCTTAGGCAAAACTTCATGTCTGGGGATCCCACTCAGCCAGAGGTTTCAAAAATTAGCAAGGCTGCTTCCTTGTCCGCCAAAGTTGCTGAATTAACCGGGCAGTCTGATCCAAAGACAGGTACATCAAGGACCATCCCATCCAGAATGCAAAAGCACCGTCCAGTCACCCCACCCATTGTAATTTGTTGTAGGCCGCCTGAGAATTCTGGCTGGACAGGCGGATTCATTTCGAATGAATGAATGAATCGAACGAACTATCGTCAGCTCTGGATTAACTATCGTCGCTCCTTAATTAAAGCTCCATCGGAAACGATCGAGGAAATGAAAAAGGTTTCCAGATCAGCAAAAGAGTAGAAATGTTTTTTTAAAGAACAGGCGCCCCAGCGCTACCCTCTGAGCCTCAAAAATACCTCGGAGCAAAGTGGCAGGTGGGGCCCTGAAATTAAGACCAGTGGGATCGATCCAACTGTTCCTGGCTCACTAAAAACAGTGGGGCTCAAAACGAACAAAGGTTGCCCTTAAGTAGAAGTGGCGTCTGTCTTTCGGCTAATACTTTACTGACCCGATGGGGGGGGGGACGGGACACCTGTGCCTTCGAAATGCCCGAGAACGAAGGAAAATAGCCATTCTGACTTGTTTAAAAGAAAATAAAACCCGCCTTTCTCCTTCCTCCATCACCGAACTTATTTGAAATCTGTTTTCACCCCAAAACTTGCACAGTACCGCAGGTCAAACACTTCTCCTATTTCCCTCCCCCTCTCAAAAAACAAGGCAAAAGTAGGGAAAATCCGAAGTAGTAAAAATGAAGTATAGCCCACAGTATTTAATGGTGCTTTAAACGGACCTCAATACCTCTGAGTTTGAGAGCAAAAAATTGGAATCTGAGGATGTCAGAATATTTTGAACGAAAGAGACCCACGGGAATTTAGGAAGAAAACCTAACGAGATCTCCTAAGAAACGGCTTCAGAAGAACGGCGCGCTAAATATTAGGTGGACTGGAAAAACCAATGCTAGAAGCTGCCGCCGAACACTTAAAGGGTCTGGTTTATTTTTCTATTGGTTTGAAATTGGTTTTATTCGTTTGGTAAGGACATAGAATTACGGGAAAAATATCTTTTTAAAAAATGGATCACTGGTTCTGAAAAAGGCTCAACCGGGAAGGTGACATCCTTCTGATAAAACCTGAAGACGAAGCCAAGGCAGGTAAAGCTTTCTTCCAGCGGCAACTTCCTATCTAGTTCGGGAAGAGAGAAAAAATTAGACTTCAAACATTCAGCAGGAGCTCCGACCATTCCCCGGGGAGAGGCGACGGGATCAGAAGCCCCCAGCCCCACCCGCGCCCTCTCAAGGAGCCCTTACATTTCAAGGTAAAGGATTTTGCTGGCCGCTGCCGCCTTGTTCGGCTCCCCTCCGCCCTCCCTCCCACCCACCCCAGCAGAGGTGGCACAATGGGGTGAAAGGACGAAGCCCAGCTGTACGAAAAACAGCCGTGGAAATCTCGAGAAAATGAATAGAATTAATAAAGGTCACTGATCACTGGCCATTCATAAATATTTGGTGACACTTTTCTTGTTCAGGGTCCACCTCTCCGCCCCTTTCGTGAGGGGGCGGGGCGGAGACTCGGCAGGCTCCCGAGCCGCAAGGCGGGTCGCCATTCGGGTCTGCAAAGCAAAGGCGGGTGGTCCTTTTCCAAAACCACCGCGCGCGATCGCAGATTCTTTCTTAAGCAGGGCGGCGTTGGCGATGGCCGAAAGAGGACAATGCAAAAATCTCTGGAGCGGCCGTCCTCCTATCTCGGGGCGGGGGGGGGGGAAATCTCTGAATAAACAGGGCAAAGACTGACAAGGCCTCGGTTCCAGAGAGGCTCCTTGGGGTAGATCGCGAGAACCGATCTTAAGGGCTTCCGTTCTCCAGAACGCTCCACGGCAGCCCGTAAGATTTGGGACCCAGGGAGCGCACTAAGGATTTTCAACCGGCCGGGGAGAATCGAGCTGATGGTTCGCCTTAACTTTGCCTCTTCAAGCCCAACTTTCCCAAAGCCGGAGAGCCGTAAGCTCCTCCTCTGCCGTATTTCGGAGAGGAATCCGGCCCAAAAGCTGACTTTTCCGCTTTTAAAAACAGCAGAAGCCGAGGATCCACCGGGGGTTTAGTTTTGGGAACCGAAAGAGACGCAGGGCCACATCCTGAGAGGCTCCTCCTTTCGTGTGGCCCGCCAAGCTTCATCCAAGTCCCAAGTTAGGCGCCCATTGGGGCCCGAGGGCGCAGTCGCACCGCCTACCAAAGTCGGACCACTTCGCGCCCTTTCGCTTTCCTCAGGCTCTCCCTCGGCCCCTCCAAGCCTGTAAAAGAACCTCCCACCCCAAATCCCCACCACCCCAGCGTGCTAAAGAGACAGGCTGGCGAAGTAGCTGACTGGCGTTGCTTTCCTACGGCGGCTGCCTGGCTAAGGAGACGCTGCTTGGGCCTGGTCGCTCACCCGGAGCCGTCTGGCCGGAAACGGGAGCGCGACACGAGAGGTCTCCAGAGGCCCCGCCGCGGTCATTTCCACGCTCTACAGCGAGATGTCAAGGCCGGGAAGCGCCGGCCCGCCTGGTAGTGTGAGGAGCCGTCCGGGTGGGCGCTTTGGTCGGCGTCCCCAATAGTTCCGGCGGTGGGAAAAGAAGGTCCCCATTTCCAGCCAGGCGCGATTAGTTGCCTTAGTTCAGCCGCTTGGAGGCCGCCGCCCTGCAGCCTCACCGGGGTGCAAAGGCCTTCCCGGCGTTGAAGCTTTGGGGCGAGCTGCGACGGACGGCACAGGCGCCCTCTCGGCCCGGCTTCTCTGGGAAAAGCGAGGAAGGGTCGTTCAGCGATGCTGGAGTTGGTGCAGCGAGGAAGAAGCGGGCCCGGCTCGCCTGGCCTTTCACGCCCCGTCAAACGCTCAGCAGCCCCGAGTATGAGTGCCCGAGTGTATAACGCAGCTCCGGTTCCTCCAGCCGTCTCGACCTCAAGTTCCATAATTTCCAGAGATCGCGGCCATACGGACTGAGAGTGAGGCCGATGGGTACAGGGGGATTTTAATCTGCGGTTAGGAAAGGACGCCGTCGGCGTGATTTTCCTCCAGCACATTGTACTTATGCATTCGGAATAAAAACTAGTAGCGCTTTGGCAGTGTGTTGTGTGTGTGTTTGTACTAGCTTCTTTGCAAGAATGTCACTTCCTTGAATTTGAAACCGGTCACACTTCAGTGAATCACTTGGAAGAATTTTCATTTTATCTATTGTTAAATAAACGCAGTTTGAATCAGATCTTAATTCTGGAATTGGGGATGTGAAGTTAAATTAAACCAGCAGGATTTAACTCATCTAAGGAATGGGGCAGGGGAAAGCCCTCTTAAATAGATTAATTTGCAAGGATATTTTTTTTGCCTGTTAGTTAACAAGAGGCAAGCCTGCTTGAATTGGTTCAGATTTCACATGTTTAAATTTCACTAAACATGTATTTATGTAAGTACATTTTTGGACCTAGTTCCAAGAGTAAATTGTTACCTGAGAGGTTGTTTTTTTTTGGGGGGGGTAGTTCATTCTCACTGGTAAAGGATTATGCTTTTTCACCATTCTGTATGCTCTTAAAATGCATTGGCTTAGATGCTCTTAAAAGCACCTTCTTATTAACTGGAACATCTTGCCAAAATTTGTGCCCATTGGAGTAAATAGGCAATGATTAATTTCTGTAATTAACATGATTGGGTTCATAGCTGTATGTGTGACTTAGTTTTAGCTGGATAAGATCATGGTGTCACAAGTACATGAATGAAGAAACAAAAATATAAGGCACTCCTTATAAAATAATGTAACACCTTAATATATCTCCTATAAGCACGGAACCTATACACTCTTACATTAAATTACTATTTATTAGATAGTCTTCATTTTGTCAAGCATTTGTAAAATAAGTTACACTTTGCATATGACCAAAAGCAATCTTAATATTGCTTAAATGTATGTAGTGATGTAAAAAAAGGATTTCAAGTTGTAAACTATTAATGAAATAGTTGGTCCACCAAAATAATTCTATTAAAAGGGTGTACATGGGAATAATGAATTGCAAATAGATTTAAAGTCTTGCTATTTTTGGTTTTTAAGGTTTTACTGTTCTTTTGAAACCATCAAAATGCAAAAAAAAACCAAAACACTCCAATACTTATTCTTAGGTGTTAGGGTTGCTTGTACTATTGTCAACATTTGTTGTATACAGTATGTGCGCGCGCGCACACACACACACACACACACACAGGAGATAGGAGACTCAAAAATTGTCAGCTTTATGACTTTGGCTTTGCTCTAACCTTCATTTATGGATATTAATCAGAAACAAAAGATAATGTTTGATTGAATTGCCTATATAGTACCAATTCTGCATGATGCTGACACTATGATCTAAACTAAGTTACTACAGATTTAATTATGGTAACATTGCAACTCTCGCCCCTAAGATATATATGCCTTCTCAATCAACCCTTGAATAAAGGTTGAAGGGGAAACAATTATTTAACCGCAAGAAACGCTTCAGCAATTTTCTCAAAGGTGCAAATGCAAATGTGTTAGGAACAACATACAAATATGTAAATTAACATTTCAATCCTATAAAAATGTATATGGGGATTTTTCTCATTGGCTTCAGCGAGGGTAAATTGTAGCTGGAATTACACTGGTAATGGCTGTAAACAGATTTTAAGTGTTGTGAATCTGAGTTGGAATCTCTTTATTTTTTGTTACTTGTTTCTTCTAATTAATACTCATTTCATTTTCCATTTTATTCTTCAGCTTTCCAGCTTTATATAGGTAACACTAGATTTTTAACCTTCCCTAAATAATACAAGACCCTGGAGTTTAGCAGATACTATCTTCTCTTCTGGAATAGGGCAATGGTTTTTCCATCGTTTCTTTAAGATTTTAAATACAATTTTGTTAAAAACATTCACACATGGGGATAACAGTAAAGTACAACCCTCAAATTCATATATAAAAATGATCTAAGAGACACTTGAGGGTAATGGAATTGAGGGACACTTGAGGGTAATGGAATTGCATCTGCTGTATGCAATTCTAACTTTTCCCTTTGAGTGTGTAAAAATATCTGGTGTTATTGTGGAAGTGCTTTTGATACATGTAGGAAAATTTGCTTTTTTGGCTCATTATGTTGGTAGTTATAGATTGGGAATTGAACTCAGGACAATTGCCAATTCTTGTTTGCAGCCGTTTTTCCCCAAATAGATTTCATTCCACCACCTCCCAAACGCAGGAAGATAGCAAAATCTGAATTTCTCATATTGAAAGGATGAAGGTACTATCAGTTCCTATTCCATACCTTCATTATTTTTGTCCTGGTTGTTACATGGTCACTTATATTTTGGAAAGAGCAGCTTGATCTCCAAAAGGAAGTTTAGACCAGGCTTCATTTAATTATTTCCATTATCTAGACTCTATTTGGGAAGCTATTATAATTTATAAAGATGGGCAACTTTACCCAAATGGATTAAGAGTGAAATACTTAATACTTCAATGTATTGTTTGAAATACCTTGAGACTGGACAGAATGTCATGATACACATTCAATTTAGAGTATATATAAATGATGGTGTTTTGTTTATGTAAGTTACTCTGAATCTTTCTTCATTTGTAAATAGGTATAGATTCACTTAAGTCACACTCAAGTAAAAAAAAATTACCGGTATATATATTTTGAAGAGCCCAATAGCAAATGAATATGCTTAAACAGATACATGGAGTAGTTAAGTGAGCTGTAGGCACTATCAGACTTATTTCTGATTTTTGAACTAACACAGCTCTCCTGTGAAATAAATATTTGGGGGAAAGAATAAAAGGATTGCCATCTTTATTTGTTGGTAAGGTTATCTTGTGTGTTTCTTCTCATAATTCCAATTGAATTTGTTTTTAATAGCAAAGTTGTCCAAATTACTTTTATATGGCTAGGCAACTTTTGCTAATGTATTAAAGTATAGACCTGAAAGAAAAACTCGATATAGAATGTAATCTGACCCTTGTGTAGTGCCAGGGAGGCGAGGATGCTTCTAAATTCATCTTATCCCTGCCAAGATTGGACTGGCACAGTGGCATTCTTTCTTACAATAAACACCCACCTCTCTTCCATTGTTGCATGATGTTCTCTTTGGATGATGGAGAGAGGAAAGAGACAACTGAACTCAGGAGAGAAACTGAGAGCTCCACTAGGAAACCCTAGCTCTATATTTCAACAGTTTAGAAGGAAAGTGAACAGGGGGAGGCATTGTCTTGGCTGCAGTTGGCTGTTAGCTGCCCAGCTCAGCTGCCTCGTCCTTAAGACTCTTTTCCTTGCCCTCTGCTCCAACTATGTGTCTGTCACAATGGCAACAGGAGCAGGCTGCAGCAGAAGGCACCCGACTGCAGTTGCAGGCTGACAAGTGTGATAAAATGATCTTCCTTAACTAAACTCGTAAAGCACCGGGCAATAAAACTCAATCTTCTGTAAAATCCAATTAAGTCATTATCTGACTGATTGTATCTTTAATTGAAAACAGAAGTGACAGTAAATTTCTGTGATATATCAGGATCAATCGATACCACTATACAATTCAGCCCCAAGAAGTGATTTATAATGTCAAACCCATATAGGTAACTCCACATTATTCTCTCTAAAACCACTGGTGGATGAAATTAAGAGTAAGTGCATTTAATAAAAAACAAGATGGTCAGGTTATTGATTACAACAGATGGGGGCGAAATCAAATAGATGTTTTCAAAGCACAGAGTGAAGAAAATACAAGTAATTTCTTTTTTCCCCTGTTTAATACAGCTTACCAACTATGCACACACAAGAAAATTTGGTCATCAATAACATTTTTATTTCAGTACTACTGCAACTATAGAGAACAATGAATTCTTTTAAAGAGCATTTTATTTCTGGTTGGCTTCTGTAACTAAGAGAAAGTACATGCTAAGGCATTTTTAACAGAATATTGAAAAAAATCTATAATAACTTTAAAAGGCCATTTTTACTTGGAGCATTGTAGCAAATAGCTTAACTTGTACAAACTTTTTTTTTTACATTTTATGCTAGCAATAGAGGCTATATCTGGTCAAAATACAGTGTCTTCCATTAAAACAGAACTAAGAAAAATCCATCGCAGACTTTTTATTAATTAAAAAATACCATTCTTGCTTTAACTTTTATCTACTTTTATATATCATGAAAAAAGATCCTTGGGTCTGTAAAACATAGAATCTTACATCTCAATCTTAACTCATGCAGTGCAGCTTTAAAAAGGAAGAGCAATTCTGTTTCACAACAGGAAGGTATCTATTTCTCAAATTTTCATATCTGAAATATCTTGCTTTTGAACACCATTAAAGAATTAATCAAGCCCTTTTTGTGCTAGATACATCAATTTTAAGCAAATCTAAGAATCTTTTGCATACACTGAACTTCGATTACATTTTATCTACAAAATAATCTTTAATTTTATTTATATACTGTTTATTAGTCAAAAAGGGACTTTTAAAAAAAGAATTAAAGAATACCAATAAATTTCTTTCAAAATATTTAAGGGTAATGCTCTTGTAGCCCTTTACACTATACTCATTCTTAACTAAGACTGAAAATCACAAAGTGCAGAACAAATATAAAGGGAATAAGTGAACATTTTATCAACAGTTATTTCAGCATCTGTCATCACAAAACAGGCAAACCCAAATTAACAGGAAGGCACTTCTTCAAGGGAATCCACACCAGGACTTTTATTTTTTCCATCCTGCTTATTCGCCATCTTCCATAACAGAATGAACTGGAAAGGTGCTGGAGTCAGAGGCGGATTCGCACTCCAGCACAGCCTTGGTACTTTCATTGCTGATGGGAGAGCTGCTGGAAAGGGAAACCAAGCCAGAATCTTGACTACTGGGTGGCGAAAATACTAAAGAAGCAATGGGATAAAGGGGAAGGAGAAAGAGAAAGAAAAAAAAGGAATGCCAAGATAAATGACACAGAATAATAACATTGTACAGTTGGGTTGCCTTACATACATCCATGGACATATCAATATGCAATGAAAGTCCAGAACTTGTACTTAAGCACAGTCTAGACATGTATAATATTTCAAATTCAGAATAGAGCTGGAAGGAATCTTAGAGGTCTTCCAGTCCAACCCTCTGCTCAAGCAGGAGACCCTATACCAAGTCAGATAGGTGTCTGTCCAGTCTCTTCTTAAAAACCTCCAGTGATGAAGCACCTACAACTTCTTAAGACAAGCTGTTCTACTAGTTAATTGTTCTCACTGTTAGGAAGTTTCTCCTTAATTCCAGGGTGTTTCCTTCCTTAATTAATTCCCATCCATTGTTTCTTGTCCTGTCCTTTGGTGCTTTAGAAAATAAGTTGAACCCCACTAATAAGATCCAAAATAAGTTTTTTTTTCTTTGGAAAATATTTTTATTTTCATTATGTTCTTTGGAAAATAAGTTGGCCTCACCTAATAAGATGGACGAGAAGAACCACAAAGTTGGTCCAAGATTGAAAGTTCCAAAAGACTCAGGATATCACACTTGCCTTTTTTTAAGGATACCCAGATTCATTTATCTCACCCATTTTCCCAGGGAAGAGTGGAGAGAGAGAAGATGCTGCCCATGGTGAGTCGTAAAACATTAACTTGAATCATGGGCTGGTCATTCATGGTATTAGATTGTTTGCATCTCAGATAAACTTGCAGGTATAAATATTCAAGATATATTTATCCTTTCTAAAACCTCTGCAGGTCCATGCAAAAACTGGACAGCATCTCCCCCTCTCTATAAGATTCTCACAATTTCAAAAGCTGGATGATAAGGGAAATTCAGAATTTTGAAAAAACTTGTGCCATCAAAGCATCTCCAGAATGAGAAAAGGCACACTTAGAAACTATGCTTGTCATATAGGCTGACAATCTATGGGAAATAAGGAGATGTTTGTGTATTAATTAACCTCTTCTAATTTCAATGAAACAACTGAATGATGAATCGACTGTATTTTATGCAGAATAAAACAAAGACTCCTCCTTGAAGTTCTGGTAATACCTGAATTAGATCTATAAAGACCATGGCATTGTTCTATTAAAATAAAAAGGACTTCGTATCTGCTTAAGGTTTGGAAGGAGTTTTCCTTAACATTTTTAAAAAGTGGACTGTAGAAAAAGCACATTAAAACCAAAATGCAGACATAAAACAATTAGCATTACAGAACAGCAGTAGCATCAGTAAACAGAAATACCTACAAGAAGACACACTGACTTAAAAATGGCACATGTATCATATCATAAAACAAATGATGCAATTATCTGATGTCATAAAGTCTTGCATAGGTAGCAAATTTATATTGTTTGTCATGACACATAACACAGGTCCTCCTTACCTCCAGGCAGATGTCAGTGACGGGTACAACTTAACCAATCAATACATTTCAGAAACATTAACATCAATGTTGAGACATATTGAGAAGCTTAAGCCAATTAGATGGCAGACCAATATTCCAGGATTATCTATTTTGCATTCAAATTTTGAGAAAAAGCTACAACCAACATACTAGCTTTTGATGGTGGAAGCACTCCAGAAAAGGAAATTCACATCAAATATGTTCAAACAAAAGGTATGAAAGTGTACAGACAGTTCTAGAGTTACAACCACAATTGAGGATTTCAGTTGTTAAGCAAAGCAGTTAAGTGAGTCACATCCAATTTTATGTCCTTTTTTTGCCATGGTTGTTAAGTGAATCTCTTGCAGTTAATAACACAATTGTTAAACGAATCTGGCTTCCCCCATTGACTTTGCTGATACAGGCTGACTGAGGTCACAAACGGCACTCACATGACCCTGGGGCAGTGCAACTGTTATAAATACATGCCCATTGCCAATTTGATCAGGTGACTGTGGGCAGGTTGCAACAGTTTTAAGAGCAAGTACTGGTTGTAAGCCCACTTTTTCCAGTGCATTTATAACTTTGAACGGTTGCTAATTGCTAACTGTATTGTTGCTAATTTGAGGACTACCTGTAACCTTTCCTCAATCAAGCTTAATTTTAGATGTTCAGATGACTATATGGACACATCCATATTTTCTTGGCAACAATAAGAAGTCAATGGGGAGGAATGCCTTTTCAATTTCCCAACAAAGCCTACAGTCCGGAGATTCCCTGATGTTCAACCCATGTATCACCCACATTTAACACCTTTGACAAGGGGTTGTCCCTTGGTTGAGCAGGAAAAAAAATACTAATCTGCTAGGGTCTTTTTAAAAGGTAAGGGGACCTCACCTTGAAAAAAGATAGCAATGCCTGTTCTTATGCAGCAGGAGTCAACTTGACTCCAACTCCATTTGAACTGACACTGCTACTTATTTTTGAAAGGGCTCCAATAACAGGCACATCACAAAGAATACTCAAGCAATAACTCAGCAGCTAAATTCCTAGTTGCTTTTAAAGGCCCAGAAAAAGGTGGTAACACAAATGGGAATCAGAGATGAATTCTTTTGTTCATATGTATTTTGGTAATATGGACTCTTTATGCAACTGAAGAAACAACTGTACACGTGTGCGCGCGCACACACACACACACACACACACAAACAGAAAATCCAGTTTGGATTACCAGATATAATTCAGGGAGAAGCCATGCTTATTCTACAGACAGATAGCCCCCAATTCTAGAAAAGGGTAAAAAACAGCATTAGCAATTATAACAAGATTGAAACTAGAAGTATATTTTGCACATTGGTGTGTGTGTGTGTGTGGGTGCTATTATACACGTATTCCAAGAAGTCCTAAATTCTAGTTGTCAGGGCAACCGTCTCTCCCCCAACTGAGTGATTGCCTCTTTCTTGGAAGCCCCACAGTAGTGCTGTGCTGAATTGGCTTTTTTAATTTCTCAGGAGTTTTTTTTTTTCCCATGCAAGGAACATTCTGTTTTTTTCTTATTATCTTATTCCCAAAGAGCTTGGAAAAGGCTACAACTGCTGATCTTACTTTCTCTTACTTTCCCACCACACTTCCTTGTCTGAAAAAACCCATAAGGAATTCTCTCTTGGTATCTTCCCTTGAAATATAACGAAGCGTGGATGCCAAGGAGGTTACCAATTCCTTGACAGATAGCTGCACTGTGAAAGATAAGGGACACACCTGCCTTGGCTACCTTATACTCCACTCAATTTAGAGATTCAGTAAAGTACTTTTCTTTGAAAAGCAACTCAAGTTTAAATTCTTTTTCATCAAATTGAGAATTGTCAGGAAAAAACCCTCTCTTTTCCTGCTCAGTATTTTCTTTGTGGGAGGGATATGCCCTTAAGACAGTGCTGATGCCTGGCTGCTGGAGAAATCCCTATAGTTTTCTTGGCAACACTGGCAGAAGTAAACATTTATATAGTCCACCTCATTATGAGTAAAACTTCTTGGGGGGGGGGGTATGGCATTATAACTGGATGTCCAATTCTGCTATCCAGGCCTCTGTGTTCCTTCATGCAGATCTTCTAGGGAATCAGAGAATGTACCTCATGGACAATCTTGTACAATATGCCTAATAGCTTGCATATCAGTACCACAATCACAACAAGAGGAATCTTTCCATCCCCACTGATACAGGACAGAGGCATTTCTTCCAGCATCACACCAAACTCTGTTCAATTTCAACCAGACAAAGTGAGGCAGGTCAAAACCAGATGGTTTGATAGAGGGACCACTAATGATCAGGCAATAAAAAGGAACCTCTTTCCAGGCCTTCTGGGGGGTTAAATTGGGTAGATTTTAATTGAATAGCTGTTTTTTCAAGCTGACCTGGATTTCAATCTTGTGATGGGCTGTGAGAAAGTGGGTGGGATACAAACACTTGGAAATGAATGAATGAGTAAAACAGACTCCTAATCCAAGAGGTTGCTCATCTCTGGCCAGAGGAAGATATCCTGATTTCAATGGCCCCATACAGAAGGGATGACATAGGAAGACATGATGAAAACTGAATGTAAATGTAGAAAGTGGCATATACAGAAAGATGCAGGACCCAAATCACCAAAGAACTGATGTTATACCAAAGGAAGTGCCCAGGTTCCAGAACAATAAACAGGAAAAGATCAAAGCAAACTTTTAAACAGTTCAAAAGCTAATATAGTGGAAGAAATATTTGCAACATTTCAATCTGTGCTCGATACAAAACACAAAATGGAAGGGTCTCTGACCTCATTCACCTTTGATGAGTTAAGATTCACCCACAGCACTCATTTCCCGCCTAGCCTGGATGTAATTAAGGGGAAGCTGCAGTGGCAATTTCTCTCCTCATTAACTTCCTGATTGGTTTGAGCCTCAGATTTCCACCAGGCCTCCCGTTTGTCATCATCAAATCCAAATGGCCAATCGTTAAGACTAATGTTTGTGTAACTAAGTGCCAACATCTGCCATGGCTGCTTGTACAACAATAATAGTGAAAGGGTAACATTGATGCTCCTGTGTTAATTCTGCATATATTCATCAATGGGGAAATCTATGCTATAATTAGCAAAATGCTTTGGTAGACAAGTATGCTAGAGTCATTTGCAGAAGAAAATGTGTTGCAGTCATTCTGTTTTGAATGGTTATAATTCAGTGGGGAACTATATCCAATGAATTTCTTTCAAGTAGACTATAGAGTCATTCTCCTTTCTTTGACTTCATTGATTTAAACTTACTACTTTTATTGCTTTCAAGAAACAGAAAAATGAACCAATGAAATCTTTTACAAGCAAGCAAAGTTATTAACTAATTGAAGGACATGATGTTTTTATGATTTGATTTTTTTTGAATCTGCTTGATGTAATAATTAAGGTACCAGGCTAAAAACTGGGAGACTGGGAGTTCTAGTCCTGCTGTAGGCAGAAAGCCAGCCAAGTGACCTTGGCCCAGTCTTTTTCTCTCAACCCCTAGGAAAGAGGCAATGGTAAACCACTTAAAATCTTGTTAAGAAAAATGGCAGGGAAATGTCAGGAATTGAAAACTGATTTGAACCGAACTAAACCAAACAATAGCAACAGCAGAACCTCATACTTTTCTTAATAATAAATGTCACAATAAATACAAACTATATTCACCATTGAGTTTATTATATTTTTATTGAAAGTAATAAGTCCTTGTGCCTAGGTTAAGAATACCAATCCACGTTCAATTATTCACAGATCTTTTAAGAATAATGGATTTTTCTATTGGAGATACATGGAGTCCACCATACTGAGCTTACACAAATAAGGAAGCAACTCATGCTATCTAATTTCAACCAAGGTGTAAATGAGGAAGAACAAGCTGAAATTAAATCCGGATGAAACAAAGATGATGTTGAGAAACAAAAAAGTAGAATCTGCCCAGAAAAAACAGATTCACAATTTGGCAGTGTTTCCTGATGCTCGGCTGTCAGTGGATTTGCAGGTGGTGATTGTGGCAAGGAGTGTGTTTGCACAACCCGTGACCTTTTTGAACTATCAAACTTGGCAGAAATTATCCACAATTGGTTACAATCCTTCTTGATTAATGCAATGTGCTATATGTGAGGTTAGAAGTCGCAACTGGGGCAAAATGTCACAACTATTATCTGGTTAAGAGATACGTTTCTTGGCTGTATTCCTATTCATGGCAATAGTTCTACTTGGCACCCATATAAATTATCTTGCATTGTTTTAAATTTATTTTTACATTTTTTGATGCATGCCTCCTGGAGTCACTTTTGAAGTGGGAAGCTATAGGCATACAATACAATATAGTACAATAAAATTAAAATGCAAGAACAATATCTACAGGAGTACCTCTTCAGTAGAAACTTATTTACTCATAACATCAGATGAAGCCTTTTTGAAGATGACCCTCAGGTCAGAAGTTTGTCTACATGGAAAATGGGAGTGTCTTCTCTTGTGGACCTTTTAGGCCTGTGATGGCGAACCTATGGCACATGTGTCCAAAGTGGCACGTGGAGCCATATTGCCTGGCACGTGTGGCATCGCTCGTTCCTCTTCCGGGTTTCTGGTGCACATACACATGCAATGATCAGCTGGCCTTTGTGCATGTGGTAGTGCTCGAAATTGGAAGAGCTGGTCTTCTATTTTCTGGCCGTGAGCATGCATGCCAGCCAGCTGATTGTCGCATGCATGCACGCCAATAACCAGAACACTAGCTGGCCAGCACATATGTGTGCACTGGAAACCGGAAGTTCATTTTCCGGTGCACACATGCCCCCTGGACAGATCCTCTTCCGGGTCACAGCCAGATGAGCGTGCAAAGCGCAAGCATGCACTCACTCTCTTTTTGGCACTAAGTATGAAAAGGTTTGCCATCACTGTTCTAGGCCAAGCAATTTATTTGTCAAAAAAGTATGTTTGCCCCCTCTTACCCAGGACTGAGAATAAAGGAAACATTTGTATTGCTAGGCTTTTGCCTCTGAATTTTTGTGATGGTTTTATGGATGTTAATTTAATTTGTGATTTTAAGTGTACTGATTTATAAACTTCTAGAAGATGTATAAAAGTTTTGCTACTTTTATAAATTGGCATGGACTGTTCTGGGATTTTTTTCCCCAAAATACATGATTAATTTAAGAATAAAATAAAGAAATGATCGAATAGAAACAGCAACCTTACTTCACATAGAAGGGCTCACTTAAAAGAGAAATAACTGCCTGGAGTGTGGGAAGAGCTTTAGTCAGACTTTGACCTAATTTCTCATCAGAGTCCACCAAAAAAAGTCTATAAATGTGGAATAGGGAGGTAATTTGAGCTGAGTGCAAAGAATTCATACAAAGGAAAATTGTCCTTCAATAAAGAGACCTCCTGTTGTCAAAATCCATCAGGGGGCTGGACTAAAGGACCTCCAAGGTCCCTTCCAGCTCTATTCTGATTCTGATTTAAGTCCTTTGCTGGCCATAATGTGATGGACAGAAGAAAACCATGCATCAACTCTGAGATTTTTTTTCTTCCAATTCTAGTTACACAACATGAATAAATGGGAAGATTAAGTTTAAGAAGGTTGCTTAAGTTAATCTCCTACGAAGCAGTGAAGAGTATGTTGAACAGCTACTAAGTGAAAGAACAAAATCTGGATTGAGTTCTTCCTGTCAGAAAAAGCCAGAATAGTCCTCCCTCTAGGTTGATCCAACCCAGAAAAAAGATGTTCTTTCTTACTGATTACAAATACTGTATGAGGAAAGTCCCTTAATCAAACCCTTTTCAAAAATCCACTACAGACAAGAAATGTGGAACTTCCTCAGATGCAATTGGATTTTACCTTCTGTCAACTTCAGCTAGCCTACTAGTTGTCAGGAATGCTGTGGACCAAATGTCAACACAGTAATGTTTCAAATCACTCTAATAGACCTGAGATTTGGCAAAACTAGAACGAAATCAAGCGGTCCTATGGGTTAATTAGGACAAGGCTGGTGAGGCTCCATTTCTCCTTCTATAGGCAGTCCTCGATTTAACCACCATTTATTTAGTGACTATTCAAAGTTATTGCAACACTGAAAAAAGTGTCTTATGACCATTTTTCACACCACGGCAGCATCCCCACAGTCATGTGATCAGAATTTGGACACTTGGCAACTGGCATGTATTTATGAAGGTTGAAATATCCCAGGTCATGTGACCACCTTTTGCAACTTTCAGAAAAGCGAAGTCAATGGGATGCCAGATTCATTTAACCTTGTGACTCACTTAACAACCGCAGTGATTCATTAAAACAACTGTGGCAAGAAAGGTTGTAAAATGGGGCAAAACTCACTTAACAATTTTTTGCAGCTTAGCAATGGAAATTGTGGGCTCAACTGGGGTCACAAGTTGAGGTCTACTGTATGTGACTTTCACAGCTTCTCAATATCTTCCTTTTCCTATTTTTGTTCGGCTTCTGCCATCACTGAAGGTTTCAAGCATGCCATTTTCAGCTGCCTGCTTGCGCAACTTTCCCAGTGCCTAAATTTAGAGCCAAGGTGGCGCAGTGGTTAAATGCAGCACTGCAGGCTACTGCTAGATCAGCAGTTCAGCGGTTCAAATCTCACCGGCTCAGGGTTGACTCAGCCTTCCATCCTTCCGAGGTGGGTAAAATGAGGACCCAGATTGTTGGGGGCAATATGCTGACTCTCTGTAAACCGCTTAGAGAGGGCTGAAAGCCCTATGAAGCGGTATATAAGTCTACTGCTATTGCTATTGCTATTTCCCTATCTTCCCTTAACCATCCCTCCCCCAATGATGTCCATGGTTTCATGTATGGCATTTCCACCAACTTGCCTGCCTGATCTTCCCAATGCCTTACTTTCCCTTCTTCTCCTTAGCTGTTCTTCAAGCCAGCATTATGAAGAAAAAAAAATGCAAGCAGAAAACTAACTTTTACAATGAAATCATCAGTGGACCAACACCATACAAAGAACAGACTAACTTGAGTGAACTGCTGTTAAGTCAATGGCCTGGAAAATATAATATGCTTCTAGAGATGTGAGAAACCACTAAGACAGTCATGCTTGAAAAGCAAAATGTTATTTGTATTTACATTTTAAGACCATTAGACTCTTAATGCGAAGCAATATTTTAAAGATTTAAGCTCTGAAAAGGTATAGTTGATTTGTTAAAGCTTTTTCACACTCTTATGTTCTTTCAGCTGAGAATCTACATTAAAGTTGCAAACTACAGGGCCTTCCGGAGCACCGGGGGAGAACGTTTTTGCCTCCCCTAGGCTTCAGGAAAATCTCTGAACTTCCGGTTAACCTGTTGGGCCTGCTTTTCGCCCTCTCTAGGCTTCGGAGGCTTTCCTGAAGCCTGGGGAGGGGGGAAAAACCAAACTTCCGGTTTGCCCATTGGGCCGTTTTTCGACCTCCCTAGGCTTCAGGAAAGTCTCTGGAGCCTGGGGAGAGTGAAAAACGGCCCAACTAGAAGTTCAGGGATGAACTTCCGGTTTGCCCATTGGGCCTGTTTTTCACCCTCTCTAGGCTCCGGAGGTTTTCCTAAAGACTGGGGAAGGTCAAAATGGCCTCCCCCGGCCCTCCGAAAGGCTAAAAATTAGCTGGCTGGTGCACATAGGCCCGCCAGAGCTGAGAGCTGCCGTGCTGGCAAATATGGCTCCGTGTGCCACCTGTGGCATGCATGCCATAGGTTGGCTATCATGGCAATACACTAATAAGAAGGAAAATTAGATAAATGAAGAAAAGGCATCATATCATATATGCTGTAAGTTAGTACAGATGAACAAAAATAAATGTATTTTTTTTGTTTTTATTTGGATCCAAAAGAAAAGGAAAGAAATGTATTTAATGGGACAGTAATCTATTTCAGAAAAGCATAATAGGTTTGGGAAAGTGCTTCACGTGCCTCCACATATTATCCTAGTTATTCCAAACCCAATTTTTTACTTTACTAAGATGATCATAAAGAAAAAAAATGATTTCATTCAGTGCCATGTCTGGTTATGCTATTCCAATGTTTCAATGGTCAAAATAGTCATAGTCTTTGTCTATTTACTAAGATATGTATTATCTGTCAAAAAGGGAGCTTCCCACTTTTACTTTGAGTCAAAGTTCTGGTTATCCTAGATCCAAAATCCAAGAATGCTTAAATTCATTTTTTTCTAACTGAAGCCAGTAGTTATATATGCATGCTATTTGCTTAATAAGAAGTAATGGCAGGGATTCCATGAGGACTGTACACACTTTCAAAAACAACTTCAGAGTTCACATGAGCATAGCATCTACTATGAATCAAGACAGTCTGTATTTTTTCAGATTTCTGTAAAACCCTAAAAAAGGCACTGTTGCTTTAAAACTTGTATTAACTTTAATGAGTGGATTCCTTGAAACATCATCCTCTTTTCAGGCTTGGAGAGAAAAGGGCCAGGCTGTTTTAATGAAGAGCAGAGAGATGCTTTTGTTCCAGGTGGCCCAAAGTACAACTTGCAAATCATTTTCAAAGCATGTAAATTTCTAAATCACATCTGCAAATAGCATCCAGGCTGCTGTGAAAATACATAAATATGGAAAGTCCTCGACTTAGAGCCCCAAATTTCTGTTGCTAAGAGAGACAGTCATTAAGTGGACCTTGCCCCATTATACATGTGGGCAAACTATTGTGGCTTCTTGCCACAGTTGTTAAACGAATCACTGCAGTTGTTAAGTTAGTAACACAGTTGTTAAGTGAATCTGGCTCTCCCACTGACTTTGCTTGTCAGAAGATCGCAAAAGGAGACCACATGATCCTGGGACACTGCAACCATTATGCGTCAATTGCCAAGGGTCTGAATTTTGGTCAAATGACCTTGGGGACATGTGATTATGAATGTGAAAAATAGTCGTGAGTCACTTTTTCCCCAAAACTTGTAACTTTGAATGGTTACTAAATGAACTATTGTAAGTCGAGGACTACCTGTACTGGCTGCTGCTAAAATAGTCGCCTATGATCAGTTGTGGGTTCTGGATCCCAGTGCAACTGGTACAGTGCAACGGGGCCCAGCGTCCACCATATGAACGCACGCAGTGCACGCATGCATCCTTACCTTCTGCGATGCTCTGCGACGCTCCAGCTGCTCGGCAGAGCGTCACGCAGGCGCTTTACGCTCCGTGCACATAAGCGCCGAAGAGCTCAAATACAGGTAAAGAGGGCCGGCAGGCTCTCTGGAGCACCCTACCGGAATGGTACCCGGTGCTCCCGGCAGGCACCGCTACGCCCGTACAACCCACCACTGCCTGCAACCCACCACTGCCTAAGATCCAGTTTACTTCTCCTTCCACAATAAGAAGTGTTCCTCTGTCTTGAAACCTCTATCCTTTTCATTCACATGTTGCCAATCTCACTGTAATTAGTAACTGAACATGGAATAGATATTTTCAGTCACTGCCCCTATTTGCCCTAACATGTCATTGTTTCCGTATCTAATACTTCATCACATAGGTTTTTTTTTTGATGCACAACATGACAGATTTCTGGCATAATTTCCAATGGTCCTTTATTCTTAGCATTCAAAGTAATGTAAGAGATATAAATGGAGGGATTATAACATACATTTGCAGTTCACCCGTTTATTTGTAGTTAGGGAGAAGATTAAGTTGTGTCAAAGCAACAAGTATAAATGAAGAAAAGTGTAAACACATTTCATTTTATCTTTTTCCCCAAACTTCATTTTAAAAAAATGATTTATCTTTACAAAAAAAAAGAAGCATGGAAGAAAAGAAGATTGGATTCTGTATCTCTTCCACTTCCTCTCTCCTCCTTTAATAAGGAAATTGACTTAATTCCTATTGGAGTTAAAAAAAAAACCCACCACACTAGAGATATGAGCACAGGATTCCAACAAATTTGTCTGGAAATAAGTTCCAGTGAACACAGAATCTGTTTTTGCAAGGAGGGTGTAAATATAGATGTACTTATTCTGTAAGAGCGACATCCAAGTATATATCCTTTCAGAATAAGTCCCTTTGAGCATAATAGATTTTATCTCTGCAAACATTAAATGTACATGTCAGGAACCCCCAGAGCTTTCTTTCCTGACCTCAGGGCTGATCTCAAAACATCAATGTAGTAGTTTAAGGGGCCTCTTAATTATGAGTGGCGTACTAGCTTGTTGGAGAACTTTGAAGCATTCTTAAAACCTAGTTAATGTCTCCCCTAATGAAAGGACTCACAAAGGACAAAATTTGGACTGTCTTTGTTCTCAAATAGGTACCTGAAGAAATGTCATGAAATTGGGCCCAATGAGGCCTACAAAACCATGGGAAGATGGGAATGTATAAACAGGGACATTAAGTCGTATGGAGGTTTATTTTTATTTTTGTTCCGTGCTGAGCCCTCAATTTTGGATGCTGTCTTTAGAATTCAAGCTCCAAGTTTGTTAACCCTATCGTAGTTCTTTTATTCAAATACAATGTTTTCTATTGATTATCGCACCACATACTGTAAAATTGCTTGGGCAGTACATCAGGCTAACTCACTGCTCACTCCAGGAGTTTGATCCTGACTTGCTCAAGGTTGATTCAGCCTTCCATCCTTCCGAGGTTGGTAAAACGATGACTCAGTCTGTGGGGGCAATATGCTGACTCTGTAAACCACTTAGAGAGGGCTGCAAAGCACTATGAAGCGGTATGTAAGTCTAAGTGTTATTGCTATTGCCTAGTCACCTCACTTAAGGGAAAACTTCATCAGATACAGATGAAACTGCATCTGTAATGGCATCTCTCCACTCAGATTGTATCTGTCAAGATGGACAAGGAGAGCAGATATAAGGCTGGAGATCCAAGGGAGTATGTGATTATATGGACAGATCCATGTACACTACATGGTCATCTTTGTCTTTTAATGGGATTTTTTTGTAGGTTCAAACCTTCTACGTGGAAATGAATTCACAGACTTCTTCACTTTAGGTGAGTATATTCAGCACATTGCCTTTAAAGACAAGATCCTCTTGTTCAGTGGTAGAAGGAAAGGATATCTAGAAGCTCTCATATACAATCTACCTTTCCTTAAACTCTCAGACCAGAAAGATGCAGATTTTATATTGTGTCCTATTCTCATGTGTAGTGTTTTCCATAACTTCTCTGAGTTTGTGAGTTCAATTCCCAGTAGGGGGTTTGAACCCCATAGAAGTATCTGGCTAGATGCATTTGAAGGGTTTCAATAAAGGATGAAGTCAGTCACATGGTATCCCTCGGTAGTCAGTGTAGCTACAAAACATCACACAGGATATAAACTGTGTGTAAGAATGGAGAAAGTTTCCCTTCCTCCCACCTTCAAAATCAATAGAAGTCATGGAAAATTCCATACATTGGAACAAGACATACTATAATATCTGTATGTTTCTGCTCTCAGAGTTTACGAGAAGGTATATATACCATTCTGAGAACTTCTTCTAAGAACTCAGAGAGAATGATTGGTCCAAAGTTACCCAGCTGGCTTTGTGCCTATGGCAGGACTACAATCTCCCAGTTTCAAGCCTGTTGCATTTAACCACTACACAAAACTGTCCTGTAATTTCTAGTTAGACAGTGGAACAAGTGGAAATTGGTTCAGAAGTGGTTTGAGAATGTTTCTTCTCCATAACACAATGCTAGGCTAACTCGAATGGTAGACTTACGTAAATTTGGAACAATGTATATATTGTGTGCCTCTGGCATTCTTAGTTTAAGTATTTCCAACCCGGACTGCTTTCAAAGTTTCGAGATTTTAGCATGGCTATTTAATGAATGTCCCAGAAAAGCAGAGAAGCCGTCTTAAAATCCTGCATTAAATAGAAGAGAAGCAAAGATTTTCTATCTTCGATAAATCCAGATCCCAGTGTCATTCTAGAACTTGTACTGCTCAAGTAGTTTGTGATTCACAGAACTTTACATAGCAATAAATGTGTTAATCTTTAAAGTGCCACAAGATTCTTCAAGATTTTTGACACAAAACACTAAGAGCCATCTCTGCAACTATACATATGTATATGGATAATCCTCGACTTACAACAATTCATTTAGTGATCGTTCAAAGTTACAATGGGACTGAAAAAAGTGACTTATGACCATTTTTCACACATGATCATTTACAAACTGGATGCTTGACAATTCTTGAGACCTTCTGGCAAGCAAAGTCAATGGGGAAGCCAGATTCACTTACCAACTGTGTGACTAAACAATTGCAGTGATTCACTTAACAAATATGGGAAGAAAAGTCATAAAATGGGGCAAAATTCGCTTAACAAATTTCTCACTTAGCAACATACATTCTGGACTCAATTGTGGTCATAATCCAAGGACGACCTGTACTTGAAAGTACCTCTCCCATCAAAAATAAACAACATACCAGAAATAGGAAGTACATATTTTGTTCATTTCTGGTAGAGGAATTTGATATACACAGATTTTTTAAATGACACCTCTGCCTCGCAAAAATCAGATAACCTTTAGTAGATAGGCAGGGTGAAAAAAGGGAAATACTGGCAAGATTTAGAAAATAGCAGCTTTGGCATTTGCATGCCTGATCTACTTCCACAGGTCTGGAGGGGAAAGAAATATAATTTATTAGAGCTCATTTGGCTCAGCAACAATTGCTTTCTCCGAAAGGAAGAGAGAACAATATAATTGAACATAAGTGCCCTCTTGAGTGGATAAGCCTACAACCGCCTGAGGCGAGAGCTAGTACTGATGTACTACATGGCATTACAAGAGTGCTGGGTGCTATAGCTAGCAATTATCCTGGTATTTAACCAAATCTATCGCTCATCAGCAAAGCGTTTAGTGCAGTAGTCAGAGCGAGACAAGCTGACATGGAGCACAGTTACTTAACTGTCCCCTGCAGCGATTATGCTGTTCCTTTCCGCAGCTCAAGAGTCATGTCAAATTAAACAACAACACATTGACTTTTCACTTGTAGAAACATTACCAGGTGATTGACAGCTCTGGGATGCTGTAAGGGGGGGGGATGTCTCTCATCAGATCAAACAGAGATTCCTTATTTGCCAGGCAGCTTTGCTCTCTTTTCACTCCCCCCCCCCGCCCCCAGCTAGCTTATTTTCTCATGCATGGTTTTCACTCCCCCTTCAGTTTGCTTATCTCTGATGGGCTCTTTGTAATCAAGGGCTATTTTCTTGCTGAAGGAGGAACAAAAGTGAAAGTTTGAGTCCCAGAGGTGTCACTTTTCCTCATCAATCCAAATGTACAATCCCCCCCCCCAAAAAAAATCAGTATTCAAAGCCACAACCATTAAACAGAAAACTAGCAAAGTTAAACTATTAAGAGAGATATAACCATTAGTTCATTGTTCTTCTGTGTACTTTCCTACATAGATGTAATACAATGCTATCTACCCTTTGTTGATGGGCATTTTTCTGGTGTTTATGCTAGACAACTTTCTACTTCCATGGTCACACAGACTTCAGCTATAGCAACGTTTCTCTACACCAAGTTTCCATAAACGCTAATGGATCACAAACTGTTTCCAACGAACCTCCAGCAAGTCTGAGGGTTGCTATTGGCAACAGTTGCTGAAGTGCCAAGCAAATAATAAATCTACTTTAATATAAATCTAATTTGTAGTAGCATACCTGTAATTGCTCTCTTACTTCCTATCTGTTTCGTGAAGGTTGACACATACGCAACAGGGCTACCTTAATCCCACTACAAGGTATCTGTCATTTTGCTTATAATTCTCCAGAACAATTCTCTTCTCCCAATTGGATTACTTTGGCAAATGATCTGACCGATCTAAAATGTACAGATAGTCCTCAACTTACAACCAGTTGCTTAGTGACTAGTCAGTTACACCCCCAGAAATGGGTGACCCAAACTTTAAAGTTCCAAGCAGTGTCACAATAACATTTTAGGCACTTGGAAACTGGTCTGTATTTGCTGTCTGCAACATCCTGCAGTCATGTGAAGTGATTTACAATGTTTTTTTTGTTGGAAACAGGTGCTTACTTCTGGTTTCTGATGAAAAAAAATCCCATGGCAGACTTTTGGTTTGCTTAACAATCGCTGCATTCACTTAATGACTACCACAAAAAGATCACATGAATGGATGAGGTCATGTAGTGACCTGCTTAAAGACCAGTACGACTTACAACCAAAATTCCAATCCATGACAGTGATAATTCTGGTTTAAGTTTAAGATTTATAGAGTATAAATACATGTACAAGTAATCCTCAACTTACAACCACAATCAGGACCACAATTTCTGTTGCTATGTAAAGTGAATCATGTCCTGTCTCATGATTTTTTGTGCCACAGTCGTTAAGTGAATCACACAGTTGTTAAGTGAAACCAGCTTCCCGCATTGACTTTGCTTGTTGGAATCACGATGGGAAAGATCGCAAACGGCGATCACATGAACTTGGGATACTGCAACCATCATAAATACATACCAGTTATCAAGTGCCTGATTTTGACCATGTGACCATGGAGATGGTCCAAAGTACAAGGCCCAGTACTGTTATTTTTTCAGCGCCATTGTAATTTTGGTTGTTAAATGAATATTTGTAAGTAAAGGATATAATCATCAATAATGACACTATAGTTATTATTGGCATCAGACTTATTTCTTAGAATACAAAAGCATGAACTTAGCCAAGTGTTCATCATTGGCATTCTCACTGGACCCAGAAGGATTATGTAGGCAAGTCAATAGCGCCAACATTTTTTTCTCGCTACTACCACACTTGGCTTAAAGAGAAAGGGGTCACAAATAGAGAGGTCTATTTATAGCAAGACTCATGAGAACAAGTAGAGCACTCAGAAAGGGAAGCCATTGCAACAATCAGGTGACATGAGTGAATTCGCTCAGCCACCGTGCTCTCATGCATAGGAGGTAATCCAGCCACAGATGGTATTTGCTGGTTCTCCGAACTACTCAAAATTTCTGCTACTGGTTCTACAGAACCTGTCAGAACCTGCTGAATTTCACCCCTAGTGGGGAGATGCTGCAATAAATGAATGAATGAATGAATGAATGAATGAATGAATGAATGAATGAATGAATAAATAAATAAATAAATAAATAGGGACGGAAAAAGGAGATGGAGGAAGGACCACAAACCTGGCACTAGACACAGCTTCAGAGGATGCCTTGAAAGAGCACAGCAATCCGGGGCTGGAAGGGACCTGGAGGTCATCTAGTCCAATCCCCTGCTCCAGCAGGACATTGTTAAAATCAGTTTCTGTCTTTTGACCCCCCCAGTCACATAACTCCCCACCAAGCCACACCCACAGAACCAGTAGGAAAAATGTTTAGATTTCACCATTGAGGTAATGGAACCAAGTATCTCTTTCCTGTGGCTTAAAATAAATCTGTGTTTGTTGATCTACCTTCTCCCATACCCGCGGGTGAAAGCTCCAAATATTAGGAAATCTATCTTCTATATTGCTACTCTCCCTTGTTCTCTTGCCATTTTTTCCCCTCATACTTGGGTTGAGAAGACAAAGACGAAAAGTAAATTTCCACACCAAGGGCTGAGTTTGGCTTATGTGTCACTAATCTCAGGTTTCCTACCCCATACTTAAAAAGTGTTCATTTAAAATATCATTGTTTAACAGCCTTAAGGACCGTGTCCAGGAAATAAAACAGGGAAATAAGAAATGTATAGTTCTCATAACACTGCCATTCGTCATCACTTGTCATACCCCATAGCACACTTGAAGGCAAAAGTTGCTTATTTTTCTATTAGAAATTTAAGACCAAAACGTAATTCCCAGTGTTAGCAATTATAGACAAAATTGCATCAAGCCTTCCAAGTTGCTATCAAGTATATTTTGTTAAAAAAACAAGCTAGCAGTCTTATCACTGTTTTTAAAAAGGTCTATGAAAGCTTCTAGGCAGATGGCTCCCAACATTCAGAGTTAAAAAAACATTGCGTAACTCTTCTGCCTTTCAATCCATGAAAAAGATAACTAATTGTATAAATAATAACTGATAAGTTATAAACTGAAAGCCTCCATAATCAAATTTTCCTGACTTTTTTCTTCTATAATGAAGAGGGTAATATGATTAAGCTCAATGCTTTGCTCACTTGTTGACAATTCAACAAGTGAATTCTTTTTTTATCTGAACTTTGGTGCATGGACTATAAAGCTGGCATCCTAGTGGAATGGCTACAATGATTGGAAAACAATATAAACCCCGGTGTAGTATGACTGAAAACTTAAGTTCTGGCAAATGTTGTCATCTAGTTTTGTAATAACAGAATTATAGCAGAAAAGATGTTTGGGGATTGTAGAACATTATATTTTTGTTGATGGATTTTATAAGTTTATTTATGATTGCAGATAACAAGGCTTGCCAGTATTTGTTAAAACATAATTAAACTAATGAATAATCAGCAGTAAATATATAAGCAACAACAGAAAGTAGTGAACAGAATGAAGAAAGTATAGAAATTAATATTACCAACTACATATAAGTAACCCAAGAACAAGTAAATATGTATTTCTACTACTTAATTCATTCAATCATTCCTCCGTCCACCCATTTATTTTTCCAGCTTTATGAATGAAAGCACATTATATAGTATCAAAATACACACACATATATACATGAATACATGTGTACGCTACACACTGTATGTATTGTATATATGTATGTATACATGTATGCAGACACATATATATACACATATGTATATATACATATATACATATACATACATAAATATAATGTATGTATAGATAGATAGTATATATGTATATAGTGTGTGTGTGTATAAAATAAAACTTTTCAGTCTTGAGAAAACAAAAGCTACCCTCATATAACAGCCAAATTCCTACATAACTCAATTTCGACATCTCATCTGGTGTGAACTGCACTCATTCCTAGTGTAAACCCCACCGCACTGTGCAATGATATACTGTAATGTCACCTCGCAATCTGGATTTACTATAAAGGGCTTCTGACGAGTTTCAGAGCAGTAAACACTGCAGCGAGGTGTATTTCACACTGAGCTGGTTTTTATGAAGAACACTTCACCGCCCAGCCACAGCACCCAGATGATGAATGGTGAAAGATGCGTGACAAGCTTCATCATTGTTTGTAAATCTTAACTGTTCCCGCTCACTAACTCTGCAGGCAATTTTCAAAGACAGCGGCCGACAGAAGGACAGCACAGCTCTCCTGAAGGTTATTCAACTTGTACTTGGCCTAAGCGCTGCCTCTGAGGAGGTCTGCACTGAAAAATAACTTTCTAGTGATCAAAACACCAATCCTGAAGATACATTAATGGGAGACAACTGAAGATATCCCACTCCCAAATAAGCTTGCCATGGAGCAGTATTTCCAAGGGTAAGATCCAGAAGAAATGTGATTAAAAATTGCTAGCCATACTAGATAAATCAGATCAAGAAACTGGCTCCACAGGAATATTAGAACTATACTTCATTGAGATAGATTATAGTAACAGAATCTTGCAGGTCTTCCTGTGTGTTTGCCTTTCTCTCTTTTTTACATCGCAGGAAATCAATGGGAACCAGTCTTTTTCTTTCCTTCCTCCTAGGTTTAACAAATGCTCCTGGGGGAATGGGACAACTTGCCGCAGCCAACTCGCTATGGCCAAATCACCAAGGTCAATGCCCCATGGCTAACTCACTGTAGGACAACATGGCCAACTCACCATGAGACAACTCACTGTAGGACAATTCAACAATTCAATTTAATTCTTTAAAATAATTAATTAAAAAATAATTAAAAATATTTTAATTTTTGTCATTCACATTTCATTTTTCCTTTGGCATTCTTTCTTTTATTATTCTATTCCACTATTTATTTGATATTAGTGTAACTCTTGTGTTGCAGTGAGTTGTTTTGTGGCAAGATGGGCATGGCGAATTGTCATAGACCCTGATCCTGCACTTATTATCTTAAGAGCTTCTGAATGGTTTTTCCCCTACGAAAGTTGAAGAGCATCTTAGCTTATTTGGGATCAAGGACAGGGGACAGGAGTAAATTCTGTGTATATTTGGAGTAACTCTTATTGGATTTAATGGCTCTTATTCCCCACTAAGTGTGTATAGAATTGCCTGCAATCCTAGAAGTATTCTTGCTCACAAGACTTTCCACAGTTATAGTAGGTAAACATAAGCAGATGATAGCTGATCCAAAATTCACAATCACTTTCCCCAATTACAGATTTCCAATTCATTCATCCACTTATGCATTTACAAGATAGATATTGTTCAGCCTTTAAATCATCTTTTGATCACCTAGCAAACACAAGGCAGAATATTTAAAATGTGTTGAGGACAACCAAACAGGTTTAAGTAATCTTGAATATCAAACATTAAACTCTCAAACAAATAAGCAAAGTTGTCTCAAACAATTTCAGTGATCACTGTGGGCATTCTGGGAGGATCACTTTTAATCTTCTCTTAATGTTTGATTATTTACATTATCAGGATTACAAGACTGATTTGACTCTATGACCTTAAATCAACAACCTATTCAAAACATAGTAGAAATCTAGGGAAATTTTTTTTTAGCCGTTCCTCTTTGCTTAGTGTCTTCCTTGGGTTAAAAGAAACACTGGACTTAACTAGTAACATATAGTAAGGGGAAAAATAGGTGATTAGAAGATTCTAACTTCCCACTATAGTACTCCATACTGGGAGAGTCAGCCAGCATGCTTGAATTCTCAGATCTGTATTACCGTAGCAAACAGAATTAAAAAATCATAGTAACCTTGAAATCCTGCCATTATTTTTACAAATAACTCAAAGTGGTGAACATATCAAACACACCTTCCTCCTCCTGTTTTCCCAGCCAACCTGTGAGGTGAGTTGGGCTGAGTACTGTGAGTAGCTGGGTGATTGGTCCAAAGTCACGCAGCTGGCTTTCATGGGTAAGGTGGAACTAGAATTCAGTCTCCCACTTTCTAATCTGGTGTCTTAATCACTAGATCAAACTGGCTGATGGCTCCCATGATTGGGATGGAGGTGTTTGATGTGTATCCCACTACTATTTGAGATTAGAGTACATAATAAGCTACTATTGTAGCTTAGCCGTGGATATAGCTTTTCTCAGAAAATCTGCCTGGTTCTGTTATGATTTCTCTTCGGATGTTTAATGAAATCTTTTTTGATAGACTTTATATTTTGCCCCTTTTAAACATGGCCTGAACTGTATTTTAAATACGGCTTCCTTTTTAGATGTTAGGATCAAGGCATTAACACTTTTTTTTTTTAATGATCTTATCCACCAGAAAAATGCAGAGATTTTAATCCAAAAAGTTACTTTGGGGTTATAGGGACACTCAATAAGCAGCTGCTTTTTCTGGGGCTGCCAACTTCCCTTCCTAGTACAATCCCCAATACAATCCCACAAAAATAAGCACCTATTTTAACTTGCAGGCAGATGCTTCCATATTTTAGGTACAAAATGCTACATATAGCTGTAATACCCATGTTTTCCCTTTCAATCCTATTCACAAATTAATTACCAAAAATAATAGCTAAGGACCCAGGAGTTAGCAGAATACAATGCATGGATTATAAGGAAGTGGTGTAATCAGGAAGTGTCAACTAAATGACTTGCCAGCAAGCAAGACAGAACATGAGAACTCTGTATCACTTCTACACATGGCCTTCTTTCAGGATTGTTTCCATGGTATCAACTAAACAAATCCGTAATTACATTTACCAATGCCCCATTCAGAAATTGGAAGGAGGCGGGAATAAAAGAAATAACTTATATCTACTCAAATTTGGAATTTTGCTTCAGTTGGGCCCAAACTGCCCAGAATTTGCCTTGAGATCCTTGGATTACACCTACCTACCTACCTACCTACCTACCTACCTACCTACCTACCTACCTACCTACCTACCCACCCCCCTACCGTAGAATAGACCTAGTCCTCTTAATTACCTAATAAAATCTCCTTCTCCCCTAACACGCACCAGCAATGGGAATACCTCTTTGACAATTTCTCTTTTTTGATGGCACTGCAATGCCTTAATTCAGGATCATAGCACTGAATTAAATTTCCTAAACCCTAGTAGGTAACCACAATCCCATGGTCCCCAAAGTTCTTGAAGCCTCACTGTAAAGCCTGCTCTTCCCTCGCCATCACACGGCTAGTTATCTGAGAGGAAGAAAGAGGAAGTGAGGAACAATTTCCAACTCTGTGGTTCTCAGTCCTCGTAAAGTCACAGAGCACAAGTTGAACATTTCCAAGGCCTTAGGAATTAAACAATTCAAGTTATGAAGCTGAGTAGGATAGCAAGGAATCCCTGAAAATAAATTGGGGATCATTATCTTATCTGCAAGTTGGGCCTGTTAGATGAGTGGGGTCTTGTTCAAGATCAACAAAAACCTGGGCACCTCTTGTTTGGATGATTACAGTCTGCTGACCACATGGTGGGTGCTCAGCAACATTTGCAGCATCCCAGTCAAGTGACTGCATTTTGGGATAGTTTTGCTTGAAAACCCAGCATTTAATTCCTGTTTTTAGCAAAATAGGCCCAGAGCAAAGGAAAGTTGTTCGTAACTTTCGGGTGTAAAGCAAAGGTTTGCTTTACAACTGACGTTAAAAAGGGTCATAAAATTGGGTTGGTGACCCTCTTTACAACCATCACAACTTATGACTGTGATGGGCAGTTCCATTAGGGCTGCAAATTGAAGATTACCTGTAGTCATATTTGACCAGCTGCTGCCATCACTGACGGATTGGTAAGATTTTCATCTTGCTTTTACTCCAAGAATTCAAGACGGCATACAAAGCACTCCCTTCAGTTTTTCTCAACAACCCTGTGAGGTAGCTTAGGCTGAGGATAAATAGCCAAAGTGAGCTTCTGTTATGGGAGTGGACTTGAACTTGTCTCTCTCCAGCTACTTGACTTTGATTGAGCTCAAGTTAAGAAGAGATGAACCTGATTAATACATAGCTGGGATACAATATCCTTTTGTTTTTAATGACATGCTGAACTAATCTGAAATTACACTTTAATCTGATTTGTTGCTCTAAGATAAGATATTTTAGAATGACTCTCTAAGAGGTAAGCCAGGTGATTGGCAGCGACAGAGAACAGAAGTAGGATAAGAATCAGCAATGAGGACAAATTTTCAAGCTATATAATTTTATGTTCCCTCAAGGATAGGGAGGAACAGAAAGGCCCTAAAAGAATGGCATAAAAAGGATCCATGCCCCAATGCTGTCATCCCTGGCTAGCAGTGAACACGCAAGAAAGCCACAAATTGTCTCAAGATTATTGTGCTTACAGACCCACTGGCTGATTTATCTAGGGCATTTCTCTATGGTGGTAGTTGTGGTGAGCAGAATCCTAGCAAAAGGCCGATACTGATGTTGGGCAGTTGAAGCGAGCATTGATGGGTTCTGGTGAGAGTTCAAAACAGCGGCCAGGGGGACAAATGGGGCTATTGCGGATCAGAAGGTTTGGGAGAGGGAGAAATGGAAGTGGTGTAGCCATCATGTTAATCTTTGGTGAGATTAACAGCCTTAGGGACTGGTTGGTAGCTCAACAGCTCGAGTCCTAACCAAGGACCTAGGAACTGTTAAGGTAACGTCGGACGATATAAGTTGTTCCAAGTAGGGTGGTTTTTGTAGCATCAGAATGTTCAAGTCTGATAAATTTAAAATTTCCAAATAGCCAGGTAGCTCTTTAGGTATTGCTCCAAGGGCTCCAATTACAATTGGGACAACAGACGATTTCTTTTTCCAGTCGCTCAATTTCAGTTTGCAAGTCCTGGTATTTTGTGATTTTTTTTTGCTGTTTATCTTCAATTTGTACATCTCCAGGTATTGCAATGTCAACGAACCATACTTTTTTCTTGTCAACTATTGTTATTGGTGTGTGGGCCAAGTGCCTGTTAGTCTGGATTCTGGAGTCCTCCGGAATTGGGCAGCCTATAAATTTAATAAATAAATAAAATAAAATAAAAAACTCCCACAAGATCTTGATTTTCTCATTCTCTAAAACCTTCTCAACCTGATGTTCCCAGTGGTTTTTGCTGTATTCAAATCCAAACTTTTGGCACAATTTCCAGTGAATGATCTTAGCAACACAGTCATGGCATTGTAGGTAGTCAGTTTATGAAATTTTGCTGCACCCATTGATCAAGTGGTCGACTGTCTCGTCTTTCTCATTACAGAGGCGACATTTGCTGTTGGTGGCAACATGTTGAATTTTTGCCTTCATGCCGTTTGTGGCTAAGGCTTGTTCTTGAGCTGCCAAAATAAAGCCTTCTGTTTCTTTTTTCAGTGCCCCTGATCTTAACCAGTTCCAAGTTAGCTTTTGGTCAGCTTTGCCTTCAATATTTTTCAAGTATTGGCTATGCATAGCTTTGTTTTTCCAATTTTCAGCTCACTTCTCAATTACTTCTTTCTTATATTCAGTTTTTGACTTAGTTGTCTTTAAAAGGCATCCTTTATTTACTTCCTTAATCATTGGTTCTTCACTTTTCTGGATGTAATCATTCAAGCTGTGTTTTTCTTCTTCCACAGTCTGTTTTACTTGTAGGAGTCCTCGACCACCCTCTGCTCTTCGTAAATATAATTGGTCAACATCACTTTTAGGGGGCAAAGCATGATTCATTGTCATAAGCTTCCTCATTTTTCTGTCCAAATTGTCCAACTCCATCTGGGTCCACTCAATTATTCCTGCAGAGTATCGAATCACAGGTATAGCCCAGGTGTTTATGGCTTTTATGTTTCCTCCACTCAATTTGGACTTTAATATCTTGCGAATTTGTCGAATGTAATTGACGGAAGTTAATTCCTTGACTTTATTATGCATTAAGTCAAAGGCCTCTAAAATCCCCAAGTACTTGTAGCCTTCTTCTGGTTTTACTGCCTTTATCATTTCTTCATTCTCAAGTCCTATTCCATCATCTTCTATGATCTTGCCTGCTTTGGTTGCCATTGTTGCACATTTGTCAATTCCAAACTGCATACCAATGTCTTGGCTAAATTCTTTTATGCTTTCAATTAATAAATTGAGTTCAGCTTTTGTTTTACCAAACAGCTTCAAATCATCCATGTACACCAAGTGCGAAATTTTCAGTCCTTTCTTTGCAAGTTTGTATCCACAGTTCATATTCTTCCAAATGATTGTCAGTGGTAGCATTGAGAGTATAAAAAGTAGGGGTGAAAGGGAATCGCCATGGAAAATGCCTCGTTTAATTTCAACTTCACCCAGTTCTTCTTCATTAGCTATAAGCTTCATTTTCCAGAGGTTCATTGAAATTTCCATGAATTTTTGTATGTTGCTGTTGATGCCAAAGATTTCCAGGCATTTCTTGATCCAGCTATGGGAAACTGAATCAAATGCTGCTGCTTCTTCTTCTTCTTCTTCTTCTTCTTCTTCTTCTTCTTCTTCTTCTTCTTCTTCTTCTTCTTCTTCTTCTTCTTCTTCTTCTTCTTCTTCTTCTTCTTCTTCTTATTATTATTATTATTATTATTATTATTATTATTGCATCCAATTTGGTCTACAGTTATAAGCATGTGGAGGTATCCTATCCGAATAATAAACAATCACAGCCGGTTTCACTTCTGTGCCAGAGAAGTTTGCCAGGTGCTGCCACCTATTGAGATCTTTAAGCTACAAAGTTGTTAAAGGAATTCTGACAGCAAATAAAGGGAGAATGAACAAGAGGTATCTTTCAAATCCTTATATTTTGATTTCAAAACATGTACGGTACATGGTTCCACTTTCTATCTTTTTTATTGCAATTACAGAGAAGATGGGAGACTTGTGTCTGCCTCTAAAATAAAAATGTACGCTGTGCCTGAAATGATCATTGTATTCGGAACACGGAGGAACTATGAGAAGGATCACCCAAAATGTATGCTGTGTGATTTCGAATTCGCACCCTTTCTAAGCGTACCTGTGTTTCTCAGGCTGGCAGGTCACCTGCTATGGAAAAATACTTTGTCACAGCTGGGAAAAGTCTGCTTGAGCTCAGTAAATTACATCTCCCTGCTTGTCTGTTGATGATTGATGGATTAACTTAGGGAACAATATCAGAATTTGGAATATTGTCTGGACAAGTAGTCAATAGTGATGGAAAACACTGAATCTTTTGCAATTTAGAAATGCACAAGGTATACAATTCTCCTCCTTCAAAATCCTACAAACAACTTTCTCCAACTAGATGCCTTCCAGATTGGTTGCACAACAGCTCCCAGATTTCCCAGTGTGCTACATACAGAGGGCAAGGTGTTGAGGAGAAGGAGTAAAATACTGCTCCCCAACAATTTATATATTGCAAACTATTCAAGTTGAAGAAGGATTTAGTGCTATGCCAACAGCTGCAGGCTGCGAAACCACACAGATTCTCAAGAAGTCCCCAAGCACAAACATAAACCAAAACTTTGAAATATTTATTCTCTTAAGGAATAATGCTGGAGGAAAAAAGGATTACCATAAAGTGGAAGTAAGCAGCCATTTTAAGAGTCATTCAGAAAAATCTAATAAGATGTTATCCATCTCCAATGTTACCTCTGCCTCTACCCAGTTCAGCCACTGGCTTTTCAGTAGACGCCCCAAAATCTCTTCTCATGAAGGTTGACAAGATGCTTACCATTTGCTTTTGTTTCAGAGTAAGAAGGATTCTCCTCGAAAGTAAAAATTTGGGGAACACAGGCAGGGGCCCCAACACTCTGTCCCAAGTAAGAGCTGGAAGGATAGTAAGAATGCATCCTGTACTGGGAACTCAAACTGTGGCGACCTTCAGGGCTTTTCACCTGTTAAGAGAACAGCAGAAAGAGCACATCATACAAGCTTGTAAAGAAAGAAAACCTGCATTGGATGGAGACAGTTTTCCTTACCCCATAAGTATGTTTTTGGCTTATTGCCATGCTCTCCTCCTGCTGAATTTATCTCCAGAACTTTGTCTGAGAATGTTAGGCCTGAAATGTTTGATTACTTCTATGTGAAATTTTTTTAGTGTTATCGTTTTTATCCCTTAAAGGCATTTTGAAAGTCTGAAGTAGCGCTCAGGTCTTCACAGAAGTGAAGGCGGCTTATAAAGGCTACCCTGTCAACACTATTCATATTTATCTTTCTATAGGGTTTTTTTAATGACTGTAAGCTGCCCAGGGTTACTCTGAGGTAAGATGGGCAGCCAATAAATGTTATAAACCAATAAAATAACTTGTGGTTGCTACTGCTCAAGATTTTTCAGGTTTTGGATACTGCTTCAAATGCCTCCAGCCCTTCTTTGATTAGTAATGATGAGGAGACCAAAGGGGTACGAGGAAAGAGATAAGGCTGCAGTGCTTTCAATTCTCTTCCAATCCAGTTTCCAACTTTCACATGCGGAGACCACTATAAAATAATTTTGTTGTCTCCAATAAAAAGGAAGTATGGATATCGTGACAGCGTAGTGCCCTGATTCCTACCATCGTACGGTATTCAGTTTCTCAAACTTTATTACAGGGCTGTCAAGCAGGCAAATTATTTATTCTTGGGCAAAGTCGTTTCAGTTCGTGAGAAAATATAAGCTATTTACAAATTTGACATAAGAAGCATAAAAATGCCAAGCAAAGCTTTAATTTTGGGATGAGACATCTCATTTCAAACCTCAATCTTCTTTTAGCCAAGAAGACATTCTGACTGCATGAAAGCAAAAGATTTGCTCATGAAGATTCGGATGAATGTGTTACAGATCTTGTCCAAACCAGGAAGATTAAAATTTTCATGTTTCCAAACTTTGCAGTACAATTACAGAATATGAACTGCAGCAAAGTAAAATAGCACTCATGTATAAGTACACAAAGAAAAGGTGTACATGGGAGAATTGTGCATTTCAATGGACATTCTTTATATGGCTAGTTTTCAGGCTTCGTGTGTATTCTTTCTGTTGAATTTTGTAAGACCGAGCAAAGGTCTCTTTTGTTCTTAGCCTAACCTATCTCTCACAGGGTCGTTGTTATGGGGAAGTAGGAGGCAAGAGTATTCAGTGTATTCACCATCTACTGCTTGATACATATTCCTGTTATTCATATATACATAATTAGTCATAAATTGAGGACTACCTGTATAGGTTACCAATTTACTAGAATTCTGAATCATGACATTGGAAGTTATTTTTCAACCAGGAAGAAAACTGGGGAGATGCTCCTTAGGGCGACCTTTTTGTACAGCCTTTATTTTTTTCCAAGCCCGCTGTTCATGATCTCCTTTTATTTTGCTGTGAAAAAAAATATCTTTTTTTTCTTTTGGTTGTTTGCGCACCCTCTAAAAAGAATAACTGCAAAAGGATAATATAATTTCAGAAGCGATAAATTGCACCACTACCCACTGGTGCTTAAAGGATTTCTGCTTTGTTTACCTTATGTAGGCAATGACCTGTTTCCTTTTGAGCCTTCTTGTGTTTCTCCCATTTCTTACTCTTTAAAAAAGCCAACTAATTTCCCAGGATCCAATGAATTATTACAACTATTACTAGTAGTATATGCTCCTTGCCTAGAAAGACATGGTTTATAATCTTATTATCTGCACCAAGCCTGTGAACCACAGTACGACCGACAGACAGAGGCGAGCCAAGGCTCTGCAAACAATGTGTTGAATTAACCACTAGACTAAAAAGCTTTCATTTTTATTTTATTAAAGTATTTAGAATATATATAACACAGTAAATCTGAACCACAAGGTTTCCTTTTTATAGAATTTAGTTACTCTATTTTATAGTAACAATAATGAACTAGCCAAACATTAAAATGTTTGACCTTAGTATGTTCTTCATGAAATGAACCCAGATAATGCTGACAGTGAACTCTTTTAGCCTGACAATGAACATGTAGGCTTCAATGTGCCATGTATGTTTCAAAAATACATAATTAACTCTGGGGGATAAGAGAAGGCGGCAAAAAGATTTAAGAAAGAGGTACCTCAATCATCCAATCTAGGAAATAAACACTTTCAAAGCAACTATACCAAATAAATTATGACTATTGTAAACTTCCTCTTATCAATTTTTGTTTTAGAATCAAGGCAGATATGAGATTCAGGAAATCTGGCTTGTAAATCCATGATTGGACACATTACGATCGGATGCTACTTCTGCCAACTATTGTTTGAACAAAGCCTCTCAAAGGAAATCAATCCATGAACAAGAACTTTGTTCCTCTTGCTGAACTAAACATATTGTTAATAGCTGGTCATATGCTCCTATATTATCCTCCCTTATGGACTGACAGTAGTAATCACCTATGGAAACATTCTCTAATATGGCACCATCCACCACCTATGGAAACATTCTCTAATATGGCACCATGTTGGAATGGTAAATACTAGCAAGCAAATTTGCTAGGATTTGGGGAGTTTCAATATGTTAAGAAAGGTTCATTCTAGGGTAGTCTATGCCAAATGGATGCTCTTGAATTCTGCAGATTTCAACTTCCAGAATCCCAGACAATATATCAGGAGATTGCCCAAACTGGAGAAACTGCTCTGGAATTCAGAATTATATGGAATCATCATATAATAAGGATCATCATAAATACTGAGTATCTTCATACTGTAATTACTTTAAAATTTTAATTCTACCTCCCCTCCCCATTGACTTTTTCCACCATTAAGATACACAGTGATGCTTTGCTTGCCTCCCATGGATTCTAAGTGGAAAAGGTAATTTTCATACAAAAGAACCATCTGTATCTGTCCCACCTTGACAGACAAACTCAATTAACCTTTGCTATTCTCTTCCAATCTACTCTTTTAGACAAAAGCAGTGATCCAAAAACAATACGTTACCATCAGAATCTCAACCACTGTGACACCAAGAGATATAGTCCTATCAGCAGTATCGGAAAATAAACAACTTAGATTAGTTTCTCTAAGAAATATGGATTATATTCATGTCACACTTGAGCTGTCAGAAACATTAGGTTACTTTTAGCATAAATCTGTGTTGTACAGTGTACAATATGCTGTCTGAATGACAAACCAGAATGGATTCAAGTTGCTGACATAATTCAACTACATGTTAATATTAAATCCAATGTTTAAATTATAATTGGCTATTTTATAGATTAGTCATGACTAATTTACAAACAATGCTGGCATTCAATTAGTAGAACATCCCTGACAACATTCTATAGTTCCATTTAATACACAAATAAACAATCTACACAAGGCGTTTCAAGGCAGTTTTGAACCAGTTCAAACAACATTCAGCAGAAATGATCCAGCTGTCATGCCCTGCTTGATCATTCCTACTTAGCTTCTTCTCTCACTTGGGAGAGTTAGAGAAATCAAGGAAGTCTTTCCGGTGGCTTTTTTACCATTATGCTGAATAAATCAATATGAATCTTGGCTTGTGTTTTTCTCAATAAACCAGAACCATTTTTTCTTTTTCTTCCCTTGACTTTAATCTTGGACCGTGGTCTAACACACTATTTTTATGAAATATTCTGTGTAAGATTTAGGTAAAGGACAAAGCTTGTGTGATAATTTTAATTGGAGGGATTTAGATGGAGATGTAGGGCAAACTGTGGCCTACAGATTTCATTTGCTGAAATCCTTGGAACTCACCCCCAAATCATGATTGCTGAAAATGCAGCCACACACTGGTGTTAGTGCTACTTTCAAATAACACATTCTTTGCTTCAGTGACTACAGTGAAGGTAGTCTTCAACTTACAACAGTTCGTTTAATGATCTGTTGTGGCCCAGCAGGAGCCGTTGGAGCTGCCACCAGACTCCGACAGCGAGGGGCCCTATGAGTCGGCCCTGGAGGATGTGGAGGATCCTGGACAGGGTTCCGACTCCGAGCAGGGCGCAGAGAGACTGGTTGGTCACCAGATGGCGCCTGAGCCTTGGACCAGTGGGGAGGAGACAAGGGAGAGTGATCCAGAAACCAGCAGTGAGTTGTTCCTGGATGCACGCCATCAAAGAGCTACTCAGTGTCAGGAGCAATTACACAATTACAGGAGGTAATTGCGCTCACCTGATGGTCATTAGGCTCCTCTCCAGACTATAAAAAAGACTGCTTGTGACACGCCCTTCTTGCAGAAGTCAACGCTTTGACTAAAGAGAACGTAACTACCTTGGCAGGCTGGATTGCTGCCAAGGTTTGTCTGAATTGCTGCCAAGGTTTGTCGGACTTGCTGTCAAGGTCCTTTTCTGTTTGTTTTGCTTGGCTTTCAGCCACCGAGATTCTGGTCTTGCTAATTAAAGTACATTCTAGTAAACCTTGTCTCGGCTTTCTTTACTGGACAGAGGAGGGGGTCAGAACAATGATCATTCAAAGTTACAATGGCACTGAAAAAAGTGACTTATGACAGTTTTTCACACTTCTGACCACTGCGGCATCCCTTGGTCACATGATCAAAATTCAGAAGTTTGGCACCTGACTCATATTTATGACAGTTGCACTGTCCCAGGGTCATACACCTACCCTTTGCAACCTTCTGACAAGCAAATTCAGAAAGCTAGACTCACTTAACAACCATGTTACTAACTTAACAACTTCAGTGATTCACTTAACAATGGTGGCAAGAAAGGTCGTAAAGTTGTTGTTAACAACTGCAGTTGTTAAGAGAGCAACATGGTTGTAAGTGAATCTGGCTTCCCCATTGACTTTGTCAGATGGTTGCAGAAGACGATTACGTGACCCAGGGATACTGCAACTGCCATAAATATGGGTCAGTTGCCAAGTATCTGAATTTTGGTCATGTGACCATGGGGGTGGGTGGGTGCTATAACGGTCGTTAAGTGTGAAAAACAGTCATAAGTCACTTTTCAGTGCTGCTGTAACTTTGAATGGTCACTAAATGAACTTTTGTCAATCGAGTTCTACCTGTATTAATAATAGCAATGATGTCTATTATAGTTTGTTCAACAAACCGTGGTTTAAAATCTTGACTTAACATTTCTATATTGTTAGGAATATAATCTAACGGTTGGGTTGGCAATATATAAATCATGTAACAATGCTGTACCTGTTTCTTTAAATCATACTGTAAAATATGATTGGTTGCTGTTTTCCTCAATCGGCCATAAGAGGGAGCCAGAATGACTGTTAGCTCTCTGTTTGTTAGATGCTAGGCTGATCTGATCTGAGTGTTTTGGAAGCTGGCTGTTAGAAAGTGCTGTGAGCTATTGTAAGTTTTGCAACTGCTAGCAAACTTTGAGTACCAGACTGATTATATGATACTGGACTATGTTATTTGGATTATTCCTTAACTGAAAGACATTGATGACTGAGTGTCTTATCTGTGTATGACTTGGACTGTTTGATGGACTCTGATACCTCTATTTCCACAAAAGTAAAAGCCTATTTAAACTGCAGTGTCTCTATATGCTGGTTTGTGCGTTCTCCAGCACAACTCTCACAACGCTTCTCTGAACGTACTTGCTCTCCCAACAGGGAGCTTACCTAATATATATATACCTCTTAAGACTAGCCTTTCCCTATGGTGGGTCTGCAACTTTCAGAATTCACAAAATGGTGGAAGGCCCTGTTGAAGGAACAAAAGCTTCTGATCATCGGCCCTTATAAGGATTGTACAGGTTTTATAAAAGAGCTTTGGAGCCAGCAGCATCAGCCACTAGGGATGTGGGGCCCTGAAATAGGGCCTCTCATACAGTCAACTCCTTCAATGCACTACTACCTTCATGTCTAGCACAGCCACCTCAATCATTTTAGGTGACTCCCACCTGAGGTGAGCTTTGAGGGTAGAGGTGATGGGAGTAACACCTTCTTAGCTGAGGTAGCAACTGCGTTCAGTCAGTCATCACATTCTAAAGAGCTCAAATGATGCCTGAGTTTTCTTAAATCCTTCACACACAAGTTGTTTAGGTCAACAAGCTCAACGCCTCTTGCAATTAATAATGTAATATACCAGTACCTGTTGGTACACCCAATTAATTTTTCCTTTTAGCTTTCCATGGCAATTACTTCATATTGCCTTCCCAATCACTGCCACGGGAAGGAAATATCAGAACAGAGGCCCTAGAAAGACGTGCGCAATTCATATACAGGCAGTATCGCTGTCTGAAGCCTCCGAACAGTCTTTTTTTTTAAAAAAAAAAATCACTGTCCTTGTCAAAGAAGGGGAAATGCTTATAGTATCTCCCTACCTTTAAAAGGTCACGAGACTTGACTCCTGTTCCTGAGAATCATCTTCTGGTAAAAAGTGTTCCAATTTCTGTTTGAGTAGTTTTGAAAAGCAACCCTTCCTAGTTGGATAGGTCCCTAACTGCATGAAGTGTAATCCCTCCAAGGTTGCAGGCAAGTGGTAGAACAGAGGATCTGTGGCCTGAAGGCCCAGGTTGTATCTCCAGGGGGAAGTAGGAAAAATTTCCGCCTGAAACGTCAAACAGCTATTGCCACTCATACTACTAGACCAGTGTTTCTCAACCTTGGCAACTTGAAGACGTCCGGACTTCAACTCCCAGAATTCCCCAGCCAGCATTTGCTGGCTGGGGAATTCTGGGAGTTGAAGTCTGGACGTCTTCAAGTTGCCAAGGTTGAGAAACACTGTACTAGACAGATGCATGGTCTGCATCAGTATATCATATATTTTTAAATGTTTTTCAGGCTATTAACTTTTATTCAATGGGGTTTATATCCAAGTATAGTTCCCACCGATGCAAATCCTGTTTTCATAATAAATGTAAGATAATGAAGTAATGTGGTAAGTCTTTATCCAGACAAGGGGTAGTCAACCTTTTTATACCTACCGCCCACTTTTGTATCTCTGTTAGAAGTAAAAATTTCTAACCGCCCACTGGTTCCACAGTAATGGTGATTTATAAAGTAAGGAAGTAACTTTACTTTATAAAATTTATAAAGCAGAGTTACAGCAAACCACTACTGCCCACCATGAAAGCTGGAACGCCCACTAGTGGGCGGTAGGGACCAGGTTGACTACCACTGATCCAGACCAATAGCAGGTTCTGTTATTTATTTATTCTGCACAAATGCTATGATTTTTTTACCATCCCGTATTCCTGCATACCAATTCCGTGGGGTCTGGTAGGATGAGCAATAGTCAAAATTTAACCAATGTGCTTCCTGTCTAAGTGGGAATTTATCCTCAGTTCTGGTCAAACGCTTCATTCTAGTTACATTTATGTAAAAATACAAAACCAGTAACCACGAAGAGAATGACTCCCGACATGCTGATAAACACAGATTCCCAATAAATCTCAAGACAGAATGTTAATTAACATATACCTATTTTGAGGAGGGAAGAATCTAAGAGTAAGCATGACAATTCTATGTTTGTCTTTTTTTTAACACATCTGCTTCTCCCTAGATATATTGGACCACAATTTCCATCATCACTGACAATTAGCAATAATAACTGGGAATAATGGCAGTTTTACCCCCACATCCCTGGGGAGTATCAAATTAGGAAAGAGGTCATGTGCTTTGAACCTGTAGAACCACAGCAATTCCGGTGATTCTCAAAATAAACTCAAAACAATCTTTAGTCATCAAACAAGGCCCTGCCTTTACTCATTTATACAGTACCTGCCATTGGTTTCCCGACTGGCTTGACATATAAGTTGTTGGGAGGCTTCGGAGGCTGTTCTTAACAGGTGACCCGGTCAATGGGCTTCCCATATCACCAGAGGTGGTTTCAGTGGCCACAGCCATTTGATACTGAGAATAGTTGTACAGGTTGTTGTAATAAGGATACAGGGATGGCTGGTATAAACTGCTGTAGTAGGTGGGGTCCATAACTAAGTCAGATGTGCTCTCCAGATGCCCTCTGCTGGCCAGGGAAGGAATGTCTTGAATCAGCATCCGTCCTTCTGCAGAAAGAGAAAAGGGGGGGGGGAGGAAAAGGGGAGAGAAAGAATAGACGAAAGAACCAATTATTCAACAGCAGAAGCAACCTGAAAAACCTGCATTTTGGATTACAGAATGCAATTCAAAGCAAAGAAACAAGGGAGCAGCAACTAAAAACATGATGGAAATGAGATCAAAATAGGTCTTTTTCTACATTATCTCAAGTGCCACAAGGGGGAAAAAAATCATAATTGTCAATTCATCAAAAACATTAAGTGTTTCCAGTCCTCCTGCATAGCTCAGTTCCATTGCTACCTCTTCTTTTTTCTTATTTGCCAATTTAATGTCCTGCTTTTCCAAATAGAGTCAATTCTAATAAAATTTAGACAGATTAAGCAGGTGGTTTGCCTTCATACCCCAGATCCAAACTAGCAACACCCTCTATGGCACCTGGTTCCACATCACCGACGGTGGCAGGAATGGGAGGACATGTACATGTAGTTCTTGACTTATGACCAGAATTATAATTGCAAATCATTAAGGTCTTAATTCAAGGCACCCTGGTGACCAGAAGAAAATCTCTGGCCATTTTTGTGGCAATTGGTAAGCAAACTTCACAGTCATTAAGCAAACTCCATAGTTGTTAACTGAACCCACCAAAGGGGCAATTTTCTGGGAAATTAGCAAAAAACACTGCAAATCACGGTGACGTGAGCATAGAATGTCATGATGGGATGTAAAGCTAACCCACACAACGTGCGGCCATGTGACTGTGGAGGGAGACAGTGAACCATTAACAATAGATCATAAAGTACCCATTCTCTGCACTGTCGTAAATTTAAACAGTCATAAAACAGTCATTAATTCTGCCTCTGCCTACCAGCATCCATCAGTATTCATCTGACTAGCATCCTTGCAGAAAACAGCAAACAGCCCAGTCAGCTTCAACACCATTACAGCATCCTGATTCAGCATGAGCAGCTGATTGGCGGTTGGATCAGCCTCCACACACTCTGGCGATCCCCGCCGCCTGGAACCAGCCAAAAACACGACGCGCAGAGGCCAAAAACGTGACGTGGGACACCGCGATCGTTGGCCATGTGCTGTGTCGACCCCGCAGCCTGGAACGGGTCTTAAACAGACCATGTGGAGGCTGAAAATGTGACGTGCAGAGGCTGAAAACAGGCAAAGGGTGGGTGGGGCTTTGGCATCATTCGCTGTATAAAATGCAGAGACATTTTCACCCACTTGGGGGGGGGGAGTGCATCTTATACTTTGAAAAATATGGTAATTCTGAATCTGCAGTGATACTATGTCTCTAATTAGATTTGGCTCAGTTACTCGCTGGAATATTTGAGATGCAATCATACTATAATTTGATTACTAGAGCAATAGAGCTACAGTATCTTCTAAGCCAGGAGGAAGATATATGGATTATATCAAATAAAAAACTATATTTACTATTTGGGCACAAAAAAGAAAAAAAAGATGACCAAGTATGGAAAGGATAAAGGTAATGCACCACTATTATCCAAGACATTCTTCCATCACTGAAATGAATTAAGCAACAATTCTCAAGAGTGACACCATCTGACCGTAACAGAGAAAAACTCACACAAGCCTTCAAGAGAGCGTCATGGAAATTAGACTGACCACTGCATTTAAATGGACAATTCTTTCTTGCCATTGTTTGCACTTTGAGGCAGCACACAACTAAGCTCTCACATGATTTATTATAATCTGAAAGCCAACTGAGAAAACAAGGTGAGGGCTACATCATCTTGCCACATGGCCTATCTTTGAATCAAGCTGTATTATCATATTAGCAATGTCATTCCTCATAAACTGTCAACAGTGAAAGCAATAATGATTTCGACAAAAAAATGCCACACTTGGAATTAAATGGCTTCTACAATCAATAAACAAATCATTCTAAGCAACTGGTGGCTAATTCACTGGCTATAAATCAGAAAAGCACCAGATGTAAACTGCAATATTGGAAAGGAAAGGAGAGGAAAGGAGAGAAGGGAGGGGAGGAAAGGAGAGGTAAAGGAAAGGAGAGAGAGGAGGAGAGAAAAGGAAAGGAAAGGAGAGAGGGGAGGGGAGGAGAGGGGAGGGGAGGAGAGGGGAGGGAGAAAGGAATTTATTTGCTACAGAGATCCACAATGGGGCAACTTCAAGACTGCAGTATAGACAGTTTTTCCTTGAATTTCAAAACCTAATGAAGTTGCATATATAGAAAAGAGAGAAATTAATTAATTAAATGTATATGTCACCCACCTTCCTGGTAAGGCAACTCTGGATGGATTACAGATCATAAAAAGAAAAGCAACTAAAAATTAAAACTATACAAATTAAAGCTTTAAAATGTGCAAAAAACAGGAACCAAGAGACAGTACAGGGAGGAGGTCTTGCCCTGTCAACCACCTACAGCAGGGAGCCCCTCCCCCCCAGGAGTCCAAGCCAACTAGAAAAACCCAAGTTTTAATACCTTTCCAGAAGCCCCAAAGCACATGGGAGCAGTTCTTACCTCCAGCGGTCGAGTTTTTCACAGGGTCAGGGCCACAGGGCTTCTCCTTGACTCTGCCTGCCGGACTTCCTTAGCAAAAGAGGGTTTATAGCAGGCCTCTTCCAGAATTAGACTTAGAATTAAGGAACTGGACACTCTCAGCTTCCACATTAGCACTAAGGCCCCAGCTTTCATATCAAAATTATTTTGTTTTCTTGGCTATATTTTAAGCTGCCTCTTTTTTGGAAGGAGGGATGTAGAGTATTGGTACTTCGAAACCCTTCCCAAGTTATCTGTTGGAGATAGACTTGCTGGGCCAGGGCGAGGAGTCAAGGAGGTAATTACTCTGGAATCCTTATGTAGGCACAAGAGAGCAGACCTTACTCCCCTTGAATGCCACTGAATCTTATCTAGTTTGGTCTAGGTACAAACTGCCAGTCTGGGAAGATTCCTGTGAAACAGGCATAAGCAATAAAGTAGTTAATTGGAGCTCTTCATATGTGGATCTAATTATTCACACCTGACATTATCCCAAATCAGTAAGAAATGTTTAGTAAATCACCTAAAGATTTACTAGTATATTTTGATCGTCTACATGTGCATATCTGGTCCAGACAATCTTATATTAAAAAAAGAACAGGGGCAAGCCAAGATGTTTTGTTATATGAGGCAAAAAGAAATAGTGCTGGGCCCATTTTTTCAGTTTAGGAAAACAACAGTTAATCAGCAGTGCTACAGAAACATACCATGATATTGTAAATAATTCCAAGAAGATACATAAGAGAGAAAAAAGGATTTTCCCACTAAATGTAGTTATACTTCAAATTGCTAGAAATACTTTAGCATAAGGTACTATTGTATTGTATAATGGGACACGGTAGCTCAGTGGCTAAGACACTGAGCTTGTCGATCAGAAAGGTCGGCAGTTCAAATCCCTAGTGCACATAACGGAGTGAGCTCCTGTTACTTGTCTCAGCCTCTGCCAATCTAGCAGTTCGAAAACAAGTAAAAATGCAAGTAGAAAAATAGGAACCACCTTTGGTGGGAAGATAACAGTGCTCCATGTGCCTTCGGCATTTAGTCATGCCAGTCACATGACTATGGAGACATCTTCGGACAGTGCTGGCTCTTCGGCTTTGAAACGAAAGGAACACCGCTCCCTAGAGTCAGGAACGACTAGCACATACTGTATGTGCGAGGCGAACCTTTACCTTTACTATTGTACAAAGGGTACAATTGTGGGAAAAGAGCGTTGAAACCTACCTGATACACTTCTTCTAATAGGGTGGAGATAGCATCAATGCATGGGTTGACACTGTCCGTGCTCTGATTGCACTGAGTCTGAATATTAATTAGCCAATGTACTATATAACCCAGTTTCCGGTGAAGTAAATGAAGACACAGACTCCACGTGTTATCCCCAAAAAAACAATCTTTAGTGATACAGGTAAACAGAACAAAACCTTATGCAATCATTAACCACAAAAATACTCTAACGGCAGGTAAAAGAGGTCGCCTCCAAAAAAGGTAAGGGATGGGGCTGGATGCTATCTCCACCCTATTAGAAGAAGCGTATTAGGAGGTACCAACACTCTTTCTCAATAAGGGTGGAGACAGCATCCATGCATGGGACATACCCAAGCTAGGTGTCCCTAAGGGAGGGAAGGCGACCGTTCTGGCAGTTGAGCCTCAGATCTTACCGCCTGCAACACCCTGTGGCCGAAAGCGGCCTCTGCCAATGCAAACTTGTCCAACTTATAGTTTCTGATAAAACGGTGACGGGGATGCCCAAGCCACCGCCCTACAGATCTCGATCAGAGAAGCCTGAGTGGCCCATGCCGCGGTGGTGGCAGTACTCCGCATAGAGTGAGCGGTAATACCCCCTGGAACATCCAGCTCCTGGGCTGTGTAGGTTGTCACAGTACAACGCCTCACCCATCTGCCAATCACTGTCGTGGAGACCTTTTTACCCAAGGACGAAGACTGAAAAGATACAAAAAGTGCCTCTGACCGTCTAATCTCAGACGTGCATGCAATGTAAATTTTCAGTGCCGACGGACATCAAGATTGTGCCATTGCTTCTCGAGCTGTTGAGTCGGGGTGGGGCAGAAATTAGGGAGCACCACCTCCTGGGGCCTATGGAACCATGACCCCACCTTCGGCACAAAAGAAGGGTCCAGCCGAAAGACCACTCTATCATCGTGAAACTTGCACAGGTCCTCCCTAACAGACAGAGCTTGTAGTTCCGAAATCCTCCTGGAGGAAGTTATCGCCACCAGGAAGGCAACTTTCCAGTAAGTAATTTCATGGAAATTTCTCTTAAAGGCTCAAATGGGGGCTTAGTAAGGGTCCCAAGGACCTTGGTAAGATCCCAGGTTGGGTAACTGTATAAAGCCGGTGGCCACAGATTGATAGCCCCTCTTAAGAACCTTTTTACTGTGAGGTGCTGTGAAATAGCCTGGCCGCCTCCCCAGGTGAGAACGGTGCCCAAGGCTGCCACCTGCCGTCTGATGGTGTTGGGAGATAACCCTTTATCAAGGCCGTCCTGTAAAAATTCCAGGATCTGAGGGATGGAGGAGCCCTCTGGATTAATCTGTTTAAGCAGGCACCATTTACAAAAAATTCTCCAGGTGGCATCATAAATGCGCACAGTCGAGGGCCTCCTGGAGGTCTGCATAGTATCAATAACTCTGGCTGAGAACTGATCCCCCCTTAACATGAGCCACTCAACCGCCAGGCAGCCAGCTGGAGCCATTGGGGCTCCAGGTGTTGTAGAATTCCCTGGCGGATGACAATTCTATCCGCTGGAATCCTCCAGGGCCTCTCCACCGACAGCGTCTGAAGGTCGGCAAACCAAGGACACCTCGGCCAGTGCGGGGCCAAGAGTATGACCTCTGTTCTGTTCTCGATGATCCTGCGGACAACCCTGGGGAGGAGAGGCACTCAGGGAAAAGCATAGACCCCTGGGCTACAGACAGCGAAGAGCGTCTGTTCCCTCCGCTCCCGGTGTTTGAAATCTTGTGAAAAACCTGGGGAGCTGAGCATTGGAGGAACTGGCGAACAGATCTGTTACATCGGCGGCAGTAAAGACGAAGAGGCATCTGAGGTAACCTTCAAGAACCATTTATTACAGGCAAGAACAGTAACTGTGAGTAGACCGGCACCTCTCCTCCGTCTGACAGCCTTTTATATGGAGCTGTCAGACGGACGAGCCAATAGTCTTTCGTATGACAGCCCGGCAACTCGCAGGTGCGTCTGATTGGCTAAGATGCGCCTGGCTGCTGCCGAGCTGTCATTCGTAAGTCCGAGGACTTAGGAGGCTATTACACTCCTTCCCCCCCAGCGATGCACATGCGTCAGAAATGGCGCAGGCGTAGTCGCGTAAGTAGGCGGGGGGACGGCGGACACGCCCTGAACGCCTCAGTTGGACTGCAGGCGTCGACTGGAGAGGATGTCCCTGTAAGAGCTCCTCCCTGCGGGGAGTGGAGCTCCAAGTGACGTCAGAAGAGCGGCCTGGTTGGGAAGGCGGAACCCAAGGACGAGGTAGGCTGGGCAAAGGGGGCGGGGTTGAGGATGGCGGTGGATTTGGAATAGGCCAGTAGGCGGCCTGGGGCTGGGGAGGACTGGGCCTACGAAGGCCTAAAATGTTGGGAGCGTTTATTGCGGGCTTTGATGGAGAGGCAGAGGAAAGGCCAACGAAGGGTTGATGCGACCCGGAGGCCCTGGCAGGCTGGCCTGAATGGGTGAAGGCCATTGGATCGTCTGTTTGCGTCCACTGCTGCGGAACTGGGGCCGGTTGCGAGGCGTCAATGGTCGGCCTCTGCGGGAAGGTTTGAGGTGGATCTTCGTGGTTGTGGCGGCTCCTCAATTGATCCAGGTGCTGCCGCCACACGGTGCCATCTGGCCCTGTAGGAGACGGGTCCTGTTACCTCGGTGATGGTGGCAGGCACTCACCGAGGATCCCCAGAATAGTTGCGAGCCCAAACAGTGTCCCCGGGAAGGAAGGAACGGGAGGGAGACCCCAGGTTGCCAGGCTGAATTCCTGAATAGAGGGGGTGTAGTCTATCCAGGGTGGTCCGCAGGCGACGACCCATCAGCAGCTCCACGGGGCTTTGCACCTTGGGCAAGGTGTGGAGTGCTGTGCCATTAAGTAAGCGTCCACCCTTGCCTGCCAGTCGCCTCGGTTCATGCGGCCCAAAGCCTCCTTGGCCGATCGGACCGCCCTTTCCGCCTGGCCATTGCTGCCGGATGGTAAGGAGCGACTGGCACATGGCGGATCCCTTGGGCGGCCAGGAATGTTTGGAAGGTAGCAGATGTAAATTGCGGGCCATTGTCGGACACAACTGTGTCCGGCAACCCATGGGTAGCAAACAACCGTCGCAGGGCCCGCACCGTGCTCTTGGCTGTGGTGGAGTGCGTGGGTTCAAATCCCATCCTCGTCGCCAGTGTTATATCGGCGGCAGTAAAGACGAAGAGGCGTCTGAGGTAACCTTCAAGAACCGTTTATTACAGGCAAGAACAGTAACTGTGAGTAGACCGGCACCTCTCCTCCATCTGACAGCCTTTTATATGGAGCTGTCAGACGGACGAGCCAATAGCATTTCGTATGACAGCCAGGCAACTTGCAGGCGTGTCTGATTGGCTAAGACGCGCCTGGCTGCTGCCGAGCTGTCATTCGTAAGTCCGAGGACTTACGAGGCTATTACAAGATCCACCATCGGGACTCCAAACCGGTGTGTTATCTCCTGAAAAGCGAAGGATGTAATTGCCATTTGGCCTGGTCTACTATAGCTCTACTGAACGAGTCAGCCCGCACATTAGCCTCCCCTGAAATGTGCTCGGCCACGAGGGAAAGGAGATTATTCTCTGCCCATGTCCCCAGGACATTAACCTCTATCATGAGATCCCGTGATCTTGTGCCCACTCTGGATGGCTTCAATATCAAGGTGTTGAATAGCCTCCGCCATCAATAACCATCTTTGTGGGTTAGCAGAAATAGGGCACTGGAGGAAGGACATGGGAGGGTAGGCAACAAACTCCAGGGTCAGACCGAACTTGACCATGGCTCTAACCCAGGCATCAGAGGTCGTGGCCTTCCACTGGTCGGCGAAGTGCCGTAGCCGCCCCCCCAATGGGAGCCCGATCCTGTGACTGGTTAGGATTTGCGGTAGTATCAGTTACTGCCTCCACGAAAGGGACATTTGGACTGTCCTCCCCGTTGCTGCCGATATGCTGTTGTCTAGGGTGCTGGGAGAAGCTGCCCTGCTGGAGGAACCTGAGGGGGAATAATCATTATTCCTAAAGGACCCCCCCAAACTCCTGTCTAAAGTGTTGTCTCCTGGGGAATGGGGCAGCTTGGGCGAACCTTTTCTTAGGGTTAGAGGGCAGGATCTTACTCTTGTCCTTTCCCTTGATCAATAGGAATGTCAAAGAATCCCTGAAGAGTGTTTCCCCTTGGTACGGCTCTGACGCCAGGCGCCACTTGTGTCTCAAGTCAGATTGCTATTGTCGGAGCCACAGGAGTTGCGTGAGGCCACCGACGAGGCCATGGCCCTGGAAGTAAACAGGGTTACGCTCAGCATGGCGTCAGCTGAAAACTGGACTGCGGCGATAATTTTATTAAGGTCCTAGTGGGCTCTAGAATCTCCTGCGGGGATACATTCCACAGACAGAGTTAACCCATGCATGGATGCTATCTCTACCCTTATTGAGAACCTAACAATCTGAAGGCAAAAGGGAATTTCAAATTGTATAAAAATGGATGTGGAGACTCTGCATTGGTTTCCATTTTTTAAAAGGTCAGTAAAGTAGAGGATTCGATTTCTAATGGTCAAGGGGATGAATTTTTTTTAAAAAAAATATCTCAATTGTTCTCCATGTTATAAAGTTCTTAGACAGCGTCTATCCTGTCCCATACTCTCAATGAGAAACACACATCTTTTATGCTCGGATCAATATCCTATTTGATAAATACCCTTATTGATCCTTTACTTGGATAAAAGGCATCAGGAAGACAGAATATTATGAGTTGTTAGCAATCATTCATTTTTGTAGAAGGTACAATGCACAAACTTTGAAAGGCAATACAGCTATGAAATCAGCTATGTTGCAAAACAAATGGCTCTTCCCAGAGGTACAAGATGTTCCCCAAAAGAAGTTCCTACACTTGGCTAGCAAGGTTTTTTCTCTAATTATTTTGCCAATATTTAAGAACTGGGGGTTGCAAGTGAATCCACGCCAGTCTTCCTCAATTTAACATCCTCCAGATATGCTGTATCACAACTTCAAGAATTTCCAATCAGAATTTCTACATCTGGAGGGCACCAGGAAGGAGAAAACAGCAGAAGTGTATCTGAACACATACATTGTGCTTTCTTTTCCATCCAGCAAACGTGAGTCAGTCTCTCACACATAAGTAAGAGCTAATACTCTTAAATACTCAAGTTATGAAGGCAATTACGACTAGGATTTCTATTGCTCACTGATGTGGTCATAAATTGTGATGTCACCTAACCACATTTCTTAGCGACGGCAATCATTGTTGTAACTCCAAGACAAGCAACTTATTAAAGAGGAAGTGGAGGGAGTCCCAATTAAACAGCATAGGCATGCCATATGTTTGTGTGTGTGTGTGTGTTTCAACAAGGATCTAGTATTGTGTTTTTTTTCTGTATGCATGTATATCTATGCAAAACATACAACTTGTTTTGTCACAACAACTTTGTGAAATGGGGGAGAAGAGGGAGGGAGGGAGAGATTGGCTCAATTTCCCAATGTCCTTCAATGGTTTAAGACAGACTTGAACCCAAGCCTCCCATTTCTAGTTTCACCCCATGACTGCTGCACTATTCTCACTCTTGGAACTAAGATAACTTAGTGGCAGACGGGGAAATGCTTCGGTTTCAGTTCTATAGCACCACACTGGTCTTAAGGCCGCTTCAAATTCCTCTCTCTCTCTATAGCTCAATGACAATCCAGAAAAAGATCCTGGGGAAAATTCAGCTGCTTAAAAAAATTGCAGATTGATGTAATTCTTGCAATTCTTATGGCTTGCTCTGAACATTATGTGCTTCCGGACATCTTTCTGGAAATGAATCTGAAACATTCAGTTTTAATAGCAGTAGCACTTACTTATATATTGCTTCATAGTGCTTTCCAGCCCTCTCCGAGCAGTTTACAGAGTTAGCATATTGCCCCCAACAATCTGGGTGTCTCCTTATTTTACCGACTTCAGAAGGATGGAAGGCTGAGTCAACCTTGAGCCGGTGAGGATCGAACTCCTGGCAATCAGCAGAATTAGCCTGCAATGCTGCGCCACCATGGCTCTTTATATCCCATTAAAATCTGTCCATACTAGGCTATGATGTAACTGCCATAGGTAACTGTTAGAAGTATGGCACCCGTTCATGGTAATAACATTTGCAGGGTTATTATTTTAATACCACGTTACAACAATCAGATTATAGTCAGAATTTTAACAATGATTTTAATATCACAAAGACAAAGCCATGAATTACTACAAAGCTTATATTTGAATATTGAATATTTATTTTTGACATATGCTGCACCAGAAATCTATTATGTGCAAAAAGAGAGAAAAAAGACATAAATGTACAAATCTAAATCACAAATTTAAATCTAAAATTGTATTTTTCCCTTGGAAATTAATCTCCACTTCAGTATTAGAACTTTTTTTGGTCTGACAAATGATGGACGAATGCATAGAAAATCCAGAGTGACAGCAATGCATCATATGGATGATAAATATGATCTGTTCCCATAAAAAGTAGAAGGTCCAAAACATTATTTCTACTCTAAGCCCTTTGTGAGGAAACATCCAGGGAACATAGACTAGATAAAACCCATCAATCTTAATAAACCAATGATTGGGTGATCTCTAATTTCTGGAAGAAATCAGGCCTATGCTTGGAAAGCTAATCCTCAAAAATCTATGATAGATTTTTCTGGCAGATTAATTTTCCTGCTAATGTGTTTTGATGTTCAAATTTTTTCTCATTTCATCATCTATGGAAGAGTCAATAAATGTTTTGGGGAGGATTTTCTCTCTGGAAGTACACTGCAATAGAGAAGAACCAATTCACCATTAATTTAGAAAGTTCCATTTTTTTAAAAAGCCACACAAAAGAAATGAGGACATTCTGACATGTACTCTTTAGTTGTTTGATTGATTAATAGTATCCAAGTGTAGCTCATTTAAACTGACCATCTACTGAGCATTGGTCTACTGTTTGAGCTAATAGGAGAACTGGTATGTCTTCTTCAGATATACCAAAGGGAATTTTTGTGTGTACTGAAACAATCCAGTTGATTCCATTATGCTTTTCCCCTGGAAGTGTTCTTAACCACAATTTTTAAAGCAATTAGCAACTAGACTAGAGTAATTCAAGTGAGTTAGCATGTGGTCACAATCTTCAAGCTGTAAATTTTAAAGAGCTTTAAATAACACATTGCTCACTTATAACTGTGGTTCTTCAAATGATAAACTGTACATTTACAAATACACACACACACACACACATTATTCAAGGTGCGAACATAACTAATATCTCTTCCTTCTATTTTTCCCCCACAACAAGAACCCTGTGAGGTGGGTAGGGCTGAGAGTGAGTGACTGGACCAAGATCACTCAGCTGGCTTTCATGACTAAGTCAGGACTAGAACTCTCAGTCTCCCGGTTTCTATCTTAGTGATTGAACTACAAAGTTAAGATAGGGCCGGGATGGCGAACCTATGGCACGGCTGCCACAGGTGGTACACCCTCTCTGGGGGCACGTGAGCCGTCGCCCACTCAGCTCCACTGCGCATGCGTGCATGTCTCTTACCGGCCACCTGATTTTGGGTCTCTGCCTTGCATGTGGGAGATGTGGGGGGGGGATCGTGTGCACATGAGCAGGGGGCAGAGAAAGCACGAGGGATGTGGTGTCCCCCCCATGCCCCATTTTTAGTTGCACGAAGGCCTGCTAGGCCCAAAACAGGCCACAGGGAAGTGTGGTGGGCCCCCTCTGCGTCCTGTTTTTGGTCCTAGGCAGCTTCACAAAAGTCTACTAATCCCAAAATGGGGCGCAGGGTGGTCACACACATGCACAGGAAGTGATGCGCACGCACAGGGAGCTTTGCATTATGGGTGCAGGCACACGCACTGTCATGCAGGCACACGCGATTTCGCCATGCGAGGACAAAATGGTTAGCCATCACTGAGATAGGGCATTCTAATGCTTACATGGGTATTTACTAATGTTCTATGTCTTAATTTTGATGGGCTGTGATAAACCTCTTCTTTCAATTTACATGTTTTGAAATATTTTATTTGTTTAATCTCAGTTCCTTGAGAGTGATGCAGGACAACTTCAGACTATAGCCACTGTCTCCATAGGGATGGAGAGAGAATTACATGAATGCACTAATGATCATTTGAAGACATAAGTAATGTGTTCTTCATCAATGTGATCCATTAGGTGTCTACCTAGCTAACATCTTCAGGCAATTGGCCAACCACAAGGACAACACAATCCATCCAGGTGCAACATTTGATCAAGAACCTGTGTCCAATTAATGCTTTTTACAAAGACAGATAATGGAATGTGCCAAGGAGATGCATTGGATGCAGACTGAGGCCACAGCAGCAGTGGGAGAGAAAGACTTCATAAAATTAAAATTTTATCTCAACCCCAACTCAAGTTTTATATGCTGCAAGGAGACCTTAAGATGTTAGTCGAAAAAGATAGAAGCATTTGCAGTAGGTAAACAGAGGAGAAAACTATCTCCCTGGTTCTCCCAAGAGTCACAAACTCAAAATGTTGAATGTTTATGGACCACACAGTAAGTGGCAACACCAGAAGTAGAGTTCAGCTTTTGGCTGAATGAACAAAGTCAACGGGTGAGTCATCACCATCATTACTAAATTCAATTTTGGTGGCTTGACTCCAGAAGTGCTCTGGGCAGCACCAAAATTGAAAAAATAAAATAAGCCTGAGGTACATGAGAGTAGTTACTGTGCTGACGTCTGTCTGATGCTCAGTACAGAAAAACAGCATTTTATAGTGTTGCTCAACACAGAAAACAGAGTTAGAACATACCGAAGGGATGATTCATTGTAGAGCTTTTACTGGAGGACCTCCAGTGAAGATCACACCCTCTCTCTAGATTACAACACTGTTAAAGCCCTGCCAAGACCTACCATCCAGTAACTTGAAGCCATTCAATTTAATCTTGCCCTCTGGGAGTGTTTCTCCCTTTCATACAAACTAGGTCTACAGGATCAAACATACTTACCATAGTTTCCTTGAGTGGGGAACTCAAGGAAAGATGCTGCTGCCTAAAGAAGTCTTTGATGCCAGGGTTTGTCTTCTTTGGTACATAGATAGTTCTTGACTTGCAACCATTCATTTAGCAACTGTTACAGCAGCACTGAGAAATGTGATTTACAACTGGGATTTACATTAAAGCAATCCCATGGTCAGCGTGAACAAAATTGGCAACCAGCATGCATTTATGATGACTGTAGTATCCCAGTGTCATATGATTCACATTTGTGACCTTCCCAGCTGGCTTCCGACAAGCAAATCCAAGAGGGAAATCCTGATTTTTTAAAATATTTGCCTGATTCACTTAACTACTGAGGTTAGTCGCTTAACAACCATGGCAAAAAGGTTGTAAAACCAGCTGTGTCTCACTTAAAGACCACCTTGCTTAGCAATGGAAATTCTGGTCTCAATTGTGCTTGTAAATGGAGGACTCCTTGTATCTAAAAGTACACTTAAGATAGAAATCCCAGAGTTTAGATCCCCACATTGAACTTATTAGGCATCTAAATGTGCTAAAAAGTTTAAAAGTCTATTTACTGCACATTGGGGTTTATGGCTAATCTTTTTACAAGTCTGCCTACACATTCTTAAAAGCACAATAAAAACTCTTTTCCAGGCAAAGCTGCTGGCCATCTTTGATTTATTTATTTTTTTATGTTGCGCTATCTCTTCACTGGAAGTAATTATTCACACATCCAAAACTTCTTTTCTGATCACAAAAGAAGTTTAGATCCCGACTCAGCAGTTTCCAGCCCACCCCTCCCCTCGGCTGAACGCATCCTCCCTTCCTCATTAACAGACCTGGCTTTAAGGCTGCGTTTGAGGTCGAACAAGAGCCTTGAATGAGAGTGGTGTGAAATCACTCCCTAAAGCCATAATCAGGAACCGGTGGAACAATATGTTTCTCCCACCAGACCTCTCATGACAGAGCAATTTTTGCTGTCCCTTGTTGCTGGCCAGCTTTTCTCAGCCATCAAGGTTGTTTTTTTGGAATAGAGTTAGAAAGAGCACAACAGAAGCCAGAAGTTTTACCTGTTTTTTTTTTTTAAAATGGCTTTAAAAAAAAGAGATTCTCCTTGCAACTTGCATTGTTTCAGGGCTGAACTTGTAGCTTGCCATAAAGTTAATGTGCAACGCCATATTCATTTCAGTTAGGGCTGTGAGGTTTTTTTTACCACCCCCAAAAAGAGCCATTATCTGTAATTACCCATCTCGAAGTATAATTATTTCTCCTCGGCTGCCTTACAGCCTCCAGGATTTGATGCAGTTACAGCTCACTGCGTTATGTGATCAAGGAGGGATTCCTGACCTTTAGAGCTCTACTCTCCACATGCAGAGACAGAGCAGTGCTGAGGTGTCCCCATGGAGTATCTGCATAGAAATGTTACTTGTACACATTGTCCAGAGGTGGATTTCTGCCAGTTTGCCGCGGATCAGGCAAACTGGTAGTGACAGTAGGCACCGTCCACCTGCCTGGATGCAGAAGCATCGTGCGAGTGTGCGCACGAGTGAACTGGTAATAAAATAAATTGAAACCCACCACTGCCACTGTCAAACATTTAGCAATGGCACAGCAGTTGCCAGATCAAAAGAGGTTCAATGTTTCCAGGCTTGCTTTGCCCGTAGGATCCTTAAGAGTATTTTTATTAGACAGACAGAGCATAAGAGATGGTTGAAATAAGATATAGAGTCCTCGACTTTCAACCGTTCATTTAGCAACTGTTCAAAGTTCTAAAAGCACACAAAAAAAGACTTGCAACTGGTTCTCACTCTTACAACCTTTACAGCAGTATCACCATGTCATATGATCAAAATTCAGGCCTTGGCAACTGGTATGTATTTACTACGATTTCTGCTTCCCGGGATGATGTGATCAACATCTGCAACCTTCCCGGCCAGCTTCCAATAAGCAATCAATAATAGAAGCCAGATCTGCTTAATAGCTGCATGATTCACTTAGCAACCACAGCGATTCACTTTAAAACTGTGGCAAAAAAGATCATAAAATTGGGCACAATTTACTTACCAAGCACTTTGGACTGTTTCTATTTACTATTTATAGAATATAGAAATATATGTTCTGCACAGGATTCTGCCCAGTGATAAATGTATCTTCATCATTTTTAAAATTATAACATTTCACTTATTTATTGGATTTCTATAGCTGCCCATCTCAGCAACCGACTGTCACAATGTCACAAACAGATAGTAGCCTACCTTGTATCAAGGAAGGCAGCACTGATGAGCCTATAGCAATAAAAATACTGCTCTTGGCTGGAAAGTTTAGAAAAATTACATAATATATCTCCATAGAAAACAAAATGGCTACAAGTAAAACCACTTCCACATCCATACACACACCATCTTGAGTAAATGTTTAAAAAATTTATTTGGAGGAAGAAGATCTGACTATATCGGGGGGGGGGGGGTAGCTTTTTCCTTCCTTCTTCCTAGTTTTGTAGGAATTCACACTGGCTGTGCTAGTTGGGGATTATAGGCATTGTAATCCCCCTCATGAAAAGCAGGTCAACATGCTGAAGTTGTTACTGAAGTCACTTCAGCTCTGGAAGCAATAAACTAGACATGGATTGTTTATGATTGTTACTCAGGATTCACTGGTTCTTTGTTCTCCCATGGTCCTGTCACAGAATTTACAAAACACAGTACGTGGAGACATCTCTCTGAAGAGATAATGGGATTCTAAACTTTTTTCCCATTTAACCATTCTCTTATGGGACAGTCTTACAATTCTGAACACTTCCTACCATGACCATCTGCTGGGGCAGGGATAGCTAACCATGGCCCCTTTATGACAGGTGGACATCAGCTCCCAGAATTCCTATGTTCTCCTTAACAACCAGGTAAACAGATGCCTAATGCTAATGCCCCTCTTTGACACTACAAGAAAAAAACTTTAATTACCCCACTTTCGCCTTCTTTGGTATACTTGGAAGGGATAGAAAAATGGTCTCAGGCTTGTTATTATAGCCCCATATTAATAAACAGAGTTCTAATTTTTCTTTTGAATGTTTCCTAACCTGGCCTATTTCAAAGAGCTGCCAATGGGAGATCTGAAAGGGTAAGAGTGATGCAAGTAGCACATGTAATATCACTGCCCAGTTTCCATAGTGGTATCCCGCTCATTCCTGCCACATCTTTCCCATTACCCTCAGGAAGGAATATCCTGGAATATCTCTTTTAAAATAAGTTACTGTGTCTTTAAAGTAGAATGACATTCCTGGTAAGATGGTTTGGGAAGAGCTTTATCCTGAAAGATGCGAAATGAATCAATCAATCTACAATGAAAGAAATGGAATTGTACGGAAAAAGCAGAGTTTGAAAAGTAAAAAACTAAAAGTCCTGAATACAATATCAAAATGAAAAGACGGGAAAAAATTCTTTACAAATAAAAAAAAAAAGCTAATTTCTTCTAAGGAAAAGGAGAATAGGGATTATTCTATAAAGATCTTGGAGGAAAATTGCTTCTTTCTTGGTTCTCTTACATAGGTTTTGCATTAAAATGTTTCTCTCAGCTTTAATATTAGGAACAATTAAAGGTATTTATATAAGCAGTAAGAGGATTAAAGAAATTGAATCTTCTAGTATGACAATACCTATTCAAGAAAGTTCTCATCTCTCAGTCTTACGTCCTCTTATTTAACAGGAAACATGTTAGTAGAATTTTACACAGCTGTTTAGCCAGTCAATTTTCATGTCTTTTATTAATTTAGCTAATAACAGAAAACACATTTTTGAGAAGGAGCTCAAACACTTGGCACTTTTTGAGACATAATGGTGATTTAAATAATTTAATAGTGTCTACCTGACCAAATTTATTTATAAAAAGGTAAATTAAAATACTGGTATATACTAATTAAAGAAGGTGTTGATACAATAGAATTCATTACAGGGATACTCACAAATAATCTCTATAATCTGAGTTTACTCTCTAGTAACAAAGAAATTAAATAAATTAAAGATCAAATTAATTAAAAATAATTATGCTTTGAATAATTGCATTGTTTTCATTAACTTACAATAAATGAAATGATAATTCCCTTCCATGTAAACTTGCCCTGTCTGCCAGAGTTGAGTTTATATAATTAGAATGATACATGTCAAATAATCTTAAACAAAGCTAAGGTAATATCTAAAATATTACTAGATTTTTTTTCAAATTGTTTTGATCCTTGCCACAATGCATATAATTATGTCGCATGGCATTGTATTATGTCAAGCATAATTGTTTATTTTGTGGAAAAAAAATACAGTAGTTATATTGTAGCTGTGAAGTAGAAACTGCCTGTAATAATAAAAAATAAATTATAAAAACTAAAAGTATACAGAAGGGGAAGTTATGTTAGCAGTCAGAGTCTAAACAGAAAGGGGCCCACTGAATCTACAACTAAACCAGCTCCCATAGCCTCTTTCTCTTTGTGAACCATTTCCATCTGACTTGTTTATTTTTTATAGGCTATGTTACCGTACAGGTGCTTACATTTCCATGTTTTATTCTCCCTTGCCTATTCTTATAGACCAGGGGTATCCAACCCTGGCAACTTGAAGACTTATGGACTCCCCCCCCCCAATAATTCCCCAGGCAGCATGGAAGGGAATTCTGGAAGCTGACATCCACAACTCTTAAAAGTTGCCAAGGTTGGACATCCCTGTTATAGACCACAAATCTAATGGCCCAAAATATGGAAATATGTTTTTAACTGAGCTCTAAACTCCTACCATATGGAAAAAAGGTAAGGATTAGCACAATTCAGGCTGGATTATATTTATATTCTCTATTTCTCTGTAGGAGAGCTACAGGGTATTTACAATTTTGCAATTTAAGCATTTTCTTAGTGGAGAATTTTTTTTACAAAAAAGTTGTTCAATATTCCAAAGAGCAAATAAGCAATTGCTAGCTGTATATAAATATTGCTTACTGTTGCTATATACAGTGCATGGGTCTCATCATACTGATGTCTATATTTAGCTGCGTGCTCCTTACTTGCCATTTCTAACTTCAGCACTCTCGATCCTTCAAGCAAAATGGTTACTGAGGCATTCTGATACTGCTAAAACTATCCACTGAATTCTAGGATATGTGCAAAAGGCTTCAAATCTGCACAGTACAATTATTGTAAATATTATCAAGCGTTCTTATAAGGCCTATCTGCACAAGAGAAGACAGCTCTGGGGGCAGGCAGGGGCTTTATCAGGAAAGACGTCAATGCCTAATGTCATGTGACTCTCAAGGATGATTTTCTTTTCTCTTTTTTTTTTTGGTCAGAAAAGCACTTGGCTCTGTTTTAAATACAGTGAAAGGACCATAATATTCTTCCACACCATTGAAAAGTTGGCACAGTTGCCAACAGTTGACATTAATACTAGAAATTGATCCACCCTATTACATTGTGCACAGTAGTATACTACAGGTGAAACTCGAAAAATTAGAATATCGTGCAAAAGTTCATTTATTTCAGTAATGCAACTTAAAAAGTGAAACTAATATGTAAGATAGACTCATTATATGCAAAGCAAGCTAGTTCAAGCCGTGGTTTGTCATAATTGTGATGGTTATGGCTTATAGCTCATGAAAATTCCAAATCCACAATCTCAGAAAATTAGAATATTGTGAAAAGGTGCAATATTCTAGGCTCAAAGTGTCCCACTCTAATCAGCTAATTAAGCCATAACACCTGCAAAGGGTTCCTGAGCCTTTAAATGGTCTCTCAGTCTGGTTCAGTAGGAATTACAATCATGAGAAAGACTGCTGACCTGATAGTTGTGCAGAAAACCATCATTGACATCCTCCATAAGGAGGGAAAGCCTCAAAAAGTAATTGCAAAAGAAGTTGGATGTTCCCAAAGTGCTATATCAAAGCACATTAATAGAAAGTTTTGTGGAAGGGAAAAGTGCGGAAGAAAAAGGTGCACAAGCAGCAGGGATGACCACAGCCTGGAGAGGATTGTCAGGAAAAGGCCATTCAAAAGTGTTGGGGACTTTCACAAGGAGTGGACTGAGGCAGGAGTCAGTGCATCAAGAGCCACCACACACAGACGGATCCTGGACATGGGCTTCAAATGTCGTATTCCTCGTCAAGCCACTCCTGAACAAAAAAAATGTCAGAAGCGTCTTACCTAGGCTAAAGAAAACCAGACCTGGTCTGTTGCTCAGTGGTCCAAAGTCCTCTTTTCTGATGAGAGCAACTTTTGCATCTCATTTGGAAACCAAGGACCCAGAGTATGGAGGAAGAATGGAGAGGCACACACTGCAAGATGCTTAAAGTCCAGTGTGAAGTTTCCACAGTCTGTGTTCATTTTCCAGCAGGACTTGGCACCTGCCCACACTGCCAAAAGCAGCAGAACCTGGTTCAATGACCGTGGGATTACTGTGTTTCATTGGCCAGCAAACTCGCCTGACCTGAACCCCATAGAGACCGTGGAAAGAGAAAGAGGAGAGATATGAGACTGAACAATGCAGAAGAGTTGAAGGTCGCTATTGAAGCATCCTGGTCTTCCATAACACCTCAGCAGTGCCACAGGCTGATAGCTTCCATGCCACGCCGCATTGAGGCAGTAATTGCTGCAAAAGGGGCCCAAACCAAGTACTGAGTACATATGCATGCTTATACTTTTCAGAGGTCCAATATTGTTCTATGTATAATCCTTGTTTTATTGATTGCATGTAATATTCTAATTTTCTGAGATTGTGGATTTGGGGTTTTCATGAGCTGTAAGCCATAATCATCACAATTATGACACATCACGGCTTGAACTATCTTGCTTTGCATGTAATGAGTCTATCTCATATATTAGTTTCACCTTTTAAGATGCATTACTGAAATAAATGAACTTTTGCACGAGATTCTAATCTTTCGAGTTTCACCTGTATATTGATCAACTGCATTGATTTATATTCTTGTGGACAGGTTCTTCAATTTATTATACAATCAGGCATTCCAGATTATTCATTGCATTAAAAATTACAGCAGGCAGTCACTGAAAGCCAATCAACATTAACATTTAATTGACAGGTTGTGCACTGTGGCTCACGGTCTGATACACTACTTCAAGAAATAAAAATGCTATGTTTTTTAAAATGTAAAGAAGATTACAACTAAGTGGCATTTCATAGGTGTATTTCACTTAGTATTAAATGATATTCAGTAAAATAACCAAATCCAATCCAAAATTAGATTTGTCCTAAGTAACAAGGCACTGGCCATAGCTAAATGGCCATCTCCAGAGATGGGTAGGGGCCTCTACCCTGAACATTTCATTAACCTCAGCTTCACTGGAAAATGGGTACCCAGAGAAATTGAGAGCTTGAGACCTATGTTAAGAACACATTCATGGTTTTAAACCCTTAAATTTAAAGCCTTAAATTAAGGTTGGACAATAATAATTCACATGGCTCCCAGCATCAAAACTCAACTTCCATGGAATGTGTGGGGCTGATATTTCTTTAATTTTTTGGTAATGTGGGAGCTAAGGACCATGGTGAGTTTTTATTCTTAGATGAAACTGGAATGTTTTTTCCTCTTTTCTGAGAGGCAGAATTTAGGACAAAAATAAGTGCCTTAAAATTGAGGTTAAAGCTTCCAATTCAAAATCCAAACTTAAAATTCCTGCAAAATGCAAAGAAATGTAAGCCAGATATTATGGATACCTAGTCTAATGAATCCATGAAAACATCAGCAACACCTCTTTCAATCCCTAGAGTCTATATATGTTGCATGACTTTCTGTATAACCATGTTACAATTCTCTACATTAACAATTACACAGCATTAGGGAATTACATCTCTGCATTAGGCTGTCACAGAGCTCATCTAGGCTCTTCTTCCTACAATTCTAGTCATAGTTATGAACATATAATTTCTAATTAATGGTATATAATCAATAATTAACAGGAATTTGGAGTACTGTTGTTGGAATAGTTTACATCCAAGTCATAAAACTTCTATGTAAAAAAAGGAGGAAATGTTCTCTGAGATTATGCTGGTACCGCTCTCACTTTATCTTGGGGACAAGTCAAGGGCAGCTTTTCATAGATCAACATTTATAATCTGCCTGAAAAATGTGGTTCTATTTAAGACAACAAACTTGACACAAGATGCAGAGCACACTCTGATCTGAATTTCTGCACTAATTTGGAAACAGAGGCTACAGTTTCTTGCAAGGGATGGCCAATAGAATTTGGGACTAGGTAATTCAGAAGGCAGTAATGCCCATGCATGGGTTGTGTTCCTGGGCACAGAGTAAGAAAGACTTCCAAGCACATGTAACTGAAAAGCTTTCTGCAGCACAATATCTTGCAGATATCAGTAATTAGACATTTGGAAAATTGAAGTCCAACGCATCTCTGCATGAACCAAATTGAGGAAGACTAACAGAGAAACAGAGTTGGAAGCGACCTTGGAAGTCTTCTAGTTCAACCCTTGCTCAAGCAGGAGATCCTATACCATTTCAGACAAATGGTTGTCCATTCTCTTCTTAAAAACCTCCAATGATGGAGCTCCCACAACTTCTGAAGACAAGCCATTCTAGTTATTACGTTAATTGTTTTGCCAGGAAATTTCTCCTTATTTCTCGGTTAGTTCTCACCTTGACGTCTATGCTTCTTGTCCTGCCTTAAGGTGCTTTGAAGAATAGGTTGACACTCTTTGTGGCAGTCCCTTATATTTGAACGCTATCATGTCACCCGTTTTAATTAAACTATACATATCAAATTCCTGCAACCGTTCTTCATATGTTTTAGCCCCCAGTCCCTAATAAATTTTGTTGCTCTTCTCTGGACACTTTCTAGAATCTCAACAACTTTTTTATATTGTGGCAGCCAAAACTGGATGTAATATTTTCATGCAGGCTTCCCATAGGAAGGCTTCCTTCTCAGTTTTTGATGACAATGAACAAGATATTATTTTCTTTCTCGAACAACTGTCCTCTCACAATTATAATCTGAACTACATGCATTTTTCCACAGAAGGAAAATGAATGTCCTATTCACCCCTCACATAATTTTTTTTCAAGGTTTTCATGTTTTTAAAAATTGCCTATTGAAGAATTGTATATTGTTCAGCCATATTGAAACACATTATAATCATGATTTTCTGAATTAGATCGGTGGGTTCACACGTAATGCCACACATCACAAGCCACACAGCCAACTTGAAAGGTCATGATAAATCCAAATTAAATCAGTAAGTTTATGGCTCAATGTAATGCTCACAGTAGTCAGAGCGGAGTGATAGAGCTCACTGGATACAAAGCAGATGATAACACAAAATCATTGAAAAATGCTGTATTAAGAGAAAAAGCTGAAAATCCAAGCAGAAATAACTTCATCTACAATTCTGTAAAGTCTAATACTAGTATTACACTGTAATCTTTTCAGTAACATATCAAAGACTAGGTTAAGTGTGGAGTAAGAACCTTTTATGAATATCTAAAAGGGCAGACCTTGGAAAAGTAAGACTGGGATAAAATTATTATAAACTCACTGTAAAAATAAAATTAGGGAGGTATCTGCTGATAGAAATTCTTCACAGGCTACTTTAATCAAAGCTACATTCTAGAATCCACAAAATGATAAACACAGGAGGATTTTGGCAAAGAGAAGCAGTCACTCAACTGGATGGTTCAGAAGTGCTGCAAATAAAACAAAGAAACTACACTGCATCTCCTCATTCGACGTTACCACACAGTAAATGCCTCTGAATTCAATGGCATGTCATTCTAAACAGACTAACAACAGTTGAACTATAAATTATCCAAGTGCATTTTTGAATAAGTAGACACACAAAGTCACAAATAAAAAGTTAAAATGTGTGTTTAGAAATTATAATAAAAATGGTCCAAATAAAATCAGCAATCAAGTCTTATTTGTTATCTTCTAATTGCGGATTCTAGGATACAGCTTCTATTGAAGTAGCATGTGGTGAATTTCTACCAGCAGATACCTCCCTTATTTCATACTGTTTCTTTACACCAGTTATTCAATACAGATCATAGTAAATTAACTTTCCATCTTACCGGATAGATTATCTGGATTTGTTTAATGTGCTGTGTAAATCCAGTCGATATTGTTTACAAACTTTTTTTTAAATAAATACCTAACTAGCAAACAAGGAAACAAACAACCAGTTCAGAGAGCACCAAGAATTCTACAGATCAATCCTGCAGATCAATATATATAAAACAGTCCAAGCTGCTGCCTGACTGCCTCACTTATAAGCAAATGTTTTCCACTTCACCTTGAAGCCTAATCTGGTCCACTTTTGAACTCAATCTTGCTCATACCAAATCAGGTCTGATCCTGTTCAGTTTTCAACGGCCAATCAACAAAAGAACCAATCAGCTGCTCAGAATTGAAATACAGCTCCAAATGAACAACCAATCACACAACCGACTGACCAAACTGCCACACAAGACATTTATAAACTAAGGAGAATAGGACAAGAAAATCTTGCTGATGCTGTTACCTAGTCTGGTAATGAAACGTTCAGAAACTAAATTGAAACAAGCATAGAGAGCAAACCACTGCCAAAATGTAAAACCCGAGCTACAAGTATTTTCTATATTTTCAAAACTATAATCTCTGCCGCCATCTGTAGTTTTTGCAGCCAAGTTATCTGCCTCTCTGTGTAATTAACTGGTCTAGTTTTGCTTTTTTTCAACCACTGTGGGCAGCAAGAAGTCCTTTGCAGCTTTTTCACATTCCAAGTCAGTCTTGTCTTCAGGGAAAGTTTCATGGGGCAACCCAGCTTGCATCCCTGTTCTATTATGAGCAACTGCTTGCAAATTGTGAGCCCGGCTGGAACAGATACCTAAGCACAAATATTTACTTCTTTGGAAAATATGCCCAATTTTTCTTTCAAATGTATTTCCAGTCATCCTTTGCAATTTAAATTAACTAAATTAACTAAAATAATCTGGAAATTCTAGAAATGTTGCTCCCCAACATATCTGAAGGGCATCTAAATTGGGGAAGACTTCCTTACATTTTTAAGCGTGCACTTTAAAAAAAAAAGATATATTTGCAAATGCAATTGCAAACTCTTGATAGGTTCACTGCTTTTGCTTTTATTTAATGTGAACTTGAGCCCATACACCATATCTCATGCTATTGATGTGATCAGCAATAAGCTTCTGTGCTTTAAAAAAAAACTAAAGAACAGATGCCGATGAGTCTCTCTGTGTCTGAGGCACTGTCCTTGGGAACATGCTATCAATAAATCCTTCCCCCTCCTGAGAATAAATCCTTCCCCTCTCATGGGAGTAAATAGTAAGAGAAAACTACATCATTTACTGCTTAGTGACAACTTTTCTCCCTAATGTTAATGGTTGTATGCAAGTGGGGGAGGAAAGAGGAGTGAGGGAAAGTTTCCATAGTATTGTGATTAGGGAGGGAAAATTGAATCCAATTTAACCCCCCCCCCCCCCGCTTCCACTGGTGTTTTCGAAATAACTCCATTGCATACTAAACATTTTATATATTTTTTTTAAATGCATACACAATATTATTGCCAGCCATGTCACAAATGCAACATGTTGCTAGGCTCTTCACTATCTCATATAAATAACATACCTCTGCAGAGGTTAAGAATTGTCTCAAGAATAATCCTAAGCAATTCTCTTAAATCCATCTGCCAATGATGCTTGAAGCATTGCCTTGTGTCCCAACGGTCTAATTGAACCTTTAGTTAAGAAAGGAAGCGTCTCCCAATTTAATTATTTCCCTTGTATTTTTTAGTTTCAAGCCATCACTCTTTGTTATGCTGCTGCAAGCATTGTAAATAATACCTCCCCTTCCTTCATATTATTACCTCTCAAATATTTATAGACTGTTATATTCATCCCCTCTCTTTCTACAAGGTATACATCATTTCTGTCATCCAAGTCTTGATATATTCAGATTTATCCACCTCCCTGTTCATAATGAGATGCCACGCTCTAAAGCAAGGTTCCAACAAGAGAAGAAATGCTGTTAGACTAACTTCCTGATTTCAGCACTTCCATATCATCATTTTCACCTTTCCCAATCTCACAAAAGTAATTCGACGTTCAACTTCCCAGCAGAATGCAAAGAACAAAGATCTTTCCATTTTAAAGTTCCATCTATTTCATGTTTTTAGTTCACATGTGCATCTGTACTGTGATTTGTAAAACCAACTTCTGCTATGAGAGAAACTGCCAAGTGGCCAAAGTACATGTCCTCTCTTGCATTTGAAGTCCCGGAGATAGTGGTATTTGGATACCATTGGGTCAGCAACTGAAGCTCTACAGCAGGGCTGTCAAATTGGTGACCAGTGGGCGAGATGCATCACATCTGGCCACGCCCATCCTGCCGCCACAAAGGCAAAAAACATTGTGATGGGTCACGTGATGCGATCAGGTTTGACACCTGTGCTCTACAAGAAGACAGGCTAAACAACATCCAGGAGGTGAGGTAACAACAGTTATCACCAAATGGGAATTGGCTCACCCTTTTCCAAATCTTTAACAAAACAGTTGCCTTCACTACTAGTCCAGATACAGTACAGTACCGTGAGGGGAAAAATTGTTCAACTGCTGAACAGAGATGATAGCATGAGATCACAGAGTCCTTAATCTAGCCTGGAGAAGGGCAAAGACCCCATATGGTACTGATATTCAAAGCTCATTACAGACTATACCCATAGGTCAGCCCTCTTCACCACCAGGTGTGCTGTTGACCAAATTTCCTGGACCTCCAGTTGCCAATATATGGGGTAAAACAGGCTGATAAATGCCTAACATTCACCTTGACCACCACTTCTAAGGATTTAGGAATGAGCGTTTCAGTTAACTGACGGTTAATCAAGAATGGAATGGCATGGCTAAATTCAGCATCGATGCTGCATTTCTGTAACCAATACGGCCAAGAGACAAACAAATAAATACTGTATGCTAGATTTTTAATTTGTCAGAGAAGTCAATATAGTAAATAATTAACAGTTATTAACTTTAGCCTCTTTCAAGCTATTTAAAGTTTTAACAAAATGAAAACCACCCAGCTGAATCTGAATTCAGAAATGATCAATTGGTAAGTGGCTAGCAATCATAAAATACTGAATACTCTATTCACCTTGCAAAACTGGGTACTGCACAGCATTCAGGGGGAACACTTCAAATCATACAGCCTCCATGTACAATGGATTGCAATATACCAGTTTGAATATTTAATGGGGTATTTAAAAATTTAGGACAGGTTTGCTTTTCCCCTTCTGTTCCAATTAACCATTCCATTGGTTAGATTGAAGAAGCAAAGTGAAGATTACAATATATCCTTTTAATACCCAATTCTGTTAGTATCTAGGAAACTCTTCGTGGATACACTATAGGAGAATATTTGGATTAACAGGAGATTAAAATAATTCCAGCAATTCCCAAATCTATACCAATGAGACAAGACAACATGGAAAATGTTCCAGTCCTAATTTCTAAACTATAGAATGCAATCATTTAAATAAATTTTCATTAATGATATTTCCAGTATCATTTATTTTGTAAATAAGTATCAAACATTTGCACACAGGTTTTGCACATATATGCTAATTTGCACCACCAATTTACCTACTGATCATCTTCATTCCAATAGCTTTTATCTCATGGATTTTTTTATGACAGAAACCATAGTAAGCAAATGAAGAAATGTGATATTTTGTTTTTTAACACCAGCATCTTTCAAAAAGATTAAAATGAAACTTCCAAAATTTTTAGTCAAACCATTCAAATATTTGGAGTCAGCCAAATCTAAAAAATGGCTCTGCATGTAAAAATGGCTTTTGCACATATTTGTAGAACTGTATTCATATAATAGCAGACTGTTCCCACTAAATGTGATTAATGTATGCAAAAGAAAAATTAGCAATACAACTACTTTTTTCTTCTCAAATCTAATAAAAGTTTAAGTATTAAATTCTGGTCTTGCAAGATAGTTCAATCTTTTAAAGAGAGATTATGAAAGCACATTTTAAAAATCCTATGAGCATTTTGTGCTAGAATTTTATAAGCATCTTAAAAATTATATTGTGATCACCTCTGAATAGTCTAAGTTTGATTAACAACAGGCACTTTTTTTATCTAATTCATTTTTGCAAGAACCTTGTGTGAAATATTATTATTTTCATTTTGTAAAAAAGAAAACTTGCTTTGATTGGGGCAAAGGTAAGGATTCACCAGGAGTGAGTGAAAACAGGTATTAAAGATAGCTTTGTTCCCATTTTGTACAATAGAAGGAGATAACCCTTTTCTGACCAGATTCCACCAATACCTGGATGAGAAGGAAAAGGCTAGATAGAGTAGGCCTTAAATATGAGGAAGGCTTGGATTTTACTTATTCCATGGAATTTTGGAGATTGCTTAAAAACTATTATCAAGCCTTTTTAAAGGAAGGCTTTTTGAAAACCCCAGTTGGAATGATGGTTTTTTAATATGATGGATGGGTTCCAAAAGAATTGGATTGGGAGGACAGATGGTCTGTTTTTGAGTTAAAATCAGGAATAAGCACCACTATATCTAAGAAACAATCATATGGATGAACCCTCTTTACAAGCAGATGCCTCCTTAGCAAATCATCATCTGCTCAATCAAGGTACAAGTGGTGGTAGAAGAGATGGGTCAACAGTCTTCATTCATGTTCGTCTTACTCTTAAAAAGACAGACAATATAATTCTTCCTGTTCCCCCTTTTAAATTAGTTGTGAGAATTTGTTTTATTTTCCCTCAAGAGAAGGGATTCTTCTATCAAACCACCTTTTTCTTTCTTTTTGGCAACCAGGACACACATTGAATTCTTCAAGAGATAATAACCGGTCTTTTGCAGAGGAATGGTACTGTATGTGCTTTATGTCTGTTCATGCCATGTGATCAAGTCACATTTCAAACTACACATACAAACACAGGAGTCAGTGTTACACTTAAATTAAGATATGATTCTGAATGGCCCAGGAGGAGGAGGATTATGTTCTTTGTCATAATGAGAAAAATAAGAAACACAGGAACAGTGGAAATACAAATCCTTCTTTCGCTTTTCTCACACAAGCACCTAGTTTCTAAAGGTTTAGCTATCGAAACACCTTCATTATTTCATTTGCTTATGTAACTCATCCGGTTTCCTCTACTTTATCATGGTTGAAGGTGATGTATTTAGGCTACAATCTTAACACTAGATCCTTTTCAGTAAGAAGTGCGGAATTTTCAGGCTCAAAACATCTGCTTCAGTGACATGCAGTGAGGTTTATAGCTGGTGAGGCACTGACATAGGAGTTTCAAATTTGTTTAGACTTGTGGACTTCAATTCCCAGAATTCCACAGCCAGGCATGCTCAGTTCCGATTTAAAGCGAGAGTATTTTCCCCCCTTGCGAAATAAGTTTTCCTTCATTGTTTTTCTTCTCCCTTCCCCTCCTTCCTTCCTCTCTCCCTCCCTCCCCACTCTCTCAAACAGACACACGCACACAGAGAAGTTGGATCCCTCTCTCTCTCACTCTCTCTCAAACAAACACAAACACAGAAGTTGGATTGGATATATTTTCCAATGGCTTGAAAGCAGCTCCTCTGCCATACCCCCCACCCCATTCCCCTGCTGCCTTCCGATCCGAGCCTTTGATTGCAGGTGGAGCCACGTTGCCTTTTCAAACTTGTAATCAGTGAAGCTGGGCTTATATACTTTTATCCAGCTGTGTGTGTGTGTGTGTGTGTGTGTGTGTGTGTGTGTGTGTGTGTGTGTGTTGAAAAGGCAACGTGGCTCTACATGCAATCAAACTTTTTGAATTCCTCTCCCCTCCCCACACACACCTTTTCCAGCTGTTTCAGAGAGGATTTCAACTCTGCTCTTGCCTGCCCTCATGAAAAGAAAAAAAAATGTAAAAGGAGAAAGGCATGAGCTCTGAGGTCAGACTGAGCTAGTTGATCCCAGAGCCTCTAAAAACCAGCCTCTACAGGAGGCTAGAGAACCACGTGCCTCATCTACATAAGGCTTTTAACCCTTGCTTAGCTCTGCTCGAGTGATCATAAAGTCAGACTAAATGAGGCACCTTGTTCTCCTGCTGCACCCTGTAGAAGGCACTTTTTTAGAGGCTTTTTTACACAGTTAAGCACTAAGCAGTGTCATCCACTGTGATTCTGGCAGCAACTACCTCAGCCTTTTTCCTTTTATTTTTTTTTTCTTTTCATGATGATAGTGGTGAGGCCCTGTCTCCCCTGACTGCACGTCCCTGCTCTGCTTCATGCTTCTTTTACATTCTTGATCTCCATTAGCTTAACCAGTTTTAAAAATAAACAAACTGAAATGCAATGACAAGACTTAGGAATGAAAATAATGGTAAGTCCTCTCCCTTTATTCACTCTTCTGTTCTGTCTTCTTATTTTTCCCCCCCTCAGATAGCATGGCGTGTCACCAGAGGCTTGAAAAATGGACTCTGGCCTCTCAATGTGCCATAATATTTCCGGCCTGCCAATAAAATGGATACAGCAAAAAAAAACAAAAAAAAACTTTTCTGGTACCTTGTATGATTTGTGTGGCTCCTTCACACCCTATTCCTCTCTCGGTAAACCATGTACAGTGTGATGAAGTTTGAAAGAAAAACTGCTATACCTCTAAGGAAGTGGGAGGGAGAGAAAACCTTCACAAGAAAGGAGTGAACCCACTGCTTTCTGGAGTTGTCAAATGAAAAATCTGGTGTCATGGACTTGTGGACAATAATAGCGGCTGCTCAAACTGTCTCGACTGGAGAGAAGAATGAAACACAAATTATGAAACTGCCATCGACTTCTGTGACTTATTAAAGCTGTGCCTGAACATTTATTTCTTTTGCTGGTATCCAATTCTGCTCAAACTCAGAGGAACTTAAGTGTATAAATAAGAAATCATATATAGAATTCTGATGGCTGTTCTTAGCAGGACTTGCTATATAATTTAGAATGCAGGAAGTTCTGCATAATCCATAGATTGGGAGGGAATGCAATTTTTCATATAACCAAACTAAACTACAGACTGCAGTTAAAATTGCTTTTTTAAAGCCAATTGAGATCCGAGGGTTTTTCAGTGGTCACTGTACTATGATTTGCAGCATCCTTCATTGTGGTTCACATGATTGAGGCTCTGGGTTTCAGCAAAAATGAAAGCTTCAGGAGTCAACTCTTTAACGTATCTCTTTCTCTTAATGCAACCACAACTTTCTTTAGGCTCATGAAACCTTAACTCCCTCCCCCACAAAATAATTCCTCAATAATGTCATACTTTATAAAGACTAAAACATGGTTAAAAAAACAACTTGTTGGAGTTCTGAGAGAGACTAACAGTGAAAAAAAAGTACAGTCAAATGCAGTCAATTTTTTTATCACTTGCACTTTGCCTTTTGTATGTTTGTATGTATGTATGCATGCATGCATGCATACATGAATGTAATTATGAAAATTATTTGCCACCCATCTCATAACCAAAGTTTCTGGGCAGCTTACAACAAAAAATATTATTGCATTAAAAATAATAAAATGCAACGATCATAGAAATACAATGGATAATATCATTAACAAATAAAACCATTACCACCAGATGTGAAAGGAAGGACATACTAGGAGAAGGGGGGGGGGGAGTGGGATGAAGTTTTAATTAATCAACCAGGTTCAGTAAGAAGATCTCCCACTGGGTCCCCAAGCCACCCGGAAAAGCCAGATCTTAAGGCTTTTAGGAAACAGCAGGCGGGTGGAGTTGATTTCACTTTAGGGGTTTGGATATTCCAGAGGCAGGAGCCATGGCAGAAAAGGTTCTTCTCCTGGATCCTGCCAGCCAAAATTCCTTGGCTGACGGGATCTGCAATATGCCCCCTCTACCAGCATGGGTGGAATGGGCCAGTTCCATTGAGGTGATATGGTTCCTCAAGTAGACTAGACTCATGTCATACATTGCTTTAAACAAACACCTTGAATTGCACCTGGAATCACTGTCAAACTGAATAGTGCCTGAAGAAATAACATTGAATTTATGAACAAATAATCAGATTAAGGCAGGCTATTCAACTTTAACCAAAATGATACCTCTAAAAGAATGTACACTGTAAAGATGTAACATAAAACAGGATTTTATTGTCCCAAAGGTGTTTTTTTCAAGAGGCAACTGGACTTCTGGTTTTTCTTTGAAGACATTTCGCTTCTCATCCAAGAAGCTTCTTAAAAAAGCACCTTTGGGACAACCATGACCTGGATGACTAAGGATCTCCATAGGATTATTGTATGTGCTTTTATGCATGCATCCCTGGTTTACTGAAATCAAATTAGATCTGTTAGAGTCCAAGAAACTCATGACAATGTGTCCCCCCCCCCCAAGATGTAAGACTTTGAAGGAAGGTCCCTTTATCTAGGACATTACCTGTGGATGAGGTAGACACTACAGTTGCTGTGGTTGTTGACTGGGGTGGGCTGGTGCTTTCCAACAAGCAGGAACTGTTAGCGTTGTTTTCTTTCTTCACGTACATTTCTGTGGCGCTAGGCAATGGGATGGGGTGGCTAATCCCCAGCTCTTCCTCTTGGGCTTGTTGTCTTCTCAATGCAACCTGGAAAAGGGAAAGTTACACTGTATTTGTACTGTTATCTAAAAAAACAACAGCAGCAAAATTGGGCAGAACACTGCAATTTTCTTTATCTTAACACACAAAGACTTATGGATGCAAATAAAAACATAATTTTAAAGCTAAAAAAATTAAAAAGAGAAAAAATAAGAGAAAAAATTAAAGAAACCTACAAGGTAAGCATCTACCAATAAGATTTCTAATGTGGCAGCTGTCTAAACTTAGTTAACTGTTATTTTTTTAACCCTTGGCTTTAGTTATTTGGAAACCCCCTGAAAAACAAAATGAGATCCTTCAAATATAAAGAATCAATTTGAACTGTGATTAAATGAACTGTTTTTACTGAAAACCAGAGATGGAGATTTGGATTCTTTTTATTCATGTTTTATAACAAAGGATTTACATCAACTGGAGTGAGTAGGATTAACAGCATCTATCTTTCATAAACAACATAATTTTTCACCTTTATTTCATATGCATGAGTCTTTTGGGCATCTCAGGATGTAAGCCTTATTAAAGCAAAATAATACAAAGTACTTGATACAGAATTTCTGCAGAAAATGTGAGGTTTTCAAAACATTATTCTGCTCTGGAAAAGAATTAAAATGACGTTTGAAGTTCAGAGCATTCATTTTACAGAAATCTCACTGAAGCCAATCCAGGCAGATCTTTCTTGAGCATTATTTTATAGATTATCTTATGCTGTTGCAATGTAAACAAAGTGAAACAAGACTATATATTCTGGGCCACTTAATTGCACATATGTAAAATATATACAGTATGTCTTTCATTCAGAGTTACCATTAAGAAATGGCATTTTCCCCTAGCATAGATCCTTTAACAGTTACATAATATTGAGCAAGAGTGTGAAAAATGTTTCAAATCTAAACTGTTCTGAACTCAAAAGATGTCTGTCTTAAATGCAAAACAAACTATTTCAATCATTTGGAAAGTGTTCTTAGCAGAAACAAAATTGTTCAGAGAACAAAATGACTTTCAAAATGACTGGAAGGGCCCGTTTCACACTTGACGTGTTCTAAACACACCAAATTTTGAGAACTAGAAGGATAAATACTGTATGGCTGATTTTCAGACTGGTACAAAATGAAAAAGTAGGTTAACTGATTACAAAGAAGCAGAATGCAGAAACAGAGGCAGATTAACACCATAGCTAAAGGAAGCAAAAACAGGCATACAAATATCATTAAACCAAAACACATTTTAACATTTAATGCACCAGGAAGGAAAACATTAATAACCAAGCCAACTGATACCAATTCAATGGAACAGTAGAACGTTTGCATCTTTTAAGTTTGGATCCGCTGAAGGGGTAAGTTTTTTTATCTAAGAAATCATTTTTTTCAAGCCAAGACATTCCAGATACTATAATGTGCTATAAGTGTTGTAGCTGGGGATGATGGGTGTTGAAGTTCAAGGCATCAGAGTCTACAAGAAAAATGTGATCCTTACACTATCATACAACTAAGAAGTTACAACTTTATTGCAACCAACAGGTACAAAATGATTGGTAATGTTTTTGGAATTAAACATTTCTGAAACAGAAATATTCCATGGCAACTAGGGTAGTGCTAGGCTGCAAAAAAATATTTTTGTCTTTGCTGCCATCTAGTTGTCATTCATATTTTTGCAGTCCAGATCTGCTAACCTTACTACAATTCCAGTTTTCACACCTAGTGCTGAAGTTTGCAAATTATATAGCACCAGGCCAGTAAGATACAGGCTGTTTGCTGATATCACACAATTCTAACCAGCATGTATTTACAATGGTTGCAAGGTCCTGTGGCCATGAGGTTGCCATTTGCAACTTTCCCAAGGAGCTTCCAACAAGTAAAGTTAATGGAGCAGTCAGATATACTTAAATAAGTATATTTAGTGTAATATGTATTCTTAAATAAGTATACATAAGTGTAATAGGATTAATGATTATGATGATTAACAACCATGGGAAAAAGTTTGTAAAATTGGACACAATTCACTTAACAGCTGCACTGCTGTTGATGGAAGTTCTGGCCCCTACTGTAGTCATAAATTGAGGACTACCTGTATGGATACTACCCTTGGATTACACAGGGTAAAATTCAATCCTTTCTTCAAATGGTAAATCTGATCATTCTTTGCCCAGACAGCTTTGAAGCAATACGGAAGAGATTTGCTATTGTCTTATTAGGTTTTTTCCCCAGGTTTAGCCTATAGCATTCCAATTTCTGTTGAGCTCCCTTCCAAGTATTAACCAGATCCATTTCAATTTAGCCTGGAAGTGAACGAATACACATACAGAACCATTCATTTAATAACTTCTCCCTATCTTTTATCTGTAAGACTAAAATTCCCCAAAAGGCTTGTGTTTACAATGACTGATGAAAGCTGTTGTCCATAACATTTAGACAGCATCACTTTGGGAAAGCCAAATTAGACACCAAGTTTTTACACTAAACTCTCATATTTAAGTAATGAGACTAAATCTGAAAAAAAAAGACTTATGACTAGTTTTCACTTATGATGGTTGCAGCAACCCATGATCAAAATTCGGGCACTTGTCAGCTGGCATGTATTTCTGACAGTTAGACTGCCTCAGTATCATATATTCACCATTTGCAACCATCCCACCCAACCTCTGACAGTCAATGAGGGAAACCAGAGTTACTTAAAAACTAAAGTGATTCACTTAACAACTGTGGCAAAAAAAAATCGTAAACACACAATGCACTTCTCTTGCTTAGAAATGAAAATTTGCCGCTCTATTGTGGTCGAGGACTACCTGTATTTAAATGAACATGCCAGTGAAACAATAAAAGCTGGCAAAAGCTAAAATATGAGGTTATAATTCAGACACATATTATAAAACCCTACTCACAGATAGTCTTTTTTATATATAAATGATTGCTTAACAGAACCAGAATGTCTTTTGTTAGCAAACATTTTTTTTAGTGATGTAAACTGAATTGTTGAAGAACTTTCTAAAGTCCCATCCCATTTGTGTTTTACAGCAACATCAGTGTGTCTCTACTACCAGGGGTGAAATTCAGCAGGTTCTGACAGGTTCTGGAGAATCCATAGCGGAAATTTTGAGTAGTTCGGAGAACTGGCAAATACCACCTCTGGCTGGCCCCAGAGTGGGGTGAGAATGGAGATTTTGCAATATCCTTCCCCCAGGAGTGGGGAGGAAATGGGGATTTTGCAGTATCCTTCCCCTGGAATGCGGTGGGAATGGAGATTTTGTAGTATTCACTGCCACACCCACCAAGCCACGCCCACAGAACAGGTAGTAAAAAATTTTGAATTTCACATTGTCTACTACCCAAATTTCTTCCCTGATCATCTGGTAGCCGCAGCCCATGATTTAAACATCTGTATGTCATTATTTCCATGTATCTGTTAGCCAAAACCCAAAAATGACACATGATTCTTCTACACTGAGTTCTTTATTGTTTTCATATCTATACAGACAAATTCTTGTCAGACTGAGGACTTTATTATCTATATCTGCAATATACTATGTAAACTATTAGAGGGGGGGGCTGTCTTCACGCTCTTTCGCATGTAACATCCAGTCTGAGTTGACTCTTACTCCTCTAGACTGAACCCCCTTCCCTCCTGGGGAGCCTCCTTACTACATTCCATCACTGTATCAGAATGAGAAGAGTTTTACCCACTGTTCCATCATAGTATGAAGGCAGAATTTGCAAATTCTGGCACCCATTCTTTATGGTGCTGAGGTTAGGTGATCAGCTGCAGTGTATTTGGGGGTTCACTGTTTGTGTCCCTGCATGACCTCTCCTCTCTGGTCACTGGTCCGTCTCTTTGGCTGCCCCTTCTTATCTGTCACTATGAAGCTGACAGTGACCCTTCCACAGTAATGAAAACATCTTATAATATAAAAATTACAAATGAAATCAAAACCAATATTTTAAAATGATTCTTAGAAGAACAGCAAATTAGCACTATTGACTGCTAGTTCATTTAAGCTCACAGCTAAAATCATTTCCTAATGGCAATGTACATTTTACTTGCAAACATTCTTAAGGTCACCATTATTTTTGTACTTATGAACAAAACTCCTTAGAAATACAGAATTTTAAAATTACTGTACAGCTTTACCTTCATTCTATACTCCCTGTCTTTACAAGCAATTCCCATTTAAAAGATCTTCTTCCTAACCTTGCTGGAGCGACTCCTTGAGCCTTTGATTACTTTTCTGTTGCATTTGTAGAAAAAGGTGTAATTTATTAAATTTTTATCTCATCTTTATTACTTTGTAAGTAATTCAATGTTCCTAAAACTCATTCCTCTTCTTATTTTCTCCAGAACAAAAATCCTGTGATGTGGAGTGGGTCGATAGAGTACGACTGGCCCAAAGTCACATTACACAATTGTGCATAATGGCATCAGAGTATATGCTTAGATAACCAGATATTATTCCGAGCTGTTGAGACACCAATCACAAAGGCTGAAGCACTTTAGTCATAACAGATGTCATGGAAAAAGCTAAGGGCTAGTGATGCAATCAGCTAATATTAAGATAGTATAATTTTGTAATGATATAAGAAAGGTGAATAGGCACTGCACCATTGTTGGAACAATCCTTTCCATCAGTAGGATCAATGTTATATTAATAGTAAAAAATACAGTTGTTTCCTTTGGAGTGTTTTAAAGAAACCGCTTAGGTTTAAAGGAGATGACTACTCTGCAGAACAAAGTCTTTCAGAAAGACAAAATTTGTTCATATTTACTTAAAACAATCAACTATGGGAGCAACTTTAATGATAAAAGCAAATCAGCGCAAATCAGCATAATAATTACTGAGTTAGTAGTACAGGAAATTTTTGTAGAACAAACAGTAATGTTGTCTTGTAAGTATAAATGCATGTTGTTTCTGTGCCAATTTCTTTTTTAAAAATGAGTATCCAGATAAGCCAAAGAATTGGGCACTGATGGTCACACAATGGAATGGCATTCTACCTTTGACTTGCCAAACTGGCATTCTTGAGATGTTTTGGACTACAATTCCCAGCACATCTGGAGATTACTAAACTGTGGGAGGCTAAATTGAAAAAAAAAACTGTTGAAAGATTGTGACAACACTCTTTTCAAAGTATTCAGAAATGGCCTACAGATTTTTTTTTTAGTTTACAATTTTTGTAACCTTTAAAATGTTGATAATTGAAAATAATTATTCCAATTTCTCATGATTCAAGCTAAACATTCTGAATGGGGAAAAATTTAAAAATACCTTAATGTACAGTTTTCTAACAGGAAGAATTTTTAATGCAATGATTTTGCAACTCAAAATGCTGAATATGTTATTTTGCAAAAAAAAATTTTTTTTCACTCACTGAATTTTAAACATTGTAAATGAAAACAAAGACATGAACATGTTAATACTTGTGTGGTTACTAATATTAAAATTTGATGTCACTGATTAAAAACTAAACTAATGAGTCTTTCACTAAGGAGTCTTTCACTGACTTAGTTAGGATCTAGGATGTAGAACCTACCACTCTTCCATTACCTTAATAAGCATTATTTCCACACTCAAAATCAGTCTCACACTCAAAATCAGTCTCACACTTACAAATGCTTTCAAATGCAACGATGCAATTTGCATTATTCATTGCAGGATTCCTTTTCATGGCATGTGTTTTTCATTTTAGAGGCGTATTCTACATATAACAAGCATTATTACTTGCAAAACAATCCTAGAATATTAGGAAGCCGTGCGCTATTTGAAACTAATGCCAAGAAAAGCGGGGGGGGGGGTATGAAAATAGACAATGATTGAATTCCATATTATTTGGACAATAAAAAGAATATGCAGTGTTTTGCTGAAAGCCAGAACAGTACTTGGGCGATGCGGGACAAACTTTTCTCCTCTCCCAATGTATCCTCAACTCCGGCAACGAAGTCAAGGATTCCTGCAGAAAAAGCATCCGGGAGTTTGTTTTTTTTACACCGGTCTAGCCTATCCAATTCTTCGGGGCAGAGGTTTTGGGGGATGAGGCTTAACCTTACTTTCCAACCTGCATCACTGAGCGGCAGTAAGGCCGCCCTGTGCTTTTTCTGCCCTAGAGCCGGTTCCCCGCCATTTCTTTCCTTGCTTAACCCTCCGGCTGCTCACCTGGGCGGCCATCACCCGTTGCCTCTCGGCGATCAAGCTGCATTTTTTACACTGGCAATCTCTCCACATGCAGAACCGCTTGTGGCCCTTCAGAGGCGAGGAGTAGCCGTGGTTCCTACAGCGGGCGCACTTGGGGAGCCGCGGGGACTTTTTCCCCGCGGCGGTGGCGGCCCCAGCAGGGCCCTGGGTTAAACCCCCGGAGTTGCCGCCACCTCCGGCGGCCGCCAGCCCGGCAGCTTTCCCAAAAGGGCCCGTTTTGGTCCCCTGGGCGTGATGCTCCGACGAAGCCGACGGCTTGCTGAAGGAGGTCTCGTTGGGCATGGCGCCTTTCCGAGCCGTTAAGTGCAAAGAATGGCTCGGCTTTTCAAGGAAGGGCTTGCTTTTTAACCGGAGCCTGAAAAGGACGGGCGAGGGTCCCCGGAGGAGGCAGCTCGCCTTGGCCTGCAAAAGCGGTTGCTTTTTGCTCGGATTGGTATGCAGCCTCTGGAGGAGCCGGCTGGCAGGTGGCAGCAAAAGCCGTGCAAAGTTAGCAGCCCACCTCGTCACTTTGCAAAGACGCGCGGGCCAAATGAGGAACTCGCTGAACTTTTTGCTATTTGTTTGAAGGTATATTTCCAGAGCCCAGACCCGCTCCCGGGCGCTTTAGGCTCCACCCCCAAGGCCCTCCAGCCGCCTCCTGCAAGCCTGACCCCCGCCCCGCACCCCACCGGCTAGGCCCAATCTATGAGGTTCCTTGCAGAGAGATGCCTGCAAGGCAGCGGCCTTTGGCACGGAAGCTTCTCCTTCAGGTTACAACCCACTTGCAAAGGTCTATGGAGATTCTCAATCATCCAGCCAAGACGTGGTTGTTCCAAAGATGCTTTTTTCCAAAAGCCAACTGGATTTTCTAGGTTTTTTCTTTGAAAACCTTCGCTTCTCATCCAAGAACTGAAGAAGCTTCTTGGATGACATGCAAACGTTTTCGAAGAAGAAAAAACACACACACACACACACACCCAAAAAAATCCAGTTGCCTTTTGGGGAAAAAAGACACCCTTGGATGCAGTATTTGAAACTTAGTGGCAGAGTTCATAAAATAACCGGGTTAGTCTTCAAGACGCTACCAAACTCTTCGCTGGCTTCAATAGGACACGTTTCCACCGCCCCGCTCAACGCGGCTGATTCCCAACGATGGATGCAAAGCGAGGCAGGTCGCCGGCGCGCGCAAATCCGAGCCGCGCTCGCGCAAGGCCGCTGCAGCGCAGGCTGGATTTCTGCAACGCGCCCCTCTCCCGGCAACAAGGGGGGCACAAGTCGGTTTGTTTGGCACAGAGGGCAAATGGAATGGGTGGCGTTGATAATTTGTAATGGCGGGACAGGGTGGGGAGGCCGAGACGCAAAAATGACATGTTTTTAATCTCGGTTTTTTTGGCTCTTTTCGCGGAACCTCGTTTGTCCCCGGTTTCTTTGCAAGCCTTTTCTTGCGTTCGTTCCCAGAGAACTTTGGAGGTTTGCAGCGTTGGCGAAGGCGGGCGCGTATAATTGGAAATAAGTCTTCGTAGGGGGACTTAATTTCGTCCTTGGGAAAGGTGGGGGGGATGGGGGGCAGAGGATCAGCACAAATATGTCTCGGGCCAGACGATTTATGGGGAACAGCTGCTTCCAGACCTTACTTCCACTTCATGAGGATGAAGAGAAGTGGGAGATTTCCGTCCAATTCCACATCTTTAGTCTGGCTGATTAACGGCTAAAGCCCACCACCTCCCTGGAAAATTCAAGGTTTCTCTTCGGTCGGCGTTTTGAGAAATAGTTCTGCAACGGCTGTAAATTTGAATAGTAATTCTTAAATATATGGACGTTTCGTTCAAAGGCTCTGAGGGACAAACACTTTTTCTCTTCCAGAAAGGAGAGTGTTTATTAAGGATGTCCGTTATCAATTGCTGATTGACAGTTTCTCCCCTAGAGGAAAACTTGTTAAATACTTCTCACCCGCCCTATAAGATACTGAATATGATAGTGGAATGAAAACAAAATACAAACAGTTCAATGTATATGATTCTGACATTGTTACTTAAGAAGTAAATGCAAAATACAATTTAAGTAACACAATAAGTATTTCATGTGAAACACCTGAACAGAAATGGGAATTTGTGGATCTTTAGGGGAGGGGAGGCAGCTAGAGGTAAGATTTCTAATTCAAACCCGGGTTGAAGAATAAAACGGTAATTCCCACCACAGAACAAAGATTATTGCTGCTGGGATAACATTCGAGGTTTGCCTGAAGAATCCCTACTCCAAAATTATAACAGCAAAACCTACTTTATCTATGAAACAAAATGAACCAGTATATGTGCTGTCAATAGAAAAACGCTACTTTCTCAATCTTTTTCCAGTGAATATAAATTAGGACAATCCACCTAGTTAGAGGAATCCTCATCCAGGTCATGTCAGGGCCAAATTGATTATGAAGACAACTCTACCATTGTTACGCTTTTTTTTATTAAAAAAAGTACAGACCTTTATGCCCAATTGCCAATGACAGAATATGATGCAAGCAATCAGATTGATTGTCCAAAATGGGGGCCAGAGGGAAAAATTCGGTCCCCAAAGAAACTGAAAGAACAGATTGAGAGGTCAAGACATCTGCTAGGCTTTAATCTAATTTGTACATTACTTATTAGTTTGTTTATGTGACATGATAGGCCAAGATAATGGATCAATACGAAGGTATGTGCCACAGAAAAACATCTTGCAGAAATGGACACTGCGAATAATATGTTTTATTAATCAGATTGAGATATATTGTGTTGTCTGAACTGATTCCAAGGGTGTAAACCCTTGGTTTAGAATTGCAGAAACTAGTAATCAAATCTGTCACCAGCCTTGTTTTCAGATTTTAATTTCTGTATGCATTTTTGTATATTCAGAACTTTTTAACTGCTCTGAACTTGGATAAAACAAGAGCCTGATCTTGTTGAGCCTTTCATAATATGGAACCAAACCTCTGTCAATGAACAGAATCAACTGCCCTAAACTCATGTGCAGCAATAAGGTATGCTGGTTACATATGAAAGTCTGCTTGATGAGGGCTTAGTTTACTTAATAACACTATGTAAACTAAGGCCTGTAGTGGCAAAGGGAACCTGTAGGGGAGCAGGCTATGAAATATGGGGAAATGGCTTCTGGTGTGTTATTAGCTGTTGAGATGGCTTTTGTAAACAAGACAAGACACTTCAATTGTGTTTTTTCATTAAAATAAATCATTTGGCTATATAAGAAATTGTAGGTTACTTAGGATAAATACAATTGCTTGTCAAAGTGCCTACATAAACAGCCTCTTCCCTCCGTAAAGAGGCACTGGGATGTGACTAGAGGATCCCATTGCAGTCAGCTGTGCTGTTCTTGGGAATAACCAGCTGGACCTCTTAGAGAAGATGGCTGGTAGCCCTCAGATCAAGAATTGCAAGCAAAAATATGTCCTGAACAGGATGCTAGGCTATTCCACCTGACACTAGAGAACACTGACAGTAGAGAACATTACTGAGAAGCTGAGGTCACCACGGTTAAACATCGTTTTCATGTTTACAATGCAAGTGACATGGTTGCAGACATAGCATGAAAGTCTATAAATAAGTTAACCATAAGTTAACTGTCATAGACACTCTTAGTCCAGTAGTCCAGGATCTGAAAATAAACCCCTCATATAATTGTGGGAAAATCACTATTTTATATAAGTCACATAGATTGCTAAGAACAAATGTTAATATAATTTTAAGCATACGTTTTGTAAAGGTAAAGTCACTTAAGATGCAAATACCGTGTTTCTCCAAAAATAAGACCCTGTCTTATTTTCTTTTGGGCTTGAAAAGAAGCACCCAGGCTTATTTTTGGGGAGGTCTTGTTTTTTTAAGTGCAGGAAGCAGCAAGTGCAGGGCCCAACGGGAATGGAAGCGCAGCTACCGCTGGCCCTACCCTCTCCATCCCATTGTCTACTTGTTCACGGCTTCAACAGGCCAAGCTCTTGGCATGCCCCATTCTCCACCTGTCTTGCCTGCTGGCCCAGCTGCTGCTGGGACACACCTCGGCTGTGGTGCCTTGCAGGGGCTCTTCACCCTCCTGGCAGGGTGGGTGGATGTTGGGGTGCGCCAAGAGCTTGGTGTCAATGTCCGAGAGTCGGAGTTGCCACATATCACGGAGGGGGGAGGGGGCACACAGTTGGGTGTCAGGTATTGGGTGCTGTAATGAACTCACACTGGTAGAGGTTCAGGAGAGAGACAGTTTTAGCCGGATCAGAGGCCATGAATCCAGGCTTGCTGGAGCCTGCAGAGAGCCATGCCTTCATAATAAGCTGGCTGCCAGAAGCCAGTGATGCTGGCTAGAAGCATTTTTGTTTTTGTACTCACTGCATGCTGAGCCAAGTCCAGTAAATATTTATGTTGAATCCTTCAACGTGGTCTCTTCCTTTGCTGGCCAAACTTGGAACGGTGACACTTGGCCCCAATTGAGGCCGTGGCCAATGAAACCAGAATAGACACTACCATCGAACAGAAAAGTAATTATCCAAAAATCAGAACGAGATCACATTGGAACCAGTAAGATAAGCAGAGAAAATAGGTTGGATCAAGCCAAGGTTGTGGAGAAACACATTCCAGAAAATCTGCCCAATGAATCTTAAAAGATCAGAATTGTGCAAGTCTCAGTATTTCCTCTGACACTGTGGAGCCCAAAGTTGCACATGGGGCAAGCAGAGTGAGAAAAGTATTAGTGTTTTTGAATTTTAGTGTTGGAGAAGAAGATGCCTGAGAACACATTACCATAGATGGCAAAAAAAAACAACCCAAACCAATGGATCATTGAATGAAACAACCCAGAGTTCTGACCTGAGGCACAAATGTCCAGGCTCAAATTAGACTATTCAAATATGGCAGGGGTGTCAGACTCCATTGAAGCCTGCATCAAAGTTGTGTTTGACCTCGGAGGCCTGTGGGTGGACGTGACCAGTTCGCCCTCAGTCATGTCAAAAGCATCTGTGATTGCCAAGTGCTAAGGCTCCCTGAGATCTCCCATCATTCATTATAATCCTCCCTCCCTCCCACCCACCCTTCTCTTCTTTTTCCTTTCTTCTCCTTTCTTCCTTCCCCTCTTTATTTATTTTTCCTTTCTTGCTCTCTTCCCATCTTTCCTTCTTTTTTTGTCTTTCCCTTTCTCTTTTCAATCCTTTTTAGCATGTTCAAATACATTTCTCTTTTTGTTTCATTTTTAGTTTGTTTTACTAGCCTTCTGCCAATGAAAACGGGGCTCAGGGGTGTGTGTGTGCAGGCCCCCAAGCTTCCTTTTCACTGACAGAGGCACCGCGGGCCAGTCTTTTGCTGTTTCCAGGCCAGCCCCGTGGGCCAGATCTAAGCACCTCGTGGACCGTATCTGGGCCGTGGGCCTTGAGTTTGACACCCCTAAGATACAGTGTACAAAGATGTAGCTCTTTGGAGAGGTCTATAATGCTGGGAAAGGTGGAAATAAGAGAAGAAGAGAATAGCCAACAGCAAGATGGAAGGATTCAGTCACACTGCGAATGGCAACACTGTTGGAAAACCTAAAAAAGCAGGGACAGAATGTCATGGATAAAAATCTATCTATGTGGTTGCTAAGAGTTGACACTGACTTGATGGCACATAATGGATCCTGCAAGAAGCAGTTCAGCAGGTGCTCACAATGCTGTCCATTCTAATAGTGCCTTTACCTCTCCTCCTGCTCACATGATGAAGAGCAAAGCGTGTTCTGGTCACTTGGTGCTTTTTGTTGCATATGTGTATATATACACACGAGTAGTCCAGTTTCTCAGCAACTTTTCGAAGTTACAGCAACCCACCCCAAAATGTATTTCTGAGCCAGAATTCAGATAGCTGCCCTTTCCCATGGGTAAATGATTGCATTTTGGATGCTCAGCTGCTGGCTCGCATTTAAGGCCATCTGCAGCATCCTATGATCACATGACTCTGATTTATGATGATTTTTTTGATGAAAATCGGTGTTCATATCCTGTTTCCAGCAAAAAGAAAATTACCATTGTGAACAATGGCTTCGCTTAAAAACGGCTGCCAAAAAAACAGTAAAATCAGGTGCAGTCATAATTTGTGCTCAGTTATGGCTGTAAGTCAAGGACTACCAATATGTACGTATATAAGAACACAGGCACAATGAATGGAGAAAACTTAAGTTTACATACAGACATAACATGTTCATTATACAGAAGAAAATACAGATGCCTCCTTTAGCTCTTGCTGGTAAAGTGATTGGAAAAGATGTCAGAAGCTAGAAGCTACGCACGGTGCTTTTATTTATTTTTAATCCAACACTATGTTGTAAAGAAATTATTTCTGGACTTCACTTTCCAAATTCAGAAGTGTTCTTTGGAGCTATTTGGGATTTTCCAGAGAGGAAGGGAACCTCTGGTTTGTTTTACTATTGGTCACATAGGATGAAGTGCAAGATCCCACCCCCGTGGGTTGGTTCTTTGACATCATAATTATTTATAAATGTTCCTGCACAAACCTAGTTCCTCCTGTCTAGTAATTGATTATTCTCTGTCATCAGTCCCCATGCCCCTCAGATCGGCTCCAGGGAACAACAGTTCTAAGTTTGGTGCAAATGATTGTACAAGGGTAGCAAAATGATATACAGATGTTCATGTTGTCACACAAAGGCCACTTTACACACTTTCTTCCTGACATCTGATGCAAGTATGTCAGTTGTAACATTTACAGTATATCAGTGATGGCTAACTTTTTAGTCCTTGCATGCTGAAATTGCGTGCGTGTGACAAGCGCACGTGCCCACACCCAATGAGCCCCGCCCCCTGTGCATGCACGCATGACCCCCATGCTCCCAACACACATGCGCAAGATCCCCCCTGTGCTCCCCCTGTGCATGTACACGAACCCCCCTCCCCGTTTTGGGCCTAGCAATCCTCCTTAAAGCCTCCTGGGACCAAAAACAGGCCGCAGGGAGGGCGTGTCCTCCCATGCCCTGTTTTGGGTCTTAAGAGGCCTCCCTGAAGCCTCCTGAAACAAAAGATGGGGTACAAGGGGTTCATGCTGCATCCCTCTGCACCCCCTCCATTCCCACGCTTGAATGTGGGATCCCCCTGCCCTCCCCACGCATACATGTCTGTCTCCCACATGTGTGGCAGAGATCTGAAAATTGGCTGGCGGGAGGTGTGCATACATGTGCAGTGAAATTGAGCTGGGTGATGGCTCACGTGTGCAGAGAGAGCTCCGTGTTCCGCTTGTGGCACACATGCCATTGGTTCACCATCCTTGCAGTATATGATGATATAGACCTGTTTGTTCATTTGCTCCTTTCCCCACTGCCTATGTACTTACAGACCAAGGAACAAGCACAGAGCTCTGTGTGTGATGAGCATAAAGACATTCAGATGGCTTTGTGTATAATCCTGTAGCAAACTCTTAACATTTATGGTCTCCTTTGTAGTTGATTTTCTTCAATGACTTGGTATAACCTAGAAAGCTTTTACTTCAGGAAAGGAGGATTAACTATGCTGCTTTTTTATCCTGATGTTAAATTTGCCTTGCCCACTTAACTTCCTAACACAACTATTCTTTCAGCCAAGCTTCCCATTGTGCCAGAAGTTAGATTTCTTCATAAAATTGTTCCTCCCTCTAATTCCCTTTGTGGTTTGCCTCCTTAGGATCGGAAATTCCGTGGATGGACATGCAGATTATAAATATGCTTACCTGACAAGCTAAATCCAAACCAACCAACTCACATTTTGACTTAGCAGGTTGTGCCAGTCTAGTCACACTAGTTAGTAATGTATGTTTTATGGTTTATGACTTAGCAGATATGAAGACAGTCAACTCTTATTTATAAAGGGAATCAAGGTTACACCCACCATAGTTTAATGCAATGCATGAGCCAGTGACTACTGTTTCTGGCCTACCCCAAATAGTTCAGTGACTGTTCAGACAGCAGGTGCCTCTCCCGCTCAGATTAAGTACTGCAGTACATTAACAGTAGAAAAACAATCAGAACTCTTGAATAAACAAGGAGCAAACCTTTCCTAAATACAGCATCAAGCATCCTCAGATATTAGGCCGTCCGCTCAAACACACCCATCCCACCAGTGGTGGGATTCAATTTTTTTCCTACAGGTTCTGTGGGCGTGGCTTGACGGGTGTGGCAGGGGAAGGTTACTGCAAAATTCCCATTTCCTCCCGATCAGATGGGACTCTGGAGGCAGAGAATAGATGGGGGCAGGGCCAGTCAGAGGTGGTATTTACTGGTTCTCTGAACTACTCAAAATCTCCACTACCGGTTCTTTCAGAACTAGTCAGAGCCTGCTGAATACCACCTCTGCATCCCACCCTCACACACCATTATCCTTTCACAGTGCTGCATAAACATTCTCTATAGGGACCCAATGTTGCAAATCTTTTCCTTGGAAAATTAGTTTTTGAACGTTATATTAAACGATGACCCAGTTAATCAACCTGATTAATTTATCATGGCTTCAAAGCTCGACTAGGTCTGATTTGTAAAAGGGACACAGAGGGGCAGGCAAAAGCTACCCCTGTATTACTTGACACAGATCCTCCGATTCATTTTAGGGGCACTGAAAAAATTAATTGGACCAGTGACTTAGAACATTGAAGGGCTGCTGCATGACTCATTAAACTGACATTCAGAACATTTGTAATTCACAATGCAAGACGGATAGAATCCTATATGCACTCTATATGTTTGTGCTCTTTTATCACAGGCCAACTCCAGTTCATAGGAGGCCTTCTGATTAGAATGTCACCATCAATTGAGAGAGAAGACAACCGTAATGGAGCTAGATTTGATAAACTGGCAGAGTGTGACGAAGGAAGCTTGGGACTCTTTAAAAGAGACTACACAATTAATTGCTACCTTTTTATTTATGATACTTAATTTCCTTTTGGATACAGCTAGTTTTCCCCTGTGGCAGAGAAGGTCAGAAATAAGTAGATTGTTTCAAGTGATTAAGCAAATGCTTTCCTCTCAATGCTATGTTTAATACTGCTCTTCTAATGCCAAAATGTCTTGGCTAAAGGGCTTCAATCCATGTCTTAAACAGTTTCTTTTCTGGATGAAAAGCCTATTTCATTTATTCCCTCTTTACCCTGATAAATAATCATGCCAAGCTCTGCTTTGTTTACTCCTAGCTTGTCAACTAAGACACAAAAGCTGGGCTCACACTTAGTACTATGCTCTCTACATTTCCAGTCTGGCACAGAGTGGTGTCAGAGTGCCTATGGACACACCTCTTGGTATTTTGTCTTTTCTGCATGTTTGTGAGTAAAAGCGGATAAAGAAGCCTACATATATAGATTAGTGTCAAAGTAAACAATACTGAAACGTAGAGCAATATCTGTATCCAGCCATTGGCCATGGTCACATAATACATGGGTTAAACCACTCTGGCCGCTTAATGCAAATACACATTTCTCCTGATCTGCATTCAGTATGGCTGCTTAACTATGGTCACTGTGGTTTGGCACTGGGTTCAAGCTTTGGCGCTTCTATGAAATTTCTCCTGTGAAGTTTCTCCTATGAAGACATCCACTGTTAGTATTAGCCTTCCAGGATGACGTTCCTATCATTTGGGTCATCCCGCCAAGTTTCAGTGATGCCTAAAACATTATATCCTACCCTAAGTTAGGATTACAAGTTCTCCCTCTCTGCTTCCCATTCTTTCTTCACCAGTGTAGAAACGTCTGAGATTGTGAGTGGTGCACCTCAGCTTGGCTTTCCTGTTGTAATTTTCTACTAATCATGTATTTCATCTGCAAACTTTGGCCCCCTCTTTGATAATATGGATGATTTTGCCACACCACCTTGTATTTATTCAGTTTAGTTATTTAGCTACAGTTAGAACAGGGATGGGTAACTATCTATGACCCTTTATGATTTGTGGACTTCAACTCCCAGGATTCCTGAGCCATATTGTAAAGGGGCTATAGTTACCCACCCCTGAGTTAGAATTATACTGGGGATTGTTGCATTTTTTTATTTTAGCGTTTTGTATTTTATCTTCATTATATCTGTGTCATTATATATTGTGTGCAGTACCCTATCTTTTGGTACATTTAATAAAGTTGAATTTTATTTGTGTGTGTGTGTGCGTGCGTGCGTCTGTACCTTTTGCTATATATTCATAATCAAAATCGAAGCAAAGCTTTCCTTTATTTTTCTTGAAAATAGAATGATTGGTAATGCTGTTCCCACTTCATTCCTTTGGCAAAAGAAATTAAAACTGTTAATTTAATTGCTGTCCACTAAGACTATTTTGTGTTAAAAAGGTAGGCAATAAATCCTTATTGATTTTCAATAATCGTTCCTTCCCATTTACTTTTCTATCTGTAAAATGGGTACAGTAGCAAACAACATCTAAACATTGTTCAAAAAAGAAAGAATCTACGGTTGATTTAATTGTAAATTGTATTAAATGAGCTCTAAGCAAAAAACAACAAAAAGATTTTTTCCTCATGGCTCAGGAACTCATTCTGAGTATATAAAAAGAGCCTAAAAACCCACCATGTTTAATTGCATACCTAGCACTCTTCACTGTTAAACTTGCTATCATTTAACAATCTGTATTTTTATGACTGTATGAATCAATAGTAACATGTTGTCATCCTTAACATGACGATATTGAGAAAGAGGTGAACAGTATCTATTTTGACTACCGTATTTTTCAGAGTATGAGATGCACTGGAGTAGAAGACGTACCAAGATTTTGAAGAGGTATATTAAATAAAAAAGTTTTTGCATTCTGCAGACCTCCCAAAAACGAGCCCGTTTTTTGACAAAAAAAGGGTATGCATAGCCTTTAGGAGGCTTTCAGAGTGCTCCTGGGGGCTGGGGGGGGGAGAAATTGAGCAAAAAAGTTCCATGTCCCTCTCTGAAAGCCTCCTAAAGGCTATGCACGGCCATTTTGATGAAGGGGCGGGGTTTCGGGAGGCAAAAAGTGCTGTATTCAGTGTATAGGATGGGCCCAGATTTTCAGCCTCTTTTTTGAGGGAAAAAGGTCCGTTTTATACTCTGAAAAATACAGTAGCTGTATTTTTATCTTGTCTGTTCCCATTATAAGATAAATCTTACCTGCATGGAAAATGCATTTTTAATCAGAAAACAAGTTTTCTGAACACATATTAGACAGTGCTCCCTGTTCCACCATGCTATTACCATACACTAAAACAGAAAGGATTATAATCAGATATTCAGTAGAGTCTATGTCAGTAAACAGGATTTAAAACATTAAAAAAATCATCTCCCTTTGCTGCACTGAGCCTTGAGATCTAATAAGCCAGAGAAGCAAACAAACGTCATTGTCACATCTTTCATATGACATTTGGAACAGATGCTGGTGCTCTAAGCATATTTATCCTGCTTTTCAGATTACATTGGATTATGCACCCTTAAATCGGTGTCAATTCTTAGCAACCACCTAGATAGATTTTCTCCAGGAATAATAGTGTCTCTTATTTAAGTCTCTACCTGTCAGAGACCTATATAAGATGGGACACAGAAATTAATGCCTATGACATTTAAGAAGCTGGCTTTGAATTTCACCCAGTGTGGTTCACAAATCTGAAAATATGCAGAGGGAAGCACATTGGGATAGGCAAATCCAGTATTTTTAAAGTTGGCAAATACAATAACTAACCCCATAAGATTCCCCATGTCAGTATGTGAAATCTCCCATCTAGAATAAATTGAGAACCACCAGAGAGGCTCAGAGAAAAATGGATTTACAAATGATACTCTGTATACTTTAGACTATGGCTTCCTAAAGATCCAATCAGCATATATTGCCAATCTAGAAATATAGATGTTAATTCACACATTGTCAGAGAGACATGGACACCATTATCTTTTGGAATAGCAATTAATAGGTCCTATCTAAATAAATCAAATAATGGTGACATGGAGGAAAAATTCACAGGGATACAATTTCTTTTAACACCGCTTTCTTGATGTTCACCAGTAGGGGTCTCCCTTCTCCTTGGGGAAATGGCTGTTGTTTGACAGTAATTTTCCCTTTGGAACAGATTAAGACTAAAGAGTGTTGAAATGTTGCTAAGAGAAAGTCATTTACTATCTTGCCAGTAGTCCAGATTTAGCAATCCTTTTGGGAAATCTTTTAGCAATTGTTTACAGAAGGTCTTAACTGTATTTTAGGTGCTCTAATACAATTTTTCATAAACTGTATATTTTTTTCAATTCTGGGATTTATAAATACTAGGATTAAATATTTTAATTATAATTTCTGCCACATGTTCAAGAAGTGAAAGATTCCATAGAGCTATACAATTATTTCCTAAATTAACCTGATAAATCATTTGGAAATTAGACTGAGTATGCAGTATGTGTTGTATAGATTATCAGATGATTGTGCATTTCTTTGGACCCTAACCCTTATCAGTGGGACCACCAACAGCTGGTTTATGCCATAATCTTTCAGTTTTAATTTTCAAATCTTAATACTTTTTTGATCACCAATTCTTTGCCTTCTCTTTTTCTGTTGCTACATCAATTACCTTCACTTTCTTCTTTTCAACCATAATTAAATCTGGTGTGTTATTTTATCAGTCTGAATTAGGAAATCCCACATTTTAGCCTGTTCATTTTTTACTAATTTTTCAACTCTATGTTCCCACCAATCTTTCATCACTGGGACATGATAATTTTTACAGATGTTCCAAAATCAAGCCTTTAGGGTTTTTTAAGCCATTGCCAGATTTTTATCTTTATCCTTTTTCTCCTTCCAGCTTTTGTAGAAACTGACCAGGTAATGCTTATCCTTGCCCACATTGTGTTTTTATCACATGATTATGATTTTCACTTTTTGTTTCCTGCACATTTAGTAAATTTCAATTTTTAACTTGCATCAATTCTTGTTCTTGGCTGTCTTTTATATCAGTCAATGAACATTTTTCTTCTTCAACAGAGAAGACGAAAAAGCAACTATTTCACTTGAACTAAAGCTTTGTCTCCATTTTTGCCGTCCAGTTCATTTAGTGACTGTTCAAAGCTATAACAGCACTGAAAAAAGTGACTTATGACCATTTTTCAAAGTGACGACCTGTGCAACATCCCCATAATCACATGATCCAAATTCAGACGTTTGGCAACTGGTTCATATTTATGACCTTGTGTCCCAAGATCATGTGATCATCTTGTGCAACTTTCTGACAAGCAAAGTCAAGAGGGAAGTCAGATTCACTTAACAACCCATGCTACTAACTTATCAACTGCAGTGATTCACTTAACAACTGATGCAAAAAAGGTCATAAAATGGAGCAAAACTCACTTAACAAATGTCTCAAGAACAGAAATTTTGGCTGTAAGTTGAGGTCTACCTGTAATCTATCAATATCACTCTAGGGATGTAATGCTTATCATAGTAATCAGTTTTCTTACTTTTTGGTTCAAATTGTCCAGTTCAGCTTATGTCCAGTTAATTCCAGCAATGCATTATATCACAGGTACAACCCAGGTATGGATGGCTTTGATGGTGTTGCCACTACTCAATTTTGGCTTTAGCACTTTTCTCACAGTGGTTGTATTCTTTACTAATCACAGTTTAATTTGTCTGTGTGTGATGTTATCCAACTGTAATTGTAGGTTATTGGCTATTTTGCATTTCCATTTCGTTGTTATGATTTTACCCAATGTATTGACACTGTAGCACATTTTAAAGCCAAATTCCATCGCTATACTTGTGTTAAAATTCTTAGTGTTTGTCACTTACTAGATTTCAAATTCTGATTTTCCATAAAGTTTAGATCATCCATATAAAGCAAATGTGAGACTTTATTAGCATTTTTTTTGCTGTCTGATAGCCAATATTTGTTTTCTTTAAAATCACTGAAAGTGGGATCATGGCAATGACAAATAATAAAGGTGATAAATGAGTCACCCTGGAAAATGTCTGTGTGATGGTTGACAAACCCATATTTTTCACTTCCAACCACTAATTCTGCATTTTACTGTATCATTTTTTTTAATAAATATGCTTTTACTGACACCAGCTATTTCCAAACATTTAATGATTCAACTATGTGGTAATGAATCAAATGTCTTTTTATAATCTATCCAGACTGTTTATAAACTGGTCATAAGTTTTTGCAATTCTCCAGAATCATGTTGTCAATTAGAAGTTAACTATTTGTACATCTGCTTTTCCTTTTATTTTCTTTCTGTTCTACTGGGATGATGATCATCTATTCTCAATGACAAACATAATGGTAATAGTTGACATTTTATGATTTTCCACCATGCAGCTATTAAATATTTGCCCAGGTTGAAAAGTTGATTACATCATCAGGAAAGACTGTCTACTTTTGCAGACTACCATTCCATTTGATCTTGTCTAGAAGGAGGATTAGCTTCAGTGAAAGTACATAGTTATATTTGTCTCAAATTTCAAGTAATTTGTGCCAAATAAATGCCCAATACCAAATATTTTGATATTATTCCCTCTAGGGTATGTCCAAATTTCTCAGATGTGTCCTTCAGTTTTAGAAGAATTTCTTGGCAACTCTTGCAAGTTTATTTTTTGTTACAGCACAATGGTGCTGTATGCTTGGTAAGGTCTCTGGATTACACCCTTCAGCAACTGGATCTTGAAAATAAGCAAACAGTGCTTAAATAAGCAAACAGACATCCTATGATTAGCCATTTCCTTCCTGAGGAAAATCGGCAGGGTGCTTCTGGCCACAAATCCATTCTAAATAAAGCTGCTCTTCACAGTGAAATGGCAAACAGAAAAATGCTGCTGTTTTAAATGCTGCTATGTTTCTCATCTTTGTACCATATATAGGCACCTCCTTTGCTGGAGGGCAATCTAAACATTAGGCCTTCAAATATCACTCTAGAGGTCCCAGAATCACCAAAAAGGTATCTCCATAATAAACAATTACTTAAAAGGGGATACAGTGGTTAAAAAGTGCAACTAATTATCATCTAATAAGTTACTGTAATATGCATATAGCCAGATAGGAAACCAGGCAAATATTTTCCTTGTATGTGGTTGGAAGAATCTTAGGACTTCTATCTTCTTTGGATCCCTTACTAGAAATGGACTCTGCATTATCAAGACACACAGAAAACAAACTTATTTTGGGTTTTGCTACATAGGTAACTTGCATTATTAATTCCTCCATTGCTTTCAATGGAAAGAGAAACCAGCTAATTGTTTTTTCTTTAGCAACTACTATACAATGGTTTGGCTAAAAAAAAGTTTTTTTATATGAGGTTTGGTTTCCTGACAGCGTTGGCTGAATTTGTTCATGGAAAACATTTGCATAACCCAGTGTTTCTCAGTCAGCTTTAAGATGTGTAGACTTTCAGAATTCCCCAGATATCATGGGCAATTCTGGGAGTTGGAAGTCCACACATCTAAAAGACGCTGAGGTTGAAACATTGGTATAACCTATATACAAATCTCAAAATAGTTTACAATATAATTCTACCAATTAAAATGTGACTTAAAACATTAATAAAATGACATTTTAAAACACATACAATGGGACAGAGTTAGGCCAAAGTAATTGTATCTGTCCTTCCAAATTCTATATATGTCCAAATTGTTTTTGGAAGGACTGGTATGAAAAAGAAATCTTTGGGTATATCTTTTTTCTGGTTCATCGTTCTGATTCCTGAGTTTTCAATGTGTTTACGGTCATCAAACAGAACTTTTATTTCACAGCAGAAACTAGCTGTAGGAAGCAACTGGATTTTTAAATTGGGATTATTTTTCTTCCTAAAAATTCTGAGGCGGCTTCATGCTACAATGAAAAATAAAACTTGTATTTGACTGACATTGCCTTTCCATCTTCGTATAATCAAATATAAAACAATGGCATCTGCCAGGAAATCACTTTGATTCATCTTAGATAGGAAAAGTTAACAGTGTTGAGGATTACTAAAATAAGGAAGAAACAGTTATTTTATATTGCTTAATTTCCCATCTGAATGATTCCTGGTTACTGCAGTAAGCTTGCCCTTTGACTTAGTAGTGATAGTGTAGGTTCGGACAATTACTCGCTACCGAACAAATCAACAAATACAAAAGTTAAATTAATTTTGAAGGAACTGTGGCAATAATAATAAAATAAAATCAATACAGAAGTACAAGAGTTACAATAATTTTGATGAAAACGTAGTCACCAATAATAGAAATACCTGAATGAAACTATTAAGGCAGTGTTGAATTGTCCCACGGGAAGTTGTCCTAGACCAGGGATGGCGAACCTTTTTTGGCTCGCGTGCCATAAGCGGGCGGAATGAAGGGGGAGGTCGTGCATGGACGTGCCGCATCCATTATGCAATGTGCAACTCACACCCCAGCGCGCATGCACGCATGACAGGCGCTCACTCCCTTTTTTTGCACTCGAGGCCTCATGCGCCCTGACAAATGGCTCCACGTGCCATGCCATAGGTTTGCCATCCTGGTCCTAGACCCATAATGGTAAGTGTTAAGTCAGCCCACAATAAAAGCTATTCACTATGATTTAATTGTAGATGAAAGAAATAGGCTAAAATGCATAACTAAAAGTTTGATGGGAAAAAGTAAATTTTCAGATGTGTCTTCCTGGGCACCTTGTCAAGAGACCATCTAGATATGAGATTAGGGAAGTGGTATCACTGTAGACTAATCTGTAAAATGTCTGATATTTCTCTATTGTGTTGTGTTCAGTAATTGGGATAGTATTCTGGAATAATTTTCTGGTGCTTCTCAGCTAAATTGGCTATTGCTGATTTGAACTAATATTTTGCATTTGATTCAATACTTCTATTTTATACTGTGTCACATATTTCCCCTGAACCAATGTTCTAGTGCTTCCCCTTTGTCTGTTTTACAAGATTCTATGAAAATTAAAAGACATGTTAAAATGTCATTCATTTGGATTTTGGAAAATATTAATGAAATACTTTTATTTTTATCTGTTAAAATACAGGACTCTGATTCATTCAATTTAAATTCCTTTTAAATTGTAGTTTCTAGCTTTCAAATTTAATGTGTATTATTGATACAATGTAAACCAAACAGAAATTTTTAAAAAGTTTTTCCAGTTTTCAAGTTCTATAAATCCCCCCCCCCCAAAAAACCCAAACAAACCAACAATAAAAAGCCCAAGGCATATAAGCTAAATAATTTTTATTTTGAAAATATGGCAAGAATCTAAGGCACTTCAAACATTAAAATGCAGATGATGCAGAGAACAAGGCAAGAAAAAAAGCATTCTAGGTGCCCAGAACTACATTTGCATTGACTAGAGAATAGCATCTTCCAACATCTTAGGGATCATGGAGTTAATAAAAATGTAATAATAATAATTATGTGTAAAGTATTATTTTGGTTATGTTGGAATTCAAAGTCTCAAAAATACTGACTCTGTTATAGAAAAGCTACACAAATTGGTAGCAACAATTTATTTAGCCAATTCAGGCCATAACTTATCTTCTATTGTTTAAGCCATGAAGCCACCAGCTGACATTCCAAAGGGCAAATTTAAGCAATTATCCCTTTTTAAATTAAAAAAAAGCATTCAAACAACAATCAGAATCATTTTGGAATGATATGTATAATAAAAGAGTTCTTGCCAACATCCCAACAGTAGCAAATATAAATATATATAGAGAACATACCTTTACAAAGTAATACAGTAGAGTCATAACCAAATAGCTAGCTTAAATAACTGTATGTAGGTAACAGCAAGATATATTCGGCAGCAAAGATAGGCTATTTTCTGGAAGCTGAAAATAGGAGCAAAAGGGGACTTTAGGGTTTTATATGATCTATGGTGCAGCAGAGACCCTTTCCTTTATGACAGCTGTTCCCATACAGCAAGTCATCCATCCAGCAAACTGTAATCGTATCAGATACTTTCATCTTGTTGGAAACCTAAACAGTTTCTGCCGTATGGATGAGTTTGACTGATCCGAGTGGTGAGGATTGATCTGAAGTATCAACTGACAGCCACATCACGTGTAAACACTCTCTTATCCGCAAGAGCGCTTCTTAACCTTTTTCTTATAGAGGCTACCTTAGCTCTAAATATTGGCTTTCAATTTGCTGGTGAGTACAGGCACATGACTATTACATTCAATATCTGTCACTGTAAAACAGTAATCACTAGCAGCTTAGAGGATGTGGCAGTTTTTATACATCTTGGTGCATTAGCAATCAAATGAGCTTCTGTGAGTAGGACTGGGGGAAGGCTTTCTTCCAAGCCTTGGCGTTCCCTGAAAAGAAAAGGATGTATTAGTATAGTTTTAGAACACAAAGCCACAGAACCATTCAGTATATTGAATTATTATGCTGGATCAGTGCTGCACTTCTGAATATACACTTGAAGCAAAAAGAGTTATACACCACATGCTTTCAAAAGTGTGGCCGTAGGAGTTGGTTTTGCAAAGATATAGTTCCAGAAATAGAAAATGGTGGGGGGAAAAATAGCAATAGAAAGGGACAAGAACAGATTACTGCTCCTTTTTGTAATCCGGATTGAAGAGCATATGACCTGCACCCTAGAGATAAGACTTATAAGTCTTATCTCATTACTGCTTCTATTGGTTTCCTACAAGTCAACTGTATCACCTCTGCTTCCAACTAATAGAAGTAAGAAGCACAAACATAAATAGCCATGACAGCAAAAAGAACAAGAACATCATCTAGCAGCTTCTAGCCTGAGGGTGGAAGACTAACATACTAAGAGACAGAAATCCTCTCAACAGTCGGCCATATATACTAGTTGAATTGATACTAGTTGTATCAATCGTAGAGTACATGGAATACGACTTATGCCACTCACCGGGGACTGAGTTTTTGAAAAGTTTACGTGAGCGTAGAGGAGAACAGCAATATCCTTGTGCCCAGCATCAAGGGCTATTGAAAGTGCTGTGCTGCCATCCTTAAGAAAAAAAAATAATGAGATTAAAACATGTTCGTCTTTATAGATAATCACTTTCCATAGTTCAAGAATGTCTCTTCAGGAATTTTCAAAGTATCTGGGATGATTTTATCACAGCCATACCAGTTATATGGTTAGCTTCTTTAGATACTGAATTATAACATCTATCCCACTGAAAGTCTACCGCTCGCTCTTATATTGAGTTTATTATGGTTTTATCTTAATATATTATCTCCTATATTGTATTCTATTGCGTGCATGCGTGCTTTATTTAAACTAAATTTGTACATCAGTGATTGCATGAGCTCTTTTAGATGCCCTACACTTAATAAATAAATCACACTAAACCTACATCTCCCAGAGTTTCCTGTTGTTATGACTAAAGGAGTTACATATTTAAAAGAAAATGTGTATATTATTTTTTTAAAATCCATACCAACCCTAATATATTAAAAGCTATTCTGGTTAATTTCCTGTAGTATAAATCAGCCACAATAATAGTCCTTAAAAAAAACAAAACACCCACTTAATTTTAACCAAGTTAAATGCTGTGATTTTGTTTTATGAAGCAATTCAGCAGTCACCATGGGTTTCAAATTTCTCCCAACCAGGATGCTGGATTATTACTATAAAAACCTTGCAAATAATTCTGAGACTGTTTCCAGACAAAACAGTTCAGGACAGTGAGAGCAAGAAAAAAGAAAAGAAAAGAAAATCTTAAATTAAAAAAAGGAAATGCTGATTGTGATAACTTCCATTAAATGAAACCTATGCTTAATTTCCAGTGTTTCTAAAGAGATGTTTTTTATTTACATATATGACTATCATACTTGTACTTTGAAGAGGACATGTACAGCCATGGTACATTGGAGTTGAATATAATTAAAGCCTCCACTGTGGGACATTGTTTTAATAGAGCATTTACTTTTATTTCAGCTCTAACCTCCCTCTCTGTCATCTACCAATCCATCAAACAACTGTGACCTAACACATGATCTGAGCTTCATCTAAATTTAATAGAATATCTTTACCTATTTAAAAAGATATGCTGACTAAAAAGGAGCAAAAAGAGGTACATTGAGCCAATATTCAAACTTGGGAAAATATTTTTAAGGGAATAGGTTGAGTTAGATTTCTTATCAATAAAATGACAGGTATGACAGAGCTGAAAGGCACATTTCATATTAAAAAAATGATGGTCAGAGACTGGTCTTCATAACATGGGCTTCTGATGAATTATGCCTTTGTCAAAATTGCTCTCTACAGATCTTTTTAAAAAAAACGTGCAGTAGTATCATTGTTAAAAATGCTAGTCTCCATTAATCCAATCAGATAAATAGCATATGTTCAGAGAAAAGGCAACATCACTAAGAGAAACAGTACAGAGACGATGCCTCTAGCAGATCCAAAGCATCTCTGTTTGCTTCATATTCAAATGCCAGGTGCATCTGCGTGTAACTGGCCACCGAGCAAAATTCAAGTATTTTAATGACCGCTAAATTTTAAGCAAGCATATCTGATGCATATTTTCAGTCTACTTACTTCCACCCTAAAATAGATTCAGCCATGATGACATGTAATGTAATGAGCTAATGGGAGTGTTTGGAGGCAACTGAAAGCCAGTGTGGTGGTGGTGGTTAAGACGCAGGACTAGCAACTGGAAGATCTCGAGCTCTATCTAATTCTCCCTTAATATGAAAACTGGCAGTTGTTCCTGCAACCCAACTCACCACACAAACTTTGTTGCTCTGTGAAAAGTAGGAGGTAAGGAGCATTTTATACCCAGCCTTGAATTGTACAAAATAAGGGTAGAGTGCAAATAATAAGCAAACAACTCACATTGTCTTCCAGGGTACCATTACATCCAGGCTGAGCTAGCAAAAGTTTGACTATCTCCACATGCCCATGTTCACTTGCGCACATCAAAGCAGTGGAGCCCTCATCATCTTGGATGTTGACATCTGCACCACAAGCCAACAGAGCTTTCACCATATCTATTCGCCCATGGCTCACAGCAAGCATCAGAGCAGTCTGACCAGCCTGCAGGGGGAGGGGGGAGAGAAAAAAACCCAAAATCAGAGGAGAGCCCCCCTCATTTGCAAACAGAATCTCTTAGAGAATTCTACTGAACAGAGAACAACAGCACACCCAATTTGCACACCCAATTAAATCATATCATATTCTTAAATGTGAATCTGTCATACATACTTATAGAGAATACATGTAATATCAGAGTTTCATACAAACTCTACTCAGTTCTGGACAGGCAGCCATTTTCTCCCTCTAAGGTTTCCTATAAGGCAATTCATTCCTCAGCATTTTAAACAGTTTATATTAATAATGTTCACGGATGTCCATTTATTTGGTTTCTTTCTAAATGTACTTTTAAAGAAAAACTGAAAGTGAAGATAGAAGGTTTCTAGATAATATTAACCAAATTAATCATCGATACCAATCAGGGTCTTGTACTTTAGATTTCAAATTGTACTATGCCTTGTGCAGCGTTAGGCCTCCAGTGAAAAAAAGTTTGCTGAACAGGATACGTTGTGAGGACCTTATCTAAAAGACATTACTTGGTCTTCCCCTTGAGAAATGTTTTGGACATCTCCAATAGTATAAATACAAATGTGTGAAGCACATCTTATAAAGCAGTGATGGATTTGCATAGCTACAGTTTCACTAATTTTATTTATTATGTATCTTTTCTAAAAACAGTAAAAGGGAATTGCAAATAAAACCAAAGGGTTCCCCCCCCCCCCAAAAAAAAATTTATAGTTGAAATGTATGATTTCTTTCAATGTCAGGCAACAAAATGCACAGGTTGGAAAATTATTTCAAATCTTTTTTTTTAAAAAAAAAGATGTAATGGAATTATTGTATTTACAAGCCAGATGATTGTTCTTCTTGCAGCTTTCCTAAAGCAGGTAACACCCCAGCTCCCACAATCCCCCCAAACTCCTCCGTCCCGCTGCATGAGCAGTGGTGGCAAGTTAGGGAAGGCTCTTTTATTATTCCGGCTGCATCTTCCAGCCTCTGAATGACTGAAATTGATAGCAGCCGACCAACCTGGCTAGCTTTTGCATTCACATCTCCACAGGCAAAGAGGTCTTCCACTATTTTCATGTCTTTTTCTGCCTCTACAGCTGCAAGGGCAGCCAGCATAATTGGTGTATAGCCAGCCTTGTTTTGGTGATTTACATTACAGACATCTGCAAAAAAAAAATCATGAGAGAATCTCTTGAGAAAATTGAAAGCCCAGAAGATACAATTGTGCAAAAGAACTGAATCAACTATTATCAGAGCAGTCTTGTCCAAGTGCAGCAATTGCTTACATAATGAAGATGATTCAGAAGAATTTGAAAAGGAGAAAAAAGAGACAGGGATGGTTCTTCAGCCAAAGAGAGAGAACAACTCCCTCTTTATAGTTTGCGTGATAGGAGGGCTGGAAAGAGGGCACAAAGTCACAGTTTATGCAATGGCTACAGACAGTAAACTTAAAGGCAATTATTCTAAAATTCTATGAACTGCCACAAGTAACAGTTTCTGGCCAGAATTTCAGGTACAGAGGGAAGTTTTAGTAGGGAAGATCTCATAAACAAATCAACAGTCCTTAACTTTACATTAAAAAATCACTGCATTTTATTCTACTCTCTTACATAAATATTTTAGCAAAGCTTTTTACATTTCTAAGGCTTCCAGAAATGACATATTTGCATGTATTTAACTCAATGGCTTAGAGGTGTCAAAGAATGGTGGGTTTTTTGAAGGGCCTTATCACCACTAAAGAAGTACTGTAGTTAGGAACAGAATTCTTAGCAACTAAAGAAAGAATTTCCGAAGGGACAATAGCTCAAATGCAAAATCAATTTAATTCATGTGACTATATCTAATCCCAATAAACTCTAAACAATAAACTCTAAACTCTATATGACAAATTAATTATTACTAAAACCTCCTATATTTAGAGGCCAACGGAGCATAATATTTTGCTGGTTCTAGATACAACATATCTAGCCGAGGTGGCGCAGTGGTTAAATGCAGCACTGCAGGCCACTTCAGCTGACTGTTATCTGCAGTTCAGCGGTTCAAATCTCACCGGCTCAAGGTTGACTCAGCCTTCCATCCTTCCGAGGTGGGTGAAATGAGGACCCGGATTGTTGTTGGGGGCAATATGCTGACTCTGTAAATTGCTTAGAGAGGGCTGAAAGCCCTATGAAGCAGTATATAAGTCTAACTGCTATTGCTATTGCTATTGCTATATACAAGGAACCACCCAAAATTCAGACTAGCCAACTTACTTGCATCTAAAAGCAGTTTCACAATTTCAAAGTTAGAGTGGGAGACACTGTAATGAAGAGCCGTGTTGCCATTTCCATCTGCCATGTTGATGATTTGCCTAAGGACTGCAGGAGAAGCCTCTTCAAAAGTAGCTATGTAGTCCCCAACCATGGCAGCAATAGCTGACTTTTGGCTTGATATACGGAACCACTCATGCTGGATGGTGTTTAAACAAAATCTCTGCCAAAGGAAACACAAAAAGCTTCAAAGCAAAGCTCTATTTATAAGTTATTTCATCCTCACAGAGAAAATAAAGCACATGAAAACCAGCATCCCTCAGTACTAAAAACAAATGATTCTAAGCCCAGGTGCCCAACTTTCTCTCCAGGGACAAGACACAGTCATGGCAAGTGGTGCCGCCCAATGCTTTGTTTGTATTCCCCTGGTGTTTTTTGTTTGCTGACTACAACTATAGTTTTGTGTAAGAAAATTTTGTAAGAAAATGGGCAAAAAAATTGGGATTCCTATTCTAAACTTCCATAGATTTTTGTATATTGAAGTTCTGTATTTAATTGTTTTTACTTGTTATAATGTTGTGTTTGTTTAAAAATACTACAAATATATATAAAGTTACAACCAGTATTGACTGATTGCTTGATTATGTGCCTAGTTGGTGACAACATAGTTAAGATTTTCCCCAGGAAGATCTGTCCCTAAAACAGTAAATATAGTGAACATAAAATATAAAGACATTTTCTCACAAAAGGTGTGGCTGCAACATATAAACCTTAAATCAGTGTACTAATATCATCATGTATTCTAATATATTTTCTGTTGTATTTTCTCTCATTCTTATCAAGTTGCTCAATTTAATCCTTCCTGACATCTTCCAAATTCTATTTTTTTCCAATTATATGACATCATAATAAAAGCTGCCATCATAAACGAATAAAATAGTTCCGTACAACTAAGAACTGCATACTTGGATCTGATTGGGGTAAGTTATAGGGGTGAAACAGAAATATGAATTGTAGTTCCTATTATCTTTGCCTTTTACTTTGTTATGTATTGTCTTGTTATCTCAATTTTGTGTTATATGGATTCTTGGCTAATCAACAAAGCATCATATTCAAATTCAAAACTATTAAACATATTTGTTTTGACCTGACAAATGGCCTTGAAACATCATTTTTGGTTATGCACACTGGACTTTATTTCTCTATATAGAACAAATTTTCATTTAAAGGTATATAATCAGTTGAATGAAAACGGCTAATTTCAAATTATTTGAAGGAACAGAATTCAATAAATAGCTCTCTTGTTTGCATACCACAAACACACTTTCAAAAATGAACAGATGTAAAGACTATGCATTTCTATTTTTGGTAACACATAGAGCACATTCCACATCAAAACAGACACACTTTCTCAGTCAAGTGGAACATTAACTTCCTACCTTAAGTATTTTTCTACACTTGGTAGCAGTATCCAGATCAAGAGCATGACTAAGTGGATTATACTGTTGCTTTTAAATGCTATGAGATTTTAACCAAGTCGGTTCAATGCATTTTTAGTATATATTTTGGCTGCACCACCTACCAGCATAGCAAATTTAAGAAAGGCAAGTGGATTGGAGGCTAAAATTAGCACTGCAGAAACAACCCTACACTATGCTAATTGAAGGGATTAAATACCTTCATTTCAGCCTATCTGCTTATTTTAGCACTGAAATATGCCATACATTAGTCCATTATGGTTCAGGATTGATGGAGCAGTTAGTTTTATTGTACAAACAAGCTTGAATAAAACAGAACATACTTGCCACCTCCAGGAACACATTCCTTCTCCCCTACTCATGGATTATATGAACCATTCAGAAATATAAAAACTTGTAACATGAAAACTGGTACTTTTTCACTGACATCTTTGATAAATAGCAGCAACTTCTTCCTTTTGATTAATGAGAGTAAAGAAAATGCTCAGACTTACTATTTCTTTGCTGCTCATGGCTTTTGGATCATCAATGCTGTTTTTCAGAAAATGACATGCTGACAGCATCTTTTCACTCAGTTCGTATCTGAAAAAAAAGATGGCATGTTTAAATTTTTTTTCATTTTTCATTTTAATTTAATTTAATTTAGAGCAAATGTCACTTTTAGCATGAGGGACTTGTTTCATGGAACATCATTTTTCCATGGCGGGGAGAGGGGGAGAATAGTTTTGCATGCTACCTAACTGCCGGATATGCACAAATGAAGCTTCACTTGTTTGTGCACCTCAGTTCCTAACAGGGGTCGTGGATCCCTGATTTAGAGGAAATATACCCCAGCAAAAACTCTTTACCAGTTCCTACAGATTTTATTTCAAGAATACAACATGCATCTTATTGAGGAGCAGATGAGGAGACAGTCATCTTCGAGGTATTAACTAGTGGTACTAAAGCATCTACCTCAAACTTTCAAACAATATAAAACAACGTCATACATTTTTTTCTTTATTTTTAACCATCATTATATTGCCCATTGATATATTTTTTAAGTAATACAAATTTCTTCAGAAGATTTGTGAAGATACATGGATTCAGGCCTATCATGATGTAGGGAAAATGTACTATATTAACATATATTTTACAAAAGTTATTTATCATAATGTAAACTTCTAGCAAGGCTTACCTTAGCACATTCAAACTGTAATTACCTACCGTGTTTCCCTGAAAATAAGGTGGGGTCTTATTTTCTTTTGACCCCCAAAATAAGAGCTTGGCCTTATTTTTGGGGAGGTCTCATTATTTTTGAGGTGCAAGAGGCAGCGCGAGTGGTCGCCTCATGGCTGTTGCTTGTCCAATATTTTGGGGGGAGGGCTTATTTTAGCGCATGTGCGCAAAGGCTCAATTGGGCTTATTATCTGGGAAGGTCTTATTTTGGGAGAAACAGGTAAGTTTAGCATGAGCTAACCAGCAGGAGATGTTCATCTTTTGAAGATCATATTTTCAACAACACTAGATGTATTAGATATTTTTTCCAGCCCTTATGGTTGTATAAACTCTGGGTGGAACACCTTTATTGGCATTACTTGGATGGGTTTCTAGGAATTTCTGCTTCGCCTCATGATATTTATACTTCAGGATTATTATCCTTCCATTTCATTCTATAGTCTATCATGACGCTACTGAGCAAAAACATTCATATATTTAAAGAGAATGGACACCGATTTATATTAAATTATTTCCCCTTTTCATCAAATCCACAAGTGGAAGTTTAGGTTCTGAACCACCACCAGGCTGCACTAATGGACTGGTTAAGAGTCAGTAAACTAAAATGCAATCTGAACAGTTTAGCTTTTGGTGGGATGTCTGGGCAAGGCCAAGTTATGTTGATTACATAAGTTAGTAAATGCATATACTAAACCTTAACATTGACCTGATAAATATTGACTCTAACAACAGTACAAATTATTTCTCTATTTAAGAAAAGTAGTCAAGAATAACAATCTCAATTTTTGGCGGAGCTTTCACTGCTCTCAAATATTCCATATTTCTGTTAATGCAATAGCTTCTATGTGCATTATGAGTGAAATTAAAGGATTACTGGTAGTTCTCAACTTTTTGAATTTTGTATTTTTTTAAAAAAAATTGTATCTGTTTTTCTATTAAACATGAAGCAATTTGGAAGCTTAAACTTTTGTTTTGTGAATGCAGGCCTTAAATTGTATAGCCAAAAAAAAGTTAAAAATACAGGGCTATTGAGAACTACAGGTAGTCCTTGAACTACAACATTTCATTTAGTGACCGTTCAAAGTTACAACGGCACTGAAAAAAGTGACTTATGACCATTTTTCACACTTACAACCTTTGTAGCATCCCCATTATCATGTGATCAAAATTCAGATGCTGGGCAACTGATTCATACTTGAGATTGTTGCTGTGTCCTACGGTCATGTGGTCATGTGATCACCTTTTGCAACCTTTTGATAAGCAAAATCAATGGGGAAGCCAGATTTACTTAACAACTGTACACTAACTTATGAAATGCAACGATTCGCTTAACAACTGCGGCAAGAAAGGTTGTACAATGGGACAAAAATCACTTAACAAATGTCTTCCTTTACAACAGAAATTTTAGGCTCAATTGTGGTCATAAGCTGAGGACTACCTGTATTATGACAAAATTTACATAATTAAAACATGTACTAATTTCTGCATTATGCAGAAAATATACCATACCTCTCACGGATTTCTACATTCTCAGGTTCATGCTCTTGAACATGCATTATTTCTTCTTCTTGAACAGGTTTAACATCTTTCCTGTTTAATCTATGTTCCCTTTCAAGTACGCTGGAATTTTCAATCTGAACATAATCATTCCCAGCACATTCATCATCAGACTCCGACGAGGAACTCTCTTCTGAACTAGAATCATCACTTGATGTGGTTTCATACCTAGGAAATAAAATGGCTTTTCATTAATGTACCATTACATACATATTCAAAGTTAAAGCAACTAGTTTGCTACATCCCATCTTTCTCCAGTTTAGTGCTTTACAGATTATACTAGCCTTGGGAAGTGTCAGCACTTTGTGGTTGTCCAGATCAAGAAACAGACTCCAAAAAAAGACTAGAAGTGACCGTTCTACTGATCCACTGATAGGCTATATTAATAGAATCCTGCAAGTGTGACTGTCTTTTTTCTACTTCTTGTCTCTTTTCTACTTCAGTGTGTTAGGGAGGAGTTATAAGTTTCTTTCTAAAACTATTTCCTTCCCCAGGAGTTGAGTGCCTCTGCTCCTTTTTGTTTTTATAACAGTTTCTAAACATTTCTCTTCCATGGGCCTTTTACAGGAAGGCTTTTAAAAGTTATACTAATGGCAAAATTCCTTCATCAATAGGCAAAACATCCAAATGATGTTAATAAGCTGACTAATACAACACAATACTTATGGAAGTGCAACTATTCATCAAATGAGTAATGAGAAACCTGATTTATGTTAACTATTAAATATTCAGGCAAAGTTTTTTTTTTCCTGGGTATGTAAAATGCTCTCAAAGAAATTAGAATCTCTATTTCTCAATTGCTTCTATATATTGGAAGAAAATATTCTATTTTTAAAATTACAGTTTATCTGGTGGGAGATGTTAAGAGAAGTATAATTTCATTTTAAGAAATTCTCCAAAACCTTGATTGAAAAAAACCCCTATAATTAAAACATTTTACTCCCAAAAAATTATAACTCAATATCAGAAAAATGAAAAATATGTAATTACTATGTTCATATAATGATATCAAGGATCATCTCAACATGTCTTGAGGGGAGAAAATAGACTGAAAAGATACTGTTTTTGTATAACAGCATCTTTTCGGTGCATTTTCTCCCTACAAGACATTGATAATTTCATTGAAATTATATGCCTTGGAACAAATAATTTATGATATTATAGTTTTATGATCAAATATCAATTTATGACTATAATTTTACTTCAATCGATTTGGAAAAGAAAAGAAAATCTAATTTCAGAACTGTAAGGTCTTACCCGCCATTAATACCCACAAACTGCAAATTCTTCTTTGTATTCTCATCTTTTTTCCCATCTTTTTTCTTCATGATGGACTTCAACATACCATCATTTGCACAGACTACCAAAAAAGGTACAGAAATTATGTTAACAAAGATTTGTATCAACACTATCAATATCCTGAAGTTAAGCTATTCTGACCAATGACAAATTTAAAATGTGCAAGAAACTAATGGACAGAGATTTCAGACTTCCCACACACCACGACGGGGCTATGTGTTCAAACCTATCCCAATTGTATCTTCACCTTAGAGCATTGTTATATACATTATTCATGCAAGGGATAGAAATCCACATGATAATATTATGGCCAAGCTTTTGAAAGTTTGAATGGTGCAAGCCTCCTCCCCATTCATGTGTTCATTTAATATCTTTACAATGGCCTTTAAATTTTAGCAGGGTTTTCTTTGTGGGAGGAGTGTGTTCAAGTCAGTATTGACTCAGGTTAACTGCCTTAACTTGTTCCTGCAGTTTTCTTGGCAGGATTTATTTATTTATTTATTTATTCATTCATTCCGTTTCTACGGCTGCCCAAAAGCACCAAGTAACTCTGGGCGGCTTACAATTCTAAAATTATAAAACAGTTTAAGCAATTTAAAAATATTAAAAAAATAAAATTATCCACAAAACAGATAAGTAGAAACAGCAGCTGGGATGATTAAACAACTAATGGTAAAGCCAAGTAACTAGACCCTTAACACATTCCCAGTCCCAGGTACACAGCAAGTTCGTAAAGCTTTGTGAAAAGCCAATAGGGCTGGGGCCGTTCTGATCGCTGAGAGCAAAATATTCCGTAAGGCAGGATCGACTGCAGAAAAAACTTGTTTTCTAGTTCCTCCCAATTGACAGTCTGTGGCTGATGGGATTTGCAGTATGCCCAATGTCAGACATGATTGCCACTGCTCCTCCTTAGGCTGAGAGTGAGTGACTGGCCTAAAGTTACCCAGGTGGCTTTGTGCTTCAGGACTAGAACTCACACTCTCCTAGTTTCTACTCTGCTACAACAAACTGACTCTCTAGTAATAATAATAAACTAATAAACTAAATGATTTTTTCATATGTGTATAGCCACCTATGAAATTTTTAAAAATTGAGCGTAGAGATTGAACATGTTTCCAAGATTATTAAAATAATTCCTGAGTATAAGTTACATATCCAACTTTCTGGCCAATATAAGTCTTTTTTAAAAAATAATTCCTGAACCACCTCATAAAAAGGCAATTAAATGTCATCTAAAATATGTGCACATACCATACACAGGATAAGCAGGCAGATACAATAAATAAAAACCAAAGGTGCATATACATATTATGTATATATTCATATACATAATGCTTTCATTAACAAAATGCAAACTAATTTCTCAGCCTACATCACAAGTTATTGGGATGCATTAGACTAGATAGTATCTAGTATTATTTCAAATTATAGTCAGCATATTTTACTTTAGGAATAGAGATCAAATATGTAAAAACCACACAAGAATAAGCATAGTTCTCCATAGACCAATTACAATTTTTCCTCGCGAGTTATCTAACTTTTGTACCATTTCACTTGAGAACTATACTATTAGAAAATGACCAACCTGTTTAAAAAAATAACATAACAGAGCAAACAGTAGCATAACAGAATTACCATAAAGCCCAGAGGCAAGTTGGTCATCTGTAAGATTAATTGAAGATAATGTGCTATCCTGGGAAGTCAAAATTTTTTGGTCCTGTCTCATTCCAATTATTGCAGTCTTCTCCTCATTTATGGTCCCGATTTCCTGCCCCAGCATCAATTTTGAAGAGCCTGGAATTAGATGGGAATTACTGTGTCACCTTGTGGACCCAAATATCTTATATTGGCAAAAAAAGGCTGTATTTTGCCAAATAAAAATGATTTTGCTTAGTATTTCTTCTATACACAAATTCAAACATTCCAATATTTGAGACATGGCTGGCTGAGGAATTCTGGGAGTTAAGTTTAAGTCCACAGGTCTTAAAGTTGCCAAGGTTAGACATCCCTAGTGTGCAGTATTCATTGAGTTAGCAAAAGTAACCTTCCTGTTTTTGTTTTGTTTCTAATAAGGGACAAAATAATAAATTTTTCATCTACAAATCTATAAATAACAGTATAAATGCATTTATAAATAGCATCACATTTTTTTCAGCCACTAAAAGAGAGATATATGAATTTAAAATAATTTCAGATGGTAACATTTGAAATTTTATTAATTTATTTTTAAAACTACATGTATTTTAAAAAAAAACATTAAAAATGTGAAAATTTATTACAAGGAGCAGCTGTTTTACATCTTTTTAATGCAACCCAGAGTACAGCTTGTTTACTTGAATGTTTATCATTCAAGCTACAGTATGAGAACCAGAGTGGGTGGAAATAAATAATGTGATTTAAAAAATAATTCAGTCAATCTTCTGTCATAATATTGAACATTAAGGAGATGCAATATTCCTTTGTCATATTGATTATAATTATTTCTAGTTTGTTGTTGTAGATATGTGTATGGCACACCATAAAAGGCTACATTGGAAAGTAAATTAAAGGATTACAGCAAATAATATAGTGAAATGGAGCAGAAGGCCAATTCCTAGTTGTAGAACACTTCCTGGAAGACACTAAAAGCAGCTGGAGAAGCTGATTTATCTCGCATACTTTCTTCCCATCAATAAGTGGCAGAACTATTCATCAATTTTGTTTTGCTTTTTCATTTAGTTCTATGTCCTAAACAATTGCAGATGGATAACAAGAAGTTTCCACTGCAACTACTTCCTTACCAGGAAAAAGGAAAACATTTTCAGGATTATAGGAATGCAACAGCAAAACAGTCCCAGATTGCAAAAGATCTTGGATGCTTGTTTGACACATGAAACTACTGTTCTATAGCCTTTAATTTAAGTATGAGGTCTGTGCAAAAAAAGAAGAAAAATACAGCTAGAGACAATGTTTTCAGTATTCAGAGAATTGTTTTGGGTACATTTGACCAAAGAAAGAAAGCCATTTTTTTCCTTGTTCAGATTTTAAAATAAAAAACCTACGCAGCCCCTTAAACCCTGTTCTTAAAAACTGCATTATAAAATAAAATCTTTACTAAACTACTGGTTTTCATTATCAAATTAAGTAAGAAATAGGAGAAATAAAATCAACAGAAGTCAAGTACTGAACAAATCAGTAAAGTATTATTTTGGCTTAAAGTAACCTATTGTTTACATATTACTCCTGTACTAAAAGTGATGGTGTTATATAAGAGTAAAACTTGCCATTGTATTTTTGGAAAGCATGAGAAATTAAGAGAAATGGCCCAATAGTATCAGATCCATGTTTTCAGCTCTATGGAGATAAAGTGTCAACCCACCAACAGCATGCTACCAGTAACACCTATTTATTAATTTAAAGTGGGTCTTCTTGGAAATTTTTTCCTTGTGTATTAGTATTTTGCAGCAACCTCATGTGTAAAATTATGTACAAGTTATTTATCATAATCTTTGTGCAGCATAAACAATTTATTATACATCATTCTCCAATTAGGGCAGAGGGCACATAAACATACAGACTTAATTAAGTAACAGTGATTAAAATGAATTGCTTGTAAAAGAAGGCGTTCTTTTCATAAAGACTGGTTTTCCATGAAGACATGCAGACCCAAACCACTCTCAGGCACACAGGCCTCTCTTTCATACAAAAGCACAAACATTCACATATATTATCCTCTCTTCTTTCAGCAAAAACCGCAAATGAATAAATTGTTGGATGAAGACAGAATAAGGGAAAAGAGCTAGAATACTTAGAGAAGAATGTGAAAAGGGAGAACAATATTAAATAGAAATATACCGTGTTTTCCCGAAAATATGACATGTCCTGAAACTAAGGCCATGCCATGAAAATAAGCCCCCTATACAATCCTCCCCCCTTCGGCCAGGCAGAGCACTGCTCACTGACCTAGAGGTATCCTGAAGGCACAGGAACCAGGGGGGCGGACAAAGGCGCTCGCGTTGCTTGGTGCCTTCGGGATACCGCTAGGTCAGTGAGTGACGCTGTGCCCAGCTGGAGAGGGGGGTTGCCGGGTGGTTGCTCTCTTGTGAGCGGGCTCCCAAAGAGTTGGGCACAGCCTCAGGGGCGAACAGCTATGTTGCGCTGTCGCAGCAGTGCAACACAGCATCCATGAAGTGACCATGCTCACGAGCAGCTACCTGGCAAACCCTCTTTCCAGATGGACACAGCACTATTCACTGACCTAGGGGTATCGCAAAGCCAGGTGAGTGCCTGTTTGCCGCCCCCAGCTCCTGTGGCTTTTGGCACCTTTGGAATGCCTCTAAGTCAGTGAATGGCACTCTGCACGGCTGGAGAGAGGGGTTGCATGAGCGGCTGTTCCGCTCCATGCTTCCGCGCCTCCCAGCTTCACGATGCCCTGGCCCAACTCTCCCTGCAGAATCAGGGCACCACCGCTGCTGCCATCCCAGCATGGCTTTTTCTGCGGCGCGCAAGCAGGGAACGGAACAGCCGCTCATGCAATCCCCTTCTCCAGCCATGCAGAGCACCATTCACTGACCTAGAGGCATTCCAAAGGTGCCAAAAGCCACAAGAGCTGGGGGCAGCAAAAGGCATTCACGCAGCTTGGCGATACCCCTAAGTCATTGAATGGCGCTGTGCCCATCTGGAAAGGGGGTTTGCCAGGTGGCTGCTCGTGAGTGTGGTCACTTCATGGATGCTGTGTTGCGCTGCTGTGACAGTACAACACAGCTGTTTGCCCCTGAGGCCTGGCTCTTCGGAAGCCCTCTCGCAAGACAGCAGCCACCCGGCAACCCCAAAACAATAAGCCCTCCCCTTATAATAAGGTACAAGCCATATTTTGTGGGTCAAAAGAAAATAAGACCGTGTCTTATTTTGGGGGAAACACGGTAGGTAGTCCTCAACTTACAACCATATATTTAGTGACTGTTCGACATGATAATGGCATTGAAGAAAGGGACTTACGACCGTTTTTCACACTTACAACTATTGCAGCATCCGTGTGGTCACATGAACAAAATTTAGACGCTTGATAACTGGCTCATATTTATGATGATGGCAGTGTATCTTGTGATCACTTTTGGCAATCTTCTCACAAGCAAAATCAATGGGGAAGCCAGATTCAGTTAATAACCATGTTACTAACTTAACTGCAGTGATTCACTTAACAACTGTGGCGGGGAAGGTCGTAAAATGGGGTGAAAATTCACTTAACAACTGTCTTGCCTAGTAACAGAACTTTGGGACTCAATTGTGCTCATAAGTTGAGGACTAACTGTAAGATGAAATAAAAAAAGTAATTGGAGATGGAAGAAAATGAAGCCAGTGGAATATGGTTGTCTACAGTGAGAAAGAGAAGGAAAAACCATTGCCATTTTTGGGTAGGACTGAAGCAAGGACTTTAGAAAAATGCAGCTGAAGTCTAGAATGGAGAAGGCTCATACCAGCCCAATCTTTCTAGAATCCTGATTCTCAGCAAAGTAAATGACTTTTCTCTTTATATCAGGAATGTCCAACCTTAGCAACTTTAAAACTTCTGGATTTCAACTCCAAGAATTTCCCCAGCCAGCTTTAAGTCCACAAGTCTTAAAAGTTGCAAAGGTTGGAACCCTTGCTTTAGATACCGGTAGCACCTGCCTCTATTCTGAGACTTCAGATGTTGTCCCATCTGAAAGCAATTATTTTAGGGGGGGATGGACCTCTCTAAGAGAAAAGAGACAGGGGTACAAAGATGTTGTTAAAGGGGCTCTTATAAAGGAGGACGAGGCAATTGTTAGTCTTCTTTGCTCAAATAAATCATACAAAAACCTAGACCATTTCTAATGCTGTACAATATTTTGTGCAGACCTATATTATTAATTAGATACAAAAAAATTACAGACAATGACAAAGCCTGCATCTCTTATCTCTTACACAAATACTAACATTTGGCATTAACTGTTTGTATCCATAGCAACACTTTGAAAACAGATCTTTTTAAAAAAAAAATAAACAGCAGTGTTTCAAATAAATTCATGCCACTATGGGAATTAGGAAAGCAAAAAAAAAAAAAAAAAAAAATCACAAGGAGACTGTTAAGTTCCTTCTCCGGCTAACCGGTTTTATTAGAAGGCATAAAGCTCATAATGGGCATCTGCAACTCATAATATTTTATGCCTGTAAATAAAATTGGTTAGCTGGAAAAGGGCTATCAAACTCCTTCTTGTTCTCTTTAGAGAGAAATAAAGATATTTCTCTCTCTCATAAAGATATGAACTTCTGAGGAATCAAACACTGACTTTCCTAATTCCCAGACACTATATGCTAAGGAGCTACAAAGCCCCATACATTCAGAAGGTGCAGCTTAAGGCAAAACTGCTCTACAACAGCTTAGACTCAATACACTCTGCCTACCTGTAGCAGTAGGTTTGTCCGTGCATTGTTTTGGTACCTCTAAGCTGCGCAGTTCCTCTGTGCTTGCATATTTCATGACCGTGTTGATAGATGATAGAGTGCTGATGAGCTGAGAATTGAGAGAGCCTATTTGTGAGTGAGGTTCTCCAAAAGCATCTGCTAGTTCAGCATAATTTTCAGCAAGGAGCATTTGCTGTTCTTGAACAAGCTTTTGAACCCGTTCAATGTAATGGTCCAGGCCGGTCCTTATTTCGGGCAGAGGAAATGGGCTATCAGTGTCGGGATTCCCTGAATCATCCACAGAATCATCCCCAACACCAATGCTTCTTGTGCTGGGTGGTGCAAGAGAAACTGGTGGTGGACCACAGGCAATGTTTCTCATTTTTAATCCAACTAGATAGTTCTCATGAATACTGATCTGACCTACTCCGCAGTCTTTGGTCTTTGTTAGAGAAGATTTATCAAAGCTAGTAGTAGTAGAAAGCAAAGTACCTATACCAATGGAACGAGTTTTAGCAGCAGTATTTACATCCTTGACCCTACCATCTCCAACAGCCACCGTCTTCAGCTCCACAGCCACAGTGTTTGTCTGTTTATCAGAAGTGCTCAACAAAGTATTGGTGCTGGAATCTGTCAAAATCGTCATTTCTGTGTTGGTGAATCCATCGGCCTTTTCTAATACTGTATTGGTTCCCTGGTTAATTGTACAAGGCACTGCCATGATTCCAGAGTTGGCTCTGCAAGGAGTCTCTGTGTTTGTGCTGCAAGATGTGGTCTCTTTAGCTGGACACAATGTCAGATCCAAAGAGTCTCTATAGCCAAGTGACCACGCTTCCTTGATTTGTAGTTCTCTCTTATGCAGGCTTAAGCTGTCCACCAATTCCTCTGTATTGACCCCGGTTTCGCAGAAGCTCATTTCTGTGCCCACACATTTATTGTGGGTCTCAACATAACTCCCAATACAACGATCACACATTTCGTTCCTCTCTTTTACAATCCACCAATTCATGGGAACATCTGGCCCCACAGCTGAACTCTGCAACATAGGCCTACACAATACACCAATGCTACTCATCTGGGGACTGTTCCCTACACAAGAATCAACAATATCCACGTGGTTTCCCACCATTTGGTCTCTCATTTGGATTTCTGTGCCCACTGCTTTGCTGAAGACAAGGGGCTGTGCCATTAATGCCTTGTCTGATTTTTTCCTAGATCCAGCTGCCTGAAGCTCATGCTTTAATTTGATCATCTCCCTGTCGTAAGTGGCTTCCCTCAACTGAACCTCCAGCCGGTAGATTTTCTCTTTAAGGGATTCAATCATCTGATGCTGAAGTTCTATCTCTCTCTCAGCCTCAGTAGACAGACCAAGCATTTCTTCTGACACCCCTGCAACAAAATCTTTAGTCTTCACCTCTGTTCCCACGGCTACATCCCTGCATGCCCTCAAAGCTCTGTTATATACCACAATATCATTCATGCTTACATCTGCACCAACGGCAATTGACCTATTCTCTTTTGCTACATTAGCCCGATTGCCTCGCACAGAGGAAATATCGTAACTGCTGTCCTGGATTTTCTTTTCCAGTGCTTGCATTTCAGCAGTCAAATGCCTGAACTCTTCTACCTGCTCTGTGCTATGCCCCACATTCCCTGTATCTTCTTCACAGTCTATGTAAAGCTCCCCGCCGCCTCTGACCGAAGACAGGTTCTTCCACTGCTCTGCATTTCCTGCACTGTAAGATCTCTTTCTGAAAGTGCCTGTGTCATTTTGATTGACCATTCTCTGGCTTTTGAGCTTTGCCACCAGCTGTCTTTTCTCCTCCTGAAGTACTGAGATCTTAACCTGGAGCACAGGGATGGTTTTGACTTGCTCCTCCAGTTCCTTAAGATGTTTGAGGGCAATAGCCATTTGTTCCCTGATGTGTTGCAGGTGCACTGGGCTCACGTTGGTCACAGGTGTTGATACTCCTGAACTCAATGGGCTATGCCGAATAGAACTGCCCAAAGAGGAGGCCAGATAAAGACTACACTCTCCATTGCCTTGGTAGCCATTCTGAAATTGCTGGCACATCTGATTCTGGCTACTGGATCCTACAAAAGAAGGAAGAGAGCCGGTGGAGCCCATGGCTCCAAAACTGGAAAGCCTAGGCCTCCGGGTTTCTCCAGGGATGGGCTGCATTGCCATTTTCTCCTGTTCCAATCTCCTACGTGTTTCCATGAGAGTTTTTGTAACTCGAAGGTTGTGTCTAGGCAGCTGTGGTGAAGGAGGAAGTAATGGTTTGCTTTCAGGGATAGTTAGGAAGCTTGGAGAAGCTTCAAATGCCAAGGAAGGCTTTGCAGAAGTTGTCCCTGCTAATTGGCTTTGGGCTGTAAAAAGTAAAGACGAATGTTTGTTTTCATCACTGTTGGATGAAGAAAGAGATTCATTTGATGTCCATCCACTGTACTGATTGGAAGGGATTTTGACAGGAGCAAAAGGTGGTGTCACTTTCCGCTTCTTCTGAATGTTCAGTTTCTTAATAGTATTTCCCTTCTGTATATCTTCCACATACTTGAGAAAATCCAAATCAAGCTGGTAGCCGTAAGGTGTCTCCACAAAATAGGGATCTTTCTGAATTTTGTCATCTTCCCCATTTATGGCATTTTCTTCGTTTTCTAGAAAAAGAAAAAATGCAAAATTAAAAAACTTACTAGAAGTTAAAAATATAGTGATGCTGTTCAAATACCAGAACCAGTACATCATACTCCCCTGGAGAATGCACTACATGTCTTGAATCAGTTTTTAGCATACTCACATTTCATGTTAAGTTGGGGTCATCTAATTATAAGATACAAAATAAATGCATGCATTTGAGATGGGTTTGCATATAGCCATTTAAAAATATCACTGATTATAATTAGTATTTGATAGTTCTGCATTGTTCTATGATGAAAGGTGAAATGGACCTGTGTTCTTTGGCAAACTGTATTAACATGTTAACACACACAGACACACACACTGAATTTATAAATGGTAAACAGCCAGCAGAGAAATTTAATTCAATGTACTCAAATATAAAAGCAAAACAATACAAAGGAACACTGACTCTCTGTTTAGGAACATTTTCGTGTAGGATTGTTCATGTTACCTCGTTTATATTCTTATAGCATGGACATAATTTACAAGACAGTCGAAAATATCTCCACTGAAACAGAAACTGCCAGCTCAAATGTCAGGACAGGATAGCTTCCTGCCGTCCCAGGAGACATATGTTTCAGCAAAGCATTTTGAATTAAACTACAATCCATCTACAGTGCGCCTTCAAAAAGAGCATTTATGCCTAGGCGTGCAGTACGAGCTGCTCCTCACCCTCTCCGCCCCATTCCCCAGCCTAGACACACAATAAAAGTCTGTAAGCACCGACAGCAAATTTTTCATTTAATTAATATTACCTTTCCATTTCTTTTTTTGAGTCTGCACATACTTCTGTCCAAAGTCTATCAGGCTTTGGAATATTTCCTGCAATCATAGTTCCATACGTCACAGAAACTGTTCGCTTGCAAAATCCCTATCTCTCAACTTGCTCATTCTTCATCCCATAAAGGGAAAAATGTTTCCAGCATGAGTATAAATAAACAGATCACGATCTTTCATAGGCTAAGCATTCACCAATGACTTTATATTATTTTCTGCACTAGGGAAGGCCCTCCTCTCCCCCCATATTTCCTTTTCCATTCCCTTTTGGTATATAGTTAGTTTTTTTTCAATAGCTCGGCCACTTTAAAAAAATCACAGTCCTAAAGCTTGCATTATTTTTTATTAAAAACAGTAATGGGATGACCCATTTTGATTTGTCCTGAAAAGAGTTACTTGCCTGAAAATTTTAAGGCAACCACACAAATATTTAGAACATAGAATAACAACATAGAAAGGGACCTTGGAAGTCTTTTGGCCAATCCACTGCTCAAGCAGGAGACCTTATATCATTCATTATGTTGTAAGTTCCCTAGAAAAAGAGATATCTGAGCAATGGACTAGCAATTGATCAATGAACAAAATGCAAATAATAAAGGTTATACTTGGCCTGGCCATTTAGCTTCTTCTGGAGATTTTATTACTCAGACTAGGGAAGGCTCAGAGGGGAGGATTGAAGACAAGCCCATTCTGTGCTTTACTAAATCTCATTTTCATTTAATGAAAATTACCTTAAACCAGGGGTAATAAACTTAAGGCGTGTGGGCCGCATGCAGCCCGCGGGGTGCTTAGATCTGGCCTGCGGGGCCGCCCTGGAAACAGCGATGGATCAGCCGGTGGTACCTCTGCCAGCAAAAACAGAGCTTGGGAGGACCATGTGCGGCGTTCCCAGGCTCTGTTTTTGGCTGTGATGGCCTCCTATAGCCCTCTGCCAGTGAAAACGGAGCTCAAGGGGATATGGCCCCGCTAAGCTCCATTTTCACTGGCAGAGGGCCATGCCTCCCCCCACCCCGAGATCAAGCACATCCCTGATGCAGCCCTCAATGAAATCGAATTTGACACCCCTGCCTTAGACCCTTTCTCTATCCAAGCTTTTAATAAGTGGTTTAAAACACAATTTGCCATTCTTAAAGAACCAAATTTAAAAACAACAAAGTTGTTCCTGAAAGAAAACTCTCGTACGTATTTAGATGTTTCAAGTGACATTTCTCCAGCTTGTTATGTGGGAAAATCTCTACATGCAAAATTAAACTAAGTCAGTGTAGTTAGTATTATAACCCATATAGTTTATAATACTTTACCTCTTCTTTTACATACAAAAATCACAATTTATATTTTTTGAGGAGGTATTTTAATCACCAGAAAAATGTGCCATGAGGGAATCTTTACCTTAATTTCATCATTCAGCTTAAATTCTCAAGCAATATACTGTATTTTTCAGAGTATAAGACACACCAGAGTATAAGACGCACCAAGGTTTTGAAGAGGCAAATTTTAAAAAAAGTTTTTGCACTCTTTTAACCTCCCAAAAATGGCCCGTTTTCGTGAAAGGAGGCCTGTTTTTTTTTTTCAAAAAAAAAAAAAAAAAAAAAAAGCATGAATAGCCTTTAAGGGAACTTGCAGAGTGCTCCTGGGGGGGGGGGGCAAAAACAAGCAAAAAACTGCCTATTTTTCACAAAAACGGGCCCATTTTTTGTCAAAAAAATTGCATGCATAGCCTTTAGGAGGCTTATAGAGCACTCCTGGTGGTTGGGGGAGCAAAATTGAGCAAAACAAATGGCCTGTTTTTCACTCATTTCTGCCTTCCCCAGCCCCCAGGAGTTCTCTGAAAGCCTTTTACAGGCTCTGCACGGCCATTTTGGTGAAGGGGATGGGGTTTCAGGAGGCAAAAAATGCTGTATTTGGTGTATAAGACACACCCAGATTTTCAGCCTATAAGAGTGTGTCTTATACTCTGAAAAATACGCTAAATGTATCCCATAGCAGTAAAATATGAATTCACTTGTTAAAAATTTATAAAAAGCAAGAAAATGATTTACCAAACTCGACACAAGTCCGGAGAATTAAAATATTTGAATTCTTGAACATCTCTAGGAATGTACATTTCCTGTTATGATAATCATATTGTCAAACTTGTTACAGTAATAATATATTTTGGATTACATATCATGTTTTGTTTATCTTAAATGTCTCATATTTTGCTCTGTGTCATAGTTTAATGAATTAATATCAGGATGAACTATATTGTTTTTCTTACAAAAGTGCATAGAGTCATTTTTACTGAATCAAAAAATTCAAGCGCTAAAACTTCATTTCATTTGTTTATGTTAACCTTACTCTAATGAACCATCTCTTAATTCATTAGAAATGTAATGGCTAGGCAAAATAATTTGCTTTAAAGGGTTTTGTTTTACTTGCATAAATACTTTTTTTTGTATAAGTACTTCCTGCTTATTCATTTTTCCCTTTGTCAAATAAAAAAGGTTTACTGATGAAACACAAATTGCTTATTTGTGTCACAAGTCACAAACAACTTTTGCTGCATGACATGATAGAATTAAATGGGACATTTTTTCATGAGCTAAATCTCTGTAAAATTAAGACTTTCAGTATAGTTAATATTTGGCTTGATAACCATTGGCAACTTCCCAGAAGTTTCTAGGCTTTTTACTAGAAATAGTATTAGTTGAAAATACTTCTCAAGCATAATTAATAAATAACTTATTTGACATAAGCAGTATTGCTCATACTAGTACTTATAGAATCTTGGTTCTCACCAAAAAAGATCATGATTATGTGCTACTTTAGAAAGCGGCGTTGTGTGGGGTAGTCTGGAACAGTAACAAGAGGCACTTATGTATTGCTGACATGAAAACTACATGAATGTTTCCATGAAATCATTAGCAATAGAACTTGGCTTGAATGAAACTACCTTACCTATTCAGAAGCAATGTATTTTGTTCAACTGGAGTAATTTACAGGTAATTGGGTACAGGATTGTGCCTTTCAGGGTCCCAGAATGTATTGTCTAGACCAGGGGTGTCAAACTGGATTTCTTCGAAGGCTGGAGCAGCATTGTAGTTTTCCTCAGCAGGCCAGCTGGGAAGGGGTGGGGGAGAGAGAGAGAGATGGGACAGACATCTCCTGCAGCACCCTGCCAGGCAAACTGGGGCGTTTTTGTCCTGGAGGGCCTCCTGCAGCAGTTCGCAGGCCAAAATGGGGCACAGGAAGGGGGTGTTTTGAACAGCAGAGTGCTGCAAGAGGCTTTCCAGGCTGAAAATGGGGTGGGGGGGGCCTCCCATGCCCCCCTTACGTGTGATTTTGGCTGCCAGAGGCACCATAGGCTGGTCCTTTGCTATCTCCAAGCCAGCCCCGTGGGCAACCCCTGGTCTAGATCTCTGGATGGTATATGGCCATGATGGCAAACCTATGGCATGCGTGCCACAGATGGCGCACAGAGCCATATCTGAGGGCACACAAGTAGTTGCTCTAGGTCAGCTGCAGCGCACATAAAAAAAGGTTAGCCATTACTGGTATATGTTGATTTAAATTTATGAATTGGTTCCCTCCCAAGTCAAATATTTTTTTAATCTACATGGAATGGTCAAGTATATATTTGTAATAATTTAGTAATTAGTAATTTAATAGATTTGTATGCCGCCCAATCCCGTAGGACTCTGGGCGGCTTACAGAACAAGATAAAAAATTAAAAGTTAAAAATAGAAAGATACAGTTAAAAAATACAATTAAAAAAAAACACCATACAATCCATCTAGGTGGGGCTGGACCTTGTTCAACAGCCCCAGGCCTGCCGGAACAGCCAGGTTTTGGTGGCTTTTCGGAAGGCCGAGAGAGTGGAAAGGGTCCGGATCTCTATGGGTAGATTGTTCCACAGGGCCAGAGCAGCTACAGAGAAGGCCTTCCCCCGAGGGGTCGCCAGCCAGCATTGTCCGGCCGACGGCACCCAGAGGAGGCTCAACCTGTGAGATCTTATTGGTCGTTGGGAGGTATGTGGCAGGAGGCGGTCTCTCAGATAGCCAGGTCCTAAGCCATGTAGGGCTTTAAAAGTAATGACTAGCACCTTGAAGTGCGTTCGGAGACCTGTCCGAGAGGTAGTAGGAGAACCACCGCAAGACGGTGCCACCTCCCACTCCCACCTCTCGTAACCGTCGCAGAAGGATACCATGGTCGATGGTATCGAAGGCCGCTGAGAGGTCAAGAAGCACCAGGATAGAGAAATGTCCTCTGTCCCTGGCCCGCCAGAGATCATCGGTCAGCGCGACCAAAGCAGTTTCGGTGCAGTAACCAGGCCTGAAACCCGACTGAAAGGGATCCAGATATTGTAGGAATTCAAAATCTTCTGGTGTATACTAAGTTTAACAAATCTACAACATTTGTTATGGAACTAGAAATATGTGATCCAGAAGAGCACTTTCTAATACCGTAGTGATTAACAATCATGGTGTATTTATTAATTGTTATACCCCTATGACGACCATAGAGATGCTTTTCTTGGATATATGTGAATATTTATGGCTGGAGATTCTAAACAAGTTTTTAGATCCTTTACTGGACAGTAATATTATACAACTAAATTCAATTCTGTAAAATGGTCAGATTGGTTAAATGGAGTAAACCTCATCTATTTTCCATAGGCACCAATGTTTTTACATATTGAAATGCATAAAACTGCAGGTCTGTTTAGTGTTTACATTATTTTAAATATCTTGGCATCATGAGTCCAAAAGCTGTTATTCCAAGAAAAATATATATTCTTTTATAATATATATATTGAATTGTTTATTAGTAATGTACGGTCTTTACATTTCAATCCAATCTTCTGACTCTCCACATTATATAACAGAGCAATGCATAAAAGACAAAAGACATAAAGGCATAACTCATGCAAGAAGCCTGCCACTAAGCAACCCAGTTGGATTAAAAGCCCAATAGAACAAGCTTATTTTGTGGAGGAAGGCACTGTATAAACCCCTAGGGGAAAGATAAATTAGGGCAGGAGGGCTACAAGAGAAAAGGGCAGCCATAGTACATATTCACCCTGAACTCATGGGGTACATTCTTACCACATGGGCACACTCAGTCTAGGTAAGGCATGGCCTGATGTTCGCTGGAGAAAGGTGGCATCATAAAGTTTGAAGAGAAGCATTTGGAAGTGAATCTATAAACCTACTGGTGACTAGTGCATTATTAACAAGGCAAATAGATGCTTTAAAACCCTAATAAGTATCTCTCTTAGACGATTGGAATGACCTCTTCCTGACATCATTTTAGAAAAAGTCAAAGGCTATTCCAGGATTTTGGAGCATAAATTAGTATAATACAGCACCTGGGAATTGCTTAATTTTTCGTGATAATATGTTTACGTTAATAATTTGTATGTTTAATGCTACTTTTATATTGACTGCTATGAACTGTCCAGCGTCTATTAATCGCGAAGGCAAACCATGCAATTAAATAAAACAATATTTTGATACAAAATTTGGTCCACATGCTTAAACAGCATTACAATACACTTTCAGCTATCCTAAATCTGCATTTTTTAAATAATTGTTGTAAAGATAATTAGATTTTTTTTAAAAAATAGATGTATTACATATTTATAGCAGTTTTTAAATAAAGAATTGAAACACCCCATATTAACAAATCATTTCTTTTGTTTTTCTTTATATTTATTTCCATAAAATTTAGGATAAATAAACTTAAAACAAAAAGGATGACTCTTTTATAATGAAAATACAGGGTCACACAGAGTTACAGTTCTATACGCATCTTTTACTTTTAAAATAGCTCTTTGTTAATGTAATAGAAAAAATGGTCAGCATCATTCCATATGCTCAAGGTTTAATTTTGAGCTTAAAAATGGATAGGCTACTTTAGAAAAGCTATGTTTTAAAGCTTTTTTTGTTCTAAACAAATTCCTGAAGAAAGAAGCAAAAAGACTGAAGAGTGGTCAAAACATCTGAGAAATTGGCTGTGATAACAATTGTATAAGCATAAACATTAATCTCAGTGGGAATTACCACAAAGACAACCTACAATGTTTTCAAAATTCTATGTTAGTAAAGATATGAGATCTGCCAATGCAGTACAATTTTATAGCTTTTCTAGTATTATCCAACACTCCCCTAAATCTATTTTAATATACATTTATATTAATTATACAGAGTGATTAATGAATGAAAATGCCTTGTCCAAACAACACAGAACATTACAACATATTATTGGTAGAGACCTGCATAACACACATGCTTAAAAAGTTAATTCAAGCATTCAAGTAGTTAAAAGTTAAATCAAATGTTCAAACAGTGCTTAAAAAGTTAATTCAAGCATTTCCTCAAAGAAACAAATAACTAATTTAACCCAGATATAATTAAATAACTTCTAAAGATATTGTGGCTGGAATCCTAGCCTTCAATTTTGCACTGAAAAGATATATCTAAAAGTGAATATATGTATCAGAAAGAGCGCACATTTCATTACATCAATCAAATGGCCAGCAATTTATAAAGAGAAGTACCTATTTTCCAGACGAAGGCCAAAAAAGCTTACCTCAAATAGGAAAAATATGAAGAAAATTAATTCAATTAATTCTTCTATGCTTAAAGAAATCAGTTAAACTTGATATTTACCAGAGGGAAAACATATTTAAAAAGTGTAAACTTCAACACTTTGGAATGGAAATATTTCTATCCCTATGACTGCATTCCGGCATACAAAAAGACAGTGACTGTTTGTATGCAGTAACAGATCTTCAGTGACAAACCTTATAAGTACAAATGCCACTCACACTTCTGTATATATTCTATTTTTTAAAAAAACTGCTAGAAGGAAATGCACTAATGTAAGAGATATTCAGATAGTCATCTATACAAATACTATGTGAATCAAGAAAGAAACTGGTTAAAACCAACAATGAGTTTGTCTAAAGCTGAAGTTAGTTATAAATAGGCATTTTTCTTTGGACTAACAGAGTTTTACTTTGTATGGGAAAACAGTGCTATCTTTATGTTAAGAAATCACAGACAGAAGCCTAGCTAGTCAATATAGGTATGAACTTCTCGTTCTCTTTTTGAATTTTAAACATGAAAACAAGCTATAAACAAAAAGTTATCTTAAATCTAGCATCACATCCCCCTCATATCTGTTTGCTTTACTCACCATTCTGGGAAGAAGGGAATACTGCAATGTTTTCTTTGCAAGAACTCGGGTCTGGAGCCTTAAACAGAGTATGTACTCCTGACACATAAGCAGGCAAATTGCCCAGGACTTGCTGTGGAGAATTTATTTATACTCATTTGGAATTTCCTGACAAAATTCTCTCCTCCTGCCCAGGCTCAGCTAATGGAGTTCCAATCCATTTCTTCTTCTTCACATCTTTCAACATGCAAATATTTGATGATTGTAATTCAGAAAGTACAGATTTCTGGGTAAAATGTAATGTGGCAGAATGCACACTGCATAAGTCACAAAAAGTAACTTTTCTGATTATATGAAACAAGCAAAAATGGATAAGAATGAAAGAAGGTGCCCCAGACCTGGATAAGAATATTTTTTTCTTCCCAGACTGGCCTCATTCCTTACCCACTTGGCCCAACCTCCCAACAAGGACAAAAAAGGCGGTACTGAAACACGCTGCTCAGAATAACTATCTCTCTTGTGATCATGTTATGTACAGCATTTGAATACTTTTGGTTTTCTATACCACAGGCAGTCTGTATTTTGCTCGTATTTGCCCAGCTTATAATTTAAAAGCTAAAAATAAATACTTGACAAAAAGACTTCCTTAAGGATGTGGGTAAAGGGATGTGGCTAAAGCATTGCAAACACATTTTATAAGACAAAAAGGTATGACTGAAATAAAAGACGGGCCTTAATAAGCTCATCAACAATAAGCCCTAACTACATGCATTTTTATCTTCTAAAAACTGTTATATTACATTTATGACTTCAGGGAAAGAAATGGTGACCTAAGACTTGCAGCTGGTAAATAGATTTGTAATTCATCTCTGGACAAAGTGAGGACTTGAGATTATTATTATTATTTATTGTTATTTTTACTAACTTTATTTACTGCCCATCTCATTTTGAAATCACATACAAGTGCTCCAGACAGCTACTTCTTGTAAGGAAACTGCAAGACAATGGACTCTGGCAAGTTGAGAACATGGCACAGCCAATTTTTTGCTCAAAATTGGATTGGTGCCTTCAAAAGGACAGTGGATTAGGTTTAATTTAGGTTTAGGTTTAATTTATTTGTATGCCACCCTTTTCCCTGAAGGGACTCAGGGCGGCTCACAACTCAAAAAGGGAAGAGAAATACAAACAGAGTAACAAAAACATAAAAACCATACATAGTTAAAAGCACAACAATCATACCATTCGCAGTGGGGCAGCGAGTCTTTAGCCCCAGGCCTGTCGGAACAGCCAGGTTTTAAGGGCTATGCGGAAGGCCTGGAGGGTGGTGAGGGTACGAATCTCCATGGGGAGTTCGTTCCAGAGGGTCGGAGCAGCCACAGAGAAGGCTCTCCTCTGGGTAGTCGCCAGTCGACACTGGCTGGCTGATGGAATTCGGAGGAGGCCTAGTCTGTGGGATCTAATTGGTCTAGTGGAGGTAATTGGCAGTAGGCGGTCTCTCAAGTACCCAGGTCCAATACCATGAAGGGCTTTGTAGGTGACGACTAGTACCTTGAAGCGCACCCGGAGATCAACAGGCAGCCAGTGCAGCTCGTGGAGGATAGGTGTTACGTGGGTGAACCGAGGTGCACCCACGATCGCTCGTGCGGCTGCATTCTGGACAAGCTGAAGTCGCCGGATACTCTTCAAGGGCTGCCCCATGTAGAGCATGTTGCAGTAATCCAGTCTAGAGGTCACAAGGGCATGAGTGACTGTTGTGAGAGCCTCCCGGTTCAGGTAGGGACGCAACTGGTGCACCAGGCGAACCTGGGCAAATGCCCCCCTGGTCACGGCTGACAAATGGTGTTCAAAAGTCAGCTGTGGGTCCAGGAGGACTCTCAAGTTGCGGACCCTGTCTGAGGGGCGTACTGTTTGACCCCCCCCCAGCCTGAGAGGTGGAACACTTGGCCAATTAGTAGGAGGGAAGCACAGCAGCCACTCGGTCTTATCTGGATTGAGTACAAGCTTGTTAACCCCCATCCAGTCCCTAACAGCCTCGAGGCCCTGGCACATCACGTCAATCGCTTCATTGAGTTGGCACGGGGCGGACAGATACAGCTGTGTATCATCCGCATACTGGTGGTATTTTATCCCGTGCCGTCGAATGATCTCACCCAGCGGTTTCATGTAGATATTAAAGAGGAGGGGGGACAGGACCGAACCCTGCGGCACCCCATGATTCAGGGGCCTAGGGTCGATCTCTGCCCTCTGACCAACACCGACTGCGACCTGTCCGAGAGGTAAGAGGAGAACCACCGTAAGACAGTGCCTCCCACCCCCACCTCCCGCAGTCGTCGCAGAAGGATACCATGGTCGATGGTATCGAAAGCCGCAGAGGTCAAGGAGTACCAGGATGGAGGCATGACCTCCATCCCTGGCTCTCCAGAGATCATCGATCAATGCAACCAAAGCGGTTTCCGTGCTGTAGCCAGGCCTGAAACATGACTGGAAGGGATCTAGATAATTGGTTTCCTCCAAGGACCGCTGGAGCTGAAAGGCTACCACCTTCTCAACAACCTTCCCCACAAAGGGAAGGTTGGAGACTGGACGATAGTTGTTTAGGATGGCTGGATCCAAAGATGGCTTCTTCAGGAGGGGTCTCACCACCGCCGCCTTTAAAGCGGGGGGGAAGACCCCCTCCCGAAGGGAGGCGGCAACAACCGCCTGGATCCAGCCCCGTGTCACCTCCCTGCTGTTAACAACCAGCCAGGAGGGGCACGGGTCCAGTACACATGTGGAGGCACTTACAGCTCTCATGGCCTTGTCCATGTCCTCAGGGGTAACAGCTTGAAAATCAATCCAGTGATGTCCTACCAGATTATTCCTTGGTGCCTCAGCTGGTTCTGCAGAATTGGAGTCCAGGTTCGCCCGAAGCCGAGCAACTTTATCCGCAAGGAATTGGACGTAGTCCTCAGCTCTGCCTTGCAAAGGATCGCTCGTATCCCTCCTATTTAGGAGGGAACGGGTTATCCTGAACAAGGCAGCTGGGCGCGACTCAGCGGAAGCAATCAGAGAGGCAATGTATGTTCTTTTTGTCATCCTAATTGCCCGGATGTAAACTCTGATGCTGGATGTTAAAAGTGCTCGGTCTGACTCGGACTTACTGGATCTCCATCGATGCTCTAGGCGTCTCTTCCGGCGCTTCATCTCCCGGAGTTCCTCAGTAAACCAAGGGGCCCTCCTGGATCCACTGCCTCGGATCGGCCATAAAGGCGCAATCCGGTTAAGAGATTGGCATACTTCTTTTCCTAATAATTATCTAACCTGCCTTTATTATTTTTGATAAATAACTCAAAGTGGTGAACAAATATAATACTTATTCCGCCCCCCCTTCCAACTTCAGTCCTGAGGTGAGGTGGCCTGAGAGACAATGATTGGCTCACCGTAACCCATCTAGAACTCACAAAGTCTCCTGGTTTCTTGGCCAGCAATCAATATATCAAACTGACTCTCAACATCTTTAATGGACTTTTACTGATCAGAACTGAACAATGTGGCTTTAAGGATTTGTTTATAGATAAGAGATGGGTAAGGGAAGAAGACATCATGTGCTATATTTTAGGAAGAGGTGATAAGCTATTAAAATTGTTTATACTTGTGAGGAAGATGGGAAATCACCTTTTTATACCGTATATTTTTTTCTTCTTCACTTTATTATATTAATTCTTTTTAAATTTGCATTAGTTTTTATGTTTTTAACTGTAATTTTAACAACATTATTATAAAAAATAAATTCTGGTACATTTATAATTATATACCTAAAACCACACAACCTGTGTTCATAAGGCAGCAGTTATTGAAAACTGTTAATAAGGCAGGACAGACACAAAACTAACCCACCCATTTTAGATTAGTAAATAATTGACAATTTAGGTTTGCTCTTATAGCAGAGTTCAAAGTCTAGGGATTTCAAGAAATGTTCTGCCCAGGAATCTGGCAGCATGTTTTTAATCTTAATACTGTTTGCAAAGGACATCACATTTGATTAATTCTGCTTTTGAGAAGTACTGCAAGAATGGAATTCAAACAACATCAAATCACAATTAACTCCCTCCAAAAATATTTATATTTTCTCTCTCAGGTAACTCCCAGGTATGGTAAATTCATAGACAATTGTTGATCTTTCCATTTTCTCCTATCTAGTCCATTAAAACTAGTTTGCTATCTGTTGCAAAAGGAACTGACACCTAAATGGTGGATAACAAATGTCTGCTTATACAGTATAGACACCCTTACTTAATAAGGATATTTGTTGGGGATGCCAATGCAGCTTTCTTGGTATAAGAGGCCACATGGAAAACACATCCCATCCCACCTTTGAACAACATCCCCAAAACTATGAAAATAATTCTGTTCTCATTGCTAGGTATTACGGTGTGTTGTTGTGCAGATGATTGACTGAAAAACAAACCACCTTTGCATGATTTACACAGAGGAGCCAGAACGGATGTTGGTATTGCTCTTTCTCACATAAGCATAACAATTGCTGACCCCAAGACGGATGTGTGGTTTTATGTACACTAAAAAAAAACCCTAAAATGCAAATAGGCTTTGTCCAAATGACAGAATGATGTTCAAATAGAGTTCATGTATGCAGTCACAGTAAACTTGTTGCTTGGCTGCTTTAGATGCCAAAAGGTCAGTGAATCACCATATCAGAACAGCATAGATAACAGGAAGCATGTACAGGTACATTTTCATTTGTGTCAGTAGGAGAGGCAATTAATAAAAAGATAATCAACAGCCAAAAATATAGAGATCTCTTTCTCTCCACCAAAACATGTGTCATATTCTGTTCTGCAGGGCCTAACACTTCTCAAGTTATTCTGTTGCTTGCTCTGGGAAGAGGGCTGCCTGTCTCTACTACTCATGGAGTGACTATCTTATGGAGAGTTAAATGAATGACCTTCTCCCCCAACTTTTAAATGCAGGACTGAGTTTTTTCCAAGTCTAGGTAAGAGGACACTTCAATGAATATTAGTTCCTCAAGATTCCCCATAGTGCTATGTATTGCTACCAGAGATAAGGAGATGTTGGAGTCTAGCTTTCATACATCTGTCATATGCAAATCTTTTATATGCAAATCTGTTCTCAAGGTGGGGGATTCTGGTTCTTGGCATAGGCTGAGTAAGGACTCTGGGGAACCCATAACTTAGTTTAAAAACTGCCTTATCTAATAATCTCTATTTCATTCACAATTTAAGAGACTATTAAAAGTTTGAAGAGCGCTGTAATTTCTCCTCAAAACCTATTTAGAGTTTAAAAGGTAAAAAGCATGGAGCAAGTACCACCACCTTTTCCTCCCCCTAGAGCCAGTATTGGATATATATTTTTTTTTGGCAAATCAGAGGGTGAGATTGCTGATAAAAACTGAAATGCAATGTACTCTTGGGGGCAGTACACAGCAGATAACCAATAGGGCACAACACAGTGGATCCAGGAAAGCAAAAAGCATGAGTCCCTGTATTCAGCAGGTTCTGACCAGTTCTGGAGAACCAGTAACAGAAATTTTGAGTAGTTCAGAGAACCGGTAAATACCACCTCTATCCAATAGATGGCCCTGTCCCATCTATTCTCTGCCTCACAAGTCCCAGCTGATCGGGAGGAAATGGGAATTTTGCAGTAACCTTCCCCTGGAGTGGGGTGGGAATGCAGATTTTATAGTATCCTTCTCCTGCCACACCCACCAAGCCACACCCACAGAATCAATAATAAAAAAAATTGAATTCCACCACTGATGAGTCCCTACTTACTTCTCCAGCCATTACCCTGATCTCCTCAAGAAGAACAACCAACGTTTCCTAAAAAGCAGCTATAGGAAAAGAAATTTGCAAAAACACTCAACATTCTGATGTTTTTTCTGATAAAAGGACTTAGAGTCCAGCCCATTTACTAACACTTTTTTGAGGGGAAACAAGATTTACCCCACACTTTCAAGTTCAATAGAATGGAAAAAATATTGCTTTGGGGCCCTTGTTTCCAAGGAGAGAAAGCCCCCAAACCATAAGAAAGATAGGGAACTTTTCATAAAACTTTTTCCTGAAAACAAATCATTATGACTGGGATTTCTCCCCTGATGTATCTTATGCAAAAATTTTGAGTCAAACCTGACTCCAACAACTGACTGGATAAAAAGTCCCTGAGGTTTTCTTGGCAATATTTTCAGAAGTGTGTTGCCAGTGCCTCCTTCTTAGCAATGAGAGGTAATAACTGGCCTAAAATCACCCAATTGGTTGCAGAACTAGAACTCACAATTTTCCAGTTTCTAGCCTGGTGTCTTTAAACCCAAACCAAACTACCGCTCCACAAAAAATGTTTGTTTTTCTTCTATTGGCTCCAAGAGAAAGGAAAAGAAATTCAATACAAATATTTAACACAATTTGCCAACAACTCTTACAGTGACAAGGACTTCCAAATGCACATACCTCCTTAAATTTCATGAAGCAAAAACATGTCAAAGTTCATATTTTTCGCTCCAATGGCTAGAATGCCTTCACAAAGGACAAATAGGGATGCCTTCACAATAAGGACAAATCCAGACCAAAGTACAATACATAAATAATCAGATTTTGAGACATAACATTTACTTTAAACTCTCTGAATCACATTTCCTAACCTTCTTATCACTGACTATGATTATAAAGCATAAACTTGCTTCTTGCTTCCTCCTCACATCCTATCCAGATCATCTTTTGGATCCCTTCTAGAATACTTCCTTAAATCTTTCATTTTTCTTTAATCTCACCTTTCTTTCTTTCTTTCTTTCTTTCTTTCTTTCTTTCTTTCTTTCTTTCTTTCTCTTCCTTCTTTCTTTCAGCTCCCATTTATAAGCAGTTATCATTAACTTTCTTACAAACAATAATACACATTACAAAAACCAAGCATTATTTATTGTGAGCGTGACAGCTGCCCTTACACCATGCGCTCCACTCATCCCTTACAATAGTTTTTATAAATAGAAGGGCAGATTGGCCCTAGCATTAACTACAATATCTCTTAATGCTTCTCAAGCAGTTGTCTTTAATGCTTCTCCTGGGCCTTTCTCTCATGAAGAGGCAATATCTCCCACTCTCCTCAGCCACCTTTTTCCTCAGTTTCCTTATACCACTTAGTAGGTAAGTTTTGTTATCTTTACTAAAAGCGTTTTTAAACAGAACTCTAATGGTAAAAACATTTGAATAAACAATTATAGTCCCTCATGCCCCAAATACCAGTCCACACAAACTCAACCAGCTTAAATTAAAGGCAAGAGAGAGTTCAAATCTTAAATGAGGTACTGGGTCAAACAAATGTAGTATAAGGGTCAAGGGTCACTACTCGCACAGACAAGCTAATGTTGAGGACCACAGTGAAGAACCATCACCAACTGATCTGTGAGGCCCCTTATATAGGAGAGGCGTGACCCACATTTGTTCCTTTAGCAGGTGGAATTGTTTCTGGCCAACAGTCTTTCTAAGTGCCTTTCTTTAGCCCTCCACTCTTCAAGGTAGGCCCTTGCACTGAGGGAATTGGCTTCACCCATCTGTCTTCTGAGACCTATAATAACTGCCTCTCCTGGTTGCTAGGGAACACAGGATGATAATAAATCTTGAAAAAAAAATAATTAAGAAATTGACCTGAATATACTTGCAGCAACAGAAGATTCTCTAAGTGTTAAACCACTGAATTATACACTATAGTTCATCAACAAAGAAACTTCCAGGTTTTTATTGGTTACTCTACTCAGATTTTTGGCTCTCCAAATATGGACTGGAAAACATGAATGACTGTGAAAGGAAAGAGTTTTCCTGTATCTTTTTCCTTTACTTATTAGTCACCTCCATCATTCTTACTAAATCTTTTTTCACTAGTTCAGACTATATCTGACGTTTAGAAAGATCTTCTAAGTCTTGAGCATTTTAAATCTTATTCCTTGGCGCTTTCTATTTGCCCACCAATCCTTACTGCTTTTATGTCTGATTTACAGATTCAGAGAGACTCTGACTCATGGATAATGAACCAAAAGAAGAAGAAGCAACCAGACCACAGTCTGCACTGAAAGAGACAGTAGAACAATAATCACTGGTATCTTGAAAGACCCTGGAAAAGGAGACAATTCTTTTGAGGACAGGTATTGTGCTTCTGTTATACTCTACATTTTTCAAATAGCAAGCTGTATTATTCATTTAAAAAATCTGAAAAATGCAAAAGGAAGAAATTACCCACTTTGGTAGCTCAAGTCCAAGATCTAAGCCATTTTCAATTGCAATTCCCAGAAGACGATGCTCCTGGCAATTCTAGACGCTGTATTACTCATACTGTTACAGGGTGCTAGGCTGGAAAAAAAGGATATAAGCCATGTAGTTCAAAGGCAACATATAACTGTGTGAAGATAAGAGAAACAATGGCTTTTATAAGTCATTCTTTGTTAAAAAAAAAAAAAAAAGCCATATTCTGAATAATATAAGGTTCTGCAATGATTTTGAGGAAAGTCAATTAGTGCTCAATAAATTAGCCTAATTTGATAGTCACTAATTTGGAAGGCAAGACTTATAGTGATAATGGCTCTCTGATTAGCAAATTGACAAAGGCCACATGGCACGGGTGCTTGAGGTGACATTCAGAGCCCACTCTGTGGGCACGCCTGCTGTTGGCAGCTGCTCTTCTGGTTACTGGGACACACATGTGCACTGGCCAGCTGGTCTTCGCACGTGCCGGAAACTCAAATGCACGCCAGCCAGTTTGTCTTTGGGTTTCCGGTGCTCCGGCATGCACACATTCCGGCTTGAGCACCCGGTGTCAAAAAGGTTCGCCATCATTGCCCTATACCAGGGGTGTCAATGTTAAGGCCCATAGGGTGCTTAGATCTGGCCTGTGGGGCCACCCTGGAAACAGCAAAGGACTGGCCTGTGGTGCCTCTGCCAGCAAAAACAGAGTTCGGGAGGGCTGCATGCGGCCCTCGGTTTTCACTGGCAGAGGGTTGCAGGAGGCTGTGGCAGCTGAAACGGAGCTCTGGGGCCCATTTTTGCTGGTAAAATGCTCAGGCCACCCCCCCTACATGAGTGACATTGAGCTGACCACACCCACCCTGGCCATGCCCCCCCCGGCCCCCCCAAGGTTAAACACAACCCTGATGTGGCCCTCAATGAATTCGAGTTTGACACCCATGCCCTATACTGTAGTCTCTTAGAGAAGATTATTTTTTCATAATGTATACTAAAATATAACAAGAGTAGAAAGGCGGTCCTTATAGGTATTTCTACTGCATATAAAATTATTGGCCAGATAGGGACTTGGAGCTGATCAGAAACATTGTGCAGGCAGGTAAACTCAGCCAGCTGTATTTTTATTTATGCTAAAAATATGAATAGAGAGCAACTCTGGGGGGAGATCCTAATCTCATTCAGTGGACCTGTTACCCAAATTATAATTGAGAGTGGAGAAAAATTATTTAATAGAGATAATAAAGGCCTGATGGGGTACTTCCAAGGATTCTTCAGTATATGCAGCAACTGAAAGTATAATTTTTTTTTAAGAAGCAACACAAATAAATCATCCTGTATGTTTAAAATATCAATAACTAATCAGAAATTCAAGTGAATTAGCTTCACAATCTTCTAGAGAACATCTGTGTTTAAAAAGTGGAAGAATAAATAAAAGCAACACTGTTGCAGTTATTTATTGCTATCTATGCAACCAAGATGATGATCCTTTCCAAAAGAAATTGCTGATCTTTGTAAGTGGGAAATAAAAGTAATGGGGGGGGTCTTTGACTCTCCCACCATCTGCTAAGAAACAAGCTCTTATCGAGCCTGTTCCTTTAACCAAATTGCTCAATTTGTCAGCTATTCTTAATTTGATAGTAGTCAATAGGGGATACTTAGTTGAAGATCTGGAAATACCATAACAGCAACATCAGAACAAAGCAAACATGAAATAATAAAATTCTTGATTTGGTGGGGTGACAGACGGACACAACAAAAGCAGATACATCCTTTGGTTTAAAAATAATAACAGATTTAATATACTCCAAATTATTAGAAACAAACAGATAGAAGGAGCTTAAGATAGATGACGGTCCTAAAGGAATTAACAGTAAAAGCACAACTGCAAACATTCCAGAGACAAAAATTGAGATCCGCTGAAAATAGCCAACATGGCTGCCAAAAAGCCTGGTGATTTGAAAACAAAAAAGTACAGATAACGGAGTAACAAAGAAATGTAAGTCATCAAGGTAAAATATACTTCAAGGATACTATAGATCAGACCTGGGCATTTCACGGTTACCAGGCCACCCTTTAGCTGTCCCTGTCTGGCCTGTATGAGGTCAACTGGAAATTAGAAATCAAATACAAATAAGTGTATGCCATGCATGCAATACACCTCTATTATTTATTTTGAAGGCTGCTATTTTTTTTTCAATTCATGTTCGTGGGTGCCTACACACTTCATAGTAATGTGTTGGTCCTACTGGTTTAGCCTTCCACAACAGCCTCAGTTTCTGATTTGGCCTCTTGGGAAAATTAATTAATTAATTAATCACAGATGGGAAAATAGTAACAAAGCAATAGCAGACGCACTGGACTTGTATTTTGGCTCAGCTTTCTCCAAGACAGAGTACATTATTAGGTAATTGCAAAAAGCAAGAGCAGTGTTGAAACTTGAGACTGACAGAAACATGCTCAAGGAATACCTATTTATTTACAATGAGTTTCAAATTCCAGAGCCAGATCAATTGCAGTAATTGCCAGGTCATTGTGAATTTGTCCAAAAGATGTCTAGCCAGAATAACCTTAACTTGTATCTTAATTAAGTACCTTCCATAGTGGATTATAGAATTGCTGTAGATATAATTCCAGCCAAGCATTTGACAATTTATCCCATGATGTCAGATAAACAAACCATTTAGGTATGGACAGCCTGACAATTAAGTAAATACATAACTGGGTTAAAAACCAAAGTTGCTAAAAATAACTCAGGGAGAGCTGTGCGATGAAGATCCATGACTTAATAGCCACTACTGAAACATTTTTGAATTACCGTATTTATCGGCGTATAACACGCACCGGCGTATAACACGCATTCCCCATTTTAACACAAAAATTTGAGTAAAAATTTTTTGCATTAAAAATAAATGACTTGGAAGCTCGGAACTTAATGTTGGATTAAAATTTATAACATTAGAACATGAATTATAACATTAACTCCTCTTAAAAGGCAAATATGAAATGAAAAAACACCTCTTTGAGCAAAAAAACTTAATCAGAATCACTGCTTTTTGGAAAACCAAAAAGTTTTCGGAGGGTCCTGAGGAGCAGCCTTTAAAACAGCAGCGCGGGCGGCTGCGGACTCACAGCTGATTGGGAGAATGCCGGCGCGTACACTTGGGACCAGAGAGCAGGCGGGCGGGAAGGTAAGCACCCGCAATGATGGAGAAAAAATACAGGCAGCGGGCGGCTCTCTGGCCGCTGCGAGCCGCTGCTGCTAGGATGGGGTTAAATCAGGCAGCGGGCGGCTCTCCAGCCGCCGCTTGTTCAATGATGGGGTTAAAGCAAACAGCAGGTGGCTGGAGAGCTGCCGCCACTGCTGCAAGGTAGGGGTTATATCAGGCAGGGTAGCTGGAGAGCCGCCGACGCTGCCATGAAATGGATGCTGCACTTCTATGAGTATCATGGGCGCCGGTGAATCAGCTGGAGCAGGCAGTTTGGGACCCGGCGTATAACACGCAGTATCGGCGTATAACACGCAGGCAGGGTTTAAGCTTGCAATTTTAGTTTTAAAACTGCGTGTTATACGCCGATAAATACGGTAGTTGTTGATAAGACACTGAATGTGAATTGGTGGTGTTACTGGCTGCAAAAATAGAATAAAAGAAGTTTGCATCAACAGAGGTTTAGCTTCCAAATTACAGGAAGCAAAAACTTAATTTCATTCTGTGGTGATAGCATACGAATTTTGTCCAGAAAGACTGGAATAGGCTTAGAGAAAGGCAACAAGAAACATCAGACAACTAAAAATTAAATCCCATAAAGATTGAAGGAGTTGGGTATATTTAGCCATTTGAAAATATAACTGAGAATGAATATGATAGGTAACACTTCTTTAAATACTAAGAGACAACTGTCTGTTGTTCAGAGTTTAAAGAAGCAAAATATGCTTTCAGTTACAGAAAGAGATATTTTGATTTATGTCAGAAAAAAGCTTCCTAATAATAATTCAATAGCAGAACAGAGAAGTCAATACTTAGTTTTTATTGTAGGAATTCAACTAAAGGCTACACAGACATCTATGGGAAATACTTCAGTTTGGATTCCAACTATGATAAGGGGTTGGATTCAGTGACTTAAAGTGGCCTTCAACTCTCTTATCTAAGAAAGAGATTACACTGATTTTCAGAAACAGAAGATATTTAGCACCACAACATATATTTCTGCCAAATCCATAAAATCTAGGCAATATATTTTGGGAAGTTGCTTTTGAAATTATTCATAATGAGAATGTTCTTGGTAAAGTTTCTTTTATCTCCAAAAAATCAGCTCAGTCATCTTGCTTTTTACTGATGTCATCAAAATCATATGAATACAGCAACCTGCATTTATATTTCGCAAAGAATAGCTCTCTCTACTTCTGAAAGATCTGACTCTCCAAAAAGCAGAAAGAGTATTAAGCGTCTGATTCAGTAAGTAGCAGTCCATGAGATTTACCAACAGTAGTTATAGTTACACTTTTTATTAACTTCATTTTGTCTAGTTTACAGAGTTAACAGTGATATACATGCCCTTTAGCTTCAATTCTTATGAACACTTCCTGGAATTGGTTAGGCAGACAAAACATGGTTAGTGAGCAGTTCATTAGATTAGTATTTCTGGCCAGATGGTGGGGATTTTAACTGTGTAGCTCCAGTCTTTGTCTAGTTTTCAAGTCATTGGACTTTCTTCCCACTCTTCTTTTATATTGCTTTAAAGAAACACAACACTTTTCCATCTAACTATGAATTCTTAACTACAATACCCAAGGCAAATATTAAAATAAGAATAGCAGAGGGCAATAGTTTAGAGCAAATATAAGAACTAGGAAAAAGATTCTAGAGCGACTCAACAGAACAGTTCACAAATTGTGCACCAAACATTACAGATAAAAACTTGCATATTTCAAGAAAGGATAGCAAGTTAATCCTGAATTTGTTACCTGGCAAGAATGGTTAACAGCAAATCAATTCACTTAACATGCAGATTCACACCAGCAAGTTAATTCACTTAACATGCAGATTCAAATAGGCATTGATTCCTACATTCTTCTTCTGTTGTACTGAATCCTTATAAAGAACTCTTGATACTCTTGACTGCAAAAAAATCAAGGGTCAGGAACCCCAGGACTGTCTTTGGAGGGAGAAGTGAAACAAGGCAGGAAGCTAGAGAAGCGTTCTAAGGGAAAAGGAGTCCTTTTGTACCGTGGAAATTCAGACAGCCATCTGCACTGCAGAAGTTTTCTCTTAATATAACAAAGCAAGCAGAATTGAGGTCATACCGAAGTCGAAAATGAGTCACAAGAAAACAATGTGACAGGGGGAATGTTTGTGTTTACTTTATTCCAAGGTACAGAGACCAGATTTTGTTCTGTTTTCTTCTCTTCTAAAGACTAATATCACAAGTG